>NW_028317847.1:5970000-6570000 GCF_062004578.1 Staurois parvus | reverse complement strand
AGGGGGGGGAAGCCTTAGCACAGAATTTCCCCTTTTGGGTGGAGTTTTGCTTTAAGGTCACCTACCCCTGCTATAGTTTTTTCAGCCTGAGGCACAATACAGGCTGTGCTTGAGCAGGGGGTGTATTCAAGAGGCAATCTGTGATTGGGAAGGAGGCATGTGCCAGAGGCAGGCTGTGATTGGTTGGGTAACAGAACTACCTAATACAGACATGCTGTGTGCCTGCACAGTGTCCTGTACCTCTAAATGGCCAGCCAAAGGATGAAAACTGACCACTCTAACACAGATCAGCTTCTGCTCTTTGTGTGGTCACTTTAGGACAAGGAAGAAAGGTGACTGGCAGGACCAAACAGCTACTTCCATATGGAAGAAGTACATGAAAATGATACAGACTATGATTTTTAAAAAAAAACACAAAGACATAGAAAAAATATATTTACGGTATCATACACCAAGTGCTCTAGTGTATTGCCAGCCTATTCAAATGAATGTACTACCCAAATACATCACCTGCTAACACAGCATACTAGAACGTAAAGGTTTGAAAAGGCTCTTGGTGAAAAGAAAACATTTTCCATTGTGATAATCAGCAATTTTCGCATTGTGATGAAAAATTCACAAAAAAGGTGAGCTTTAGCATAGTCACTGTGCTGTATATAAACAAGAACTGCTTTAAAGTCACTTAAAAGTACACCTTCCATGAGCAAAGATGAAGGAGGCTATTGTCAACCTCCCAATCTGGAAATGCTTGTCCTCTGCCCATCACGCTAATACTTTGCATTAAAGCCAAACTGAACCTTTCATTCATCTTACAGTAAGGCTATGTTTACACATGCAGTTGCGATCAAATCACTTTTTAGAGGTGTTTGACAGACTGCGGGGAGATGGTATGTCACCGAACACAATCTATTCAGGTCAATGAGGTCCAGGGGCGGACTGACCATTTGGAAACTTGGGCACCGCCCGAGGGCCCGTGGTCAGTAGGGCACCCCATAAGATGCCCCTGGTACCTTTTTCATAGGCTTTTTTGAGTTTGGGCCCCATGATCCCCTATTGCCCGGGGGCCCCATGAGTTGTCAGTCCACCCCTGATGAGGTCGCACTGCAACCACACTGTGACCATGAGCAAAGCATACGATTGCAACGCGGGGTTGTTGAGCAGATGACATATCACTGCCCAGCCACCTGTCAACTGCCAACGATCCATGGTGGATTGCCTTTCAGAGCAGTGGTAAGGGCTGCCACAATTGTACAAGACGTTAAAGGGCTGGTGAGAGCTGGCAATAAAGGGGTTAAGTACACCCATCTCAACAGAAATATGTAGAGAGGCATGGCTGGCTTCTTTCTGGAAATGCCACTTCCCAGGCTGCGTGTGATTTTAATCATTTTGAGTCACATGCCAAGTACAAATATGGAGATCAAACAGGTCATAAATCTTTCCATTTACACTTGTTCTGAGTCTGTGATAGTTGAAGCCAAAGCATCAAAAGAGACAGCCAGATGACAAAAATGTTCAGTAGGGGACAGCAATTGCAACCTATAATAAAAGGATTACTTTCCATCATTATCAGTGGCAGCACCTCTGATTACAATAGCATTGCAACAGACAGGTGAAATTATTCATCGCAAGTAAATAAAGGTCATGACTTACCTCATCGATGGTGTTCTCTTCCTTCTTCAAGGCTGAAAAAAGAAAAAAAAAAAAATATGTTTTGTACTTTGTCAACGAAGGGTTTCCAGCAAGAATCATGGCTTAATATGCAGTACGTTTAGAGAATGGCAAACAAACCAAAAGTACAATACAAGTGTTAAAAAAACAATACTAAACTAGATAGGTGGCTACATCAAAAACAGAAAGCATGGCCTTAGATAGATGGATACTAGGAGTGAAATCTTTACGCCAGAATGGACCAACAAGGAGTATGGCAGCACGCCTGAGGTTGGGCTGGTCTAGTAGTTTTCAGCAAATGTGAAGAATGAACACAGTGCAGGGTTGGGGAGAGGACTGACAGAAGATGAACCTAGGAAATCTCTTGATTCAGAGATTATGAAAATGTAGGACTTTTGGAATCCAGGTTCTATTCTAACTACAGTAAAAACTTTCACATTAAAAAGAATAAAATTAAAGTTGGTGTTGGATCCTTAGGGTCAGTAAGGCAGGTCATAGATGGTGCGATTCAGTCAGTGTTGATGGGGGAATCCCTCCTGCGGAGCTCTTGTATTCTCCTGGCAGGTGGGCGCGGGCAGCAGTCCCTACCGGGAGAGCACAATGACTGCTACTAGCGGCGATAACCAATGGCAATAGTCACATACTGAAAGTCTGAAATGATGGTTGTACCCAAGTCGATCGATGGATACATTCAGCCTGCACATAGATGGTTTCAAATATTGGCCAGTCCCTGCTGAACTTACCAAGGTTTGAACCATCTATGGCCGGCTTAAATCAGCCTCTCAAACCTTTTACTCCAGAAGGACCCTTTAAATTATTTTTAGGTCTCAGGGAGCCCATGCTAAAGAATAGTCCAACAGGGGTCATTAGAAAAATGCCCCTTATATTGGTGTCATTGGGAAAAATGTCCCCCTTACAGTCAGCTAAAAAGGTCAATGGTTTCATCCTACTGGTTCTTTCAAGTGGTGATGGACTTGGAAATATGAAGGCACCATTAGATAGGTCAAATAGCCACCGGTCAAGGAACCCCAAGCAACTTCTGGAGGAACCCGAAATTCCATGGAACCCTGGCTGAAAATAGCTTATTTGCATCATGTTATTTATTAATCATCAGGGAAAGAAGATGGTTGAACTGTAACCTTTGAAATGTGTTGGTTGCCACATGGTAAAAGCCAAAACACCGCTGAGGGCAGGGACCATTACCCTTTGGAAATTGTTGTGTGCCAACCTCAGGCAGATGTTACCATTGGGGAGCCTTCTCCTGATTTTTGTGTGACAGTGATAAGGCCCTGGTGTATTCTTAAAGAACTAAGTCACGGGTATATACAAATTCTGGGCCATGGAGTAAAAGTGGAACATTTAACGATATGCGAACGTTACATTCTGGGACTCTGATAATATATGGGATTAATCAATGCAAATAGTAGTTTGAAGGCTGGACTTTGCAAGCGATAACCTGAGTGAAGGGAGCGCCTAACATTTTGTATAATTAACCTATTTCACTTCCCATCTCGGACACAACAGGAAGCAGGAAAATCTCTCTGAAAGTGAGATAGTTGTCATCGGAACAAGTGGATGATTATCTCTCTAGTTATGTTCCAGTAACCACTCAAAATTTTGGATTTTTCCTCATTTTCAGTTTCAGTGACAATACTCACTGTGACTAATGGGGAGGGTGAAAATCCCTAGCCGAAATACAAACAACAGCAACAACTGTAAACCTAATGCTGCTGAATGCTGAGCAAATTCAATCCCAATCAAAAAACACACATTTGTTTATCGACCTTTGAGTGCACATACATTATTTCCCCCTGATGAAGATCATTGAAGAGCGGAGCTTAGCCCTCAAAATGCACTGGCTTCTGTAATTTTTTCTTTAGAATAAAATGTATATCTTGACATAAATATTACAGTGTGGTGCTTTTTTTTTTTTGGTTTTTTTTTTTTTTTTTTTAGACTTATTCATCTAAATCACAACCCAAGGAGGTGTGTAAAATGTGTTATACCAATATCCAGATTACTCATAATATAAAAATATATAACAAAAATTTAGGGTTCCAGAACCTTTAGGGCTCGTTCACACTTGGCTGTTTTACCAACACTTGCCAAACGCCCCTATAGTGTTTGGCAAGCGTTGGTCCGGCGTTTGTGGGGCGTTATTAACGCTCGGCAAACGCTCCGCAAACGCCGCATGCGCGGTTTAGTGGCGGTTGCTAGGCGTTTGCCGAGCGTTAACGCCCCACAAACGCCTATAATACAGTTTGAGTGGTGTTACCGCTCCGCAAACGCCCCGCAAACGCGTCGCAACCGCACCGCAAACGCCAGCCGGGCGTTTGCGGAGCGGCACCATAGACGAGAATAGGAGGCTTCAAAGCCTCCCGACTCGACCAGAGGCGTCCGTTTTGCTGCGACGCGACGCGACGCAAACGCTCCCGTTAGAACAGCACCATGTGCTGTAATGTGCAGAATTGGCAGAGGCGTTTGGGAAGCGGTAAAAACGCTTCCCAAACGCCTCTCTGCCGCCTGCACACAAGGCTAGTGTGAACGTAGCCTTAATCTACTTGTGTAAGAAATGAAAACCTGATGTGAGTTCATCACTGTATCTAAAATTACAAAAATTGGCTTTACATACACGATTGACTTTTCTGACTTCTGTTTTTCACTTTTCATTAAATTGTACCCCTGAATCAAAAATACCATCTGATATTTTGCTTGCTCATTGACTTTCCCGTTTAGCACCCTAAACTAAGTTTTTAAAAGAACATACTACGTTGTGGCCCTTAGTAACAAATTCAAATTGATTTCACCAAAGAAAAAAACTTTAATTTTTAAAAGGAAGTTACAATTCTAATTTAAATTTTAGTTTGCAGTATTTACCTCCAATGTGATTTTCTACAAGACCTTGACATTTTTCATGCCTATTGTCCAAGGTCTTCAAAACCATATTTTTTTTTTCAATAATATTTTATTAAATGTTTTCATTTTCTCTCTTCCATCAGTTAAAATTTCAACCTAACATTCTTCCTTTATTTCCCCCCAGCATACAAAAAAAACAAAACAAAAAAAACAAAAAACATAACTCCCCTTTCCCCCCCCTCCTTATTCCAACCTTTACCTTACCCCTCCACCCCACCACCTTTCAGCATATTTTCTCTCTTTTAGAGTCCTAGAGTATACGTGTATTTTCCCTCTATACAATTTCAATTAAATTTAGCCTTCTTAAACTCCTCCCACTTTTTCCATTTCTCCCGAAAACACTCATTTTATCCTCGTCTATATAGTACATTCAAAGCCATATTTTTAATATACTTTTTTTGTACATTCTTCCTCTAGTGGTCATGTTTATATCAAGGGATGTGATTAGCATCCATACTAAAAAGGACCTCTGAGAAATAATCAAATTGGTACAAAAGTGTTTCATTACTAATGAATATTTAAAGTAGGCATTAAGAGCAAAATCTATCCATTGCAAGAATGTTCATCAACTTTACTACATCCAAATTTTACAATTTTTCAAAAGTGAAAAACTGCTACATGCAGCATTTACCATATCTATAAAGCAGAGTGTTACAAAATCAACTTTATAACATTTAGTTCCAGTTTATTTTTATTTTGTTTTGTATAGAGCCTGTCACTGTTTTATTGCTGTTCATGTTGCTTTTAGGGAGATAACTACTTCCTGTCACAACAGGAAGTGATGGAAAGTCTCTCCACTGGGGACACTCAAACAAGTAAAAAAAATTAGGAGACCGTGGAAGGGTTAGAATATCGATCTGTGTTTTTATTTCAATCTGTGCCTGTTCCAGTAATGCCAGCACCCCCCCCATTTTCTGTATTGGCATCACAGGAACAGAATTTGGGGAGCAGGGTGCTGCATCATGAAAGAAAGGCTGCAAGAGCAAAAAAGCCAGCTGGCCCCACACAGAGCTGTATGTGTATTTTCTATTACAGGCTCAAAGCCTCTTAGGTGCATGAAATAAAGTACCCCAGGAAGCTGCAGGAGTGTGGGGACTAGGCAAGAAATCTGGAAGTGGGGGACCACATACAGAACAATTTTTTTTTTTGCAATTCTATGATAGGAGGAGAGAAGGATTCACATTATGGAAAGTAGCAGTGGGAAGTGGATGTCGATTTAAAAAACAAAACAAAAAACCGCACACGGTGCCCCCCTCTCTTCCTTTTCCCAGGGGTAAACCAGCAAAACTACAGAAGCAAGGGCATTGATGTGGCAGGTCATGTGACCCACCCACTGCCTCTGTTGGACCCATGTTAACGCGGCGAGTCTGCAACAGCTATTAGTGCACTGGAATTATAGATAGCTTTTAAAAAGGTATCGATCAATATCTACATTAACTTTCAATTAGGGAACTTGGAGTTTACGGCTTTGTATGTTCGATGAATAAATGATACATCACACATTACTACAACCCAGACGTAGAAAGCTCCTTCAGCATAAAACAGAACATAGTTTATGGGTCTTGCTAGAAGACCTGCTTATTTATTAAAGACAAAATGCACCCCTTTTACTGTCAAGATCTACTTCATGATTTTTTTTTTTTTTTTAATCTTTGTTACCAGAACATTGTACAAAATATTCACTGAAGAGATGGTAAGAAATGAATCAATATGTGGAAAATCTTCCCTGCAATTCTGATTTAATAGAAGGGTAAAATATGTATCACAGAGATGCGATTTAGAACATCATCCACTGTGATCAATATATAGATTGATATTTGTAGAAAAGACCCCAGGCTGGGCTGCCTGGTGGATCCCAGGTTCCATTTCCTGATAGGCACATGGCAGCCCGGCACACAGTAGTTCACAGTCACTCAAGTCAGAAAACAGGATGTGCATATCTTTTTGCAGTTTATTTGCTGGTTTAACTTGGATGGAGTGAGGGTGAGCCTTGAGATACTCCAAAACTAGCAGAAATGCAATAGAGGACACTGATAATTAATCTGCTCCTTAAGGGTGTAACCACCTGTAACGGAACCGGACCCCGACCGCGCTAGGGTATTTCCGTTATACTCTCGCTTCCCCGTCCAAACACCATCCACAGACCCCACCGCTGATCATGCGGGAAATAGACAGCACCAGACTCTTAAAGACAGGAAGTCAACTGCTTTGTTTTAACACAAAAAACACAAGAGAATATATATATATATATATATATATATATATATATATATATATATATACATACACACACACATATACACATACATATATATGAAACACACACACACACACACACACACACACACACACACAGGGTGGGGAAATACAACCAGGAACAGGAAACACATCAGCAGGCTGTCCCATCAGGGGGAAGGGCTGCTGGTAATACCCCCCACCAAACCAAGACACATAATGGGATGCAGCACATGGCAGTGAACAATGACCAACCCCCACACCAATACACAAACATTACATCCCATAAGAGTTTGCTAGAACAATGGGATGCAGCCGCATGGCAGAGAACAATGAAACAACCACGTGGCAGTGAACAACCCCCCACCCCACCTATACATGTCTACACAATATCAGGGCAGACCACCCTGTACCCCTAACAGGCACAGGGTGGGTTACACATAAGAGGAATCTAGGGAGCTGATACAGGGGTCCCCCCACCCCCAAAAGTCACTCCCGTCATACCACCCTCTTGGAATTCAGGGTTTAACCACTTGCCCTCTGGAAGATTTTACCCCCTTCATGATCAGGCCATTTTGTACTGCGTTACTTTAACCACTGGCTTTCCCATTAACCACTGGCCCTCTGGAAGATTTACCCCCCTTTCATGACCAGGTAATTTTTTGCTATTCAGCGCTGCTCCAATTTAACTGACAATTGCGCGGTCATGCAACACTGTACCCAAACAAAATTTATATCTTGTTTTCACACAAATAGAGCATTCTGTTGATGGTATTTGGTCAACATGGTTTCTTTTTCTTACGTAAAACAAAAAAAACAGAGCAATAATTTTTTGGGGGGGGGGGGGGAATTTATATATATAAAAAAATTTATTTTTTTTTTTTTTTTTTAACTTTCTGCTATAAAACATATCCAATAAAAACATTTTAAATCAAATTTCTCATAAAATTTTAGGCAAAAAATTTATTTTGCTACATGTCTTTGGTACAAAAAAAAAAAATCCCAATAAGTGTATATTTATTGGTTTTTGAAAAAGTTTATAGCATTTACAAACCATGGTATATATATACACTGGAATTTCATTTTTTTTTATTATTTATACTAGTAATGGTGGCGATCAGTGACTTCTAGTGGGACAGTGATAATATGGTGGACTAAGTGTTAACGGTGTACCTAATAATGATTGGTGCATTCACGGTGTACTGCTTTTACTAAGGGATGTGCTAGTTTTTATTGCACTGCATTTACGATCCATTTGGGGTGTTGACACCCTCTTCAGATCACAAACAGTGAGATTGCAGTGTTTTCCCATACCGCACACGGGTGAACCCAGCCTCACCTTTCTGCCCTCTGGCACTCAAAAGCATTATGGTAAGTAAAACCCTGCATGAACTGTATTATAATATATATATATACACATATACACACACATACATACACTACTGTAAATACAAAAAGCAGTAAGTACTGTCAGAGGCGTCCCTAGGGTTGGTGTCACCTGGTGCGGTAACACTTGGTGACACCCCCTCCGACGATCCCTGCAGAATGGATCAGACTCCGATCCATTATGCTCAATCCGCAGATCTGATCCGTCCTGCGGGGATCGTCGGCTTTCTTTACAACTTATTTTCTTGGAGTGGGTCTGGTGTCACCCCGTATAGGTTGCATGCCGACGATCCCCTCAGGATCCATCCTGCGGGGATCGTTGGCTTGCTTTACAACTTACCTTTTTGTGGAGCAGGTCTGGTGTCACCCCGTGCAGTCGGTGTCACCCGATGCGGACCGCACCCCCCGCACCTGCCTCGGGACGCCACTGAGTACTGTACATTCCAGGATAAATGCATCAACATGTATCAGAGGTGAATACATTTTGGCCTAAATTTATGATGTTTGATTTTCAGATTTTTTTTTATGGAATAGGTTTTATAGCAAAAAATAAAAAACATTTTCTCTTCTCAATTGATCTTTTTATTCATAATGCAAAAAATAAAAAAAATAATCAAAATAGCACAAAAATTAATCTTTGTGGGGAAAAAAAAGCCATTAAATTTTGTTTATGTAAAGAGCTGCATGACCGCTCAATTGTCGGTTACAGTAATGCAACGCCATATCGCAAAAAAATGGCCTGGTCAGGAAGGGGGGGGGGGGGGGGGGAGGGCAAGTGGTTAATTTTTTAGTAACAAACAGGCATACTAGGCTCCTCTCGGAGGATCTGGTCCTTAGTGGTGACCTTCTAAACATAGTTTAGTGAGGAGTCACATCCTGCTCCCAGGAAATGTATTTATAGGAAGAGATATCCCACACAGTGCCACAGAATTAGCAGCCCCTTGACTTGCAGTACTTCAATTATACTGTCAGAGGACACTTGTTTTCAGCCCATGAATGGGTTGTGACAGGCTGAATACATACATTTAGATTATGATTTTATCTCACAATAATGGTCAGTATAATGCCAGGAGAAAAAAAAAAAAAAAAAAAAAAAGGAATCCATAGGAGTCATGGCAGAAGGTGGTTTCTTAAAAATATCGAAATTAGCGCAGTCTGCAAACAGAATGAACAGGGTGCATGACACCTGATGCCACTACCTATAGCTCAAGCACTAATGGCTGCTCTCTACTTCTCACCATTAACTGCAATGTAGTCCAACCTTCAGCTTAGTAAACTGTTTAAATTGTTATAACTGTGTAGGCTTTCCCATTAACCACTGGCCCTCTGGAAGATTTACCCCCCTTTCATGACCAGGTCATTTTTTGCTATTCAGCACTGCTCTAATTTAACTGACATTTGCACGGTCATGCAACACTGTACACAAATTACATTTGTATAATTTTTTTCTCACAAATAGAGCTCTTTTGGTGGTATTTGATCACCACTGGGGGTTTTATTTTTTGTGCTATAAACAAACAAAAAAAAAAAACAAACTTTAAAAAATTTTTAAAACAATATTTATTACTGTCTTCTATAAAACATATCCAATTTAAAAAAAAATAAAATAAATAAAATTGGATTTCTTCATAAATTTAGGCCTAAATGTATTCTGCTACATGTCTTTGGTAAACAAAAAAAATCCCAATAAGTGTAAAGTTTATTAACTGGCTTGGGTTGCATAAAAATTATAGCATCTACAAACAATGGTATAAAAACCAGAACATTTTTTTTTATACTAGTAATGGCGGCGATCAGCGACTTATAGTGGGACTGTGATAGTACAGCGGGCATCATGATACTAAGGCCTAGTTCTTACTAGCCTTGAGAGCAGATGTTTGAGGGGTGTTTTTATTAATCCTCAAACGCCAATGGAAATGATACTATGGGCAGCACACAGTGCTGTTGTCATTATCAAAACCTGAAGCGTTGGCATCACATCGCTTCAAAATTGAAGCCTCATGTCGAGTCAGGAGGAGTTGAAGCCTTTCAACACCTCCCATTCAGGTCTATATTGATGCTCCTCTAACGCTCTAGTAGGTGTTTATGGGGCGTTAATACCAGTAGAGATTATTATAGGCGTATGTGGTTTTAACGCTGGTAAAAAGCCTCAAACCCGTGCATAGGGCATTTGGGGAGCTTTCTGACATTTGTAAAACGTCTATACTAGAGCTTATTAATGCCTGTCTAATGCCCATACTAACGCTATAGGGGCGTTTAAGAGTTAGAAATTTAGTCAAGTGTGTACAAGCCCTAACGGACACTGGGGGGGGACCGTTTAACTGCCACTGACATCTCCAGTGACAATAACCGTGATCGATGCGAATAAAAAGCAAGGTCACAATACTAATGACATTGGGCAGGAAGGGGTTAACATCTGGGTTGATCAAAGGGTTAACTGAATCAGCAGTTTTGATATTTCTGCCCTTTGTACAGTTTTACTAGAGGATGTGCTGGTTTTCATTCCTTGCTTTGCAGAGAGATAATTGAGGTTTACATTCACAGATCTCTCTGCCTTCAGTTTCTCCGCTCCGTCTCAGCCAGGATTTGCTGGCTGAGATGTACAGGAGCCAATGACAGAGTGGATATGCGGGCATGCACCCCCTACTCAGAAATGCAAAATCACACATACACACTATATACTGTATTGTTCTCTCCATAAGACGCACATCCCCCCCCCCCAAAAAAAAAAGTGTCTGTGCGTCTTATGGAGCAGCCGGCACGGTATTCCCGCCGCCACCATGTTAGAATACCAGGTTGGCCACTCGGCTCTTCTGTGCAGCAGAACCTGCTCCTCGGTCCTACCTGCTCCTCGGTTCAGCAGTGTCCTCACTGCCTTCTCTCCCTGGCGCTGACATCTTTAGTGTGGGCACCCGGCTGTGACAGCTTGCAGCTTCACAGCCAGGTGCCCACTGCGCATGCGCGAGAAGCACTAAGCATTATGAATGGTCTGGCAGTCTTCTGGGACCTGTCACGTGTTCCAGAAGACGGGGAGGGAGGACAACTCTGCGGAAGTGGGAGTGGGCAGGGGCATATTTACCACAAGGCAAACAAGGCACTTGCCTAGGGCGGCATTGTTTAGGGGGGCAGCACCTCCCCCCAGAAGAAGGAATGAAAGAAGGGACATGGACACCATGGGAACCAGGTTTGAGCCAAGAGAGGCTGCGGGCTGCTTCATGGTGTATGTAGAGCCTGACTCTCGTTCTTGGGAATGTCCGGAGCAGTGAAGTTGATTGACTCTCTCAGGGGCGGACTGACAACTCATGGGGCCCCCGGGCAATAGAGAAGCATGGGTCCCATGCGTCTTTGCCCACAATCAAAGCACACCCAAAAAAGTACCAGGGGCATTTCATGGGGCCCCCTACTGACCCCGGGCAGTGCCCGAGTGCTCAAATGGTCAATCCACCCCTGGACTCTCTATCACCGGGGGGAGGGGGGGTATTGGAAGGCTCTCCAGGGTGGGGGGCAGAGTTGTTTTTGGTCAATATCAGGATCTCGCCGTGGGAAGGGGGAGGGGGGGGGGGTTTGTGTTGGTCAGTGTCTGTGGGGCAGATGATTTTCATTTTGCCTAGGGCAGCACAAAACCTAAATCTACCACTGGGAGCGGGCACCTGTCAAAATTACCTGTTTAACTGAGCGGGTACCTGTTATTCAGGCAGACCCAATCGCATGAAAGGGGCCCAAGGCTGCTTTTCACATTGATGTGCTGCAGTTTACACACACAATGCGGGTGCAGCGCAGTGCACTTGAGGCTTTCCTGACAGTTAGCTGCACTTTGCCATAGACTTCTATTATATCCTGCAGGTATGGTGCATTTTCTGAAAGAACACAAAACCCGCAGGTAATAGCAGAAGTCTATGGCTCAGTGCAAGTAATCCGTGCAGGAAGCATTGACTTATGTGGCTCTGCTCCCTACGCAGCCATGCTTTCTCTACGGCCGGCTCCAGTCAGAACATGCTCTGGGGTAGCGGGTTGGAAACCTGCAATCTGGGCTTGCCAACCTACCATCCCAGTGCAAGAGGTCACAGGCCACATCAGAGGGCCAGTGGTTGGGCACCCCTGTTTTATAAACTCTGTGGTTAACCTCAGTTGTGACCTCTAATCCTAGTCTGGTGAACATAGTCATCATATGGTATAAAAGAACAGTAGGTGGCCAGCAAGGTGGAGCTTCCAAAGACACCCTTTTTTTGCTTCCGATACTAGGGCCTTAATAAGTCTGTAAGCTAAATATCCATACTTCGGCATCCAAATGTAGAATTAGGTGCCTGAGGTCAGTCAACTAATAAGTGGTACTTGTTAGAGAGGTCTTTTTGTTTTAACAACCCATATCTCCATGTTTAACCTCCAATTCTAGTTGGAGAATGTAGACGTCATATGGCACAAAAGAACAAGAATATCAGACAGTAGATGGCAAGCAAGGTGGAGCTTCCAATGACAACTAATTTTTCCCTCTGATATAGTGGTCTTAATAGGTCTATAAGCTAAGTACTCATACTTAGGCATCCAAATACATAATCAGATGTCCGAGGCCAGTCGAATTATAAATGCATGCCCAACAATCCTCTTGATCAGTATCTCATCCTTTTTACCCCAGGAGGAACCCTTTTCACATGTCAGGGAACCCCTGCTAGGATTAGTTCATTGGTGTAACGGAACCGTCCCCAGACTGCACTTGGGTACTTCCGTTAGGATACTGCTTCCCTCTCCAAACACAGCAGACCACACAAGACTAGATGACACCAGTCTTGAAGTAAACCAGGAAATAGACTACTTTATTTTAACACAGATACAAGATATATACATTCAAGGTAACAATCCCCCCTCCCTGCATAATGACACAGGGCGGGGCAATCTATCTTTAGTAACAAGAGACATCAACAGACAGTCCCATCAGGAGGGAGGGCTGCTGGAAACACCCCCACCAAGCTAATACACAAACACATACATCCCATAATAGTTTGCTCCCAAGCAAGACACACAATAAAACAATGGGATTCAACCACATGGCATTAAACAATCAACAACCCCCCACCCCAATCTTAGGACAGATCATCCTGTACCCCTAACAGGCACAAGGTGACTTACACATAATAGGGAAATGGGGAGCTGAGACAGGGGTCTCCCCACCTCTCCAAAGTGAGCTGGGTTCCATGGGCCCCCCACCCAAAGTGACTCCCGTCAAAATTGGAGGTCATTAAGAAAATGCACCTTACATTGGTGGTCAGTGGGAACAATTACCCCTTTGTAAGGGTGGCATTCTGAGAACTGCTACAGACAGTTTTCCAGATCATTGATGTCATGCTACTGGCTCTGCTGTAGTGATGGACCTGGATCTTTGAAGCAGATGGGAGGGTCAAAATAGCCACAGTTCAATGAATCCCCAGAAACATCTGGAGGAACCCTAGTTGAGAAAGGCTGCTTTAGAGTCCTTGGATACTTTGTGTCTACAGCCACCTTAAGACTTTCACGACAACAGTAGTGCTGCTGTCTGATTTGCGCACCCTTGGTCTTCTACAGTTTGACCTGCCAAATCTTGCATTTGCAATGCTGACATAGACTCTCTGGGGGATATGTACATAAACTGGTGCACTCGGAACCTGGTGCAGCTGTGCATGGAAGCCAATTAGCTTCTAAAGTCAGCTTGTTCAACTAAGCATTGATAATAAAACTTGGAAGCCGATTGGTTTTATATGCAGAGCTGCACCATGCAGTAGTAAAAAAAAAAAAAAAAAAAAAAAAAAACAACCCTTTGTATCCATGAAGATTGAACTTGTCCTGTCCCGCAATGAGTCATTATCTTCTGTATCTGTGGTGGGTGTGAAGAGGTCTTTTTTTACAATCACTCTTGGAGTTTGGGGTCATTCGATGGCCTTAAGAGGCTTTTTTTTCCTAGTTTGTCTGTTGCTGCCTGTTAAAGTTAACTCATGACACATAGATGACTTGTCCAAAGTCATGCAGCGGTGACAACTTTAAAGGACTCACATTTTAGAGTCCCTCTGCAAAAAGTTCCAGAAGGCTAGAACTACACAGGAGAGGTTAGCAGCTCAGCCATGCAACTATAAGTGATTACAGTAGAACTAAAAAAGTCGAAAAAAACTTTGTGGAGATTTGGAGTGGAGAGTAACTAGAACCCACGTCAGGATTTTATTGCCGTCTGTGCCCCAGTTAGGGATATTCACTCTATTTGTCCTGTTTACCATTATTATTGAGAGTAAAAAAGTGAAAAAAAGCCAAAATTTTGGGTCGTCACCAGACCAGGGAAAGAGGGGAAATGTTCAAATGGAAAGCTAGCTCTGGTGAAAGCCAGGGATTCCCTTTCCTGGAAGGGATTACCAAAACAGGAAGTGAAGGAAAATCCTGCAATTGGACACAAATGGGAAGAAACAGAAAGGTGTTATAATCTTACCCTACTCTATCCAAAATAATTTTTAAAAAAGTTGCAATTATTCCAAAGATCCCTAAAAAAAATAAAATGGCTGCCTACTGTATAAGCCACAGTTCACTAGGGTGTATATTCGTAATTAAAGTGATTTTGTGGCTTCCAAAAAAAAAAAAAAAAAAAAAAAAAAAAAAAAAACCATTACTCCTGCAACATAAAACACTAAATACAGGAGAGGTTGAAGCCACTGGGGAGGTAAGTATTCAGTGTTTTCTGTTGCAGGAGTAATGATTTTTTTTTTTTGCCTTTTGAATGTCACTTTAAATACAGGAGAGGTTGAAGCCACTGGGGAGGTAAGTATTCAAAGTGACATTCAAAAGGAGAAAAAAAAAAAAAAAATCATTACTCCTGCAACAGAAAACACTGAATACTTACCTCCCCAGTGGCTTCAACCTCTCCTGTATTTAAAGTGACATTCAAAAAGGCAAAGAAAAAAAAAAAAAAAAAAAAAACCACCACACAAACAAACACCAACACATCATACTTACTTGCTCTGTATAGTGGTTTTGCACAGAGCATCCCCAATCCTCTTCTCGGATCCACCATTGGCACCCCTGGCCCCTCCCTCCTGCCAAGTGCCTGCACAACAAGCAGCCTGCTATGGGGGCACCCAAGCAGGCTTGATCCCGAGCTGCTGCCCTGCGTGTATTCACACACAGCTCAGCTCCGCCTCCTCTCTCATTAGCTCCCTAATGGCTCCCACTGCTGTCTCAGCCAGTGAGGAAGGAGAGGCCCCTGGAGAGCCAAGGGTCTCGTGCACATTGCTGATGGCAATGGGATTCAGGTAGGTATTAGGGGGGCTGCTGCACACTGAATACATAGAATGCATGAAGGAAAAAGCCTTGAGCCTTCACAACCAGCCTTCAGAGACACTTTAATCTCATAGGGCAGCACAGTGGCTAAATGGTTAGCACTTCCACCTGGCAGTACTCGGGTCGTGGGTTCGAATCCCAACCACAGCACCACCTGCCTGGAGTTTGCTTGTTCTCCCTGTGCGGGTTTCCTCAGGGTACTCTGGTTTTCTCCCACATTCCAAAGACATGCTGGTAGGTAAATTGGCCCTAGTATGTGTATGTATGAATATAAGTTAGGGACCTTAGCTTGTACTTCCCTTGAGGGTTAGGGACTGATGTGACTGTACAATATATATGTAAAGCGCTGTGTAAATTGATGGCGCTATATAAGTACCTGAAATAATAAATAATATAAACGCACGATATTCAGCAGTTGATTGCCTTTCTGGGATCTTGCATTCTACCCATGTAGCTTACTTCATAGTCACCCATTTGTTCCATCTGTTCAGCAATCAACCTCTTCTCCTTCCCATTAGTGCTAGCAACATGCGATTTGGTTCCCGCAACTGCACTGCGATCTGTGTTTAGGGTGCTGTTAACGTACTGCCACTCACAGCATATAGCAAAGGCAGTGCGTTTTGAACGCTGTGCTGGAAATAGGCATGGAACACGCCTTTCCAGCACCATGTTCTGCTGTTAACTGACCCTTATGACGTGAAAAGGTAAAAAACACTGCAGAGGCACAACAGAATGCTAAAATGTTATAAATGAAACAGTTACAATCAGACAATAAAAGTCCTGTATTCAAAACAAGACACCAAGGGGTTTATTTACTATAGCTGGAGAGTCCAAAATCAGACTCCCTTCTGCATAGAAACCAATCAGCTTCTAACCTCAGCTTGTTCAATGAAGCTTTGGCAATGAAACCTGGAAGCTGATTGGTTTCTATGCAGAAGGGAGTCTGATTTTGGACTCTCCAGCTTTAGTAAATAAACCCCCAAGTGTTGCAATCAAAACATATAAAATGAAAGTCCTAGGCTCCAAAAACACCTCGTGTTGCAATCAAAAGCATATACAGGCGTACCTCGGTTTATGAATGCCTCGGTTAATGTAATTTTTAGTATACAAATGAAAATCTATTGATAATAATGCCTCGGTTTACAACATTTTTTTTGCAATACGAAGCAAGTTTCCCAAGGATGAATTGTGCCTGGGAGGTTTATAGCGCCGGCCGCGTGCATGCTGGAGTCTGGGTAGCACATGGCGTCGAGTGTGAAGGGGTTGGTGCGGTTTTTGCATCGAGCTTTGGAGCCATTCTGGAAATTTTTAATCATGTCCCTGTACAGTATTTATGCCTTTAAGTGCACTTTATAAAAAGTTTTTTTACTTTCTGACCTCCGGAACAGATCAATTGGTTTTCAATGCATTCTTATGGGATGGCGTTTCGGTTTACAAATGTTTCATAATACGAAATGTTCCAGAGAACGCATTAAATTCATAAACCGACGTGGTGATCAGCAAATTGGTAGCCCAATAAATCTTCCTCCGGCCCTACAGAGGTACAGGCAGAGAGCTGGAGGAAGAATTGATCCACTGATCACGGGTGTAATGCTTTACAGCATCCTGTAATAAAATCATATCACTTTTTTCTGCAAAAACATGTGCATTTATTATTTTTCTTATAAAAAGGTGAACCTAGCTTTTAACTTTGATCAGAGCGCTCAGTTTATTTATATCCACAGGCACCCATTACCTGCATAGGCAGTTTTTTTGGCAATGGTGAACTATGCCTATAAGATTACTTTAGAGAAAATCCAGTTGATTTGGTGAGATAGAAAATGTATTAGTTGCCATTGAAATTTGTTGTATTGATGACCATATACTGTATACAATTTTCCATGCACAATGGCTTTCCTGCCTATTTATTCTGTCCAACTTAATTCAGGGAAGAAAAACAACAAACACTCAATTAAATATATTTCGTAATGGCCACAAAGGATTTAAACCCACTTTTGTGCACCAAATACCTTGCAAACCCAGAAACTACTGTTGGGGGGGGGGGGGGGGGGAGTGACATTGTCAGAACCTGAAGAGAGCTATTGGAGGGATCCAGCAGGCCCCACCCACTACAGGATGCCTTTAGAGAACTACAGCATGGGGCGGAGACAAGACCAGTCACCCTAAAAAGGAGAGAGAGCAGTGACCAGTCTTTTTTACCTCCTGCAAAACAATGGATTGCTGCACAGATCTGAAGATATACACAAAGCATACCAAGATTCAAGGAAGACTACAGATGACTCTTGTTGAAAATATTTGCTTATTCCAGCTTCAGCTTTGATAGGTTTGTGGGTTTTGTTATTCAACAAAAATTCAACTGCATCGAAGAATGTTATTTATTCCCAAAAAAAAAAAAAAAAAAAAAAAAAAAAAAAAAGAAGTGTACTTATAACAATTAGTGCTGTCAATTTTGTGGAGCGCTTTACATATTTATTATGCATTCAGATTAGTCCCTGCCTTCAAGTAGCTTACATTCTAAAGGTCCCCAACTCACATTCATACATACTAGGGACAATTTTAGACATTATCCAAATTACCTATTAGCAGGTCTTTGGAGTGTTGGAGGAAAGCGGAGAATCCCACACAGGCACAGGGAGAACATGCAAACATGCAAACTCCAGACAAGTGGTGCCATAGTTGGGATTTGAACCGATGACCCTAGTACTGCAAGGAGGAAGTGCTAACCACTTAGCCACTTTTCAGTCTAATTTGTGGGGTCTGTTTATGGTTAATTTTCGGCCAGTCTCCCCATAAACCCTTTTCGGTCTTGGTTTTGCACACAGTCCCAGCGGCTACAGCTGGATGGTTGTCCATGACCCCCCCCCCCCCAGGGAAATTTGTACTGTTGTCACAAATATTGTGTGACTTAAAAAAAAATTGAATCTATCACCGTTTTATTCTCCAGGGTCTCTGCGTTTAGAAAATATAAAACATTTCGGGGTTTTTGCTCATCTTCAGGCCTAAAATTAATGTGAGCAAAAACATCTGACAGTGAAAGGGTTTGACAGGTTTTTACAACCTGGGGCAGGATAGACTTTCCAGTCACTGATTGGCTGTCACAATGGCGACATGATTGGGAGCTAGTTCCGTCCTGACTGGAGATAAAGCAGTCTTTGATATCTGATGGTTACCGTGCTGGGAGTGTGCTTTTAGCACAGAAACCCGAGCCATCCATGGACGCATATGTGGGGTGCAGGGGCGGACTGACCATTTGAGCACTCGGGCACTGCCCGAGGGCCCGGGGTCAGTAGGGGGCCCCATGAAATGCCCCTGGTACCTTTTTATAGGCTTTTTTGGGTGTGGTTTGAGTGTGGGCAAGGACACGGGCCCCATGATCCCCTATTGCCCGGGGGCCCCATGAGTTGTCAGTCCGCCCCTGGTGGGGTGTGTGGGCAATAGAACCCATCCTCTTTGCTGCACACATAGGCGTTATGTGGGTGACAAGAGGTTACTATTGTGTATTTTAGGGATGAACGTGATGGTTGTACGTTATGTTTTGTAATAAACTTTATATAGGACTTAAGTGGGCCATGTACTAGTAGAATTTCATACCAATGTCATTCGATTGTTCAATCATTAGTGGTGTCAAACTGACATTCTTTTGGGTCTGCAGGAACAGAAAAATTCCAATTGCATTTTTTTCTCCAATGAGCACACTTTTAAACAGGACACAGTACATTCAGAAAGTATTCAGACTCCCTTCACTTTTTTCAATGTCATGTTGCAGCCTGATACTACCGTTGCTTAAATTCATTTTTTCCCCCTTCACATGAATCTACACTCAGTACCCCGTAATGACAAACTGAAAACAAAAATTATGGAAAAATGTCTGAATTAGGAAAAAAAAAAAATATATGGACAAGTACTTAAGTATTCAGACCCTTTACTCAGTACTTTGTTGAAGCACCTTTGGCAGCAATTATAGCCTCAAGTCCTTTTGGGTGTGACTTGAACCAGCTTTGCACACCTGGGTTGGGGGATTTTCTGCCACTCTTCATTGCAAATCCTCTTAAGCTCAGTCATATTGGATGGGGACAGGGGCGGACTGACCATTCGAGCACTGCCCGAGGGCCCGGAGTCAGTAGGGGGCCCCATGAAATGCCCCAGGTACCTTTTTTATAGGATTGTTTGGGTGTGCTTTGAGTTTGGGCAAGGACACAGGGGCCCCATGATCCCCTATTGCCCGGGGGCCCCATGAAGTTGTCAGTCCGCCCCTGGATGGGGAACATCAGTGGACAGCCAATTTCGGTCTCTCCAGAGATGTTCAATAGAGTTCAGGTCAGGGCTGTGGCTGGGCCACTCTACGACACTCCGTTGTCCCTAAACCACTCCTCTGTTGTCTTGCCTGTGTGCTTAGGATCGTTGTCATGTTGGAAGGTGAAGCTTCAGCACAGTCTGAGGTCCTGCACGCTGAAGAGCAGGTTTTCAGTGAGGATACCTCTGTACTTTGGTCAGGTTTGAGGGGGAAGCTGAAAAGGAGCAGTCTCAGTCCTGCTGCTGCTGAAAAAACACCCCACAGCATGATGCGGCCACCACCATGCTTCACGGTTTTGATGTTGATGAGCGATTCCTGGTTTCCTCCAGACATAACATTTAGAATTGAGGCCAAGCAGTTCAATTGTGGTTTCATCAGACCAGAGAATCTTGTTCCCCACAGTCTGACAGTCCTTCGGGTGCTTTTTTGCTAACTCCAAGAACGCTTTCATGTGTTTTGCACTGAGGAGAGGAGTCCGTCTAGCCACTCTGCCATAAAGCCCAGATCGGTGGAGGGCTGCAGTGATGGTTGTCCTTCTGGGACTTTGTCCCATCTCCACACAGGACCTCTGCAGATCAGTCAGTGTCCATCAGGTTCTTGGTCACCTCTCTTACGAAGGGCCTTCTCCCCAGATTTCCAAGAGCTGGTTCCCTGGCCAAACTGAGCAGAGTCCTGGTTATGTCAAACTTCTGCTGCGCTGAAGGCTCCCAAGAGCCTCCATATTTCTCAAATGGAAGCTCTTGGGAACCTTCAGTGCAGCAGAATTTTTTTTTCGTAGCCTTCTCCCAGATCTGTGCCTTGCAATAAACCTGTCTGAGCTATGCAGGCAGTTCTTTTGACCTCATGGCTTTTGCTCTGATACAGTATGGTCAGCTGTGAGGCCTTTCATAGAGAGGTGCCTTTTCAAATTATGTCCAATTTAAATTTACCATAGGTGGACTCCAATCAAGATGGAGAAATCTCAGCAACGATCGAGAGAAATGTGAGGCACCCAAGCTAAATTTCAAATGTTGCTGCAAAATGGTATGAATGCTTATGCCAATATGATATTTCAGCTTTTCCTTTTTCATACATTTGCAAACATTTCTAAAATTCAGTTTTCACTTTGTCATTATGGAATACGGAGTGTAGATTAAGGAAAAAAAAGGGAAAAAAAAAAAAAAAGAATTTAAACAACTGTAGTATCAGGTTGCAACATAAAATTGAAAAGCATGGAGGGGGGTGAATACTTTATGTATGCACTGTATGTGGTTTACATTCAGGAAAGTCCATTCATTCCACATTTTGAATTTCTGTCAAATGACATCCAGGTTATCGAACATACAAATGATACTAGTCTATAGCCAGCTTTACAGCGGCAGCATATTGATGAGTGATGGTTTTCCAACACCAATTGAATAGTGAGGGATGTGGTGTATGGTGGTTCACAACATCATTTGTGATCAACGCAATGGATCGTATCTGCGGTAGACCAGTTGCGGATCTGTGTGTGTGTGGCCAGGATTAATGAACATGCCTTCCTACAGGAAGCATAGTTGCCGGGTGAACTCAGCAATGACTCGCAGGAGGAAGAATTCGCTCTGCAAGATTTGATTGTATCCAGGTGCTGGTGTGTTCCCATTCCTTCCTAATCACAAAAACGTGTGAAGTTCTGTATGGAGCTCTACCATTTTCATGTTGAGCCAGCGAAGGACCGCTTGCTGCCAGAAACAGGAAGGCAGCGGCCTGCAGGATTGAACATTTGGCAGCCATCTTTTTGGCTCCAACATGCCTTCCATGTTCCAAATATAAAATGCGAGGCATTTGCTGGATTCCATATGGGAATTTGGAAGCTCTGTTGAGCAGTGTTAGCTGGGGGGACCCCCGGACCTCCTCATATGGAAAAATTGGAGGAGGAGCCATCTGCATGGAGAACACAGTCCTGTTTCATCGATGACATGGCTGGTATTTCCTCTTCTGTGGATTTTCCATCCTTGCATAGCAGGGGGAACACACTACAACCCTGACAGCAATAAGCGGCTCTCGTTACAATATGATGGAAAGCCAAGCTAAATAACAGTCACCATTGTACATATGAAGAGGAGAAGGACAGACAGGAACCTGGATTGGGGTCTAAGCCAGGGTTGTAAATGGGCCTGGATGGCTGGCAAGCCCAGAGGACACAGGACAGTGTGGAATGTGACAGCCACTTAACCTTCTCACCCCCCATTTTCTCAATGCCTCTGGGCCTGCATTAGCTACAGCCATCTGCTAGTCGCTCACTTTCTCGGCACGGCCTCATCACTTCACTGCAAAGACCTTCTTCAAACTGCCTGAAATAAGAACGGTTTGTGTTGCGCTCAGCAATCAGTTTCCAGCATTTATTTTTCCAAGCTGCAACCAAAAAAAAAAAAAAAAAAGGGCAAACAGTTCCTAAATGTACACCTCTGAATTTTTTCATATTGCATGTCGAAATAATTGCCAATGCTGGGGCACAAATTCCTCCCACCGACACCAATGCTGGGGCACAAATTCCTCCCACCGACACCAATGCTGGGGCACAAATTCCTCCCACCGACACCAATGCTGGGGCACAAATTCCTCCCACCGACACCAATGCTGGGGCACAAATTCCTCCCACCGACACCAATGCTGGGGCACAAATTCCTCCCACCGACACCAATGCTGGGGCACAAATTCCTCCCACCGACACCAATGCTGGGGCACAAATTCCTCCCACCGACACCAATGCTGGGGCACAAATTCCTCCCACCGACACCAATGCTGGGGCACAAATTCCTCCCACCGACACCAATGCTGGGGCACTATACCTCCCACCGACACCAAAGATGGGGCACTATACCTCCCACCGACACCAAAGATGGGGCACTATACCTCCCACCGACACCAAAGATGGGGCACTATACCTCCCACCGACACCAAAGATGGGGCACTATACCTCCCACCGACACCAAAGATGGGGCACTATACCTCCCACCGACACCAAAGATGGGGCACTATACCTCCCACCGACACCAAAGATGGGGCACTATACCTCCCACCGACACCAAAGATGGGGCACTATACCTCCCACCGACACCAAAGATGGGGCACTATACCTCCCACCGACACCAAAGATGGGGCACTATACCTCCCACCGACACCAAAGATGGGGCACTATACCTCCCACCGACACCAAAGATGGGGCACTATACCTCCCACCGACACCAAAGATGGGGCACTATACCTCCCACCGACACCAAAGATGGGGCACTATACCTCCCACCGACACCAAAGATGGGGCACTATACCTCCCACCGACACCAAAGATGGGGCACTATACCTCCCACCGACACCAAAGATGGGGCACTATACCTCCCACCGACACCAAAGATGGGGCACTATACCTCCCACCGACACCAAAGATGGGGCACTATACCTCCCACGGACACCAACGATGGGGCACTATACCTCCCACGGACACCAACGATGGGGCACTATACCTCCCACGGACACCAACGATGGGGCACTATACCTCCCACGGACACCAACGATGGGGCACTATTCCTCCCACGGACACCAACGATGGGGCACTATTCCTCCCACGGACACCAACGATGGGGCACTATTCCTCCCACGGACACCAACGATGGGGCACTATTCCTCCCACGGACACCAACGATGGGGCACTATTCCTCCCACGGACACCAACGATGGGGCACTATTCCTCCCACGGACACCAACGATGGGGCACTATTCCTCCCACGGACACCAACGATGGGGCACTATTCCTCCCACGGACACCAACGATGGGGCACTATTCCTCCCACGGACACCAACGATGGGGCACTATTCCTCCCACGGACACCAACGATGGGGCACTATTCCTCCCACGGACACCAACGATGGGGCACTATTCCTCCCACGGACACCAACGATGGGGCACTATTCCTCCCACGGACACCAACGATGGGGCACTATTCCTCCCACGGACACCAACGATGGGGCACTATTCCTCCCACGGACACCAACGATGGGGCACTATTCCTCCCACGGACACCAACGATGGGGCACTATTCCTCCCACGGACACCAACGATGAGGCACTATTCCTCCCACTAATGGGGTACTATTCTTCCCACAGAAACCAGTGATGGGGCATGGTTTGCTCCCAGGGCATTTTCTACTTACACAGGCCACAGTCTGGCCCCTTAAAAGTCTGAAGGATAGTAAACTGGCGCTTTGTTTGGAAACTTTGGAGGCTCCTGTGTTCGAGGAAGGTTACGTTCATTCACCATGGTCCTACAGTATGTAGGAACATAGCCAACCTCTCTAGCTCACTCCAGAGTAGGACTATGGAATGTGTAATGTAAAGCAGTGTACATGACTGCAGCTAATGTGAACTGCTTATTCCAAAGAAACCAAAGTGAGGGGGAAAAGGAGGAGAGGTTCAGGAGCTCACTGAGGAGGTTACACAGAGGTGGAAAAACAGTACAAAAAACAAAAATTTCACAAAACGGAATCTAAAGCTTGAGGTAAATACACTTCATTGACTTAATGGCTCTGTAATCTAAGGCAGGACAACATGGAGAGATTCCTATAAATAATACCCACTCAAGTACTCCATATGTGGAAGACAGTTGCAGCTGGTGTCCTCTAGGTCAGAAGACTCTTGACTCCAACATCTTCAGGAATACCTACCAGGATAGGAGACTCTGCACCATTTTATCCCTAGGCCACTCCCTTAAGGCACCATTCACATCTGAGCGTAGCGTTTTTCGAGCATTTTACCGCGATTTTTGTGCATTTTAATATAGCATTTTTAGCCATTTTTCAGCTTTGACGGATTTTTATTAGCCAATACAGAAATATCATCTGTTGCTAGGTTTTTCTGCTTCAGCCTTTATTAATTTTACTTGTGGTAGGGTAATAAATGTTAAAACAAGTAAATAATCAAATACTATGTAATAAAGTAATTAACCGCCTACAAAATAAACACCTAAACAAAAAAAAAAAAAAAAAAGTTTTTAAATTACACAAGTAAATAAAAATCATAATATAAATAACAAATACTTGGAATAATAAATTAACCCATAACCTTATCCCCCTAAAATTTAAAAAGCTATAATATAAAAACAACACACACACACACACACACACACTGCCAAAAGTATTGGGCCGCCTGTCTTTACACGCACATGAACGTTAATGGCCCCCCATTCTTAGTCCGTTGGGTTCAATATTGAGTTGGCCCACCCTTTGCAGCTACAGTTGTGTTCAAAATAATAGCAGTCAGACATCACTAACCGGATCAATCACTGTTTTTGGCAGAAATTATATTTCTACATGGCAAATAATTTACTAGCAGGTGTAGTAGAGTAATAGAAATCCAACAGACCCAACAGTCATGACATGCATGCTGCTGATTCTGTGTAATTGAATCACTAATTGAAAGGGGCATGTTCAAAAAAATAGCAGCGTGGAGTTCTATTAGTGAGGTCATTCATTCTTTGAAAAACAGGTGGCAATTATTGCCCTTATTTAAGGAAGGAAGGCAGCAAATGTTGTACATGCTGGTTATAGTGCATTTCTCTCTGAAATTCTGAGGAAAATGGGTCGTTCCAGACATTGTTCAGAAGAACAGCGTACCTTGATTAAAAAGTTGATTGGAGAGGGGAAAACATAAAGAAGTGCAGAAAATGATAGGCTGCTCAGCTAAAATGATCGCAAATGCTTTAAAATGGCAACCAAAACCTGAAAGACGTGGAAAAAAGCGAAAAACTACCATTCGAATGGATAGAAGAATAGCCAAAATGGCAAGGACTCAGCCAACAATCAGCTCCAGGAAGATGAAAGAAGGTGTAAAGTTCCCTGTGAGGACTGTTACAATTAGAAGACGCCTATGTGAAGCCAAGCTATCTGCAAGAAGCCCCCGCAAAGTCCACTGTTGAAAAAAGACATGTGCTGAAGAGGTTACAATTTGCCAAAGAGCACATTGACTGGCCTAAAGAGAAATGGCGCAACATTTTGTGGACTGATGAAAGTAAGATTGTTCTTTTTGGGTCTAGTGGCCGGAGACAGTTTGTCAGACGACCCCCAAACACTGAATTCAAGCCACAATACACTGTGAAGACAGTGAAGCATGGTGGTGCAATCATCATGATATGGGGATGTTTCTCATACTACAGTGTTGGGCCTATTTATCGCATACCAGGGATCATGGATCAGTTTGAATACATCAGAATACTTGAAGAGGTCATGCTGCCTTATGCTGAAGAGGAAATGCCCTTGAAATGGGTGTTCCAACAAGACAGCGACCCCAAACACACCAGTAAACGTACAACATCTTGGTTCCAGACCAACAAGATTGACGTTATGGAGTGGCCAGCCCAATCCCCGGATCTTAATCCAATAGAAAACTTGTGGGGTGACATCAAAAATGCAGTTTCTGAGGCAAAACCAAGAAATAGAGAAGAACTGTGGAATGTAGTCCAATCATCCTGGGCTGGAATACCTGTTCACAGGGGCCAGAAGTTGGGTGACTCCATGCAACACAGATGTACAGCAGTTCTCAGAAACAGTGCGACTACAACTAAATATTCATTAAGTGATTCAAAGGAAAGCAAAATCTTCAAACATTTTTCAGTTTATATAGTGAATGTTTGAGTTTGTAAAGAAGAATACAAACACTGCGATTTTTTTTGAACAGTCTAATATTCACTTTTCTTCAATTTTTTTACAGGAACACACATTTGATATAATTTTTCTTCAGGTTTTGATTTGGAATAGAATGTGTCGTGTTCCCAATGCATTTGTGTGTATGGAAATAAAAGCTATTAGAAGGATTTTGAGCTTTATTCGCTTTTTTCAACACACTGCTATTATTTTGAACACAACTGTATAACAGCTTCAACTCTTCTGGGAAGACAGTCCACAAGGTTTAGGAGGGTGTCTATTGGAAGGTTTGACCATTCTTCCAGAAGCAGATTTGGGAGGTCAGGCACTGATGACAGAAAAGAAGGCCTGGCTTGCAGTCTCCGCTCTAATTCATTCCAAAAGTGTTCTAAATCGGGTTGAGGTCAGGACTCTTTGCAGGCCAGTCAAGTTTCTCCACCCCAAGCTGGCTCATGTCTTTATGGACCTTGCTTTGTGCACTGGTGCGCAGTCATGTTGGAACAGGAAGGGGCCATCCCCAAACCGTCCCCACAAAGTTGGGAGCATGAAATTGTCCAAAATGTCTTGGTATGCTGACGCCTTAAGAGTTCCCTTCACTGGAACTAAGGGACCAAGCCCAACCCCTAAAAAACAACCGCACACCATAATCCCCCCTCCACCAAACTTTACACTTGGCACAATGCAATCAGGTAAGTACCATTCTCCTGGTAACTGCCAAACCCCAACATGTCTATCGGATTACCAGACAGAGAAGCGTAATTGGTCACTTCAGAGAACGTCTCCATAGCTCTAGAGTCCAGTGGTGACGTGCTTTACACCACTGCATTCAAACACTTTGCATTGCACTTTGTGATGCAGCTGCTCAGCCATAGAATCCCATTTCATGAAGCCCTCTACACACGGTTGTGCTAATCTGAAGGCAACATGAAGTTTGGAGGTCTTTAGCCATTGACTCTGCAGACAGTTGGCGACTTCTGCACTTCAGAATGCGCTGACCCCGCTCTGTCATTTTACGTGGCCTACCACTTGGTGGCTGAGTTGCTGTTGTTCCCAGCTGCTTCCACTTTGTTATAATCCCACTAACAGTTGAGCGTGGAATATTTAGTAGCAAGGAAATTTCATGGATGGACTTATTGCACAGGTGACAACCTATCACGGGACCACACTTGAATTCACTGAGCTCCTGAGAGCGACCCATTCTTTCACAAATGTTTGTAGAAGCAGTCTGCATGCCTAGGGGCTTGATTGTATACACCTGTGGCCATGGAGGTGATTGGAACACCTGAATCCAAATGATTTGGAGGGGGAAATACAGTATATATATATATATATATACATACATACACACACACACATATACATACACACACACACACACAGTATTTTGGCGTTTCATATAATCTTCTGGCCCAAAATGATAAAAAAAAAAAAAAAAACAAACCACACCACTCACACTAAAATGGCTCTGGCAGCGAAATGTTTGAATGATCATTTGTGAAACAGATTGTGTATAAATATTTTTTTAAAAATTACACAGATTAAAAAAAAAAAAAAAAAAAAGTCAACAGGTAAACAAACTTATGTTAAAAAGGATGGGGGGGGGGGGGGGGGGGCCTTAGGCATGAGGTCTGTCACTAGCACAGTAGTTTGATTTTCCTGTTTTTTATTTTGCCCGTGGTCCTCCTTTAAAATGCCCCCATATGTACACAAGACTCTCAGAGGCCAACAGCTGACTGGAGAAAACCCAGCAGTAAAGGGTTAATGGCAGCCATATCTTGTTACAAGCGACATTGCTCGCCTGTACAGCGCACCAGCTGGCGTTTAATGCCCCTTTTTATACAGAGATCGATCATCCGATGTACATTTGTACGGATAACCGCAGCACTGCACTCCTGTAAAAATATATATATTTTTTTAATGACGGCAGATTAGGAAGAATCGCAAGGAATTCCGTCATCAGCTGCGGCGCTGCCCTTTAAATCATGGCTCGGTGTAAACATTTTATCTGCTCCACTGAAACCTGAGAAAGAGGCGCGTTTCTCCTACAAACACAATTGTGCAGCTAATGCGTTCTAATGAAAGCACTTAGACAGAAGTATTTGTATGTCCGATCCAGGCTCTGCATCTGTGTCCGCCGGGAGACGCAGCCTTAGGAAATGATGAGTCGGCTGCTTTCTGCGGCCAGCTAAGGTGTGGATGGGACAGTCCCTGTCTGCTATCAAATGACTGACAATCAACTCGGTGCTCACTAAACCATAGCTACAGCCGACTTAAAGGGGAACTCCAGGAATGATCTTTATTGCCAACTTACGTTGGCCATCTTGCCACGATGTACCCATCTCATATCTGGAGCGCCACTGGGGATGCTGGAAACCATTTTAGTAGCCAGAGCTACATATATAGTAATAGCTGTGATCCTCCAGATTCTGCTTGAGGGGCTTTCCCATGCACACAGGAGGTTGCTCGCTCAGCCCCTCCACCAATCACAGAACGCCTTGTGTTTTTTCAATGAATACAAGGCATTCTCTGATTGGATGAAGAGAGAGGAGGGGTAGGTAAACCAAGGGATCTCCCTTCATCCAGTCACTGAATGCAGTGCCGGGACAAGGACAACCAGCACCCAAGACAAAAATTGATAAACGTACCCCCTCCACCCCGCTGGAAGCCTAGGGGATCCTACACCCAACAGTCACTCGTCAATCACTGGCGCCCCCACCACTACAGCAAACCATAGTACCCAGTGCAGCCGCCCCTTCCGCCCACCCCTTGTCCCAGCCCTGACTGAATGCCTATGTTTTTCAATGAATACATGGCATTCCTTGATTAGATGAAAGAAACCATGGGATCTCCCCTCAACCAATCACTAAACACAACACCTGGCCATGAAACACCTTTTTATTTAATTGTCCAATTCCTTTTGGTCCCTTGAAGGGAAAAAAAAAAAAAAAAAAAAGGGGGGGGGGGGGGATGGCTAATCTTTAGAG
Organism: Staurois parvus; assembly: GCF_062004578.1. Taxonomy (NCBI): domain Eukaryota; kingdom Metazoa; phylum Chordata; class Amphibia; order Anura; family Ranidae; genus Staurois; species Staurois parvus. Next base: position 6,540,574 of record NW_028317847.1, on the reverse strand, counting down.
CTGTAATTCCCTCAAATTAAACCTGAGAGTGTGCACTTTCAGCCCATATCCATTATAGCTTGAATATGTTTTGGTAAATACCTGAAAATTGTGCCTGTGTCCAAATATATATGGACCCAACTGTATTTTAGAGTAGAGCAAGTACCTGAATGTGTCCTGTCATCAGCCTCCTACAGTCCCTGTACAGCAGGGACAGAGTGTGAGGGGAATAAGCAGCACAAGGAGCCAATCAGTTCATGTGCTGACAGGAGAAGAGAGCAGAGTAACAGATGAGTGCATCACTGTGTGGCTTCCCCTTTCACTGTCACAGGCTGGGGTCAGGTCCAGGAGGACAAAGTGGGTTGAATGAATATTGAATTGAATACTGGCCATCAGACTGAGGACACCTACTGGCAAAAGAAAGGAATGGGGGGGGGGGGGTGTATGCCAATATCTGCAAAATATCTTTTAATATCTTATTTTTAGAGATACTAAAAATGGTGACCCCATGCCCCTGATATGGGCACCCCAATTGTTTTCTGCAGCTGGGATCTGTGACACCAGTACTGTACTATAGTGCCACTTTCACATCAACCCAAAAAAGGAAGGTGTAGCCCACCCCTTCCCCAAGTTCACCACCATAGGCATCATTACTCTTCTGCTCTGGCTCCTCTGGTCAGGTAGGGCAGCCCCCAAGCAGTAGGCCAATTCAGTAAGGGATGGAAGGGCTGAGGGCAGGCTGTCCGCTTGGTTGAATGTACTCTAGAAGCTGCTGCCTTGCAGCTTCCCCACTCCCCTAACACATAAAGACACTGTACCCAGGACAACTGCCCCCCCCCCCCCAGTCCTGGGAATGTCAGTAAAAAGGATGAAAGGGGTGGAGATGGGCTCTCAGCTTGGTTGGATGTACTCTACGGGCTGCTCCCCAATGGTCTTCATGGTATCCCTTCCCTGCACCCCCAACACATGACACTGCACCTAAATGGCAACCGTTCCTCCACCCCCTGCCAGGCAGGTCAGTACAGGATGAAAGGGGTGAGGGTGGGCTCTCAGCTTGTATGAGCTGCTCACCAATGGCATCCCATGCCAACCCCCCTAGAAAATGAAGACACTGTACCCAAGACAACTGTCACTCCTGCTCCCCCTAGTCCTGGACAGGTCAGTAAAAGGATGGGTGGAGTAAAGACGGGCTCTCAGCTTGGTTGAATGTACTCTATGAGATGCTCCCCAATGGCATCTGTGGTGTCCCATCCCCACCCTCCAACACATGAACACACTGCACCCAAGGCAACTGCCCCTCCCCAGTCATGGGCAGGTCAGTAAAAGGAGTGAGGGCGGGCTTTCCACTTGGCTGAATGTACTGCATGAGCTGCTGCCCCAAGAATTAACCCCCCCCCCCCCCCAAACATATGAACATGCCCTGAGCACTTGCCCCTCCTAGTCCTGTCCCCCTGGTCTCCAGAACAGGAAATCTCCCTAATGGGACACCAACAACAATAAAATTGATAGATAGGGTTTTCAACCAACCACACAAAAAGTGGTACATATATTACTAAACAGTACGGGAATATTCTCCAAAACTTTCCCACAGATCTTCTGACACACAGCCCTCCACAGCCAGTACTGCCGGACCGCTGCTTCTGTATGATTGTGCAGTCTTCTCACAAGGCAATGCAGTGAAGCAATCGCTCTCAGCTTGCCTGAGTGAGCAGGTTTATCGGAGGGAAGTCACAGGGGAGCACCGTATGCAGCCAGTTTCCTGAACGGCGGATCTGCAAACCTCTGGGAATGCCATATGCAGGGCAAAATTAGGGGATAGTCAGATGGAATGATGCAAATCTTTAACTCCATTTATCTCTGTCCAAGTCCATCTATCTAGGAATGATAGGGACACACAGGGATTTGCATAGGGGAACCGTCAGTGGTTTCATTGCGGTTCACGTTTTACTTGCCATAGCAATTTTTTTTTCTCTGGACAAGAAAGAAGGAAATTGCTGCTCCACTGAGACATCAACTCGGCAATGACCCTTGACTTGGGAGTACCCATCAACCTGCATTCTCCACTACCCTGTAGTAAAGTAAAGTACTGTATACACACACACAAATGGAAAAAAAAAAAAAAAAAAAAAAAAAAAAAAAAGTATATATATTTTTTATTTTATTTTTGTTATTACGCTTAGTCTACAATTGCCTGAGCTCCTACCTCACTGATAACAACCTTCTTGACTCTTCACAGTCTGGCTTTCGCTCACTCCACTGAAACTGCCTTATGAAAACCAATGGCCACTACTCCATACTCTTACTAACTGACCTCTCTTGATACCTTTGACCATCCTCTCCTCCTCGAAAAACTCCACACTTGGCCTCCGAGACTCTGCTCTCTCCTCCCTATCGCAGCGCTCCTTCAGCGTTACCTATAACTCTGGCTCCTCCACTCCCTCAAGGTTCTGTCCTTGAACCCCTTCTCCATCTACACCTCCTCCCTTGGTCACCTGATAAACTCCCATGGCTTTAAGTACCATCTCTATGCTGCTGACACACAAATCTAACTTTCTACTCACCCCTTCAGTCTCCTCTCGCATTACTAACCTACTAAGTGACATATCAACATGGATGTCACTCCACTTCCTCAAACTAAATCTTTCCAGAACTGAGCTCTTAGCGTTCCCTCCAGCCCGTGCCCCCCCCCCCCCCCCCGACTTCTCTATCAAGATCAATAACACAATCATCAGTCCCTCCCCTCATGCCAGGGTGCTAGGTGTAATCCTAGACTCCCATCTGTCCTTTCAGTCCCAAATCCAATCGCTGTCCAAATCTTGTAGACTTCACCTCCGCAACATCTCCAAGATTTGGTCGTTCCGATCCTTGGAAACTACTAAGCAACTTATTCACTCCCTTGTTATCTATCGCCTTGACTATTGTAATTCCCTCCTCATTGACCTACCTAATCGCAGGCTATCCCCTTTTCAGTCTATCATGAATGCTGCTGCCAGACTCATTCACCTTACTAACCGTTCCATATCTGCCATCCCTCTCTGCCAATCCCTCCACTGGCTTCCCATTGCCGAACAGATAAAATTAAAAACACTAACAAGAACATATAAAGACATGTGTAACTCTGCCCCAAATTGCATCACCAATCTTGTCTCCAAGTATCACCCAAATTGTCCTCTCCGCTGCTCGCATGACCTCCTGCTCTTTAGCTCCCTTGTCTCCTCCTCCCAAGCTCATCTCCAGGACTTCTCATGAGCCTCCCCCATCCTCTGGAACTTTCTACCCCAATTTATCAGACTATCGCCTACTCTGCTCACTTTTATGTTTTCAGAGATCGCCTATCTCTTCAGGGAAGCTTATCCTGCCTTCAGCTAATAATGGAATCTTCAATTACTCCTTCCAGTCCATCCCCCACAGTTATTGCCTTTTGTACCACTAGCCCCTCCCTCTTAGATTGTAAGCTCCAAGGAGCAGGGCCCTCCTAACCCTCTTGTATTGAACTGTATTGTCTCCCGTTATATTGTAAAGTGCTGAGCAAACTGTTGGCGCTATATAAATCATGTATGTATGTATGTATGTATGTATGTATATTTAAATATTTCATCCACATAACTGCCGCTCACTGGATATTTTCTCCTTGAGATCATTCTGTAAACCCTAGAGATGGTTGTGCATAAAAATCCCAGTAGATCTGCAGTTTTTGAAATACTCAGACCAGCCCATCTGGCACCAACAACCATGCTACATTCAAAGTCACTTAAATCCCCTTTCTTTCCCATTCTGATGCTTGGTTTAAAATTCCAGCAAGTCATCTTCACCATATTTAGATGCCTAAATGCATTGAGTTGGCCAATTAATAATTTGTGTTACTGAGCAATTGAACAGGTGTACCTAATAAAGTGGCTGGAGAGTGTAGATTAAAAACATTCACATCAGTCCCTAACCCTCAAGGAGCGTACAATCTAAGGTTGAAAATGAATGTGGAAAAAAAAAAAAATATATATATGGTGTCCATAGGTCAAATAACTGACTTGGCAACATTATGACACCATATTCTGGGACAGTTCACCTCACCCACTATCCACATTCAGGATGGGCCTACCCAAATTGCATCCACTTTACATGTTCCATTCAGATATCTGCTTTTAAAATATGCTGGGACCTCTCATGCCCACTTTATGGGTTGGTCCTGCCCACACCCCCCCCCCCTCTAAATATGAAGGGACCACCAAGTCACAGCCCAAATCCCCACCATGAAAACCTTCTTGAGTATGTGCATATGTGCAAGTAATTCAATAAGTTTGCTGTGATCCTGGGACAAATAATCAGCAAAACAGAGGACCAAGATGACAGACTGTCCCAGTAAATACGGGGCAGCTGGCATCTGCAAAATAATGGCACCAAAATCTGTATGCCAGACCTGCCAAGATTTGACCAGTCCGGTACATAATACTATGTGTATTGTACATAATGCCAGGGATGGGTCCTGGAAGGCAGGTATGTGTCCCCATTATTTGAGTTGTGCTCCTTTTAAAGGGGGATGAAAATCAGTTTGTGTACTCGGGACTCTCACCCATGTAGAGTGAGGGGTTCTGGGGTGATTCAGTAGAAAGAAAGCTAATTTGCAGCTTTCCCAGGATTATTAAGTCCACATATGGGACCTACAATTCAGTGGCAAGGAGGGAAATATGGGTAGGAAAGTATCTAACCCCAACTATGGGTACTGTGGCCCTGAAGGGGTTAACCTGCCCGCAGGAAAAGGGCAGAAAGCAGCCAGCGGGTGTTGGTGAGGTTTGATGTGGACAGGACATGCGTGTGAGGAAGAGCTGGGTGCTGTTCCTTGCCCAGCTGTGATGTTCTTTTCTTTGGATCCCCTGAAGCAGGTGGGGAATTTAGAACCCTGATTAAAAAAAAAAAAAAAAAACAAACACGACAAGCTTAACTGGTGGTGAGCCAAAATTTTTATATTGTTGCAAAGCTTAAGAACTGCTCTTGTTTTGGAAGAAAGACTGTTGTCCGCCTGTTTTGAGAACGAAAAAGACTGCGTCTACAGAGTAAGCTAGCTGGTGATCTGGATCAATAACATCAAAGTGTATAAGAGTGAGTAGAGAGAGAGAACACATACATATTATATAGATAGAGAGAGAGACTTGTTGATGTCAAGAGGTCAGAAGAGAATAAGAACACTGGTTTGAGATGATAGAAAAGCATGCTGTCATGCAATATGTCAAAACGAAAAAGAAAAAAAAAAAAAAAAAAAATTCCCAGCTCCAACTTGCCAGCCAGCTTGAAAACAAACCGAATTAGCCTGTCTAACAGTATGCGTTAAAAACAGTGGTTTAGTTAGCACACATTTGCAAATACATGTGCAAGCTACAGAGCCTCGTCACGGCACCCCAGTATTGTGTAGTTTCTAACTCTCCTATTTTAAGAGCCCCCATAGTAGAGGCACATGTATTTAATAGACTGAGGGCAGATGGACCTGAGGGAGCCCACCCCTCCTTAAAAAAGCTACAGGAGCACACTGGACACCCAGCATGTAGAACAATAGCAGCTAAAGGTGTCCAGTGCGCCCCCTTGACCAAAAATTTAAACCGTACAAAGAAAAAAAAAAAAAAAAAAAAAAAAAAAAAAATATTAGTCACTGCCCCAGTCTGTAACTGACTTTCACAGCAAGGAGCACATGGAAGGGTGACACGTCAAACAAGAAAAAACAGAAAAAGTTTGCCGTTTTTAAATGCATACTGTTAAACAGGTTAATTCGATTTGTTTGCAAGCTGGCTGGCAAGTTAAAGCTGGGGATTTTTCTTGTTGTTTGACATGCTTTGCCCTTCCATGTGCTCCTTGCTGTCAGTTATAGACTGGGGCAGTGGCCATTTTTTTGTACGATCATGCCATATGGACCAAAATCTCTGAGGAATGTTTCCAACACCTTGCTGAATCTATGCTAGGAAGAATTAGGGCAGTTCTGAAGGCAAAAGGGGGGTCCAACCCGGTACTAGCAAGGTGTGCCTAATAAAGCGGTCGGTGTTTGTATGTAAAGCGCTGCATAAATTGAGGGTGCTATATATGTACCGGAAATAAAGATTTTTACCACTGGTATCTTCAGAAGAGTAAGTTTCAGGCCCTCCTTTAGATCCATGTACACTGCACCCCATTTAGAATGGCACCCCAACACATATGTATGGTAGGTGTTGATGGACCCACATTGCACCACAACAGGTCCAGTATTTGGCCTGTTGCTCTGCATTGGCAGCCCACTGTTAGTAAAAGGAACGGAAAGCACATTACCAAGTAAAATATCGCACATAAGCACACATGCAGTAAGGCACCACAATAGACCACAGGTTGAAGGCCCTCATTGTGTTGGCACAGCCGCTTGTAGCCTCCAACAGGGATGCACGGGGCATGGTGACAACACAGGAGCACAACTAGGAGACAGTGGTCACCCTATACAGGAGACACTTTATCAAGGATGTTCATGGCAAGACCATGAAGTCTTATTTAAATCAAATCTGCAGATTTCATTAGAACAAATAAAGTCTGCTATCTTCCGGCTAAACTTTACAGACTTTTGTCTATTAGTGGAGATAAAAAAAATGCCCGTGTGATAACCGAGGTCTCTGCCGGGCAAGCTATGAGGTTCATGAAAAGCCTGCGCTCTCCCCATGATGCTGCAAGGAAAAACAGAAAAAATTAGTCACTGTAGAAATTAATCTCTCCAATGCAAAGTACAGATGGATGAATTTAATGGTAAAACAAAAACAAAAAAAAAACCCTGCTTTGTGAATTGCATTTTTACTCTTCTTGTTCCCGTTTGTTTGAACAGCTTTTGGCATATACATTGTGCCTAACAGGAAGCGTCTACATTTGGCTCCTTGCCATGCGGGATATTAGACACAAAACTCTATGTGCGTGCAAAGATTGCATTTTCGACCATAAAAACCCCATAGACCCATTCCCACTGTGTGCAGCCACATTAGTAATAAAAATAGGTTTCAATACATAAAATGTTGTACTTTTGTTTGTGTCATTTACTGCTACTCAAAATTTCCTTCATGTTCTTGAAATATCAAAAATGTTGTGACCTTGCTAGAGTAACCGTCACCAAAGTTGACCTCCAGCCTTCCCTGCAGTCTTACACAGTTGTACCAGCTCCTCTCCAGTACTGAAAATTACTTCCTCTGATTTCACTGCACACTGTGAGCATTAGCAGCAAGTTAGACAGAGGCCACCTCATTTGCTGGCTGGGAGGACATCATGCATTATCTAGCCCTTTCTTGCCTTGTTTCAGTTCTTTCCACATGGAGCTTCAGCATCACTTTTGGGTGCTACAACAGTTTCCTCTTTTAGGAAATCTATGTACCCGCATAGCCCCTTCCAACAGCCCTGGTCTGCCTGCACTGCATTGATAAGCACACAGTGCTAAAAAAAAAAAAAAAAAAAAAAAAAAGTGCGCATGGATCAAAATGTGATCCATCTATGGGCAGGCTATTGTACTTCAGCACAACCAGCCTTTTGGGTTTTTTAATGTGATCACTGCTGGTGGCTATACAGTGATCACTGTATTCGGCCAGTGGGGAAGTCTCCCTGCCTGCCTCCCCCCACCCCCTTTACCAGAACACAATTGTGCTGCAAGAGGGATTCCTCCATCAAAACTGTGGTGATGGGGAAAAATGAGCAAATTTTCTTTCCTTCATCCAGTAGCTGAAGCAACGAAAATTGCATAATATATGGCCTGCCTTGAAGTGGAGCTCCATTCAAAAAGGGGAAGCTCCGCTTGTTTTCACCCTTTCCACTGCCACATTTGGCACTTTTGCCAAAAACTTTTTTTTTTGGGGGGGGGGGGGGGGGGGTACCAGGTGTTGACAAGTATCCCACTCCCGGCTCACTGTGGCCCCCCTCTCTCCTCCTGCAGTCTTCTGGGATACTTCACAGGTCCCAGAAATCCATGTGACCAATCACAAGGCACAGCGCGACTCATGCATGTGCTGTAGGAATGCAGACGTGAAGCCTCGTGGATTCACTTCTGGATTCCCTTACTTGCAATGCTGGTGCCGGGAACCCGGAGGCTAGTGAAGAGCTAGAAAGAGGGGGTTGTGAAAAGATACTCACAAAAAAAAGAGGTTACATCATGGACAGAATGCGATACTCAGAATAGTTCCCATAAATTATGGTTTATTACACAATTTTAGACAATAGGGTAAATATCCTGGTTCACTATCACCTCAGTATGAGATAATACAAAGACCTAAAAAAAAAAAAAAAAAAAAAATATGACATAAAAGCAACATCAAGACCGGTCTTTATATTAATGTGCTGCATACGTAATGCCAGAAACCTGTCTAGTACACTTGCAGCACCAACACATTGGTTACACCACCAGTAGGGGGTGTGTAAAAAAAAAAAAATTGTACCATCAGGTATAATAAACTATACAGTGCTATGCAATAATGGCTGATAACAGGCACCATATAATAATGACAAGACTACCCATAACCCAATCAAGGTAATGTGGGTGAAAAAATAGAAAATATATATATGGGGATACGGATGCCCCTATATAACAGGATGATTGCAATACAGCCCCTATTCAGGGCATGGGTGAGTGGTGAACATGTACAGATTCACAGTGGACATGCCCATATGTATATATGCAGAGTCAATCATGAAAGAATCACTGTTGGTATCCTTAATACAATAAAGATGGCAGGGCCCTGCTTCAAGGGGTTTCTTCACGGCAACATGCGGGCTATAGACCACCTTAATATAGATGACAGTGTGAAACCTGCTGGGTCCTCAATGTCTTGTAATGTGTAGATGGAACCACATTGTCCCCATCCTGCAATGAATTGATGACAAATGGACAGTCAATCAATATATATATTCTCCTGCTGATATATGTATAAAGTGGCGAATAAACGCCTTTTCCATCTAGCTGTGTGACAGTTCACTCACCAGCCAAGCCATAGGTGATACTTTCTGGAAGTTTCCTCCATCTGGGTTATCAGGCATAGTCCCGGGGACAGCCGCCACCATTGGGACTGTAACTGGCGGGCTCTGTTCTCCCCTTGGTGCCTGTGCAGCCTTGCACAGTTCGTGGCCCATCAATATGGCCGCTTCCCTGCTGGTCAGCGCGTATGGTGCCAATGCGTGTGACCGGAAGTGACGTATCTGCCGTATGTCAACGCGTTTCGCCGATGGGCATATCTCACTCTGCTTCATCAGGACCAATGAGACATCTGCCTTTCACCTTCCTATTTATACTGGGCTCAATACCACCCATATATGCAAATCAGTTGCTGGCACGGGACTGTAACTGGCGGGCTCCGTTCTCCCCTTGGTGCCGGTGCAGCCTTGCACAGCTCGTGGCCCACCAATATGGCCACTTCCCTGCTGGTCAGCGTGTATGGGGCCAATGCATGTGACCGGAAGCGACGTATCTTACGTATGTCAACGCGTTTCGCAGATGGGCACATCTCACTCGGCTTCCTCAGGACCAATGACACATCTACCTTTCACCTTCCTATTTATACTGGGCTCAATACCACCCATATATGCAAATCAGTTGCTGGCAATCATTCTCAATAGGAAAAGGAGCTAATTACTTACTTAGCAAAACAGCTGGTCATATAACTCAATTAAAAGAGTAGTGAAGAACTATCCTGGAAGATGTCACTGGGCCCCTGGACAGGTAAGGGTCCTTCTAAATGCAGCAGCTACAGGATTTGTTTTTGGGGAGCCTGAAGCTTCTCTTTAAGCTGGCCATCGATGGGTAGAATTTCAAATGAAAATTCTTAGGAAACATTGTAAGAAAGTTCACTTGTTTTCCCTAATCATTAGTGGGGTCAAATCATTGTTTGTTTTCAAGTGACAAACAAACAAATTTCTAGCAGTGTATGTGGTGTTCGTTCGGTGAAGTCCATTCATTCCAAAATCAAATTAAATCTTTTGAACGTCATTTGAATGTTCTGAGAATTTTTCGTATGACTTAGCACTCTTCCTTAGAATTTTTGATTGAAATTTACCAGCTTTACAGACCGGGTATGATTACAATCAGCAGATTTACAGTTTGCAAACAATCATCTGAGGAGTTTGTGGTGTCAGTGGAATCCGACCACCGAGCCAGAAGTCTGGGCTAATCTTGCAAGTTCCAGTTCCCTGTACAGGAAGCGCGAACACCAGGAATGTCTTGATAAGTGAGCTAATCACAAAGTTATCCCAGCCGAGGGAACATGAACTGACCAACTGAACTACATTTAAAAAACAGCTTGGCAGCTTTTCTTACAACAAGCAGCATTTTCAGCAGCAGATATCCCGGTGAACAATGGCCGTGGCAGAACCAGAGGATAGGCCAGACTGGCGCTCCAACGCAGCGTCAAGACAATTAAAATGGAAAGCTTTCATAAGTGCCAGGGTTGTATTTCTAGAAATGACAGTTTTCTCAGACTGAAGATTTCTGTACAAATCCTTGGTGCAGTAGATTTCATTGGTGTGTACACGGCATTGTTTTCTGTGAAGGATTACACTCTATACACTACAGTGGCAGTTACATTTTAAATTGAACAAGGACTTTTCTCTTGCATTTTCACTTAACCCCACCTCTGTGCACCATATACTTACAGTGCCTTGAAAAAGTATTCACACCCCTTGAAGTTTTCCACATTTTGTCATGTTACAACCAAAAAAAACAAAAAAAAACAAAGTATTTTATTGGGATTTTATGCGATAGACCAACACAAAGTGGCACATACCGTAATTGTGAAGTGGAAGGAAAATGATAAATGGTTTTCAAAATAAAATGTGAAAAAAAAAAAAAAAAAAAAAAAAAAAAAAAAAAAAAAGAAGTGTACCAGAGGCATCTCATGGGGCCCCCTACTGACCCCGGGCAGTGCCCGAGTTTCCAAATAGTCAGTCCGCCCCTTGGACCCCCTTTCGCTGCAATTCCAGCTTCTAGTCTTTTTGGGGATGTCTCTACCAGCTTTGCACATCTAGAGAGGGACATTTTGTGCCCATTCTTCTTTACAAAATAACTCAAGCTCTGTCAGATTGGATGGAGAGCATCTGTGAACAGCAATTTTCAAGTCTTGCCACAGATTCTCAGTTGGATTTAGGTCTGGACTTTGACTGGGCTATTCTAACACATGAATATGCTTTGATCTAAACCATTCCATTGTAGCTCTGGCTGTAGGTTTAGGGTTGTTGTCCTGCTGGAAGGTGAACCTCCGCCCCAGTCTCAGGTCTTTTGCAGACTAACAGATTTTCTTCTAAGATTGCCCTGTATTTGGCTCCATCCACCAAACTATTAAGAGCTTATCGGTCCCTGCTAAAAGAAAAGCATACCCACAACATGATGTTGCCACCACCATGTTTCATGGTGGGGATGGTGTGTTCAGGGTGATGTGCAGTGTTAGTTTTCCGTCACACATAGCGGTTTGCTTTTAGGTCAAAAAGTTTAATTTTTTCTCTCATCTGACCAGAGAACCTTCTTCCACATGTTTGCTGGTTCCCCAACATGGCTTCTCACAAACTGCAAAAGGGACCCTTTCAGCAATGACTTTCTTCTTGCCACTCTTCCATAAAGACCAGATTTGTGGTGTGCACAACTAATATTTGTCCTATGGACAGATTCTCCCACCTGAGCTGTGGATCTCTGCAGCTCCTCCAGAGTTACCATGGGCCTCTTGGCTGCTTCTCTGATTAATGCTCTCCTTGCCCAGCAAGTCAGTTTAGGTGAACAGCCATGTCTTGGAAGGATTGCAATTGTGCCATAATCTTTCCATTTTCGGATGATGGATTGAACAGTTCTTCGTGAGATGTTCAAAGCTTGAGATATTTTTTAATAACCTAACCTGGCTTTAAACTTCACAACTTTATCCCTGACCTGTCTGTTGGCCTTGCTGATGCGGTTTGTTCACTAATGTTCTCTAACAAACCTCTGAGGGCTTCACAGAACAGCTGTATTTATACTGAGATAAAATTACACACAGGTGGACTAATTAGAGGATTCCTGAAGGTAATTGGTTCCGCTAGATTTTAGTTAGGGGTATCAGAGTAAAAGGGGGTCGAATACAAATGCACGCCACACTTTTCAGATATTTGTAAAAGATTTTGAAACCATTTATCATTTTCCTTCTGCTTCACAGTTATGTGCCACTTTGTGTTGGTCTATCACATTAAATCCCAATAAAATACATTTAGAAGGAAGCCATTTCTGTCCAAAACGTCCTGTATGGAAAAGGATTACTGAAAGGAGTAGATCATGTTCACTCTGCAAAATGAATAGTCATTTAACTTAATGAAGTGAAGCTGTGCCAACATCAATCATTAGATCATGTGCAAATGTAGCACTACCCCCTCAGGGGCCACTGAGTAATTTTCAGGTTCCTTGTCTGTCTTTCTTGACCCCGCTCTGGAAGCCCAACCCCTGGTGACACCACCTTACATCTCTGGCCAGAATAATCTTCTGGCTGCAACCATAAAACAGACTCACACACAGTTTAGAGTGAACGGATATTTCGGTTGTATGGAGATCAAATGTAAGCACAGGGAAGCAACAGGAAAATATGTGCATAAGATAACAGCTTTCACTCTAGTAACTTCAAATAAAGGATCACAACACAATCTCCATCAGTTCTATAGGTCCTGCAATTCAGAATTTAAAATGATAGCCCCAGTCCTGAGATCCTTCTTCATCCAGGGAGTAAAGGAGGGGAAAAAAAACAAAAACAACCCACACACATCACTTGCAAAAGTGAACTTGCTCTTACACCACTGCAGTGCATTAACACACACACACAGATGTGCATTATGCATCAGCTTGCTTTGCATTCAGAATAGATAGGTTGCCACTACAACACATGAAAAATGGTGCATGCAGCATTCCTGGTAGCACAATTCTATGTGTTAGTACTCTGCTAAGGATTGGGCTGCACTGCAACACAAGTCCATCAGCAAGGTGCATTGGCGTGCCTTTCAGAAGGACCATGTGTTACAAGCGTAAAAAAACAAAAAAAACAAACACATAACAAACACCCACACACCACGCCATTTTATCAGACCAGACCCAATTATACCATTCATTGCAATGTCAGGGGGCACGGAAAATGAGATGAGTTGTTAGAAGACATTATTTAGTTTGTGTCCAAAAGTTCGAACAGCAAACCCCCCCCCCCAAAAAAAAACACTCACACCAGACTATATCGCTCAAAATGAAAAGCCGTAGAGAACACTCGGTATAATGGACCCAGAGGAGGGAGCTGTATTCTCCAACACAGCTGACCTCCTGTCCAATAATCCCAGTATAATACAGACAGCTATCCCATTGGTGCCACCTTTTGCACATGCAGCTGGTAGATAACAAAGCTGTCAAAACTCTGATTTTAACATGATGTTGATGACCTTCTAAAGCTTTACATTTCTCAATATGAAAAAAAGGTTAAAGAAGAACTCTGGGATCTCAAGATCTCTGTATGAGGAAGGTCACATGTAATGATTTATACTTCCTTCCAAACATACGGTGCAGAAAGTGGAAGCGGACTCCACTGATAGCTGGACTAATAAGGCGATCAGGAAACTGACCTCTAATATTTATCTGGCAGTTTAGTAGACAGCAGAAATGTACAAGGATAAAATCTCTTTAAAAGCAGTAGTAAACGGGGGGGGGGAATATTATATACACACACACACCTATCCCCTAACCCTCAAGGGGCATACAATCTAAGGTCCCTAACTCACATTCATACATACACATACTAGGGCCAATTTAGACAGGAGCCAATTAACCTACCAGCACTATATTAGATCTCCATACCATATTATATCATACCTGCATACTGAACCATAGTCTCTTATCTCCATACCATGCTGCATTATAATAGATTTCCATACACCATCTCCATACCAGATTATAACATCATACCATATGATCAGCCTTAACATTATGACCACCCACCCTATATTGGAGTAGGTCCCCTTTTTGCTGCTAAAACAGCCCTGACCCATTGAATCATGGACTCCACCAGACAAAGCATCACACTGCCTCCTCTGGCTTGCCTTTTTCCAAAACTGGATACTGGTGCCATCTCTTCCCCAAGTAAGTGACATACATGCACCCGGGCATTCACATACTGTAAAAGAAAATGTGATTCGCCACTCGGTGGACCATTTTTGATGCTCACATGCCCATTGTAGGCACTATTGGCTGTGGACACGGGTCAGCATTGCCCTAACTGGCCTGCACAGCCCACCCGTACACAACAAACTGATGGACTGTGTTCTGACAACCATCAGAACCAGCATGAAGTTTTTCAGCAATTTGAGCTACAGCAGCTGTTCTATTGGATCAGACTACACAGGTCAGCCTTCATTCCCCACATGTATCATTGAACCTTGGCAGCCCATGACCCTGCCACAGACACGCTGCCAGGAAAATAATTAACTGCTAATTCTACCTACAAATGCTAATTTCCTGGCCGTCACAACCTGATATTACATAGTTTTGATCTCTGTTCTCTGATCGAGATATTCTGGGTCATTCCTAAAATACATTACTAGTAGCCCTATAGCAGCCTCTCTAAAGCTAGGTTCACACCTATACAGTTTCCTCCATTTCTGCAGTGCTTTTTGTGTTATTGCAGGTGTTTGACGCTTTTTTGCCATGTTTTGCATTTTTTTTCCCTTCTTGTTGCTAGGCAGATTACAACACAAAACCGCACTACATGCTTTTCTGCAGCATCTACATTGAAGTCTATATAACCAAAAATGCAACTTACTGCGTTTAAAAAAAAAAAAACAAAAAAAAAAAACTCCGACCCTTTCCAAAAAATGCACCGGGTGAAAATGTGGAGATGTGAACGTGTCCCACGTTAAATGGGCTGTACTGCATTCCGGAGAACACTTAGGTGTGAAACTAAAAACTTTCACTATAGTAGAACCCTTGGAATAGTGTTCAGGTCTCAGGAAGCCCTATTTAAAATGTTTATATTTAAGGCGGCTTGCACACCATGTGTTGAGATGTGATGGCACCGTGGGAGCAGTGCAGTGTAACCCTGGGTTTGGGGCAGGTTAGTTGCACTTTCCCATAGATGTCTATTATTTATTACAGGTACCTATATAGTGCCGTCAATTCACACAGCGCTTTACATATATATTGTACATTCACATCAGTCCCTAACCCTCAAGAGGCGTACAATCTAAGGTCCCTAACTCACATTCATACATACACATACTAGGGCCAATTTAGACAGGAGCCAATTAACCTACCAGCATGTCTGGAGTGTGGGAGGAAACTGGAGTACCAGGAGGAAACCCACACAGGCAGAGGGAGAACATGCAAACTCCAGGTAGGTGGTGCTGCGTTTGGGATTCAAACCAACAACCCTAGTACTGCCAAGCAGAAGTGTTAACCATTTAGCCACTGTGCTACCCATATTTAGGTTCTGCAGTTTTGGTGCAAAAACTGAAAACACCCCCCAAAGATGCAGCATGTAGGAGTTTAGGTGTGCTTTCAGAAAGCACACCAAAACTGTAGGACCTAATAGAACTCTATGGGAAAGCACAGCTAACCCATGCCAAAGCTGTGGGTACACTGCGCTGCTCCCTTGGTGTGGTCAAACCACACCACCTTGGTGTGAAAGCAGCCTACAGCTCACAGTACAGCGGTCAATGAGAGAAGGGCCCCCTCCAAGCGGTGGCTAGTGAGAGATGGGCCCCCTCCAAGCGGTGGCTAGTGAGAGATGGGCCCCCTCCAAGCGGTGGCTAGTGAGAGATGGGCCCCCTCCAAGCGGTGGCTAGTGAGAGATGGGCCCCCTCCAAGCGGTGGCTAGTGAGAGATGGGCCCCCTCCAAGCGGTGGCTAGTGAGAGATGGGCCCCCTCCAAGCGGTGGCTAGTGAGAGATGGGCCCCCTCCAAGCGGTGGCTAGTGAGAGATGGGCCCCCTCCAAGCGGTGGCTAGTGAGAGATGGGCCCCCTCCAAGCGGTGGCTAGTGAGAGATGGGCCCCCTCCAAGCGGTGGCTAGTGAGAGGACTTCAAACTGGTGGTCAGTGGGGGAAAAAATGCCCCAAAACACTGGTGGTCAGTGGGAAATCTGGCCATTAATATGACAGCTAACTTTCAATAGTGTCAGTGGTCCCAAATATACGAAACCAGAGGACAAGGTTAACTGATCTTATGGCCCTATGAAGAGGTGTTTGTTCCAAAACAATGAAGGCAGGTGGTCAATTCATCTCACTGATCAACCGCTGGAAGAACCCTGGTTGAGAAAGGCTGCTCTATAGTATAACAAATGTATTCTAACTTTTGTTTTAGGCTCCATGCACACTGGCTTTTTTTTAAAAAAAAGTTTTAAGTTTAAAAAACAAAAAAAAACTCTGGTAATAGTGTTTAGGAATGTCAGCATTTTATTAGTGTTTTTACAAGTACATATAGGGAAAAAAAGCTAGACAAAAAACAAAGGGCTGTTAGGAGCGTTCAGCGATTTTTGTCTGAAAGAAAAATGCTGCCAAAAAAAACAAAATTTTTTCTGCTCCTAAACGCCGAAGCTTGAAAAATGCTACTAGCTTAAAAAAAAGTGTGCATGGGCACATAGAACAACACCACTTAGCTTCTAGGAGCAGACAAAAAAAAAAAAAAAAAAAAAAAAAAAAGCTTCTAGGGGGTTCAAGAAAACGCTAGTGTGTATGAAGCTTACAGCCTGTACACATCGGACAAACGATCATCCGTTTAGTCTCCATACCAAAATTGGTGGAGGGTTAATTCTCCTACGAAAGAAAAGAATTTTGAAAGATGTCATGTATTGTATTTTTCGGTTGACCGCTGTACTGATTAAGTACCTGGTCGCACTGGATGCAAATTGGCATGCGATTTGCATTCCATCTGACTTGCAAGCCAAGTCGCACCTACTGTCCACAATTAGAGCCGTCATATCAATGCGGTTCTGACTTGGTCGTAGCCGCACCGATTTCTAAAGTAGTCCATGCACTACTTTTGGCGCAATTTGCATAGACATCTGTGGCGAAATGTCTTCCAAATCGCACCTGAAATCGGCAGGTCACCTGACTTTGAAATTGTGCGACTTCACTGTAAATTGCAGGATTTCAAAGTTGGGTTTGATGTGATTGGGGTGTAAATGAAAATCATATGATCTGCTATTGTATGAGAAAAGTTTTTGCACTTGTCCCTTTGGATATTAGTCACATTACTTTTTGTGATCGGCTCTCGAAAGCGGTGTATAATGATCAGATTATTGGACAATCGGTCCTCGCACAAAAAAGTTTGTACGATTTTATTGTGTGTGCGGGCCTTATAAAAGGTTCCATTCCTAATTCAGCAGATCTGAATGTTCTTACCAGCTCCATAGTATAGCAGATGGAATGTAACTTTTGTTTTCAGCTAGGTTCACATCTATGCGGGTTGTGCCGCTGCGGATCCGCACAAAAATCCATGCAGCCTCACCATCCACATAGATGAATGCAGACCTGCGGGCGGGTGTCATTAATTCTAATGGCACGCCACCTGCACTGGAAATCGCAACCGTACTGGGAACCGAGGTTTCCGTGCGGGCTGCGTTTTCAGAAGTGCAGGGACTTCTTCCCTGTGTGTCCCAGGGCACGGGAGTCCATTCAAATGAATGGGCTCTCATGCCCACGCAAAACGCAGACCACAGATATGTGAACCAGGGCTTAGGTAGGATTCCCAGACCAGATCTGAATAAAGCAGCCATTCTCAACCAGGATCCTGCGGAGGTTGATGAGGCTTCCTTGAGCTGTGGTTGACTAACCTCCCATCTGATGGTGTATGCATAGTCAGAGTCCATGCCCCTCGGCAGAGCCAGCTGCATGAACCCAATGATCTTTTTTGGCCTTCTTAAGGTGGCATTTTGACCATCAGCAAGTCATTCTCCTTAGTAGCCTCAATATAAAGGAGCTTTTTCCCCCCACTGATGACCCCTAAATTGATTTAATCAATGGTTCCCCAACACCTGAAAAATTTTTTTTTTTTTTTAAGGGTTCCTCTGGGGTAAATAAATAGGAGAAAGGCTGCTCTATGGTATAACACAGGGGTCAGAAACCAGTAGATCTTGGCCAGGTGATTGGTAGATCTCGGTCTGGGCTTGCTGACCTCAATCCCAGAGCATCAAACAGAGTGCAATGCAGACTAACTACTTATAAAGTTGGAGCAACAATCACGCAAGCTGATGTCTCCTCTGTATGCGGCTCCTACGTCCTGTCAGGGTTGGTGGGTGTAGCACCTGCCAAGCATGACCCATTCAAGTGCATGAGGCCACTCTGCAACCTTGTGCAGTACAAGGGGTTAAACAGGCAGCGGTGTGTTTTCTAACCGCCTGCTTTAAGCCCTTGGACCCCAAAGAAGCATGCAGTTGCAGGGCATTTTCAGAGTGGCCCCATTTACTTGGATGGGTCTTGGTTGACAGGCGGTAGCACCCACCAAAAGCAACAGGGGATGCAATTCCTGCTGTGGCATTTGTACACCTTTGGCTGCTGCCTCAGCAGCTAAAGGGGGTAAAACCGTGATTCAACTGCAAGGTCTTACACCCCCCCCCCCCCTCCCAACTTTACATGTGAACAAGCCCTTAGAGTGCTGCTGCTGATTACAACTTAGGTGCTCATTCACAGGTGCAGTAGGCACTGCTGCTCCTCTGCAAAGCGATCCCGATGCATTTGACAGGTGGTGAGCAGAGGATATGTTGCCTCCTCACCACCTGATGTAAACCCATGATTGCTGCGCATGAGCATTATTATGACACGTAATACGGCAATTAGGAGGTTTAAATCAGGTGTGAGGAGGAAACATTGCCCGGTGATCTTTGACTTCTCCCATGTAGATCTACACTTTAAGGTTGCCTACCCCTGATGATATAGCTTTTTTTTTGCATTAGTTATTCTTAAAGTAGTTACAATGTAACTTTTCTTTTATGTACAATTCCCAGGCCAGTTCTGGAGACTACTATGAAGTCTCTAAAAAGGTAGCCATTCTCAACCAGGATCCTGCGGAGATTGATGAGGCTTCCTTGAGCGGTGGATGACTGACCTCCCATCTGATGGTGTATGCATAGTCAGAGTCAATGCCCCTCGGCAGAGCCAGCTGCATGAGCCCAATGATCTTTTTTTGGCTTTCTTAGGTTGGCATTTTGACTATCAGCGAGTCATTCATCTTAGTAGCCTCAATATAAAGGGGCTTTTTCCCCCATGGACTACCCCTGAATTGATTTTAGCAATAGTTCCCCAACACCTGGAACCTTGATTCCTCTGGGGGGGGAAAAAAAAAAAAAATAAGTTGAAAAAGGCTGCTCTACAGTATAATAGATATGATGTATCTTTTTTGGCTTTAGTTATTCTTAAAGTAGTTACAAAGTAACTTTCCTTTATTTACAATTCTCAGGCCAGTTCTGAAAATTACTAGTAGCGCTCTATTGTATAACAGATAATGTGTAACATTTTTTCTACATTTAGGCTAGGTTCACACTAATGCGGTGTGGTACATCACATGTGATACAGGAACCGCACCGCATTCCTGTGCAAATCACATGCGATTTGTGTGCGGTGATTGGAGCCATACATTTTGTATGGCTCTAATCGCACCCAAAAGGTGCAGGACCCTTTTTTGGGTACGCATTAGATTTGGATCGCATGGGTATTCTGCACATCGCACCTCATATTGCGGACAGATTTCGGGGTGTTAACATACACACCCGCATCGGTTTGCATGAACGGGGGGTGTGATTCTGATGCGGTGTGGAATTTGCACAGAAAACGCTACAAATTCCGCACTGCATCAGTGTGAACCGAGTAGTTGTGAATATTGCCAACAGCTTTATAAAAGAACAGATGTCATTTCTGTGATTTCAATATCCTAGGTCAGTTCTGAATATAACCAGTAGCCTTCTATAGTACAAAGATATATTTCTATGAATGAATCTAAAAACTTTCCATGCTCCTACTGATTGTTCTATTACTAAAACAGATGAAAGCACCCAAGTGAAACAAATTCATCAAAGAATTAAAAAAAGGGGAGAAGGATACAGTATGCACCACGCAATTATATTTTTACACACACACACACGATATCCTGCCCTGATGTAGATACCATTCCTAGGTCAGCTTTGAACATTACTAGCGGCTTTACATTGTAGAACATAAATCATGTACTTCATTATTTTTAAAGTATCATTCTTAAATAAGCTGAGAACATTGCTAGCTTCTTAAAATAGCAGATATTAAGTAACTTTTCTGATTAAGATATCATTCCTAGGAGAGTTCTATAGTACCAAAAGTACATACTGTATTGCTTTTGATACCATTCTTAGGCCATTTAGGGTTGGTTCACAATAGTGCAACTTCTCATGTGACTTGAGTTGCACAGAAATCGCATGACAAGGGGAATCAATGGTGCCCATTCAAATTAATGCAACTCAGCACACTGCAATTTTGGAAAATGTTCCTGTGCTACTTTAGTGTGACTCGGCCCCGCAGAAGATGCAACAATGCAGACAAGTCACATCAAATTCTCACCACATAATCACGAAGAAAATTGCATCGCAGTGGTGTCAATTGAGGTCTAATATTACCAGTGTCTCCTTAGTGCACGGTCATACCGGTGTGATTTCAGGTTCGATTAGTGGATTGAAATTGCAGGTGTAACTTGCTGCAGTACAATTTCTAACGTAGTTATTACAATACTTATTCTGCATACATAAAATATAATGGGGGGGGAGGGGAAAAAAAAACAAAAAAAAAAAAAAAAAAAAAAAAAAACAAAAAAAAAAAACGCACTGCAAATTGCAAGAAATCATTGAAAATCTTCATAAGTAGCAATAAAGTCTTTAGAAAGCGCACGATTTTAAATCGCAGCGGTGTGACCGATGCCTTACAGTACAACAGATATAGGTCTCTGTTTTAAATATCAACCTTAGCAGCTCTGAAGATTACTAATAACTCTTTACAGTAACAGATCTACTTCTCTGATTTACATATTCCTAGGTCATGTTGGAATATTTCTAGTAACTCTTTACAGTAGTCATTCTCAACCAGGGTTCCATGGAAGCCTATGGTTCCTCCAGAGGTGACTAGGGGTTCCTTGAGCTGTGGCTAATGGACCTTCCATGTGATGGTACCTGCATAGTTCCAGGTCCAACACCACTTGGCACAGCCATAGCTGTAAGTCGAACATTCCTCCCACTTACCACCACCAATGGAAGTGGCACTTGCCTAATGACCACCAATGGACTAATCTTAGCAGGGGTTCCCTGAGACCTGAAAGGCTCCCATTTGGGTAAAAAGGTTGAGAAAGACTGCTTTACAGTAGGGTACTTGCACACAGTAGTGAATTAGAGGATGGGCTTTATAGTAAACATGCGTATTTGCACGTTTTCATGCATATGTGTGCACACTTGTAAAAATCTTCTAGCTTTTCTTGGACTGTGCCGTACATGCTCAAGCGTACTGTTCAGCAACCCAGATTTTTGTACTTTTTTTTTTTTTTCACTGATCTATACATAGCACAAGTTTACATGCCTGTGTGTACAGTTGCATTAAAAATAATGAACTGCATTTTGATCAGTAAATAAAACAAAATGCCTGGATGCCTAAAAACCTGGGATTTTTTAGATATCTGTTTGCAAGAGGCCCTAGACATCATCTCTAGGTCAGTTCTGAATTTTAATAGTATCTCTTTATAGTACACTTGATGTACTTCTCTGCTTTAGATACCTTCCCTAGGTCAGTTCTGAATATTACTAGTGGCTCTTTGTAATAAAACAGATCTACTTCTCTTGTTAGGATACCATCCCTAGGTTAGTTCTGAATAATACTAGTGGCTGTTTTGGGATATTCTTCTCAGATTTAGGTATAGTATTCAAAGCCAAAACTGATCATTTTATTTTGTTGTCTTTAAAAGACAAATCTCTGGTACTTTGCCTAGACATCAGTTAAGTTGGCAAGTATGCCTCCAGAAGTGTCCAGACTGCTTATGTCAGCAGACACAGCCCACACTGTACATCCAACAGCAACATCTGTGCAATGCATACCACTACGACATCCCTGGAAATCAGACATCTAATGGATCAGTAGAAGTGTGTTAAGACCCAGCTGAGAACTGCCACCCCCAGTCCCAGGGGAGCTCCCTCCTAAGAGCAGCCACAACCTGAGTCCTGCAACCCCCCCCCCCCCCCCCCCCCCGAGGAGCCACTACCTGAGCCTTGCCATCCCCCCAGAGGAGCCACTACCTGAGCCTTGCCACCCCCCCAGAGGAGCCACTACCTGAGCCTTGCCACCCCCCCAGAGGAGCCACTACCTGAGCCTTGCCACCCCCCCAGAGGAGCCACTACCTGAGCCTTGCCACCCCCCCAGAGGAGCCACTACCTGAGCCTTGCCACCCCCCAGAGGAGTTACAACCTGAGCCCTGCCACCCCCCAGAGGAGTTACAACCTGAGCCCTGCCACCCCCCAGAGGAGCCACAACCTGAGCCCTGCCACCCCCCCAGAGGAGCCACAACCTGAGCCCTGCCACCCCCCCAGAGGAGCTACAACCTGAGCCCTGCCACCCCCCAGAGGAGCCACTACCTGAGCCCTGCCACCCCCCCAGAGGAGCCACAACCTGAGCCCTGCCACCCCCCCAGAGGAGCCACAACCTGAGCCCTGCCACCCCCCCAGAGGAGCAACAACCTGAGCCCTGCCACCCCCCCAGGAACCCCTCATCACTCACCTAGCCTGCTGAAGCTCTCTGACAAAGTTCTCCTTAACTTTTTCATCTTGCTCAGCTTCTGAGCCGGCTGTCCTGCGATCATGACACACGTCCAAGCAACAGAGCTCCAACTTGGAGGAGGGAAAAGAGCAAAGTCCAAAAGAAGGATCCCAGTGGTGCCTGAAGCTGGCTGCGATCCTCTCCTCCAGCAGCCTTCTAGGTCTTACAGACAGTCTGTTCCCAAATATTACGACTCATTTTCTGCAACTTCTCCACAATGAAAACTTGGGCAGGAAGCAAAATATTCACCAACAGCAGAAAGCTTCAAAGGCTTTGTGGATGGCAAAAAAGGTGAAAGTAGAGAAGGGCTTGCAGAGGGCTGGGGGTGCAGGATGCAGGGGACCCCTGGTAGAGATGCAGAGGCAGCTTTGGTTGGTCCTGCAGCAGCTTCTCATGCAGCCCAATGCTCAGGCTGTGCTCTGATCTGTCCCACCCCCTCCTCTATCCTCGTCATTGTACACTCTTTATATTCTCAGCTTGAATGATGAAGCAGATCCAGCAGAACTATACAGAGGAGAAGCATTCAGCTCCCTTCTTTGCTGGATCTGAAGGCTGCTGCCTGTCATGGCTCCACCGCGCCATCTACTGCCCGTATTGCATGACTGCAGCTCCTTCCTGACTGCCAAAATCTTTCTAATGGAGCTCAGCTGTGTGGACACCTAAAGGTCTATCAAGATTTTGATGACACCTCATTAGGGTTCTGCATTAAAATGGAGATGTGGTCATTTTACATTTAATTGAGTTACCGGAGGATCAATATGGCGCAGGAGGCATATCAGCGATGGCGAAAGAGCGTAAATGCTTTTTTTAATGTGATTTCTACGGAGTGGAACTTTAAAAAATAAATGAGAGATGTGGCCTGTCTATGGCTCACCAGATCTGCTCCATTGATCTGCAAGGCAAGTCCGGTTATTTGTTAAAATAGCTCCTTAGGCTCCGTTCACACCTATGGATTTTTTAGCCCGGGTTCACACTAGTGCGGTACATTGCATGTGATTCGCACAGGAACCACACCGCATTCCTGTGAAAATCACATACCATTTGTGTGTGGTGTGATCGGAGCCATACATTTTGTATGGCTCAAATCGCACCACACCCGCACCAAAAAGGTGCAGGACTCCTTTTTGGGCCCGCACTAGAATCGGATCGCATGGGTATTCACACTCATGCGATCCAATTCTGCACATCGCACCGCGTTTTGTGGACCGATTGTGGGGTGTTGTTAACATACACACTCAAATCGGTTCGCATTCGATTCTGATGCAGTGCGGAATTCGCACAGAAAACGCTGCAAATTCTGCACCGCATCAGTGTGAACCCATTAGTGCTTTTTTCAGAAACGCACTACAGTCCATCTAACATGGTTTCCTATGGGACGTGTTCACATCTATGCTTTTTTGAGCTGCTGTTTTTGGAAAGGGTCACCCCAGGTGCACATCTGTGCGGCCATGCAAGAGTAGGGTTGCCACCTCATCCCTTTATGGCTTGGTTCACATCTGTGCAGGTGGTGCAGCTGCGGGACCTGCACAAATACCTGCAGCTGCACCACCTACACAGAAGAATGAGGGACCCGCGGGCGAGTGCTATTAATTCTAATGGCATGCCGCCCGCACTGGAAATCGCAACCGTACTGGGAACCTCAGTTCCCATGCGGGCTGCAATTTCCAAAGAAGTGCAGGGACTTCTTCCCTGCATGTCCTGGTGCACAGGAGTCTATTCAAATGAATGGGCTCTTGTGCCCGTGCAAATCACGGACCGTAAGGCCACACATATGTGAACCTGGACTAAAACTAAACACATATTAATTACACAGGTTCTGCAGCTAATTTAATGCAGATAAAGCACTAAGGCTAGGTTCATACCTATGCAGGTTGCATTTGAGCCATTTTTGCACCTGCGTTTTTGATGCATTTCGTGTTTTTTTTTTTTTTTCGCTTGTTGCTAGCCAGATGCAAAATGCATTAAAAATGCAGAAAAACACAATACATGCTTTTCTGCAGCATTTCCATTGAAGTCTATAGAACAAAAAATGCAACTTTTTTCTTTCAAAAAAGTTCCTGACCTTTTCCAAAAAAAACGCTCCGGGTGAAAACACGCACATGTCCTATAGGAAATTGAAGCCAAACTCCAGCTCACATCTTATAATTAGTTACAGCAAACTTTTTTTTTTCTTTTGGGCTAAAGGTTTTGCATAAATAAATAAAGATGGTCAGTTTAGTCACCCCTGCCAGTACTAAGTGGTTTGTCTCATCCATGTAAACTGATTCATTCTGCTGGAGAGATGATGCTTTTGAAAAACAACAGACTTGCTAGCTGGTTCATCAGATGTAGAAGAAAGCAAGCTTAAAAAAAGAAACCGAATGCAGCCATCACACCTAAGAATTGGTAAGCTGCAATATATTAATTGTTTGCTTTTGGGTTTAATACTGCTTTAAAGCTTATAATGTAAAAAATAATAATAATAATCTAATACATCGAAATTTATAGTAGTATGGCCATGACAGGCTATGCTTGTACTTCCATTTAAAAATGAACACAATGCATGGAAACAGAAAAAAATATTTGCTCTGTGACAGATAATAGTGCATTTTAAGAAGATCAGAATTCAGGGGACAAAGGATATGAGGTTGTGTCGGCTGGTAGGCGAGGGTCCTGTGCCCACTGAGCACCACTAGTGCCTTCAATGGATGGCCAGATCAGGAGAGTCACTGTGTCACCACTCCTTTGTTTCTGAATATTTGCATGAAGATGTATCTGATCTGTAGAAAATAGCACAAAAAAAATGTATGATATTGTGTGGAACAGGGGCGGACTGACAACTCATGGGGCCCCCGGGCAATAGGGGATCATGGGGCCCCTGTGTCCTTGCCCAAACTTAAATAAGCCTATGAAAAAGGTACCAGGGGCATCTCATGGGGCCCCCTACTGACCCCGGGCCCCTGGGCAGTGCCCGAGTTTCCAAATGGTCAGTCCACCCCTGGTGTGGAATAAAAAAATTTGTATGAAAATATAAAAAATACATTTGGTAGGCTTCACACCTATTTATTACTTTTGTTTTGCCGCACAACAAGGTAATGCGCACTGAGCTGCACGTTAGAATGCCGCTAACAAAGCCGATAACTGGAAATGCACTCGCACTGCAGCACGCCATGACGCACATCGTGGTGCACTACATTCCAAATATGGCTCAGATCCATTAATCCTCATGCACACGGGGCATTTGCCCATCTCTCATTGATGATTTTCCTCCTTGCAACAGTATATTGGCAGAAAAAAAAAATGCTTAAGCCCTGGTTCACACTGATGGGTGCGGAATTTGCAGCGTTTTCAGTACGAATTCCACACCACATCACAATCGCACCCCGTTCATATGAACCAAAGCGGGTGTGTATGTTAACAACACCCTGACATTGGTCCACAAAACGCAGTGCGATGTGCAGAATCGGATCGCATAGGTGTAGTAGATTCTAGTGCATACCAAAAAAAGGGTCCTGCACGTTTTTGGTGCAGTGCGAATAGAGACATACAAAATGTATGACTCTAATCGCACCGCACACAAATCGCATGTGATTTGCACAGGAATGCGGTGCGGTTCCTGTGCAAATCACATGGGATTTACCGCACCGCTGTAGTGTGAACCCGGGCTAAAGCTTGTAAACGCATCTAGGCGCATTTAGGTGCATTAAGTGCTTGGTCGTTAATTCATTTCACTGGGCAAAATAATCATTTATTAATGAATGAATTCATCATTTATTCTGGCTATAGAAATAAATGAATGCTCTAGTGCTTGATGCACCTAGCATTACATGCGTTTACATGTGTCAAGCATTTGTTATGCCAAAATGCTGCTGTTCCTGGATGTGTTGACAGTGGGGTTTTTTTTTTAGTGCCCTAAGGGCTGGATAAAAGCAAGCAAAGGGACACATCTTGTCCCTGGGTGGCAGTCTGGAGACTGCTGATGTGCTGCAATGGAATGGACACACAGGAGAGAACCTAAAACTATTTACAGGTTTGATTCCATGAAAACCAGTTTTCTTGTCCTTAGTGCCTTCTATACTTGTGTTGCAGTGATAATGTCTGTACTTCCAAATCCATGGATAGAAAATGCAGAAAATAATGGAAAACAATCATATATATATATCCAATTGATGCAGCCCTTTGTGTATATATAGAACTATTTCAGGTACTTATATAGCGCCAGGGGCGGACTGACCATTTGGGAACTCGGGCAGTGCCCGAGGGCCCAGGGTCAGTAGGGGGCCCCATGAGATGCCCCTGGTACCTTTCATAGGCTTTTTTGGGTGTGGTTTGAGTGTAGGCGAGGACACAGGGGCCCCATGATCTCCTATTGCCCGGGGGCCCCGTGAGTTGTCAGTCCGCCCCTGTATAGCGCTGTCAGTTTATGCAGCACTTTACATATATATTGTACAGTCACATCAGTCCCTAACCTTCAAGGGGCGTACAATCTAAGGTCCCTAACTTACATACACATACTAGGGACAATTTAGACAGAAGCCAATTGGGAGGAAACCGGAGTACCCCGAGGAAACCCACACAGGCACAGGGAGAACATGTAAATTCCAGGCAGGTGGTGCCATGGTTGGGATTTGAACCAACGTCCACAGTACTGCCAGGCGGAAGTGCTAACCATTTAGCCACTGTGCTGCCTGCTGAACAGTACCTAATTATTAATTTTTTATTATTATTATTATACAGGATTTATATAGCACCAACAGTTTGCTCAGCGCTTTACAATATAAAGGGAGACAATACAGCAACGATACAGTTCAATACAAGAGGGTTAGGAGGGCCCTGGAGGAAACCCACACAGGCACAGGGAGAACATGCAAACTCCAGGCAGGTGGTGCCATGGTTGGGATTCGAACCAACTATGCTAGTTCTGAGATATATATATATATATATGTATTGTTTGTACTACATATATACCTGTAATAATAATTTTATATATATATATATACACAATGCTCGCCATAAATGCATACACCCCAACAGATTTATCGGAAAACCTTTACTTTCCTTTCAGAATCAATATTTTCTATGGGACACTATACTACAAAATACTCCCACGAATGCGGGCCATTGATTGCAAACAAGATTTATTAATTTGCATACACAAAAAAGTATTTTTCCTAACAAATTAATTCAAGATCATGATGCAAAAATGAATACACCCCAATTAAAGTCATAGGGCTCTTTCACATGGGCATTCCGTATGTTCGTTTTTCATCTGTCCATTTACGGATGAAAAACAGACGTGCATGTATTTCTAGGGACTAACGGATGTAAACGGATGATCATCTGTTTACATCTGTTAATGTCCGCATTCAATAACATCCATGTTTTTTGAACATAAGAAAAAAATGGATGTAAACTGATGAAAAATGGATGTAAATTGATGAAAACTGGATGGAAATTGATGGAAACTGATGTGAACTGATACGTTTTTTCCAAGAAAAAATGGGACTGAACTGATGAAAAAAAACGGAACCCCTGGGTAAAAGGACCCTTAGAAGCAAAGCTAAATTTTAGACAACAAAATCCTACTGAACAAGAATTCAACTCCAGGTGAGTCTAATTTATAATTAAACAAGTGTCCAGCAAACAGTTCATTATAAAAGGGCATTACTTAACAAAGAAAACCCCTCCCACTTCATGCTGTCACAAGGCCTGAGAACGAAAATAATTTCTTTATACAAGAGAAGTGAAGGCTACAAGACGATCAGCAAAGCTTTACTTATCAGTCAGAATACTGGCGCAAAAGTTATACAAAAATTTAACAAAGATAGAACTGCAACCATCTCACAGAGACGTCCAGGCCTTCTACAGGAGTTAACACCTCGACAGGAGCGTCTTCTGATGAGGAGTGAAGAAAATCACCATGCAAGCTCACTGCAGTTAGTTAAAGAAGTAGAAAGCCAAACTGGGGTGATTGTTTCCTGTGACACAATACAGTATACACTGCAGAGGAATGGCATGCATGGGTGTTGACCACGAAGGAAGCCTCTCCTATAACCCATGTGCAAAAAAGCCCACCTAGAATTTTCTAGGGCCCATGCTGAAAAATAAGTGGACTACTGGGACTCTGTACTCTAGAGTAATGAGACCAAGATAAATGTTTTTGGAACTGATGGCTTCAAAGCTGTATTGTGCTCCAAAGGTGAGGAGTACAAAGAAAAATGCATGGTGCCTACAGTGAAACATAGTGATGGCAGTGTCCTTCAGTGGGGCTGAATGAGTGCTGCTGGTATCGGGGACAGGGGCGGACTGACCATTTGGAAACACAGGCCCTGCCCGAGGGCCCGGGGTCAGTAGGGGGCCCCATGAAATGCCCCTGGTACCTTTTTCATAGGCTTTTTTGAGTTTGAGCAAGGACACAGGGGCTCTATGATCCCCTATTGCCCAGGAGCCCCATGAGTTGTCAGTCCACCCCTGGTCGGGGAGCTACATTTCATTGATGATATCATGAATTCACAGATGTACTGCTCTATATTGAAAGAGAAGATGATGCCATCACTCCATATCCTTGGTCGTCGTGCACTTTTATCCAAAACACACATCTAAGGCCACTGTAGCATTTCTGAAGAAGAGCCGGGTGAAAGTGATTCAGTGGCCGAGTCTCCTGATCTGAACCCAATCAAACACCTATGGGGAATTCTGAAGAGACAAGTTGAGTATCACTCTCCATCCAGCATTCAGACTCTAAAACAGGTCATTCTTGAAGAATGGAAAAAGATCAATTTTGCAATATGTCATACAAATTACTAGATGGAGGAGTTTTTGTTCTGGGGTGCATTAATTTTTGCATCAACTAATTTGAGTAAAACTGAAGATTTTGTAATCTATATTCTCAATCTTACTGTCATGTAACGAGCTAAACACATTTTCTTTAACATTCAGTTTTGTCAAAATTTGGAAATTGTTCTTGTGTTCCTCGAGATATTGATTAAAATCTTATTCATTTATGTGGGTGTACTCATTTATGCTGAGCACTGTATATACCATTTTATTTATTTATTGCTGTGATTATATCAATTTGGCTACAGGTCCAGGAGATTTTTTTTTTTTTATAAAAGAAGACATTAGAAATGAAGGTGGATTGATGGAGAAATATTTCCCAGCACACAGCTGACTTCCTCCCCTTTAATCCTACAGCAAAATATTTCCATCTGGTATTTTTGTTTTTTTTTTATTTTAAAATTTTGTTTCTGTTATAAAAGTATGCAAAAAAAAAAAAAATTGTTCTTCATAAATTTAGGCCAAGATGTATTCTGCTACATTTCTTTGATGAAAATAACCCAACTCAGTGTTTATTATTTAGTTTGTAGGAAAGTTATAGAGTTCACAAACTATGGTATAGATCTGAATATTGATCAATCCTGAAGTACTGACGGCCAATCTAATTATTTGAGGCCCAAAAATGTCAGAACAGTACAGATATCCCCCAAATGACAACTTTTTGCAAAGTAGACAGTCCAACATATTTCATAAGAGGCATATCAAATTTTTTGAAGTTGTATTTTTTTTTGTCATAATTGTTCGGAAAATGAAGAAATTAAAAAAATTATTTTCACAATTTTTTTTCTTTTACATACTGTCACCAGTGCAGTACAGCATCAGCATATAACTGGTGTGGCGGTGATCAGGGACACTGACTAATGACAATACGAAAAAAATGTATAGTTTTTTTTTTTAAAATTTTTTATTATTATTATTTTTTTATTTTTTATTACATTTTTTTTCTTTTTTTTAAGATTTTTTTTTTCATATTACACTATGAACATAGTAGTATAATGTTACCATAGTAATGGTACCATTGTACTACTTTGGGGAAGTGATCAGTATTTTTTTTTTTTTTACACAATTTGCTTATAGCAAAGAATTACTTTGCTATAAGCAAGCATTTAACTGAATGAAATCGATTCATTCAGCTTTTTTTGTTGTGATTAGCTGTGATTGGCCATGGCTAATCACATGACACAGATGGGCTGTTACTGGCTCAGTCTGTGCATGTGATTTACTGTGACCATTCACAGATAGTCACACTTGTACAATGGATGGCATGAAAGGAAGCCATCCATTGTATACAACTGTCATGTGACCTGCTGTGATTGGTCACAGCAGGTCACATAGTACTGGCAACGGGCCGGTACATGGATCTGTCATCACCCGTGTCTGAGGTACACAGCCGGTGACAGATCTCTCCACAGCGTGGCACTGCGGGCACGCGCAAGGTGCAATCCAGGAAGGACGCCATATGACGTCCTACCGGGTGGACGAGAGGTTCGCCTGGCCGTCATTTTACTATAGGCGAGGCAGGAAGTAGTTAGGCATCAATGGCCATGTTAGTATTACAGTAGCTGTATAAAAATATATATAAAAAGGGCATAAAAGTAACGCGTTTCGCAGTACAATTGCTTCCTCGGGATCCACACCTTAGTAGTGAAGGCTTACTGGGGTGGGGGTGGGGGGTGTAGGTGTAGGCATGTGTGGAGGGAGGCTGTTATATGACCTTTGGGTCAGAGGGCATGGGATTAGACACTTTCCATGTTTTATGTGTGTGTGTTTTTTTTCTTCTTGTCCATTGCTAGGTCCTGGTGGCCATACATTGTGCATATGTTGTAATATATATATTTTTTAATATGTTTCTTTCCTTTTTGTGGCAATCATTAAGGATTATTGATGTCTATGGCTATTGTTTTTGTTCAGCCTTGTAAACCTTCACTGCTAAGGTGTGGATCCTGAGGAAGCATTTATAATACGAAACGCGTTGATCCTTTTATGCCGCTTTTGTATGTATTTTGATACATCAACTGTATGTAACTTTTCATAAAATCTTAGGATTTTTTTGTAATGATGCATTCCTATTAGGTCACATTTAAAGTCCCACTTTTCTAACTCTTCCCAGTCCTGGGGGAGTTTACACATATAATTAAATAGAAAACAAATGTCCTCCATGTGCCCTTGGGGTGACTGGTGTGGATCGGGTGCAGAAAAAAAATGCAGGTCTCCGCAAGTAGTGTGGAGGAACCCTAAAAGGAGAAACGGGTGCAGACACAATCATCCTGGGTGTCAGGTTTAGTGAATCCTTCCATATTCTCTCCCCTCCCCCACTGCCTGGCTTTAGAGATGGAGACAAATGTGTTAATAGCTTATAATTAGAAATCTATACAACTCTACAACTCCGCCATCTGAAACCAGAGGTAAGCTCTTTTTTTTTTTACTGCAGTTCATTAGATAGAAAGTCACATTAAACCTCCCAGCAAGTCATAATAGAGTCTAATAATCCTTTTTCTGAGGAATATTTGTGTTGATCTTTATGGGGAAAATGTAAGAAAATCCATGAACAGCTGCAGCTGCTAAATACTGCGATATTCACTGAGCGGTACCTGCAAAGACGCATGGAGGAGTGCGTAATTGTGGCAGTGCAGCTGTTCTCCATCAAGGCTGTTCTATGGGGGGGGGGGGGCTGCTATAGCCTTCTACTGCATACTCCCTAAGGTAACAATAATATCATCATTATGGGCAGCAGTTCTGCCTTACAGCACTGGGGCTCGTAGTTTGAATCCCGATCAGGGAAAGACTGACAACTCATGGGGCCCCCAGGCAAGAAGAGATAATGGGGCCCCCTGTGTCTCTGCCTACACTCAAGCCTAAGCCACACCCACACAATACCCCACCTACATATTGAAGCTCAGCTGCATAGAAAAGGCATTAAAAATAGTTAAAAAAATAATAAAACAACGTCATGGAGTCCCCTCTCCGTTCATACCAAGCCCTTCGGGTCTGGTATGGGTTTTGAAGGGAACCCCCATGCCAAAATTAAAAAAAATGACGTGGGGTCCCCCTACGATCCTTACCAGACCCTTATCCGAGAATGCAGGCAGACAGGTCAGGAAAGTGGGGGGATGAGCGAGCACCCCCCCCTTTTGGAACCATACCTGGCCACATGCCCCTTTAGCAAGGGGGCCCCCAGATCCTGCCCCCCCATGTGAATGAGTATCAGGTACATGGTACCACTACCCATTCACAAAAAAAGTGTAGTGTGAAAAAAGACAGGAGACAGTCTTTGACAAGTCCTTTATTAAAAGAAGAAAAACAAAAGAATTTCCCCCGAAGTAGATCCAACATCAGTCTCAATGCCTGCCGACGCCACCCAAATCATTTATTTTTTTTTTTAATTTTGGTGTGGGGTTCCCCCCCCCTCATCCATACCAAGCCCTTCTGGTCTGGTATGGATGGGGGGGAACCCCACGCCGTTTTTTAAAACATTTTTTGCCGGCAATTCTTTCTTTTAACATTCAGCTGTCAATGGGAACCGCACTGACAGCTGAAACATTAACGCATGCTTTTCATTACTAAAATACCGCATGACTTGATAAAATAACTCATGCGGAATTTTAGTAGCTTTTTTGGTGAATTCAAATGTGTTTTTTAAAAAAATGCTATGCAGTATCCTACCGCATACTTGAATGTGGTAAGATACCCAGTGGTGTATTTAGGTTTTTGTGCTGCCCTAGGCAACACAAAAATCGCATTCCACTACCATCACCAGCGAGAGAGAGAAAGAAACTCACATTCACAGCTCTAGACATCCCCTGGAATGAGAGTCAGACTCTGCATACATCATCAAGCAGCCCGCAGCCTTTCTCGGATCCCACCTAGTCCCCATGCTGCGTGTGTCCCTTCTTCCGGGGAGCATTGCTGCCCCCCTGAAAAATGCCGCCATAGGCAAATGCCTTGTTTGCCTTGTGGTAAATACACCCCTAAAGATAGCACTTAGTGAATTGTGCCCAGTGATCCTCTCACCGGCCCTCTATTGACCCCGGGCCTTCGGGCAATGCCCGAATGGTCAGTCCGCCCCTGATCCTGATCATGACACTACCTGCATGGAGTTTGCATGCTGTCCTTGTGCTTGTATGGGTTTCCTCCAACACTCCAAAGGCTTGCTGGTAGCTTATATGACTCATGTCTAAACTGGCCCTAGTATGTGAGATGGGACCTTAGATTGTAAGCTCCTTGAGGCCTGGTTCACACCTATGCAGTTTGCGATTCATTAGATTTTCCAGTGCTTTTTGCATTTTTTATCATGTGTTTCTTGACATGCTTTGCCTTTTTTACCCTTTTTTGGGCCAATTTATTGTTGAGCAGATTAAAAAACGCAAAACGCATCAAAAACGCCTAAAACATACACTACATCTCCTTTGAGATCTGTTTACCAAAACGCTCCATTTTGCGTCTGAAAAGGTTCCTGATCGTTTCCAAAACACAGCGGCTGAAAAAAGCATAGTTGTGAATGTGTCCCACAGGAAACCTCGCTAAATGGACTGTAGTGCGTTTCTGCAAAAAGCACAAAAAACGCCTAGGTGTTGAAAATGCAGGCAGAAACGCACTTTTATCATTTCCAGAAACATGTGAAAAATGCATTAAACCGTGTTTGCAGAGCCATTATTTCTCAATGCCACCCCAACCTGGGTAGCAATCCCACGTTTTCTCATGTTTTTTGCTGGACAACAAAACGTGCGAGAAACGCAGAACGCCAAACGAGTTTGAGTCAGTGCAAAAAGTGGTACTTGAGCTACTTTGGCATATATTGTGCGCATAGGGCGGGCCATTCAGGTGTATGCGCTGCCATATGCTGTTGCATGAAAAATGCAGCAAAAAAAAAACCTGATCAATGAAGAGTGAATGCAGCCTAAAGCACCGTGTAATTTTTTTGTCCATATAAAAATGCCTGTAATCAATAATAAAGAAGTAATGTAGCTCCTATACAATGATCCTGACAGCTTCCCTTTGGATGCATTCATACTAGTACGTTTCATGAATGTGCGATTGTGTATACATTTACAAAATGCGCAAAAAATGCATGACATGCCTGTGGTGCTGTTTACTGTTAAAGAACATGTAAACCCAACATTTCATAATCCTGATATGTGCCTGTTGTACCATGTACTTGTATGAAAAGGTATCCTGTTCTCTTTGTTGTGCTTGCTTTGTGTGAAATCCCTGGTGTTCCTGCCAATCCCTCAATTTCCTATTAAAAGTGACCACACTAGGCATGAGAGCACAGCATGGTCAGTTTTCTAGCTGTGCTGGGAACTCAGCCTTCATGACTCCAATGAACAGACTTGTCCTCACACAACCTTCCTACACAGCCATTCCCGGGGAAGATTAGTGTTCTGCTGTTTCTCCTCCCCCACCTCTTTATACAACTGAGAACAGGAGGTATGTGATCACATATGAAAAAGGGGGGAAAGGTGTTTATTTTTATTTTTTTTTTAAACGATACACAAATGTTTTGACTTTCATTTCCATTTAAACTATATGGGTTGTTTTACAAGGTGAGATTTCACGTATATTTTAAAGTGTTACTAAACCCCAGACCCTGCATTCACTATATCTGGTGTCCCCGGACCCTGCATTCACTATATCTGGTGTCCCCGGACCCTGCATTCACTATATCTGGTGTCCCCGGACCCTGCATTCACTATATCTGGTCTCCCAGGACCCCGCATTCACTATATCTGGTCTCCCCGGACCCTGCATTCACTATATCTGGTCTCCCCGGACCCTGCATTCACTATATCTGGTGTCCCCGGACCCTGCATTCACTATATCCGGTCTCCCCGGACCCCGCAGTCCCTATATCTGGTCTCCTTGGACCCTGCATTCACTATATTTGGTCTCCCCGGACCCTGCATTCACTATATTTGGTCTCCCCGGACCCTGCATTCACTATATCTGGTCTCCCCGGACCCTGCATCCACTATATCTGGTCTCCTTGGACCCTGCATCCACTATATCTGGTGTCCCCGGACCCTGCATTCACTATATCTGGTCTCCCCGGACTCTGCATTCACTATATCCGGTCTCCCCGGACCCTGCATCCACTATATCTGGTCTCCCCGGACCCTGCATTCACTATATCTGGTCTCCCCGAACCCTGCATTCACTATATCTGGTCTCCCCAGACCCCGCATTCACTATATCTGGTCTCCCACAGTACACAGAACATGGGAATGCAATTATTTTAGTAAATATAAACTGCTAAATACATTTTCTCATCAGTAGTTAGAGCAGTCTTGTGACTTCTATCAGTGTTCAGCTGAGCACTGGTTACAGCTTGTAGGAAGAGTTTTCTTTCTGCTCTAGGAGGATGCAGAACCCCTGACTTCTGTCTGGACAGTGCTGATTGGCCCTGTGATGATCACATGCACTCTCCCAAAAAAAACAAAAACCTCTTTAGCAAAACACACTAAACTGAGCATGTGCAAAATGATTATGGGTCAGTCTGTCTTATCAGGAGATAAGATGTGGACATTTGAACAAAAGGAGGAGCAGAGAAGACAGGATCAAACGGCCATTTTATACAATGCAGAGGATTACCCCTTTTAGGTTCCACAGTGAGTATAACAAGCATGCTGTACTGCATATAGAGACTGATTTTATTTTTGTGGGTTTAATAACACTTTACGGGCACTCCTAATACAGACATACTTTTCAAACGCAGAAACACGCACAGTTAAAAAAAGGTGAGAAGCTCAAAAAGGTGCTTGAGCTAATCTACAGCTTTCATCCCCTGACCCCATCCACACTATAAGGCTTGGTTCACACCAGGGGCGGACTGACAACTCATGGGGCCCCCGGGCAATAGGGGATCATGGGGCCCCTGTGTCCTTGCCCAAACTCAAAAAGCCTATAAAAAAGGTACCAGGGGCATCTCATGGGGCCCCCTACTGACCCTGGGCCCTCAATAGGGGATCATGGGGCCCCTGTGTCCTTGCCCAAACGCAAAAAAGCCTATGAAAAAGGTACCAGGGGCATCTCATGGGGCCCCCTACAGTGCCCGAGTTTCCAAATGGTCAGTCCGCCCCTGGTTCACACCAATATGTTTTTTAGTGCTTGTTGCAGAGACACACTACAGTCCATTTATCATGATAGAAAATGAACAAAGGAACAGCAAGCGCTCAGGGATCCGATTAGATCAGCCGCAAATGCACTAAAACAGAACTTTATATATAATACAGACAGAAAACAGTGCAGCGCTAAAAAAAAATGACAGAGTAGGACTAAAAAAAATAAATAATACATAATTATTAACGATGATGATAATAAATCAATATTATATATTAGTGATAGCAAATATAAGTGGATGAAGTGCTATGGTTGGCACAATAAAATACGTGCAGCTGTGAAAGTCTTAAAGCAAAACGTGTTCATAGGTGGTGAAGGTCTGACATACACTGCTCAGAATACATTGTCGCAAACAGGTCCTATTGCACAGGTGGTGTCAGATTATTCCATGTGACTTTATCCGTGCGGGAGATTGATAAA
This sequence comes from Staurois parvus, assembly GCF_062004578.1. Lineage (NCBI taxonomy): Eukaryota > Metazoa > Chordata > Amphibia > Anura > Ranidae > Staurois > Staurois parvus. The sequence continues at coordinate 6,503,488 of NW_028317847.1, read as the reverse complement.
AATGCGTACTCACCAGATGCGCATAATTAAAGCGCAATGTGCTGAACGGTATATTACCCCCAGTTCACATCTATGCGGCCGTGCGGGCTGCGTTTTGCACGGGCACAAGAGCCCATTTATTTGAATGGACTCCCATGCCCGTGACACGCAGAGAATAAGTCCCTGCACTTCTTTGAAAAACGCAGTCCACATGGGAACCTTGGTTCCCAGTACGGTTACATTTTCCAGTGTGGGCGGCGTGCCATTAGAACTAATGGCACCCGCCCGCGGGTCCGCATTTCTCTGTGCGGGTGGTGCTGCTGCATAGATTTTCGTGCGGATCCACAGCGGCACCACCTGCACAGATGTGAACCTAGGGTCAACCAAGAATCTGTAGGAAGCCCCCTTTAGATGGACCAGACAGATAGCGTGGGGAAAGACTCCCTCCTCTGGATATGAGACTCCTCTGCAACCAGGGGCGGACTGGCCATATGGAAACTCGGGCACTGCCCGTGGGCCCAGGGTCAGTAGGGGGCCCCATGAGATGCCCCTGGTACCTTTTTCATAGGCTTTTTTGAGTTTGGGCAAGGACACAGGGGCCCCATGATCCCCTATTGCCCGGGGGCCCCATGACTTGTCAGTCCGCCCCTGTTTGCAACTGTAATTCCACTGGGGTCCTGGGAATCGTTAGCTCGGTAATACTGATCAGAGGGGAACTTAGTGGCCAGTTCCTTGAGCTGCGTCCGGACGGAGCTGAAATGTTCTCGCACTTTCAAGCACTTCGTGGGAATGTTATTGAGTCCCGCCTCCTGGTGGATGCCCTGAAGAAGGATGAGGATCTCCGCTCTGTAGCGGGCTGGGCGCCGACCAGGACATCCGGGAGGAGATCCGGAAGGTGGTGCAGAGTATGGAGCAGACGGCCCGGGAGATCCTCATGCTTCTTCAGGGCGTCCACTTTACATGGTTTCCTATGGGACATGTTCACATCTGTGCTTTTTTGAGCCACTACCTTTTTGGAAAGGGTCGGGGACTTTTTTAAATGGAAAAAACAGTGTTTTTGCTACAATAGAGTTCAAAGGAGAAGCTACTGAAACGCATGTAGTACATTTTTGCCGTGTTTTTTGTTGTTTTTGCTGCGTTTTTATTCTGCCCAGCAAGAAAAAAGTTCCACTTTAACAAAAAAAAGCTGAAAAACGCGGTAAAAATACTCATGTAAAAAGGAAAAACCCACTGCAAAAAGCATTATAAGGGCCTGTTCACATCATAGAAATGCAGTCCAGATGTATTGTGGATGCGTTTCTGCATGTGCATTTTTGACATATTTGTGGCACATTCTGGTGCGTTTTTTATGCATTCCAGTGCGTTTTTGATGCTTTCCACTTAAATTTTTTCCCCTCTTTTTCTTCAATTTAAATAGGGAAATGGGCATTGTTGGTGAGTTTTGGTGCCTTCCAGTGTGTTTTTCATGCGTTTTACTGTGTTCCAGTACAGTTCTGTGCCGGTAACATGCAGCTCGTTCTGCTTTTTTTTTTCTGCAACTGGAACTGCAAGCACTGATGTGAACTATGACATTGACAACCATATCACCTACTTTCTGTGCATTGCGGATGCAGGAAAAAGCTACTGAAACGCATGTAGTGTGAACTGGCCCTAAAACGGATCAAAAGCAAACTGCATAGGTGTGAACCAAGCCTAGGGCTTGGATCACATATATGCATTTTGTGTTTGATGCTTTCTCCAGTGCTTGTTACAGTTTGTTTTGTGTTTTTCTACATGAGTTTTTGACGTGTTTTTACCACGTTTTATGCAGCTCTTTTTTTTTCTGTTAAAGTGGAATTTTTTTTGTTGCTGGGCAGAATAAAGATGCAAAGCTCAAAATGTGGCAAAAGCCGACTACCATGCATTCAGCAGCTTCTCCATTGAACAATATTGGAGCAAAAATGCTGCTTTTTGCTTTTAAAAAAGTCCCCGAACCTTTCCAAAAATGCAGCACCTCAAAAAATCACAGATGTGAACATGTTCCATAGGAAACCATGTTAAATGGACTGTAGTGCGTTTCTGCAAAAAGCACTTAACCACTTCCCGACCGGCCGCTGCATATAAACGGCCAGACGGTGGCAGTGCAGGGTCTGGTGGCTGTTTATAAACGGCCTCCCCGCACCCTGCTTGTGCGCGCTCCCTGGGAGCGCGCAGCACCGCGATCCGGTGCCCGCTGTGAAACACCGATCATCGAACGGGACCTCTGTACGAGGTCCCGATCATGTGATCACTGATTGGCCAATCAGTGATCACATGCAAAGTAGTAAGCAAGATGTCACTTGTGACATCATTGCTTACTACGTGTGAAATCTGTGAATGATCACAGAGGTCACATGGTACAAGGCTATTCACAACAGCCTTGTACCATGTGACAAGCTGTGACCAATCACAGCTCACACAGTAGTTCTCAATGAGTGCAAGAATGCAGACAGAGAGAAAGAGAAATGATTGCTTTTACACCCTATATGGGTGTAAAAGCAATCAGTGTAAAAAAAAAAAAAAAAAATCTTCATCACCCCCCACAAGTAGTACAGTGTCACCATGGTGACACCATCATGACACTGTACTGCTAGGGTGACAGTATGTAAAAAAAAAATAAAAATAAAAAATAATAATATAAAAAAATAAAATAAAAATGTAAAAAAAATTATAATTTTTGGTTATAAACTAATTTGGATTTTTTTTTTTTACTAAAAAGATAACGGAATAAATTTTGGCCAAGATTTATGATGAAATATTATTTATTTGCAAAATGTTATAAAAAAAACACTTTTTTTCAAAATTTTTGGACATTTTCATTTACATAGCAAAAAAATAAAAAATCCATGCAGTGAATAAATACCACCAAAATAAAGCTTTATCTGTCTCAAAAAAAGGTAAAAAATTCATTTGGGTACAGTGTTGCATGACCGCGCAATTGTCATTCAAAGTGTGATAGCGCTGAAAGCTGAAAATTGCCCTGCTCAGGAAGGGGGTAAAAGTGTTCGGTCTGGAAGTGGTTAAAAACACATTGGTGCGAACAGAGACTAATACATGATGCCAGGTGTCACATACATGCACATTTTTGCTGCATTTGTTGCGTGTAGGGCAGCTATTGCAATGAATGTCCTGTCCTATGTGTGTATTGTGAAAACACGCAAAAAACACACAAAACACGCATGACACCTTCTGTTGTGTGTTCTAGTGTGAATGAAGACTAGGGATGTTCAAATCTAGTGATCTTTACAAGTTCTGCTGGAATTTTCCTGTCCTGTGCCTGCAGCGTCTCACATACTGCTGACCTTGTGGGGTTGTCATACACTCCGGAGTTTACAGAGAAGGGTGCGAAAATCTGAACGGTGCAATTTTTTTTCTAAGGATGATAATTTAACCCTTTGACTGCAAGGTTTTACCCCCTTCATGATCAGGCCATTCTTTGCTATTCAGCACTGCAATATTTTAACTGGCAATTGAGCAGGCATGCAACACTGTACACAAATGAAATGTATCTTTTTTTCATAGAAATAGAGCTTTCTTTCGGTAGCATTTGATTTTTTTAATTTTTAATATATAAACGATAAAATACTGAAATGTTTGAAATAAACACCCAATATTTTCTACTTTCTGCTATAAAACCTATCCAATAAAAAATCAAATTTATTTAAACATTTAGGCCAAAAGTATCAATTTATAAAAATAAATCAGTGTTTATTAATTTGTGTGAAACTTATAGCATCTACAAACTGTGGTATACAGTATATACTGGAATTTATGCAGCTATGACTCTATACAGGTAATGGCAGTGATCAGCAACTTACAGTGTGACTGTGATAGTGTGGCAGGCAATCTGGCACTAACAGACACTGGCTGGGAGGGACACTAACTGACACTGAGATCAATAGTGACATTAATACAGTGATCAGATATAATACTATACACAGTCATTGTACTAATAGTAGTGGGCAACATATTTGAGTTGAATCTAAGTTCGACTCGAACATGGGCCATTTGTGTGTTCGCTGAACACATGAATGCTACGGGCGTTCAGCGGGCTGTTCCCCTGCCGTGCCCCACAGTGCACTGCGTCCTGACAGTGCATTGTGATTGGTCAAATCAATGCACCTGATCACAGGTCAGGTGCAATGCATTGACCAATCACACCACGTGATGACCCCACCGCCTTGTGATGTCATGACAGTATTTAAGAACTGTCATCAGGGGTGCAGCTGTCAGAAGGCAAGAGCCAGCATCGCAAGCGTAGCATCTTTTTTTCTTTTTTCGTGTAGCGGCAGCGGTGGGCATCATGATTGACGTTGGATCTACTATTGGGGACTTTTTTTAATTTTTATTTGTAATAAAGATTTTTTTTTTACTTGTTATTGTTGGGCAATTCTGTTTACATTCAACCATCAGCGGGAAACTCCAATGACAGCTGAAACATTAATGAATGTTTCACTACTAAAATACTGAATGACTTCATAATATAACTCATGCAGTATTTTAGTAACTGAGCGGTATCATACTTCATACTCAAATGCAGTAAGAGCAGTAAATTGTTTGTATTCGAAGTTCATGGTCGAACATTCTGTAGGTTCGGATGTTCAACCGCGAACCGAACAGGAGGGTGTTTGGCCCATCTCTATGTACTAATGACACTGACTGGGAAGAGGCTGACATCTAAGGGAAATCAAGGGGTCAGTTGTGAGCCAAACAAGTGTAATGTGTGCTGATTTTACTAAGAGATCTGGCTGTTCTTTTCTCCCTGCTTTTCAGGGAGAAGAAACAGCCAGGTTGCTGCTCTGTGTACAGAGCCCTGTGATTGGACACAGCTGATCAGCAGGTTTTCGCCATAAATCATTGGCTGAAGTGGGCTGACAAAATTGTGCTTTGTCCAATCAGAGTGCAGGAAGAGAGCTGGCAATCAATCTGGAAGAAAACAGGCAACATATTTTTACGTTAGCCGAGCCTCACCTGCTACACACACGCAGAACATTAACTTAATGTGCATTAGAAGCTGCAGCAAGTCATATGGAGCCCACCTCATTACCTGGCTGCAGGATGCCCAGTATAATTTCCTCTCTAGCCTACCTGCCCTGGCCCACCCCTTGCAATCATTGGATTTTAGTTCTTTCAATCGTGGAGGCTCAGCATCAAATGTGGGCGTTTCCTAGGGTGGTCTGCATGCAAATACAGCACGCCTAGGAACGCCCACTTCTCCAGACGGACATTCACCCATTAAGGCGTTATATTTTCATAACTTCTCCCAAAAGCCAGCCCACTATTTGCATCAGGGCCCCTCTCACCAGCCATGATCTGCCTGCATTGCATAGAGAAGAGCAAAGGGGGCATTCAGAGGGACAGAGCTGGTAGATGGAGCAAGCAGAGGTCTGGATAGAAGAAGTTCCACTTCTGTTCTCCTGTGATGCTGAGGGCAGGGAACTCATTTGTTGTTAGGACTGTAACAATTGTGCGCAATAGGGACATGAAACCTGTACACGACAGCCAGCTTGTTAAGGTCTCAATGATTTTGTTTTTCATACAGTGACCTTCCTTCTCCCCTCTCTCCTCCTGAAAACTGTGGAATTTGTAGCTGTAAGTTTTAATGAACTTCTAAAGAGCCACTTATCTTAACTAAAACACAACAGAACCCAGCAAACAGACTTGGTCAGCGTTGTAAAACATTAATAGAAGATGTCTGTTTCTATGAACCATTGAAAAGTCTTCCGTCTGTCCTATCGTAAAACAATAATAACTTAGTCAAGCAGTTGTGCATGACCTGTAAGGCCATGAAGGCTCTAGGAATGCAGAGCGTGCCATAAAACGTCTATTCCACATGTAACAATTCCACATACAATTCATAGAATTAAACAGGAACAGGGCACATTAATATTATGTATATATTTGAATAGGGAATATGATACCGAACAAATCAAGGTCATACATGACTATGTTAGCACATAGGAAAGGGGAGAAAGCAGTCTCTTCCCTCCTGGGTGACAAAGGTATGCTGTGTTTGGTATCCCTGGGTTCGAAATATAATTCTGAATAATAATCTGTCAGTTACTAGATTACCACCTGCACATATTGGAAGGTGTTCATATTAGTATGAAACTGTAGTTGGGACCTGGTCATAAATTTGGGGACCTCCTAGCACCCATCCCTTAAACAGGATGATTGTTCAGTTGTTCTCGGGCGACACCCCTTTGCTATCATAGAAAGGGACTGACCAGATCTAGTAAGAGAGCTCCCGTTTAACATCAACCAAGGAACATCTTAACAGATTTGAGAGCCAAGGCAAAGTTTTTGCTTGGACAATTGGACTCTGCTAAAACCAAGCAAGTATCCTCTATTATCACATTCTTTTATTTCTGTTGCATTATTGTTCTTTGTCTTTGCAATATCCTTTTCTGTAAATATTTTATTTTGCACCATTTGACCTTTAGATTAATAACCCCTATTCTGAAAAGTGTTAAAACTATCTGTAAGGCTTTAATTGCAAACTAAAGAATTCCTGTCTCTTGAAGAGTGCTACTGTATATAACAATCCTCTGAACATACCTGTCTGTGGTGACAGTGTGTGTTTCAGACGTTTGTGCTAAAATCATTGTGTTAAGATTTTTGAGTTTCCTCCTTCTCTGCAAAAAGGCGGTGGAGGCGGTTTAAGGAATTAATTGCTTAATTAACTAACCCAGTGACAATCGCTCTCAGGCTCCTGGGTGCAGCTGAGAGTGGCATTGTTACACAAGGGACAGCGCGGTGTGAGATTGGTGGGTTCTTTGTCACGAGCTGGTGAGAAGGGCAGGGGTCGGGCACCATGTTCGTCACAAGGACACTAGCAATAACAACAACCAATCACTGCGGAGGAGGGGTGGGAACCTGTTGGGAACTGACTAGTGGTTCTGTTAGAGATTCTGTATTTAGCCCTACAGAACATACAGGGCACATGTGTTTATCTGCTGCTTCTCTTCAAACAGGAAACAGGAACTTTATTATTGAGAAAAACAGAGTACAACCATAGATGCAGCTATAAATTCATAAACACTGCCATCTACTGGTCGAAGAATATATCACTCCTGAATACTGATATAGTTGTACAAAACTACAAGCACATTGTATTCCAACCAGTTCAAATAGAACTGCCACTTGGTCTGCCTGCCATTTAGTGATGCGTGTCTTAAAACATTGTAACCAATATAGATTTCCCCTTTACATACCTCCCAAACTACAGGGATGAGAAAAAAATACACTTTTAAGTACAAACTATGTCAATGAAGGACACACCCCTGCTATGGCCCCAGTTACATGATTCATAAAGAATTAACAGGCTAAACATTATTTGATCAAACCCACAAATGTTTTATTCCCCAATACTCTTCCTTGTACTTCCTTTATCACCCCTTACTCTTCATATACTAAATTTAAAGGGTAACTCCACTTTTGTGGGAAAAATATCCCAAACCAAAAAAAAATAAAAATGTAGCATATACAGTTGCAGCACAAGCCATATTGTAGTATAATGTTATTAAAAATTACTGTTCCTTTTATGATCCGCAGAGCTGTAATTTTCTTTAAAATGACCCCCCCCTTTCCTCCCAGAAATGTCATTTCCTGCTTGTGTGATTGGCTCACCGATTTTCCTAGAAGTCTGCACTAAGATACAAGTCAGGTTTTGCCCAGGCATCCCCTGCAACAAAAACTCCCTAAGGCTTATTCACGTTTAAATGGATGCAGACCCTGCCACTTTCCTCATTAGAACCATGAGAGTGCAGCAGCTGATTGATAATTATAAATCACTCCCATTCACATTCAGTTGGCACATGGACACAGACAAATAGCTATTTCTTCAAAATAAAAAAGGTCGGAGTCTGCAACAAAGTTTGTTAAAAGCCTTGCAACATACACTATATCACCAAAAGTATTGGGATGCCTGCCTTTAGATGCACATGAACTTTATTGGCATCCCGGTCTTAGTCCTTAGGGTTCAATGTTGAGTTGGCCCCACCCTTTGCAGATATAACAGCTTCAACTCTTCTGGGAAGGCTGTCCACAAGGTTTAGGAGGGTGTCTATGGGAAGGTTTGACCATTCTTCCAGAAGTGCATTTGTGAGGTCAGGCACTGATGTCAGACAAGAAGGCCTGGCTCGCAGTCTCCACTCTAATTCATCCCAAAGATGTTCTATTGGGTTGAGGTCAGGACACTGTGCAGGCCAGTCAAGTTTCTCCACCCCAAGCTGGCTCATCCATGTCTTTATGGACCTTGCTTTGTGCACTGGTGCGCAGTCATGTTGGAACAGGAAGGGGCCATCCCCAAACTCTTCCCACAAAGTTGGGAGCATGAAATTGTCCAAAATGTCTTGGTATGTTGACGCCTTAAGAGTTCCCTTCACTGGAACTAAGGGACCAAGCCAGGGGTGGACTGACAACTCATGGGGCCTCGGGCAATAGGGGATCATGGGGACCCTGTGTCCTTGCCTGAACTCTTAAAAGCCTATGAAAAAGGTACCAGGGGCATCTCATGGGGCCCCCTACTGATGCCGGGCCCTCGGGCAGTGCTCAAGTTTCCAAATGGTCAGTCCGCCCCTGGACCAAGCCCAACACCTTAAAAACAACCCCACATCATAATCCCCCCTCCACCAAACTTTACACTTGGCAGAATGGAGTCAGACAAGTAGCGTTCTCCTGGCAACTGCAGAGAACACGTCTCCACTGCTCTAGAGTCCAGTGGTGGCGTGCTTTACACCACTGCATCCGACACTTTGCATTGCACTTGGTGATGTAAGGCTTGGGTGCAGCTGCTCGGCCATGGAAACCCATTCCATGAAGCTCTCTATGCACAGTTGTTGTGCTAATCTGAAGGCCACATGAAGTTTGGAAGTCTTCAGCTATTGACTCTGCAGACAGTTGGTGACTTCTGCGCACTTCAGCATACTTTTACGTGGCCTACCACTTTGTGGCTGAGTTGCTGTTGTTCCCAGTTGCTTCCAGTTTGTTATAATACCACTAACAATTGAGTGTGGAATATTTAGTAGTAAGGAAATTTCACGGACTGACTTATTGCACAGGTGACAACCTATCACGGTACCACACTTGAAGGACCACTTGGTCTTTTTTCCACCTTCATTCTTCTATGTTATTTTGTCATGCATTTTTAAATGCATTGCAATGAAAGTTTAAACATCTCCAATAAGTTAATTTTAGATGGGGAATTGCAGGCCAATAAATACAATATAATACACCAATCTTGCTCTGTTAGGGCTTGTTCACACCAGCAGCATCCAATACCGCCCCACAATTTTTGAGCCTTTTTTGGCAGCAGTGCCCATGGTCTAAACAGTACATCGCACCACAACCGTTATTATTGTAAGCTGTGATGTGAGGTGGATGCATGGCATAGCATATGTTTTCATGACACCCCAGCACTGCCCTGTGGTGTGAATTGCCATGATGGGGAACAAGAATTTTGGCTTTGTCTATGCGTTGAGACTGTGTCATGAACAGGCCCCTCCCATTAGTGGATTTTTATAATACTGTCCATTAGGGTTGCACAGACAATTTTTTTTTGTCAGTGAGTATGAGTACCGATACTTGTGCTCAAGTACTCAACAATAATGATTACCAATACCTTTGTGGTGCAATTTGAGCACATACAAAATGGTTCTTTGCGCTGCAAAGAATTGCATGTCATTTGAACAGAAATGCGGTCCAATTCCTTTTCAAATCACATGTATTTTCCCCATGGGTGTGGTGCCATTTGCAGGGAAACCGCAAGTGATTCGGACAGGAAATGCACTACTACTTCAGCTGAAGGAGCACAATTTTTAGTTCAAATCACATGGGATTCTTTGCAGAGCCATATGAGCCCAATCATTTTGTATAGCTCAAATCACACCGCAAATGGCACCTGAAATGTAGTAGCTACTTTGGGAATACCAGGTAAAACTCCGGACACGAACTTGAGGAAAACAAGATTTATTAACCAGCTCTGAGTTAGCAAGGACTCGTGTCTGCAAGCTACAGTCAGGTCCATAAATATTGGGACATCGACACAATTCTAACATTTTTGGCTCTATACACCACCACAATGGATTTGAAATGAAACGAACAAGATGTGCTTTAACTGCAGACTGTCAGCTTTAATTTGAGGGTATTTACATCCAAATCAGGTGAACGGTGTAGGAATTACAACAGTTTGCATATGTGCCTCCCACTTGTTAAGGGACGAAAAGTAATGGGACAATTGGCTTCTCAGCTGTTCCATGGCCAGGTGTGTGTTATTCCCTCATTATCCCAATTACGATGAGCAGATAAAAGGTCCAGAGTTCATTTCAAGTGTGCTATTTGCATTTGGAATCTGTTGCTGTCAACTCTAAAGATGAGATCCAAAGAGCTGTCACTATCAGTGAAGCAAGCCATCATTAGGCTGAAAAAACAAAACAAACCCATCAGAGAGATAGCAAAAACATTAGGCGTGGCCAAAACAACTGTTTGGAACATTCTTAAAAAGAAGGAACGCACCGGTGAGCTCAGCAACACCAAAAGACCCAGAAGACCACAGAAAACAACTGTGGTGGATGACCGAAGAATTCTTTCCCTGGTGAAGAAAACACCCTTCACAACAGTTGGCCAGATCAAGAACACTCTCCAGGAGGTAGGTGTATGTGTGTCAAAGTCAACAATCAAGAGAAGACTTCACCAGAGTGAATACAGAGGGTTCACCACAAGATGTAAACCATTGGTGAGCCTCAAAAACAGGAAGGCCAGATTAGAGTTTGCCAAACGACATCTAAAAAAGCCTTCACAGTTCTGGAACAACATCCTATGGACAGAGGAGACCAAGATCAACTTGTACCAGAGTGATGGGAAGAGAAGAGTATGGAGAAGGAAAGGAACTGCTCATGATCCTAAGCATACCACCTCATCAGTGAAGCATGGTGGTGGTAGTGTCATGGCGTGGGCATGTATGGCTGCCAATGGAACTGGTTCTCTTGTATTTATTGATGATGTGACTGCTGACAAAAGCAGCAGGATGAATTCTGAAGTGTTTCGGGAATATTATCTGCTCATATTCAGCCAAATGCTTCACAACTCATTGGACGCCGCTTCACAGTGCAGATGGACAATGACCCAAAGCATACTGCAAAAGCAACCATAGAGTTTTTTTAAGGGAAAGAAGTGGAATGTTATGCAATGGCCAAGTCAATCACCTGACATGAATCCGATTGAGCACGCATTTCACTTGCTGAAGACAAAACTGAAGGGAAAATGCCCCAAGAACAAGCAGGAACTGAAGACAGTTGCAGTAGAGGCCTGGCAGAGCATCACCAGGGATGAAACCCAGCGTCTGGTGATGTCTATGCGTTCCAGACTTCAGGCTGTAATTGACTGCAAAGGATTTGCAACCAAGTATTAAAAAGTGAAAGTTTGATTTATGATTATTATTCTGTCCCATTACTTTTGGTCCCTTAACAAGTGGGAGGCACATATGCAAACTGTTGTAATTCCTTCACCGTTCACCTGATTTGGATGTAAATACCCTCAAATTAAAGCTGACAGTCTGCAGTTAAAGCACATATTGTTCGTTTCATTTCAAATATAGAGCCAAAAATGTTAGAATTGTGTCGATGTCCCAATATTTATGGACCTGACTGTAAGTGGCTTGAAAAACATCTCACAGGGTATACATATTAACAATTACGTCACAATGCATATATTTCCTCTTTCACTTTCTGTACATTCAAAAGACTTTCTAAACTGTGCAGTATATGCCCTTGAGTACCAGCTACAGATTGGAACACATTACTTCACAGGAAATATTGGAGGGGGGAAGTGAGCTGACAACCTTGCTTTTGCAAACAGAGGCTGTTAGAAATGTTAAAGTTTAAAAGGAAACTGAGATTTGGACAGGAATCGCACCGCATTCTAGTCCAAATCGCATGTGTTTCTTTGCAGAGCAATTTGAGCCCATTCATTTTGTATGGGCTCAAATTGCACTACAAAGGTGTCGGTTTCAGGTATCAGAGCATTTGCCCGAGTACAAGATCTCATGCAATGCTTAGTATTGGCATGGATACCAGTTTCGGTATCGATGCAACCCTACTGTATATATTTCAGACATGAGATGCTGTGTTTTTTTAAGCCACAAAGGTAAACTCACACTTTAATTTTGGGAGTCGGGAAGTCAGGGTTTGTTATATGACTGGTTCAGATACACAGATATTGTGTTTAGCAGGAAGAAAGAAGAAGAAAAGCTATTTTTGTGAATTAGGAGCAGGTTTTGGTTCAGTAGCTATTTCAGCTCTCTATGACGCCGGAAGCTGCGGAGGGGGGAAATTTCTGGAAGATAACAGAAGGTGACAACGTGAGAACAAGCAGCAGCATATAGACAGACTTGTTGTACTTGGCACAAGGTGTTTTAAGAAAATTGCCCAGACCAAGTTCTGCAATTGTGACATCATTTCATGTGTGCGCTTTAACGGCATATTAGAGTTAGACATATACAAAGAATTATAGAAGAAATATAACTGCCCAATAACAAAGGTGTTCTGGAAGAAAACTAAAGGTTTTCGTGGAACCACGCTGTATCTGAGCACCACAAACCAAAAGCAAGATTTCATTCATTTTTAACATTCAGAGCAAACTCCCCCATCCATCCATCCATCCATCTCCATGCTTTATTTTGCTGAGAAATCACTATGAACCCTCCCTAGCATTTCTGACCATGTTGAGTAAGGGCAGATGATTCATGTAGCAATTACTTCCTGGGATCCATCTGCCCTTAGCTCAGGCATGCAGGAAGGAGGGTGTGTTTAGCTGAGAAAGCCCCGCCTCCCCTCCTGAAGACTCTTGGAATCTATGATGTCATTTGCCTAGGCCTGGAAATCAGGAAATGACTAAAGAAATGTAAAAAAACGGTTTAAAACAAGTAAATCTGATATACTTTCCTATGTATTTACTAATGCTGGCAGCATAAGGATTCAGAATAGTCAATGTTGATCGAAAGTGTGAAGTTCCACTTTAATTTACCATTTAACATGCTTCCAGCAGCAGTCCAGAGTGTTGTTAGCTATCAACCCTTAGCTCCAACAGAGGACAGGACAACCTTCAAAGGGCCGTATATCCTGACACTGAACTTACAGTACATTTCTGCTCTGACAGGGAAAGAACATGGTCAGATCTAGGGGGGTGCTGGGGTAGGCTATGCCCCCTCCAAGATTTTAGTTGTGCCCCCCCAAAGTCATACTTAACCTTCCGCTATACTACCCTATCCTGTCACTATACTACCCTATCCTGTCACTATACTGCCCTAACCTGCCGCTATACTACCCTATCCTGTCACTATACTACCCTATCCTGTCACTATACTACCCTATCCTATCACTATACTACCCTAACCTGTCAATATACTACCCTATCCTGTCACTATACTACCCTATCCTGTCACTATACTGCCCTAACCTGTCAATATACTACCCTATCCTGTCACTATACTACCCTAACCTGCCGCTATACTACCCTATCCTGTCACTATACTACCCTACCCTGTCGCTATACTGCCCTAACCTGCCGCTATACTACCCTATCCTGTCACTATACTACCCTATCCTGTCACTATACTACCCTATCCTGTCGCTATACTACCCTATCCTGTCGCTATACTGCCCTAACCTGCCACTATACTGCCCTAACCTGCCGCTATACTACCCTATCCTGTCACTATACTACCCTAACCTGCCGCTATACTACCCTATCCTGTCACTATACTACCCTATCCTGTCACTATACTACCCTATCCTGTCACTATACTATCCTATCCTGTCACTATACTACCCTAACCTGTCACTGTACTACCCTATTCTGTCACTGTACTACCCTATTCTATCACTATACTACCCTAACCTGTCACTATACTACCCTATCCTGTCACTATACTACCCTATCCTGTCACTATACTACCCTATCCTGTCACTATACTACCCTAACCTGCCACTATACTGCCTTAACCTGCCACTATACTACCCTAACCTGCCACTATACTACCCTAATCTGACACTATACTGCCCTAACTTTCTGCCATACTACCCTAGTATACCGCCCTCTCCTGCCGCTATACTACCCTAACCTGCCACTATACTGTCCTAACCTGCCACTATACTGTCCTAACCTGCCACTATACTGTCCTAACCTGCCACTATACTGCTCTAACCTGCCACTATACTGCCCTAACCTGCCACTATACTGTCCTAACCTGCCGCTATACTACCCTAATCTGACACTATACTGCTCTAACTTTCCGCTATACTGCCCTAGTATACTGCCCTCTCCTGCCGCTATACTACCCTATCCTGCCACTAAATGTACCTGTTTCAACTTACATATAAATTCAACGTAACCCCTTCACACCTAGGGGTAAAACAAATCTTAATGCCTAAGAAAAATTTTGCAACTTTTGACATGTGTTAGTAAAACCGTCCATATCATCACAACTACTTTGTACATCCGGGTGAATTACACCTTGTTTTTTTTTTCAGGACAAATTGGGCTTTCATTTGGTGATAAATGGTAATGGATATCTCCTGATTTTTTTATTATCAGGAAAACTGGCCCAAAATAGTAAAAAATATATATATGAAATTTAGCTGTATATTTCTTGTTATTATCATAACCTACCACCAAAGAGCAAACCAAAATTAATTATCCTGCTCCTGACGATTGCAGCGATACCACATTTGTGTATGGTATTTGTAGTTTGTACCTGTAGTACACCCCAGAAACAATAGTGCTCATTTTTTTTGTCCTAACTAAAACACTAACACTATTTTTTTTAATCCTGACCTTTGACCCTGACCTATGACCATGACCTTTCACCCTTAATTGACCCAAACACTAACCCTGGCATCAAACTTTGATCTAGGTATTGTTTTATTTTTATTTTTTAATATTTATTTATTTTGCACACTGTTGGTTTTTTTTCTGTCTGCAAGAACAGAGAGAGATACAATGTATCTATCTCCTCCATTCAGAGAGAGAGAAAACATAAGGGTAGGTTTCACAGTGACTGATCACCGTGATAGCCAATCAGAGGCTATCACAGCGATCAGGTGACCCGGAATCAGGAGTTCCGAGTCGCGATCATTAGTACGGGACCCGGGGCTCTCGTTCTGCGGCGCGCTCCCAGAAGATTTGCAAATATGTGGCCCCACGGAAAAAAGCCCAGTCCAGTTGGGCTGCATATTTGTGCTACGTCGGTGCCAAGGGGTTAAGTACAAACCTACAGAACCTATCTTGTTCATAACCCAGGGACTGCTTGTATATGGTATGTCGGCATGAACACAGAATGATACCACTTCTCTTATATCTTGGAAGTGACTCTCAGAATCTAGTCTTGTTCACCAAGTGCTCCTGTGTATATCCAACATCTCCTTTTTTTCATTTTGTTTTCTCCAACACGTGCAGCTTTCTTATCACCCTAGGAGGCTAGGTTCATGTTTATGCGCTGCAGGAACACGTGCAAAATCACGTGCTTTCCTGTAGCGCACAAAAAATGCTGCCCTTTTGAAGAAGTGCCATTAATTTTTAATGGAACCCCTACGCATCTATCACCGTGCTCATATTTCGTGCACCAAAGCGCATTGTAACAAAGTACAAAGTTGGTAAAAAGTTTTGGTACAGCATGTTTTCTCAAAAGGTTCATGTACTTCTTTAGGCTACGTTCACAATTTGTGCATGTCAGGAATGCGTACAAAAATGCATGCTTTCCCAACATGAACAGAAGCGTGCCACCCTTTAGCGGATGTGCAACTGTGCCAATAATTCTTATTGGCACCCCCATGCACCAGTTGCAGCACCATGCCTTTTTGGTGCAGCACTATTTTTCAGAAGGGCCGGGAACTTCTTTTGCGTGTTTCTCGAGTGTAGAACAGGCCAGTGAAATGAACCGGCTACAAGCGAAGCGCAAGGATGCGTGAAAAGGTGCTCACTATCTGTCACACCTGCATGGTATGAACGGAGCCTTAAAGTGGTATTAAACCCACTTTGTTCATTTTCACCTACAGGTAAGCTCATATTAAAGCTTACCTGTAGGTAAAATGAATATTTGAATATATGGAGATATTTGAGGGTTCTTTAGTTGGCGCATGAGCTCTGAAGGAACAGCATACCCATGCCATTCCTTCTTCAGAGCAATGGGCTGTGGCTCGTGATTCCCGTGCGCATGCATGGGAGTGACATCATCACGGCTCAGTGTTGCTGGGAAATCCTTTTTTTTGCGATGTGCATTGCCCTTCCATGTGCACCTTACCGCTAAGGCTGGTTATAGGTTGGGACGGTGGCCATTTTGGGGGATGTACTGGATGCCTTTGCTGTCATTTTGGTATAGCTGGGTGTCACATGCGTCCCTGTACCTTTAAGAAGGAATGGGCTCCTCCAGGCACACCTGCCCTTAACCTATCCATTGATACATGTGCTCCTACTATGGAAGCTTCGTAAATTGTAGTTAGGTCCACGGTATACAGAGAACCCTTGATGCGGGACTGTGGCTTATGCATGTATTTGCAAATGTGTGTAAACAAAACCCTCTGTGTTTAACGCAAACTGTTAGACAGGGCCAAAATGGTTGTATTGCAGGCAGGCTGGTAAGTGTTGCTGGGAAATCCTTTGCGATGTGCATTGCCCTTCCATGTGCACCTTACGGCTAAGGCTGGTTATAGGTTGGGACGGTTGCCATTTTTTGTATAGTCAGATGACCGGAGCCCAGAAGATGGAAGCCGTTATAGCGATGACAGTGCGCACTGGAGAGCTTTGTTTTAAGGTAAATTTCACAAAATGTGCTAGTATGCAATGCATACTAGCACATTATGCCTTTGCCTTGCAGGGAGTGTTTTTTTGTTGTTTGTTTGATGCGGTTTACTACCACTTTAATGCGTTTTTGCTTGCATAGGGCAGTCCATTAAAATCAATAGACTACCCTAAACACGACACCCAGAAACGCACAAAAACGCACACACTCTGTCGCACCTGCATAGATGTGAACTTAGCCTAAGGCTCTATTTACACTTTGCAGGAATATGCACACTCATTTTCGCACAAGCCAATACCCATGGTGCTACAATACCTAACTTTGATGCAGTGTGATTCCTTAAGGCCTCATGTACACTGCGCTCCTAAACGTGAGTTTAGGAGCTTTTGACTTTTTTTTTGCGAAAGCCACTGAACTCAACTCAGTAAAAGTCTATGTGTCTATGTACATATGGGCTTTTGCCAGAGTTTGGGAGCAGCAGAGTTTAGGAGCAGTCAAACGTTACTCTCCTGAACACAGAAGAATTGCATTCAGAGGAGGAACATTTTGGCAACAAAACGCTAAAGGCGGCAGAAATGCGTGTAAACATGTCTAAATACAAGATGCGTTTAGCGTTTGGGTGTTTATTTCTGCCAATGGAAAATACTCTGGCCAATCAAATGAATAAACGTCTAAGCGCTAAACGTGGATAAACGCAGTACTGCATTTGCAGGCATTTGTGCCGCGTTTTCTGCTGTCAGGAGAGGAGAGCTAAACGGCTTGGGGAGTTCATGCGTACATGAGGCCGAAGGGTTAAGGACTTCTTTCAAGCGTTTCTCATGCATAGGGCAGGCCCACTGATATTAATGGGCTGCTGTACACGCAACACATGGAACTGCATGAGCACTGCATTGGTGTAAACGGAACCTTTAACTGTTCTCCCAGCCAGTCATCTCTGTCACATTAACTTTAAATTGTATAACCTACAAAAAGACCATCAGTCCTGAAAACGGAACTTTGCAGAACTTACCACATCTGTACAGTTTACATACAGAATACAGAACGACATAACGGAAATGGATGTGGGAACTCTTTATTGGTGTATAGTGCACCTGGATTTGTTCTTCTTGGAGGGAATCTCAGTCATAAAACAGATCTGGGTATTTTAGCAGATGTGGTCCGTATCAGGGACAGCTAGAGATGGAAGTAACAGTCTATGGTGGGGAAACGTCTATGATAGAGTACTGGAATTCAGCCATGTAAAGGTTCCTTTTGTTACTCCCTTCTTTTGTTTTGATCTTATAAACTGTTTTCATCCTGTAGAATGTCTGCAGACAGGAAACCAAATGTCACATATGCATTTTGAAAATCAACGGTTGGGGAATTAATCCACAGGAACGGGAAACAATTAAATATATACAAATCTCCTGCAGGTAGTTTTCAGGCCAGGTACAGCATTCTAAGACTTCTCTAAAATACTAAGCCCAATTTACATCTAAGTTGGACACAAGCAAAATTCTACTGAGTTTTCATATAAAAGCAGAACTTTTTGTCATTGGTTGCTCCAAAATTAACTGTCAGCCACACAGAGGAAAAATTAAAAGCCATTCAGGCCACAAAGAATGTCAATCAGTTCATCTCAAAGCATGGCATGGAAGCTACAGTCAGAAGTATACTTGTCTTTCTGTAGAAGCTGGGTTGGAACAACTGAACTCAATGGCTTCTAGAAGGTCCTTGGCAAGTCTTCAGTCAAAGTCCATGGCCAGGCCAGCCCTTTAAGGGTTTGTGAAAATGGGTGTGGGTAGGGTTCAGCTTGGCTGAACACAGAGATCAAGGTGAATGGAAACAGTGTATTAATAAAGTCACACAATGCACATTTAAGCCCGGTGGGTAGACACAGCCAATTGGAGCCACTTCCATACTGTAGCAGAGGAACGTTATCTTGCAATGATGCCGACAGCTTCTGCAGCGAGGAGTGGGAATGCGGCCTGGCTGGTCCACACCCAAATGGAAGGTTTCCTGAGAGAGGATAGCGTAATCCCTACAATTTCCCTACTGCTCTGAAACCTCTTCCTGACATTGTTTGCTGTCCATGCCCGATGGGGAACCTGCCCCTACACTAACCAGTCACACAATGCGCACCAAATCAGGGAGCCACAACCTTAAAAAGGCTCTGCCGTCACCCAAGAAGACCACAAGGGCTGCTGATCGCAGGAAATCATAGTAGAATCTAGTTCCTCATTACTTCCTTCTTTTGCCACTTTGGTTGAGCGCCATCAACAGTGGGGAGTACAGACTGCACCTGCCTACATGGGCATATGTATCTTCTTTTCACACACAGTCCACTTGCGCTTGAGATGCTTCTGGGATGATCCAGAGGTCATTGACAGGTGCATTTGAACTGCAGCTGACCTCCTTCTCACTTGCATTTGATCTCCATTTAAGCTGCATCAAAAAGGTGTTTTTGCATTGCCATTGACTAGTAAGGTGAGATCAGCTGTTCTGATTTGATCAAAAGCCCATCGATTCTGGTCCTTAAAGAGGAAATTCACCCAGTGATAAAACTAAAGCTGGCCATACACAGTTAATGTAAAAACTTAACAGATTACTCCATCCACACTAACATAGTGGATGTAGGAATCCACCCGCGGGGACATTGTATTTTGACAGTGAAGCCCACCACTGCCAGAATACACTGATCCCTGACTGCAGCCGCTGGTCAAGGAAAATTTCGACAGAAGTCAATAAAACGATCTTCTTCTGCTCCCGCTGGAAAAGATACTTACATGCAAATATTAAGGAAAGTTCACACAATCAAGGAACACTTATATGTTGGTAGGTCTTCTCTTATGCAAATTGCCCAGAGCCTTCCCGAGAAAAGGATTTTTCATATTTGCTATTTACAAGCTATTGCTATTTTTTTTATCTGTGACAGGTCTACAACTGCAGCACTTTCCTTCTCAGTAGGCACTAACATGCAGATTTACCCAATGTGGGTTTGCTGGTGTTGTAAGTGTTAGAGACCCACCTAAATCTGACTTCAAAGTCTCTGTTGCGATCTTTATTTCACAGTACATAAATGTAGAGATATCAGAGATGCCTTGCTTAAATCACTTTATGGTCCATTCACTATCACAGTGCAGTAATGTGCTGTGGTGCAATTGTTTGTGAATGGCACCCCAACACACCTTGCCCGTAGACACGTGTTGTAGCACAGTGCATAGGGTGGCATCACACTAGCGTGTGTCATGGTTCAAGCTTCAAGATATGGTGCATGCACCATTTTGGTGGGTTTTGGAGCATTGACAGCCTATTCATGTTGAATTGGATACCTTAATGCAATGCACGTTGGTGCACAATGTATCAACCGTCATTTGTTAACACACCATGATAGTGTTAATGGGCTCTTACTGCTTGTGTAGCACTACCTCCGCAGGAGCTGCTTGGTATGATGGGTCTTCTGTTCTCTGCTATGACTCTTTAACCTGCTCGGTCCCCACCAACACACCTGGTTATAGGTTACTTACACCTGTGTAACTTGGACACAGGGGCGGACTGACCATTTGGAAACTCAGGCACTGCCTGAGGGCCCGGGGTCAGTAGGGGGCCCCATGAGATGCCCCTGGTACCTTTTTCATAGGCTTTCTTAGTTTGGGCAAGGACACAGGGGCCCCATGATCCCCTGTTGCCCGGAGGCCCCATGAGTTGTCAGTCCGCCCCTGCTTGGGCATTAATGTTCTACTACTCTATGATAGTACACAGAAAATAGACCACAAGCTACCTGAGAATCAATAAGATTAATGTATTATTGAAGAGTAAGTAAATGCAAGAACAAATAAACAGAACAACAGAATATGTTAGATTAATTGACAGGCAGGAATGGTACCCCATTGTTGGTATTAATGGGAGGAATAGTGCTCCATCTTTGGTGTCAGTGGAAGGAATAGTGGCCCATTGTTGGTATCAATGGGAGGAATATTGCTCCGTCTTTGGTGTCAGTGGAACGAATAGTACCCCATTGTTGGTGTTAGTGGATGGAATAGTGCCCCATTGTTGGTGTTAATTGGAGGTATAGTGTCCTGTCTTTAGTGTCAGTGGAAGTAATAGTGCCTCCTACCAAGTGAAAGGAATAGTGCCCCATTGTTGGTATCAATGGGAGGAATATTGCTCCGTCGTTGGTGTCAGTGGAACGAATAGTGCCCCATTGTTGGTGTTAGTGGATGGAATAGTGCCCCATTGTTGGTGTTACTGGATGGAATAGTGCCCCATTGTTGGTGTTAGTGGATGGAATAGTGCCCCATTGTTGGTGTTAATGGGAGGTATAGTGTCCTGTCTTTGGTGTCAGTGGAAGTAATAGTGCCTCCTACCAAGTGAAAGGAATAGTGCCCCAAGGGCTGGATAAAGGCAAGCAAAGGGCCACATCTGTTTGGGGACCCCCTGATATAACTGGAAATACATGACACATCCTTTAAATTGTTCCTTCTCATTTTTTACTGCGGTGTACGTTTAATGCTCTGAGTTGCTGTCCCTTGTGAAGATTATGATGTGAATACAGGTAGCTGAATTCCACAATGCTAAGCAATGGGGAATAACATCTAATTGCCTGCAGCACATTATGCAGAAGATAATGTCACCTTTGTGCAAGTTAGATGGATATTTGCATGTGTTGTGCCTGGAGCTGTGAAGACTGCAGACAAGTAAACCCCTGACACCGCGTATTGATTTAATGCAGATTGCAGCAGTGTTTTTTTTTTTTAACCACGGATCATGAAACTACGAATACAGATATTTGATTCTGAGTTCCACCCTGCAAAATAAAGCAATACTGTCTTACGTGAGGATTCATCATTGTGTGGCATAACAGTATGACAAATATTTTCTTTTTTTTTAATTACCTTTAATTTGTCACCTCCGTGCTACATGTACCATTGATCTGTGATTGTCAGTGAAGGATCAGCAGTTTGGATTTCTTCCTTTTGACGGGTAAGATCAGGAAATACATACAATCAATCAGTGAACTGCTAGCGCCATCAAATAACCCTGCATAGGAGTTCAAGTCAGAAACTTCAGACAATGTATCAGGAGCATAGTTATAAAGCAGTGAGTGTGACTTTCACAAAGAAACCACTGGTGGTAAATCAGTTACAGATGGACCTGGAAGATTCACCAGCAGTGAATGTTTTGTCAAAATTCATCCCCCCCCAGCCATCCTGAAGAATCCTATTGTGTGCTTGTAGCTGCCATGCCAGTGGGAAGGAGAAGAGGGAAGCCGGCAGCACTGTGGGGGTGGGGGCACATAGGGGGGCCTGGGCAGCAGGGGAAACATATGGTGCATAGAGAGGGTTATGGGTGTGGCCGGGGGGGGGGGGGGGGGGCAATTACCTCAACTGATGCCCTGTATGGCTCTCTTTGCAGCAGCTGAAAGTCAGTGGGAGGGAGTGAGAGAAGAAGAATCCAGATTTCAGCTGCTGCATAGAGGGCCATAGAGGGGATTGGTTCCAGTAATTGCCCCCCACCCCGCCATGCCAATCACCCTCCCTGCCCACATCAGATTCACCCAGCTGCCTGGGCCCTGTACAGGAGGACTGGTGGTACCCTCTGATTCACAGCCCTGTCTATCAGCATGAATCACGTCTGACAAGTTTTCCTGACACCAAAAGAAAAATGGTGACAGGGGAGAGACCTCCAGCAGATTGAAATCCTCAGCTCTGTTCCTGTGTGCTGTGTGGAGGGGGGGGGGATGTCTCTTCCCTCCAAGCAGCTCTGAGAGCTCTCCTCACTGAGCTCTTCAGAGTGTAACTTCAGCTCTCCACCTGTTTTTTTCTGAACTTTCAGACAAGCTTATAAATTCAGCATTTTGAGCAGATGTGAAAAAGAGAATACTGCAGATAAACAGGTACAACTTATGTAGGAGGATTTGTTTAATCTCTGTGTATCACCTGAAGCCAGCCAGTTCACTGGATATATGGAAGGGTTTACAACCACTTTAAATATACCAAATTGGGCTAATTTAACATACTTACAGCATAGCTCTCCACCTCTGCTGCTAATACTTACACGCGTCTGCCCACCAGAGTCCCATGAATTGTCCAATATGGAAACACACAGCAAGTGACTCTTCCTTTTCCGCGCTCGATGTTATAGAAATATAGACTGCCAAAGCTGTCCTCCTTCTCAAAATGCTAGCTGCCTGGCTGCCACGCCAATCCTCTGGTGTCAATACCTTGTCAGTCACATGCCTGGAACAAATGGGCAGATCAGGTTTTCTAATTGTAGCGCCAGGAACTGCTGGATTTCTTTAGGTCCTCCTGTCAATTCCAGTGTAACCTATCCTGTATCTAGATCCAACAATCACTGGCATAGCTGCCCTTAACCTATCCATTGTTGTATGCGCTCCTATTATGGAGACTGGAAATGTTAGAGTTAGGACTGCAGTATATACAGAGGTCCCTTGACGTGGGCACTGCAGCTTATGCATATATTTACAAATTGTCTGCAGTTGTTTTGCAGGCTGGCTGGTAAGTTTGCTGGGAAATCTTTTGTTTGTTTTTGATGTGTGTTGCCCTTCCATGTGCACCTTGCTGTAAAGGCTAGCTATAGGTTGGGGTGGTTGACATTTTTTTGTATAGTTTGCTGGATTGGGTGCAGGGACGTGCGTTCCTGTGCCTTTAAGGAGGGGTTGGCTCCCTCCAGGCCTGCATGCTCTTAACGTATCCATTCTTATGTATATGTGATCCTACAATGGAGACTCTGGAAATTTTAGAGTTAGGACTGCAGTATAAACAGAGGTCCCTTGGCATGGGTACTGCTGCTTATGCATATGTTTACATATGGCTGTAGGCCGACATAGGAACTGTGCATGCTCGGCCGATTTTGGCCAGCTGGGCGCATGTGCTGTGAGTGAGTGACGTCATGATGCCTAGTGCCATTTATGAATGGATGGCAGTCAGCACTTGGCAACACATCAGCAAGCACACCTCCTGCCCTGGAGACCGGACCATGGCCTACGCCATGGCTGGAGCCTGTGAGGACTCCCACCACCACGCCACTGTAAGCACTGCCGCACGGAGTCCAGGGGGCCAGGCCCGAGCACAATCCATCCATTAATGGCTGCTATGAGATATCCACACGAGGACTGAGGAGGCACAGCAGTTACCAGACTAGAGCGCCAGTGCCTGGTGAGATTTTAAAGAATCAAAGATGTCTACAATCTCCTCTACCATGTCCACAGCCTCTAACCATCTCCTGTATCATGTCCGCAGCCTCTAACCATCTCCTGTACCATGTCTGTAGCCTCTAACGATCACCTGTATCATGTCCACAGCCTCTAACCATCTCCTGTATCATGTCTGCAGCCTCTGACCATCTCCTGTATCATGTCTGCAGCCTCTGACCATCTCCTGTATCATGTCTGCAGCCTCTGACCATCTCTTGTACCATGTCTGCAGCCTCTAACCATCACCTGTATCATGTCTGCAGCCTCTAACCATCTCCTGTATCCTGTCTGCAGCCTCTAACCATCTCCTGTATCCTGTCCGCAGCCTCTAACCATCTCATGTATCCTGTCTGCAGCCTCTAACCATCTCCTGTATCCTGTCTGCAGCCTCTGACCATCTCCTGTATCCTGTCCACAACCGTTAACCATCTCTTGTATCCTGGCCGCAGCCTCTAACCATCTCTTGTACCATGTCCGCAGCTTCTATCCATCACCTGTACCATGACCGCAGGCTCTAACCATCTCCTGCATCCTGTCCACAGCCTCTAACCATCTTCTGCATCTTGTTCACAGCCTCTAACCATCTCCTGTATCATGTCCTCAACCTCCAACCATCTCCTGTATCCTGTCTTCAGCCTCAAACCGTCTCCTGTATCTTGTCTGCAGCTGTTAAAAAGTCTCTTGTATCATGTCCGCAACCTCTAACCATCTCCTGTATCATGTCCACAGCCTTTAACCATCTCCTGTATCATGTCCACAGCCTTTAATCATCTCCTATATTCTGTCTGCAGCCTTTAACCATCTCTTGCATCATGTCTGCAATCTCTGACTAACTCCTTGTATCATGTCTGCAGTCTCTAACCATCTTCTGTATCATGTCCACAATCTCTGACCATTTCTTGCCTTGTATCATGTCTGCAGTCTCTGAGGGGGAGCCTGGAGAGGAATCAAGAGCGGGACCACACCCAAAATGGGGGTCACGGGAGGAGTCAGACATGTGTGGAATGTGGAAAGGTGACTATAGGATGAAACCAGAGCCTCCAAGCTGGACCTCATCCAGGGGCGGACTGACCATTCGGAAACTCGGGCACTGCCCGAGGGCCCGGGGTCAGTAGGGGGCCCCATGAGATGCCCCTGGTACCTTTTTCATAGGCTTTTTTGAGTTTGGGCGAGGACACAGGGGCTCCATGATCCCCTATTGCCGGGGGCCCCATGAGTTGTCAGTCCGCCCCTGACCCCGGAGAGGACCGGCTGACTGAGCCCTGCACAGTGTACCTGTCAGGGATCACAGCGCCGGAATCCTGCATCACGGCGCCGTCCCCCCGCGCATGCGCACTGGCGGCGAGCCGCGGCTGACAGGACGCCGCGCATGCGCAGTAGAGAGTCGAGGGCGCGCCTCAGGCGTCCAATGACAGCCGGGGGCGCGTCCCAGCCAGCCAATGACAGTGCAGGGCGCACTATTTAAAGATGCCCTGCACTGTCACCCATTGCCGCAACGTCTTATGTGATCCTGGATACCTGCTCCTGTTCTGTGACCCTGTTTTCGACCCTGACTACGCTGCCTGCCCCTGTGTTTGACCCGGCTTGTCCTGACTACTCTGCCTGCTCCTGCGTTTTGACTCGGATATCCTGACTATTCTACGGACTGATTTACCTGGCTGACCCTGCATGTGACCTGACTACTCCTTGCCCGCTGATTTGGTACCCCGCTTACCCCCCACGGAACCACTATCCGTGCCACCCTGCTGGGGCCGTCATCCGCCTCATATCTGGCTCTCCCGGTACCTACACGCATCCCCGGAGGCCTTCCCAGCCGCTGGTGGGCCCGCCCAGAGGTCGTGACCTGGCCCGGGACTGTTTCAAGTCCATCCCCACCATCAGGGGCCCTGGTGAAGGCACAGCCCGGGCTTAGACCCCACGCTCTGGGTTGGTCTATCAGTTGGCAGCCGGAAGGCTCCGCCTGGCGGATCATAACAGTACCTTGCGGCCATGACAGAGCCAGGAGGTGGACCGGCGTCCCTAGAGGATATTTGCCAGCACCTGGCAACTTTGACCCAGGCCTTCCAGAACTTCCACAGTCGCTGCGCCCGACTGGAAGACCGCATGGAGACATTAGCCCCCCAGACTCCTCCTGCTCAGAGTCCCCCGTCTGGGGAACCTCCCGCTACCCCGACATCCGGAGCGGTTGCCACACCCTTAGCTCCTGAGCCCCGCGTTCCCCTGCCGGAACGGTTCCGTGGTGACCGGAGCCGCTTCCGAGCCTTCCGGAATGCTTGCACACTATATTTTGACTTGCAGCCCCACACATTCTCCTCCGAGACCGTCAGGGTGGGGTTTATAGTCTCTCTCCTTCAGGATGAGCCCCAGGATTGGGCTCACCGTCTGATGGAGAGGCGTGACCCCCAGCTTGACTCCGTGACCAAGTTCTTTCAGGCCATGGCAGTATTGTATGACGACCCTCAGCGGGCTGCCTCCGCAGAGGCTACCCTATACTCTCTGCGGCAAGGCCGCCGGGCAGCCGAAGAATACGCGTCCGACTTTAGGCGATGCATGGGAGACACCAGATGGAACGATGCGGCCTTATGTCACCAGTTCCGCATCGGGCTGTCTGAGCCTCTCAAGGACGAACTAGCATGAGTAGGCCTACCAGACTCCCTGGAAAGACTGATTGAGTTGGCCATCCAGATTGACCGTAGGTTAAGGGAACGTCGGCTGGAAAGGAGCAGCCAGGGTCAAAGGGTGGCATGGATCCCACCGAGAGACACAGCTCCAACCCCAGGGAACCATCCCCGAGGCACGGAATCGGGGGACAACCCGGAACCCATGCAGCTGGGACTGGCCCGTTCCCACTTGTCGGTCGAGGAACGTCAAAGGAGACGATCGCTGAACCTATGCCTGTACTGCAGGGAAGCTGGTCACCAGGTGCGCTCCTGTCCTGCAAAGATGAGTAAGTCCGCTTCCTTTTCTTTTACCTTACCCGCAGGAAGGGATGATCAGTCCAATTACCTGGCCATACCTGTGTCTTTGCAGCTCCCGGGAAGAACACTATCGGTGACCGCAATCGTTGACTCTGGAGCTTGTAGTTGCTTTGTCGACCTGACTTTTGCCCACCGGCAAAAAATACCACTGCAGACCAAAGAAAGGGGGTTCAACATCTTCTTGGCAGACGGCTCCAGTATAAAATCAGGGGTGGTGGACCAGGAGACACCACCCATTTTTACCACAATAGCAGACCATCACCAGGAGTTCCTCCGTTTGGATGCCATCGCATCACCCCTATTTCCAGTCATTCTGGGGCTCCCTTGGCTGCGGGCCCATAACCCCCAGGTTGACTGGGAAAGGGGGACGATTCAATTTAGGTCACCCTACTGTTTGAATCACTGCCAGGTCACGGGATCCGTGGGTCCCCGGTTCCTCCTGTGCTTGGACGGTGATGCCAATCTATCCCAGACTATTCCCCCGGCCTACCATGACTTCTTGGACGTTTTCAGTAAGCGAGGGGCTGACGTTCTTCCCCCACACCGTTCTTACGATTGTCCTATAGACCTCCTACCCGGATCTGAGATCTCGTTCGGCCGGATCTTTCCCTTGTCAGAAACGGAATCGGGTGTACTGAGGGAATATATTGACGAGAACCTGCGGAAGGGGTTTATTCGTCCTTCCACATCCCCAGCCGGGGCCGGGCTGTTCTTCGTAGAGAAGAAGGACAAATCGTTACGGCCCTGCATAGACTACCGTGATCTAAACAAGATAACGGTAAAGAACCGTTATCCCTTACCGTTAGTCCCCGAGCTCCTCCAGAGATTAAAATCGGCAATGATATTCACTAAACTAGACCTGCGGGGGGCCTATAACCTTGTCCGTATCAGGGAGGGGGATGAGTGGAAGACGGCCTTCCGTACGAGATTCGGTCACTACGAATATCTAGTGATGCCATTCGGGCTCTGTAATGCACCGGCAACCTTCCAGCATTTCATCAACGATGTTTTTCGTGATTTCCTCGATGTCTTTGTAGTAGTTTATTTGGATGACATCCTAATTTTCTCCCCTTCACTGGAGGTTCATCGAGGTCACGTAGTACGGGTATTAGAACGGTTGCGTCAACACGGGCTATACGCCAAGGCAGAAAAGTGCTGTTTCGAACAGCGCGAAATCACGTTCTTGGGACTGGTTCTCTCTTCCGCGGGGGTCGCGATGGATCCCCAGAAAGTCACGGCGATCTTAGATTGGCCAATACCCGCCTACAAAAAGGGGGTACAGCGTTTCATCGGCTTTTCCAATTTTTATAGAAAGTTTGTTAGGAACTTCTCCGGTCTGGTCTCCCCGATCACGCAACTGACGAAACAAGGGGTCCGTTTTAAGTGGACTTCCGAAGCCCAGACGGCATTCGAGAAGCTCAAAAAATTATTCACGTCTGCGCCCATCCTCTGCCATCTGGATACTTCCCTCCCATATGTCTTGGAAGTGGATGCCTCTGAGAACGCGGTAGGAGCGGTTCTGTCCCAAAGAAATGGAACCAAGGAACTACTGCACCCCGTGGCGTTCTTCTCCAGGAAGTTGACGCCGGCTGAACGTAACTATGACATTGGAGATCGGGAGCTCCTGGCCATCAAATCCGCTCTAGAAGAATGGAGGTACTTACTGGAAGGAGCCACACACCCAATCCTAGTCTTCACAGATCACAAGAACCTGGAATATTTAAGAACAGCGAAATGACTGAGACCTCGCCAGGCAAGATGGGCTCTTTTCTTCTCGCGATTCACTCTCCATATTACGTACCGACCCGGTACTAAGAACACAAAACCAGACGCTCTGTCCCGCATGTTTGAGGACCCCGATGACACAGTGGCACCTGACACCATCTTACCTTCCGGAAGTTTCCTTGCTCTACAAACAGAACTTCGTTCCAGACTCCTCGACGCTTCTACAGGACTACCAGTTCCGTCGGGGTCACCCCTCCTGAACCACGGCGGGCTGTTTTGGAAGGAAGACCGGATCATGGTCCCAGAAGAGGTGCGAACCCTGGTCCTAGGGCACTGCCACGACCATCGAATGGCAGGTCACTTCGGGGTTGCGAAAACTCTGGAACTACTACGGCGCTCGTTCTGGTGGCCGAACATGAATAAAGACTGCGAGCGTTACGTCCAGACCTGCTCCACCTGTCAAAGGAACAAGCCCTCCAGGAGCCGGGCATGGGGATTGTTACGTCCATTACCAATACCCAAGCGGGCCTGGCAAATGATTGCCATGGACTTTGTGGTCGAACTCCCACCATCCCAAGGCTACACAGCAATAATGGTGGTCGTGCACCGCTTCTCAAAGATGGCACATTTTATACCCCTGGAGAAAACCCCATCGGCACCTGAAACGGCACGGATCTTCATTAAGGAAGTAGTCAGGCTTCATGGGGTCCCCGAAGATATAGTGTCAGATCGGGGAGTCCAATTCACCTCCAGGTTCTGGAACTCCTTGTGTAAAGCACTAGGAATCAAGCTGTCGCTTTCATCCGCCTACCACCCACAGACCAACGGCCAAACCGAGAGGACCAACCAAATGCTGGAACAATACCTGCGATGTTACACGTCCTACCTTCAGGATGACTGGTTGACGTTGTTGCCGTCCGCAGAATTCGCGTACAACAACTCGAGTCACTCTGCAACGGGGCAATCCCCGTTCTTCGCCAATTACGGGTATCATCCCACATTTCTCCCTGACCTGATGCCTGAAAACCCGGTACCGGCATCTCAGGACGTCTTAAACTTCTTCTCTGTCAATAACAAGACAATTCAGGATGCCATCGCCAAAGCCCAAGGGGACAGTAAGAGGGCGTTCGACAGGAAAAGAAGAGGAGAATTACTGCTTCAACCAGGGGATCGGGTATGGCTGTCAACGACCAACTTGAAGATGCTGCATCCTTCGAGGAAGCTGGGACCCAAGTACATTGGCCCATTTCCGGTAAAGCGTGTAGTCAACAAGGTGGCCTACGAGCTTGAGCTTCCGCAGACCTTCAGGGTACATCCTGTGTTCCATGTGTCTCTCCTGAAGCCGTCCAGACCGGATCCTTTCCCGGACCGTGAGTCCAGACCTCCCGAGGCAATCTCCGTAGATGACCAGGAGGAATACGAAGTGGAGACTATCCTCAGTTGCCGACGGAGGGGGAACCAGACCCAGTTCCTGATAAAATGGAAGGGTTATGGCCCTGAGGAGAACTCATGGGAACCCGCCCAGAACATTCACGCTCCCCGGCTCATCCGGGAATTTTTTCGTGGACACCCGCGGTGGAGAGATCAGTGGGGCTCCCGGAGGGTGCCCATTGGGGGGGGGGGCAGTGTCAGGGATCACGGCGCCGGAATCCTGCATCACGGCGCCGTCCCCCCGCGCATGCGCACTGGCGGCGAGCCGCGGCTGACAGGACGCCGCGCATGCGCAATAGAGAGTCGAGGGCGCGCCTCAGGCGTTCAATGACAGCCGGGGGCGCGTCCCAGCCAGCCAATGACAGTGCAGGGCGCACTATTTAAAGATGCCCTGCACTGTCACCCATTGCCGCAAGGTCTTATGTGATCCTGGATACCTGCTCCTGTTCTGTGACCCTGTTTTCGACCCTGACTACGCTGCCTGCCCCTGTGTTTGACCCGGCTTGTCCTGACTACTCTGCCTGCTCCTGCGTTTTGACTCGGATATCCTGACTATTCTACGGACTGATTTACCTGGCTGACCCTGCATGTGACCTGACTACTCCTTGCCCGCTGATTTGGTACCCCGCTTACCCCCCACGGAACCACTATCCGTGCCACCCTGCTGGGGCCGTCATCCGCCTCATATCTGGCTCTCCCGGTACCTACACGCATCCCCGGAGGCCTTCCCAGCCGCTGGTGGGCCCGCCCAGAGGTCGTGACCTGGCCCGGGACTGTTTCAAGTCCATCCCCACCATCAGGGGCCCTGGTGAAGGCACAGCCCGGGCTTAGACCCCACGCTCTGGGTTGGTCTATCAGTTGGCAGCCGGAAGGCTCCGCCTGGCGGATCATAACAGTACCTGTGAGGAGGTCAGTGGCAGTGTTGCAAGGCCAGTCTGGGGGGGGGGTCACTGATGTAAGGGGGGAGTAATTACAGTAATGTAAGGGGGGCCACTGAAATATAGGTTCCCCCTTATATCAGTAACCCCCCTTACCTTAGTGTATTCACTCTGCGGAAGGTGGTCCCCTTTAACCCAAAGTCTGCAGCATTCCCTCTTACATCATGATCTGCAGTGTTCCCTTTTGCATCAGAGTTCCCCTTGCACTGTAAAGGGGAATGCTGCAGACTCTGATGTATGGGGGAACTCTGTGCTGGCTGGGTTATAACAACCTGACCTTCATGTAAATGGAGAAATATAGTTTTTGACTTTTGTTGCTAATAGCACTAGCTACACGTTAAATAGTCTGGCTGAAAAAAGACAACAGTCCATCCAGTTCAACCATAAAAAAGCTTAAATATTAGAGCAGGGCCCTCGAACCCCTCGTGTATCACATTGTATTGGTATTGTTCTGTCACATGTTCTGTCCCCCTTTGTAATGTACAGAGCTGAGCGAACTATTGGCGCTTTATAAATACTGTATAATAATAATAATAATAATAATATTGATATTTGCACTGTTTTGCACTTAAAAAGATCATTTTATATACTTTTATGAGGTGTCAGTAAAAAAAGGAGGTTCTGTCAGTAAATTTCATGATTTTTGTCAGCAAAAAAAAGGTGCTGTTTGTAAATTTTGGGTGTTCTGTCAGTAAATTTCACTTCAGGGGGTTGGCAACACTACTGGGCACAGTATACAGTACACTGTAGACCGAGGTACGGGGCAATGGACTGAACAGATGTAAAGTCAGTATAGACACTGCAGATACACCTCAATGCACAAAAACACCGCTTCGTGATGGGATTGTGCCTATACATAGGTCAACCCAGCTATGTCAGATTAGCAACGTTCCCACCCAACAGGTCTGTAACAGTGACCAGACATCCTTTACATTTTTGCTGCATTCCTAAAAAAAAAATTACACTTTAAAACATTTCTCGCTTTAGACACATCTATCAAGCCATTAAAAAAAAACACAAAGACAATAGCCTGGCGCCATTCGCCTTATTTCTTTTACTATCTTTATATCATGTTGGCAGCTGCCGGCATTTCACATCCAGTCCTTGACACATTTGACAGAAGCCGGGTGCCGAAAATGAGAAATGCTTTCATATTAAGTCACCACTGTCGCCATCCCGTCCCTCTGTCCACTGACAAGGAAAACGCCATCATTTTTACACGCAGCTAGTTCCCCCGCGCTCTCGCTGTGCGCCATTATTCTCCTGGGGTGGCCATGGTCCACAGTTGGAGATCCATATTACACATTGCCTTCAACCATTTTCTCAACCGAATACTTTTCATGGCCTTGTACACATTCTAAATCCATCTTCTTATATCTTCCTTCAGCTGCAGAAATATTTGAATAAAGTAGAACTCCAGGCAAATCACAAATGTCAGCAATAAATATGGAAAGTGAAAAACTATGACCTGACTGTAACGGCTAGAGATGAGCGAATTATTCAAAAATTCGATTCGGCTGATTCGCCGAATTTCAGGAAGAAATTCGATTCGATGCGAATTTATTCGCTACGAAGTTAACTTATAAAAAGGGTTTCTAGGCTTCAGAGAGCCTTTAAATTAGTGCAGAACACTGTACCTTTAATTTAAATGCCTTTGGAGATGAGGAAGGAGAAGGAGAAGGATGAGAAGAAGGAGAAGGAGAAGGATGAGAAGAAGGAGAAGGAGAAGGATGAGAAGAAGGAGAAGGAGAAGGATGAGAAGAAGGAGAAGGATGAGAAGAAGGAGAAGGAGAAGGATGAGAAGAAGGAGAAGGATGAGAAGAAGGAGAAGGATGAGAAGAAGGAGAAGGAGAAGGATGAGAAGAAGGAGAAGGATGAGAAGAAGGAGAAGGAGAAGGATGAGAAGAAGGAGAAGGAGAAGGATGAGAAGAAGGAGAAGGATGAGAAGAAGAAGAAGGATGAGAAGAAGGAGAAGGATGAGAAGAAGGATGAGAAGAAGGAGAAGGATGAGAAGGATGAGAAGAAGGAGAAGGATGAGAAGAAGGAGAAGGATGAGAAGAAGGATGAGAAGAAGGAGAAGGATGAGAAGAAGGATGAGAAGAAGGAGAAGGATGAGAAGAAGGAGAAGGAGGAGAAGAAGGAGAAGGAGAAGGATGAGAAGATGGAGAAGGAGAAGGATGAGAAGAAGGAGAAGGAGAAGGATGAGAAGAAGGAGAAGGAGAAGGATGAGAAGAAGGAGAAGGATGAGAAGAAGGAGAAGGAGAAGGATGAGAAGAAGGAGAAGGATGAGAAGAAGGAGAAGGAGAAGGATGAGAAGAAGGAGAAGGATGAGAAGAAGGAGAAGGATGAGAAGAAGGAGAAGGATGAGAAGAAGGAGAAGGATGAGAAGAAGGATGAGAAGAAGGATGAGAAGAAGGAGAAGGATGAGAAGAAGGATGAGAAGAAGGAGAAGGATGAGAAGAAGGAGAAGGATGAGAAGAAGGAGAAGGATGAGAAGAAGGAGAAGGATGAGAAGAAGGAGAAGGATGAGAAGAAGAAGAAGGATGAGAAGAAGGAGAAGGATGAGAAGAAGGAGAAGGATGAGAAGAAGAAGAAGGATGAGAAGAAGGAGAAGGATAAGAAGAAGAAGAAGGATGAGAAGAAGGAGAATTCCAAGCCGGCAAAAAGTGTATCTGCAGAGCTCCGCTATTTCTTAGCGGAGCTCTGCAGATACACTTAGCGGAGCTCTGCAGATACACTTTTTGCCGGCTTGGAATTCTTCTTATTTTCATCCTACTTCTTCTTCTTCTTCTTCTTCTTCATCCTCATCCTCTTCTTCTTCTTCTGAGGATGAGGATGAAGAAGAAGAAGAAGAAGAAGAAGTAGGATGAAAATAAGAAGAATTCCAAGCCGGCAAAAAGTGTATCTGCAGAGCTCCGCTAAGTGTATCTGCAGAGCTCCGCTATTTCTGACAGTTCTGTGACATTCCCTCCATACAGCGGTTGAAACATTGTATCTATTTGTTTCCTGGAAACAAATAGATACAATGTTTCAACCGCTGTATGGGGGGAATGTCACAGAACTGTCAGAAATAGCGGAGCTCTGCAGATACACTTAGCGGAGCTCTGCAGATAGATACAGCGGTTGAAACATAGGCTATGTTTCAACCGCTGTATGGAGTGAATGTCACAGAACTGTCAGAAATAGCCTATTTCTGACAGTTCTGTGACATTCCCTCCATACAGCAGTTTCAACCGCTGTATGGAGGGAATGTCACAGAACTGTCAGAAATAGCGGAGCTCTCTGCAGGGACACTTTTGCCGGCTGATCGGGAAAAATCCGATTCGCGCACCCGAAGTAGGCAAATATTCGGATTCGACGCAAATCGAATTTTTCCTGAAATTCGTATCGAATTCCACTTCGCCTGGTTCGATTCGCTCATCTCTAGTAACGGCTTCCTATAACCCTGAGATAGTGGCCGGGCGCAGAGGGACGCCAACCTGAATATGTGACAACGGAATAGAATGAACAGTATTTATGTGTCAATCTATGGCCCATCAGACATAAACTGGTCACCACATTTGTTATATAGAAAACATTGTTGATATTCTTTATTAATTGTTCTTAAACATTACAAACACTAATTATAGACACAATACACACTTTGTAAAATATCGCTTCCTCACTGCCTGCTTTAACCCCTTCATAGCCCCTTAACCTCCCTGGCGGTATGATTATTTCAGATTTTTGGTGCTGAAAGCGGTACCATTATTTTGCATGGAAATATGTAGTTTTTTTATTGTAGGCCTGTAATTTTTAGGAATAACTCCCTGAAATCTGTCCGAACAAGAGTCTAGTAAACATCCCGGGTATGATAAAACTTGAAACACGAAATCATAAATTATAATTTAATAAATAATCATAACAAATAATAATACATTTAATTCAATAATATAATCAAACCAAAAACACTGAAATTTCAGATATAGCGCCAAGTTCGCACATCACTGAGCAAAGTCGCAAAATCATTTTCAGTGTCTGATGACGAATTTCTCCCACGAATCATTATCACTCAATTCTGCAAGTGGTTCTGATTTACTATTGCTGTTCTCTAGCCGGTCTAAAACTGCTTTTGACCTAAAGGGACGCTTTTTGGATGCCATGGACCATTCTTAGTTTCCAGGCAGAAAGAACAGTAAAAATGCAGGTAGGGCGCCGGACAAAACACTCGGGACAAAATGTATGTGAAATGCTTTGAAACAGCAATGTTTTACTATGTAATAATCGTTTTTAAAAAAATGAAATTTTTAAAAAATTTCAAATTTGCCGCCCGTACCTCCCGATGTCACAGGGACCAGAACACGGAAGCCGGATGCCGGCATCGGCTGCAAGGGACACATCGCGGGAGCGAAGGACAAGGTAAGTGCTGCAGGGAATCCCTGAGCAACGCCGCATGGTAAGCCCGAGTGTAGCTCGGGAATACCGCCAGGGGGGTTAAGCTGCATTGTGGAAGATATATATCTCCTTGCGGAGTGG
The DNA here is from genome assembly GCF_062004578.1 of Staurois parvus. Lineage (NCBI taxonomy): Eukaryota > Metazoa > Chordata > Amphibia > Anura > Ranidae > Staurois > Staurois parvus. The sequence goes on along the minus strand of NW_028317847.1, from coordinate 6,467,914 downwards.
AGAGGCCCCATTACAGTAAGGTGCACATTACAAATGAGAAAAAAATTCCCAGCACATTTACCAGCTAAAGCAAATGAAAGTGTCACGCTGCTAGCATAAATCAATACATGTAAATATATGAACAAAAACGTGACTGATAGTCCCAAAAATATGTTGAAACAAAAAATAAATGCAATTCTTCAAAAAAATCCAAATTTATTTTATTTATTGTTTATTTATTTCAGGTACTTATATAGCGCTGTCAATTTACGCAGCGCTTTACACATATATATATATTGAGCATTCATATCGGTCCCTAACCCTCAAGGGGCGTACAATCTAAGGTCCCTAACTCACATTCATACATACACATACTAGGGCCAATTTAGACAGAAACCAATTAACCTCCTATCTTTTTTTTGGGACTATCTTTTTTGGGACTATCAGTCATGTTTTTGTTCGTATATTTACATGTATTGATTTATGCTAGCAGCGCGACACTTCATTTGTTTAGTCTGATTTTTATGTTTACACACATAACACGTGTTTGCAGCAGCTCACGTTTTATTATTTTCATTATTTGGCAGCGCACGATTTCCTTTTGCCTTTAACATTGAGCCCTCATGCACACGGGACGTTTTGATAACGCTGGTAACGTTAGCTGTGTAAAGCCTTGCTAAAAAGTTTTTCAGCTTTCTTTAGCGTTTTTGTATTAGCGTTTAGCAGCGCTTTTCTGCGCTTTCAGTTTTTACTGTTTTTTTGACCAAAAGAAAAAAAAATTTTTTTGGTCAAAGTCCAAAACTGCCGGTTTGCGGCGCTTTACCACATTTTGCCGTGTTTTTCAGTGTTGGAGCATTTTTACAGCTAAAAAACGCCTCTAGAAATCCACTAGTTCTGGGTTTTTTCCAGCCAAAAAACGTTGATTACAGTCTGTGTTCATCTATGGCCCATCAGACATAAATTGGTCACCACATTTGGTATATAGAAAACATTGTTGATATTCTTTAATAATTGTTCTTAAACATTACATACAGTAGACACAATACACACTTTGTAAAATATCGCTTCCTCACTGGCCGCTTTAACCCCTTGATAGCCCCTTAAGCTGCGTTGCACCCAGTTGTGGAAGTGATATTTCTCCTTGCGGAGCGGAGAGGCCCCATTACAGTAAGGACCACATTACAAATGAGAAAAAAAATCCCAGCACATTTACCAGCTAAAACAAATGAAAGTGTCGTACTGCAAGCATAAATCAATACATGTAAATATACGAAAAAAAACATGATTGATAGTCCCAAAAAGATGAAACAAAAAATAAATGCAATTCTTTAAAAAAATCCAAAGTGAAAAATCTTCCTGCTGGTGGTTCACTTTTTGAAGTATTGCATTTATTTTTTGTTTCATCATTTCGGGACTATCAGTCACGTTTTTGTTCGTATACTTACATGTATTGATTTATGCTAGCAGCGCGACACTTTCATTTGTTTTAGTCTGATTTTTATATTTACACACATAACACGTGTTTGCAGCAGCTCACCTGTTATTATTCTCATTACTTGGCAGCGCACGATTTTCTTTTGCCTTTACCATTGAGTCCTCATGCACACGGGACGTTTTGATAACGCTGGTAACGTTAGCTGTGTAAAGTCGTTAAAACCGTGAATTTTTCAGCTTTTTTTAAGCATTTTTGCATTAGCGTTTAGCGGCACTTTTCTGCATTTTGCGGTTTTTATAGTTTTTTAATGTTTTTTTTTTACCAAAAAAAACCCTTTTTTTGGTAAAAAAAAAACACTCAAAACTGCCGGTTTGCGGCGTTTTGCCTCATTTTTCAGTATTAGAGCATTTTTACAGCTAAATAACTCCTCTAGAAACCCACTAGTTTTGGGGGTTTTTCCAGCCAAAAAATGTTGATTACAGTCTATGTGTGCATGGACACATAGGGTAACATGCTGGGGGGTTTAATAGCTGTAGAAAAAAACATCAAAAGCCAAAAACAGCCGCTGTAAAAATGTCAAGTGTGCATGAGGGCTTACCAGCTAGCCTGCAAAAATGAACCCTGTCTAACAGCAATGAGCTGTTTAAGGAGCAGTGGGCCCCCTCCAGGCAAACCTACCCTTAACCACTTCAATACCGGGCACTTTCACTCCCCTCCTGCCCAGGCCACTTTTCAGCTTTCAGCGCTGTCACACTTTGAATGACAATTGCGCAGTCATGTAACACTGCACCCATATGACATTTTTTGCATTTTTTCATACAAATAGAGCTTTCTTTTGGTGATATTTAAATATGTATCAACACTTTTTTTTTAGCTGACTAAACAAAAAAAGATTTTGCAAGAAAATTTTGCAAGTAAATAATCTTTCTTCATAAATTTAGGCCAAAATGTATTCTGCTACATTTCTTTGGTGAAAATAATACAAATCAGTGTTTATTATTTAATCTGTAGGAAAATTATACAAACTGTGGTATAGATATGGTGGACAGGGCTTAAAATTTCAAGTCCTGAGCTACTAGCCAGGCCTTAGAGTTACTCGCCACCAACAAACACACTCAAACAGAGACACCTATACACACACAGACATGTACATACACACACATACAGCACACAGAAACATGTACACACGCACAGAGACACATGTACACACACACAGACATGTACATACACACACAGAAACATGTACACACGCACAGAGACACATGTACACACACACAGAGACACATGTACACACACACACATACAGACACATGTATACACACACAGACATGTACATACACACACAGAAACATGTACACATGCACAGAGACACATGTACACACACACACATACAGACACATGTATACACACACAGGCATGTACAGACACGCATACACACAGATACATGTACATACACATAAATACACACGCACAGACACGTACATACACACAGACACATGTACATACATACACGGACACATGTACACACAGACACATGTACGTGCATAAACATAAACACACACACACACACACACACATGTACATACACATAGACACATGTACACACACATACATGTACATACACGCAGACACATGTACAGATACACACATGTACATACACGCAGACACATGTACAGTTGTACATGCATACACAGACACACACAAACACACACACGTACACACACGCCCCCCATAAAAAGTTGCAGTACTTCGTTGTTCACTCACAGATCTGGGTACTGCACTCTAGGGGGAGGCAGAGAGCACAGCACACACTCCTTGCTTTGCTTTCACGGCACTCAGCTATTGAGTAGTCTGACGGCTCCCAGTGCCAATGACAGATCCGGCCTGAGCTCTGAGTCTGCTCAGCAAGACGGCCCTGGGGGACAAACTCGCCCCCCACAATAATTTCTACTCGCCATTGGCGACCAGGCGAGTGGAAATTTTGAAGCCCTGGTATATGGTATAGGTTCAACCTATATGGGGTTAACTGATCTTCCAACCCATAGCGATCCACGTGATCAGCTTCAGCGGTTTGCAGCCTTAAGGGGTTCACTGTGGCAGCTCTGTGCTAAAGTCGGAGATCGGCCTGAAACCGGCACATGCACAGTTGCTTCAGGAGATACATATTTTCACGGGATACTCATTTTACCACTACATCTGCACCGCTCCTTCCTCTCTGGAGGGGTGACATCACGTGTTACCGCATCGGGTGGCACCAACCCTAGGGACGTCTCTGTTTCTTAGTTAGTCTTTAAGGGGATAAAAAAAATGATTCTTACTGATTCTTAGATGTGGTGGCTGCAATATTAGTTTTCTTTTTTAGGCTTTCTTTCTTTCATTTTCACCTAGTGAAGGTGAGGCAGTAAGTCTGTTATTTTTCAACAAAAAAGCTGTCCAGGAAAAGTGGCAGTTGGAGGGTTAGGACAACCCATATACAACTGAAAGGGGTGCTTGCAATGGTCAATCGTTATCCCAAAAGGGAAAAAAATCTGTTGCTGTAACTGCCTATAAAGTGATAGCTGGCTTCAGTTTGTTAGTCAATTCCATCTAAGGCTGGCCATACAATGATCGAAATTCCTGGTGAATCGGACAAATTGCGATTAGTGTGTGGCTGCGCCTGCTCAATATGCTGAAAAGCTTTTGACATACAGAGGCTGCAGCCACTGCTCAGTGTATTCCAAAGCAGCAGGTCCCACTGTCAGAGTATAATGTCCATGTGGGAAGGGGGGGGGGGGGGTGTCCTACATTTACCTAATTGGTATGGATGGAGGAATGTGTTACTTTTTAGCCTGCTGTCTATGGCCATATTATTCTGCTAGCCCATCTAACAATATCCTCTTCTCCAATTTACAATGCTGCTGTCCAAAGGTGTCTCTGTTGCTCTTCCATTCAGAGTGAGGACACTGGAAGACAGAAGTGTTGCTGGCCAGACTACCAGCTGAAAATAAAGGGGGGAAAAAACATAAAAAAACCCAACAAATGCAGCCACCACAATTAATGATTGGTAAGCTGCAATATATTACATTTTTGTTCTTGGGTTTAATACGACTTTAAAGAGGCATTCCAGCCAGCAGGGCCATGGATAAGGGGCACCACCAGTCCTGCTGTACAGGGCCAGCAGGGGGGCCCGGGCAGCTGGGTAAAGGTGGTGGGGAGGGGCAATTACTAGAACCAATCCCCTGTATGGCTCTCTCTGCAGCAGCTAAAAACTGGCTCCCCCCGGCTTTCAGCTGCTGCAGAGAGAGAGAGACATACAGAGGATCATTTCCAGTAATTTACAAGCCCCTTCTTTGAACACAATGAATGATTGATACCGATCGCTCAGTGTTCATTCATAACTGAAGCATAGTAAACTGTGTTTTTATGGTGGGGATGGGGGGCCCTGTTAGATTGGCTGTAAAGGGCCCCGTGGTTTCTTACAGCAGCCCTGCCAGCTGGTCCCAACAACTATTCAGGACATTATCAGAATGTCTGCAATGCTGACACAGCAATAGAAATCTAACAGAAGCTGTATAGAGGTCCCAACCCTCCTCTCCTCTATACAATCATATTAATTGGAGACAGACCTGCAGTAAGGCTGGATTCACACTTCAGCATAGCATCTTTAAGCATCCTTCATGCGTTTTTGCACACGTTTTGTTGTGTGTTTTTTTGCGTTTATGCGCATTTTCATACAGCGTTTTTCAGGTGTTTTTGAGCTTGCCATTAGCCAATACACAAAAATATCACCTGTTGTATCATTTGTTGTTAGGTTTTTCAGCTTGTTGAGCTTTTCAATCAGCTTTTATTTCTTTTTATTCATTTATTATCTTTTTTTTTGTTAGGGTAAAGGGGTTAGAGTTAAGGTTAGGATTAGGGTTAATATTTTATTTTCTGTCTTCTCATTATTTATTTATTTTTTGTTAGGGTGATAATAATAATAATAAATACGGTATGTTTTAAAAAAAAAAATACACAAATAAAAATAATTATAAATAAATAAAATATAATAATACTAATAATAAATAATTAACTCTTAACCTTAACCCCCTAACCCTTAAAAAAAGTAAATAAAATAGCGATAATAATAACAATAAAAAAAAATAATAATACCAAACACCCGAACACAAAATAAATAAATATTATTCATTTTTTGGTGTTTATTATTCATAATGTATTTTATATATGTATAGATATCTACATATATATATATATATATATATATGTTTAGTGTTAGGGGGTTAAGGTTAGGGGCTAATTATTATTTATTATTAAATATTATTAATTTTATTTATGATTATTTTTATTTATTTGCGTATTTATTTTACATTTATTTAATCATTTATTATTACTATTTTTTTAAAATATTTTTTTCATTTGAGCAGAAAAACGTGCAAAAATGCTCAAATACATGCAAAAACACACATTTCCGAGGAACCAGGAACACTCAAAAATGCACATATTAAGGTTAATGAATGCAGCAGTTTAACTAAAGCAGGATAACTCAAGCAGCAGGAAGATACAAGAAGCTCTCCTGCACGCTGGATGGACTGCAAGCAAACACCCTGGGAAACATCTCCTACAAGTCTGAGTCAGTGTACCTTTGTAATATGTCCCCTCTACTACTCCTTTTCATATTACTATCCTGTGTTCCCAAAATCTAATTTCTTTACCCCTCTGCTCCACCCCAAAACTTGTACATCTCACCCTCACTGTGACCATCTCCCTACTACTGCTCTCATCACCTCCTGCTGATACTTCACTCTCCTGCTGACCCAAACACCAGGTTTGGAAGGCATGTGCACTCATATACATCCCGCTCCCATCTTACTTTCCTCACCCTTCTTCTTTTCCTAACCTCTGGGGATATCTCCCTAAACCCTAGTCCTCCAGTATCTCACCCTCACACCAGGCACCCTCCTTCCTCCAGGAATGCGCTTAATTTAATATCAATCCCCGTGCTCCCAAAAACCACCCTCCCTTTTTCATGTGCGCTCTGGAATGCCCGTTGTCTGTAATAAGCTCACCTCTGTCAATGACCTTTTTGTCTCCCACTCCCTTAACCTACTAGCAATTACAGAATCCTGGCTTCAAGCAGCAGATTCTTCTTCTCCCGCAGCACTTTCCTATGGAGGCCTCATCTGGACCCACTCACCGAGACCCAGTGGTTGGAAAGGTGGTGGAGTTGGTTTGCTTCTATCCTCACAGAGCACCTTTCAAGTCCTCCATAACCCTCCCTCTCTATCCTTCTCTTCTTTCAAGACTCACTGTATTTGGCTGTTTTCTCCCATTTCTCTGAGGATTGCAGTGATCTATCTCCCTCCTGGACCTGTGTCCTGCTTTCTTGATGATTTCTCCGCCTGGCTACCCTACTTTCTCTCCTCTGAAATACCCACTATCATTCTTGGAGAATGTAACATCCCCATTAATGTGAACATCCCGGCTACATCCCAACTCTTCAACCTTACCTCATCTTTTGCCTTAACACGATGGACACAGTCCTCCACTCACTCTGATGAACACAGTCCTTCACTCACTCTGATGAACACAGTCCTCCACTCACTCTGATGGACACAGTCCTCCACTCACTCTGATGGACACAGTCCTCCACTCACTCTGATGGACACAGTCCTCCACTCACTCTGATGGACACAGTCCTCCACTCACTCTGATGGGAATACATTAGACCTCGTTTTCTCCCATCTTTGCACTCCCTACAACCTCACAAATACCCCCTTTCCTCTCTCTGATCACAATCTCATCACCTTCACAGTGTCCTCGTCTTCAAACACCTATCCCTCCAAGAAGCCAACAATTACCCGCAGAAACCTTCACAACTTGAACCCTTCTCTTTTCTACTCTGCAACTGACCGCCTCTATGACAGAATGTTTCCCCTGTCCTGCTGTCTACAACAGTTCACTTTCATCCACATTAGACTCACTTGCTCCTCTAACCACACTAAGCATCAGGCCCCGACCATTACAACCTTGGCAGACTGACGACACCAGAAATCTTAAGAGACATAGTCGTGCGCTGGAGCGAATGTGACGTAAAACCAAATCTCAACAAGCATTCACCCTTTATAAATCTGCTTTCTTAACATACAATTCCTCCCTCCATGCTGCCAAACAAGCCTACTTTTTCACTCTAATCAATCCATCAATTGTCATCCAGTCCTCGTCATCTCTTCTCTACTTTTAACTCTCTACTTTCTCCACCTCCACCCAGAAACTCACTTACTGCTTATGTAATTGCAAATCATTTCAAAAACAAGATTGATGCAATTCGTAGGGGCATCTCTACTGCACAGACATCCTTATGGCATTCTTATACTAAACCTCCCTCAACACTTTCCTCTTTTGACCTTGCTACTACTAAAGAGGTCACTAATGTTTTCTCAGAAGCCCGTCTTACTACCTGCCCCCTGGATCCTGTCCCCTCACAACTACTACGGTCAGCCTCTTCTTCTATCCTATGCTCCCTCACTCACATCTTCAACCTCCTAGATTGTAAGCTCCAAGGAGCAGGGCCCTCCTATCCCTCTTGTATTGAACTGTATTGTTGCTGTATTGTCTCCTGTTATATTGTAAAGTGCTGAGCAAACTGTTGGCGCTATATAAATCCTGTATAAGAATAATAATTTGAGCGACAAAAAAAGCTCCAGAACTTGTTTGGATTCAGGTGACTTGGAGAGGAGATGTGAACCATTTCCATTGAGAAAAATTGATTTTTTTCTCCTCTGGCGTTTTGGAGCTTGGAGCTACAAATCTCTCAAGTGTGCGGCCTAAGTGGCATCAGATAAATTGATGCTTCAAGCAGAAGACAATGGATACTTCCAAAGCTTGTGTCGAATTAACAAAACAAGGTAACAAATGTTATACGTTATATACACATATGTTTCACAAAGGTGGAGTTACGCTTTAATAACTTCAAAGTAACCATGGGCAGTTCTTCTTTAATTGCTTTAGGAACCCAACAAATGCAGAGCCTCAATGAAAGCTTTACTTTTAGGCATTTTTCAACATAAAAAATAATGCATTCTTTCTGTATGGATTAACCTGAAGGAATTTTAGCCCAGCAGCAGATCATTATTAAACCCACCCACGGCAGCACGCTGCTTGACCTTGATAAATTATTTGGTGCAAAAACACATTAAATGGCTTTTCAATTTAACACCTACACATAACGTTTGTGTCTGGTATGGTAATAGTCCTGCCATGCGAGGAACAGAATGTTAAAAGATTTATAAAGAAGTTTTGTTGTACGAGGATTTAAATTGTGTTTAAAAGGACAAAAAAATTCCATTGTTGTTTAAAAAAAACTATCATTATATTTGTGACTCTGAAGGCCAAGAGCTGCAGTGTGATGGAGATTCCAAAAACAGTACAAGGAGGAAAGTGCTGCAATCCAGAGGAACCAATCAAAATTCACTTTACTGATAAAAAATACCTGTAAAAGATGAATTCTGATTGGTTGCTTATTGACTCATTATTGACCAAATAAGTTGCTATGAGATTATTGATGCAAGCATTGATGTTTATGCAGCAGCCACCAAAGCTTTTCTGGTTGCCCATCTATGTTTAGGAGTTATTGTTTTCTAATGGATAGGTAATACTGTTTGTTAAAAGATAACCCTTTAAGCTGATGTGGAACCGCTCCAGTAAAGTTTATATATTTGAATAGAAAACTCGGTAAAACGCCGTAAACTGGCGTTTTTGTATGCTTTTTTTGAAAAAAAAAAAAAAACGCTAAAAAACACAAACGCAGAAAAATGCAGGAAAACACAGCTAATCGTGGCAAAACGCAGCTAAACGCTAATGCAAAAACGCTAAAAAAAAGCTGGAAACCTCACGTTTTTAATGTGACTTTGCACAACTAACGTTACCAGCGTTACCAATATGTCCATTGTGCATGAGGGCTAAGGCTGACTTCCAAGAATTCAGTAACTTTGTAAAAAGTGGAGGTACACTATGAGTTAGGTCTAATGAGGTGCCTGCCACCTCCTGGACCTATTTCTATTATTCATATCTTACAGGTTTATTGTGCTCCAGCAGCTACTATTCCCTCCCCTTCTTCTGCCCAATCACAGAAGCCTTTGTCTTATGTGAATTCATTCACATAAGACAAAGGCTTCTGTGAATGGGCAGCAGAGAGGAAGGACGGGCATAGCTGCTCTCTGTGCACCTCTTCTCTCTCACAGACTGGAGTGTTTAGTGTATCCTTCGGCAGAGCCTTAAACCTGTCAGATATAAATATTAGAGATAAGTCCAGGTTGGGGCAGACAGCTATTAGGACTGAACTCAAGTTGTGCTTTTACTTTTTACAAAGTTGCTGACTTGATGGAATTTAGCTTTAAATTGTTCTAAAATAATGGATTATACACTATGGGGGCTCTCCCTCCAGTCCTGTGTAAAGAAACAACATAGGGATAGGTTTGTAACATCACATTTTGGGAAGTATGGCATACGTTCTCTTGGAAAATCTAGAGAGCAATGGGCTGAAACTGGCTGTTGTGGTGCTAACTGGTGCACCTGTTAAATGTAAGTGTGGTTTTACACAATGCAGATTCTCCCTCTTCCTAATGCACATGTGATGTTAATGAGGTTTTGTATATGAAAGATATATTGGTACTTGTCTTTCATATACAGTACCTACAATATGGGACTTCTCTATAAAAGCAATGCCACTTCAGTGGAGAAGTAGAAAGTCAGTTATGTCCAGTGAATGAACCCTATAAGGGGGAGCATGGAGGTGGCCAGTAGATGTTATGACTGTTTCTGGCACGGTGTATTGGAGATTTCACAAAGAGAAATAGGAATTGTGGCTAGAAGAAGGCTTGTGCACAGCGGGATCCTTTAAATTGATTTATTGGACTATTTTGTCATATTATTCTACTATATTTTCATTTGGATTTCTTTTTAGTACACACAGACAGAAGAAGGCACACTAAACCATATTTATTAGGTAGGTGGGATCATTTGTTCCAAGTAAGCGCTAGCCACCAATTTAAGAATTTATGTTTCAATATCACTTTGCAATATAAAGCACAACAACAGCTATAGTGGGCAAGAACAGGGAGTTAATCTCCGAGTTTCATTTACTCTATATACACTCCTCAAAAAAACTACAGGAAGACTTTTTAATCCGAGTATAGCATCAAGTCAATTAAACTTCTGGGCTATTGATCTGGTCAGTTAAGTAGCAGAGGGGGTTATTAATCAGTTTCAGCTGCTTTGGTGTTAATGAAACTAACAACAGGTGCACTAGATGGGCAACAATGAGGCGACCCCCAAAACAGGAATGGTTTTACAGGTGGAGGCCACTGACATTTTTTTCCCTACTCATCTTTTCCGACTGTTTTTCCATAGTTTTGCATTTGGCTACAGGTAGCATGAGGCGATACTTGGGCCCTACAGAGGTTGCACAGGCAGTTCAACTCCTCCATGATGGCACATCAATACATGCCATTGCCAGGTTTGCTGTGTCTCCCAGCACAGTCTCAAGAGCATGGAGGAGATTCCAGAAGACAGGCAGTTACTCTAGGAGAGCTGGACAGGGTCGTAGAAGGTCCTTAACCCATCAGCAGAACCAGTATCTGCTTCTTTGTGCAAGGAGGAACAGGATGAGCACTGCGAGAGCCCTACAAAATGGCCTCCAGTAGGCAACTGGTGTGAATGTCTCTGACCAAACAATCAAAAACAGACTTCATGAGGGTGGCCTGAGGGAATGATTTCCTCTATTGGGTCCTGTACTCACTGCCCGGCACCATAGAGCTCGACTAGCATTTTGCCATTGAACACCAGAATTGGCAGGTCCACCACTGGTGCCCTGTGCTTTTCACAGATGAGAGCAGGTTCACCCTGAGCACATGTGATAGATGTGAAAGGGTCTGGAGAAGCCGTGGAGAACGTTATGCTGCCTGTAACATCGTTCAGTATGACCATCTTGGTGGTGGGTCAGTGATAGTCTGGGGAGGCATATCCATGGAGGGACGCACAGACCTCTACAGGCTAGACAACGGCACTCTGACTGTCATGAGGTATTGGGATGAAATCCTTGGACCCATCGTTAAACCCTATGCTGGTGCAGTGGGTTCTGGGTTCCTCCTGGTGCATGACAATGCCCGGCCTCATGTGGCGAAAGGATGAAGGCAGTTCCTGGAGGATGAAAGAATTGATACCATTGAATAACCCCCATGCTCACCTGACCAAAATCCAATAGAACACCTCTGGGATATCATATTTCGGTCCATCCGACAACACCAGGTTGCACCTCAGACTGTCCAGGAGCTCAGTGATGCCTTGGCCCAGATGTAGGAGGACATACCCCAGGACACCATCCATCATCTCATTAGGAGCATCCCCTGATGCTGTCAGGCATGCATACAAGCATGTGGGGGGCATATAAACTACTAAGTACCATTCTGCGTTGCTGCAATGAAATTTCAGCAAAATGGACTGCATATTTTTTTCACTTTTATTTTCAGGGTGTCTTTGAATTCAGTCCTCTGTAGGTTGATAATTTTAATTTCCATCAAACGATGGGGCTTCCTTAAGTTCCTAACACATTACCCCATCCATATCAGTAGAGATATCCAGCATGATATTTTCCCCCTTTGAGATCTGATGCATTTTCAAAGTGTCCCTTTAATTTTTTTGAGCAGTGTATTTATGTCATCAGTAGCTTTGTATTTTTTAAATAACATTCTTGATTTTTGGCTTGTATGTATTTAAAGGGTGACTCTACCCATAAGTGATATATTATTTTTGGGTAGGCACCTCCATAAATTTAGTTTCTAAAAAATTGGCCAATTTACGAACTGTCCATAAATTTCAGTTACTGACAGTGGCCGCTCGTAAAAAAACATGGCTATGGGCCAGCCTCAGAACTGTGCATGTGCAGTTCCGAAGTTGGCCAGACGGTGGATGGGCATGTGGTGACATTATGACACCGCTTGGTTCCTTTTATGAATTACAGTAGGACTGAGGGAGCCCTGAATCAGGATCAGGAGCGCTGGCAGCTCGGGACTCTCACTGGAGGATTGGCCATGGTCTGGACTCTGGAGAAGAGGATAGAGGAGGTGATGAGGATCAAACCATGGAGGACCATGTTTGCATACCCTGCTGCACCCGAGCAAGCAATGGATGTGTCTGTGTGTACACACTAAGGTTTTCCCTTATATCAGTTACACCCCCCACCTTACCCTTGCATCAGAGTTTCCAGCTTTTCCACTTAAATCAGTGTCATCAGAGTTCCTCTTTACATCAGAGTCTACAGGATTTCCCCTTACTGTGTAAAGAGCAATGCTGCAAACCATGATGTAAGATGGAAATCTGATGTAAAGGGGGGTCTGGTGTAACTTACTTGAAGCAGTACATCCCAATGATTTATTTTTCATTCTAAATTATGAAAAATACATTGTAGGTATGGGGCACCATTTCTGATGGTCACAGTTGGCTGGAAAGGAAATTGTGGTCTGAGATTGAATAGGGCTGAATTCTCTGTGATAAACAAGAAAACAGTGATTAAACCACAGCAACCACACAAAATATCAGTCTTGAATGGATGGATGAACACTTTTTTCAGAAGAGTTTTATTGGTTTTAAGGCTTATTGTACAAACACCGTCAACCAGTTAAACAAGGGATTCCTGTGAATCATTATAACATTGACATACATATGTGCACAGGATATAATACAATAGTTTGCCTGGCAACGAAGGAGAAGGTGAGGAAGGGTGATGTGCAGCGGCCTGAATGGAAGAGACCAGTATAAGTACGGAAGTATCAGATGGAGGATGGGAAAGTTGACAGGGAAGTTTTTTGGGACTACCTAAAAAGGAGCATCAGAAGGGGGAAGAGTAGGATTTTTCATGGAGGTGGGGGGGGGGGGGGCAGGGAGATAAAATGGGGGTATTATGATGTTTTGTGTGTGTTTGATTGGGGGGGGGGGGGGGAGAGGAGAGAAAGGGAAAAAAAAGGGTGGGGGGTGAGGGTGGTGTCCATGAGGGTCTGGAGGTTATCTGACCTTTACATAGTAATAGGATTTGGCAATTGGTAGTTGGCAAGAAGGTTATGAAGGGTTGCCAAGAATTTTACACATATGTGCTATGAATTTCACTTTCAACCAAGTATTGCCAAGAGTGCTTTAGCGTTGCCTGGGGTAGTCCGTCATCCTGCAAAACTAGTGAAAGAGTGGCCTCCACTGTATTCAGATAACAATAACAAAGATCAGCACAAAAGAAGGGTTTACAAACTAAAACGTACCAAAAAAAGGCTTTTCCTAATAAAATAACAGCTCGTTAATAAAACATGTCAGAAAAACTATGATCGAATATATATGCTATTTACAGGGGGGGGGGGGCATTGTATTGTTTATAGGAACCACCTCTTTCTTTCATATCTGCAGTACAATTACAATTTTACAGCATGATGTACTTTTTTTTTTCTTTTAAATTGGCCCCGTTAATAAGTTTCTTAGAAATAAAATTAAGCAAGGTGCTTTCACCCAAAAGGGACATTTCTTTTTATCTGCAGAGGGTAAAGTCTACACACTGGATGAATTACCCATCACAATACAGGGATGGATGGATTTAAACATTAACATTACAATACATTCAGTCATAAGGATCCTTTTGGCTTGGATAGTAAATCTGACCTTGTGTCTGTTGGATCAATCATGTGATTTACACAGGTGTGCCACGTTTTACAGCAAGGCTGAATCGAAATCGGTCTCAGGTAAGTATAAGAGGGGGGGGGGGGGTCCTCTGGTATAGACAATTTTTTACTTTTATATAATGCATTAAGGTTAAAAAAAAGCCTTCAGCCTTTACAAGCACTTTAAACAGGATCAAAGCGGAACCAGGAAGTAGCAAAATGATCTATCTGGCTATGCAGTGTAGCCGAGGTGTATAAATCAGAAAACTGGCTGAACAGTAAACAAATAGGACTGTCACCTGGGTATTTAAGTGTTTGCCTTGGTGTTGCTCTAATAATTATTGTGCAAATCAGCTTAAAGGACCACTGTACACCCCAGTCAAATACATAAATTCTAAATCAGTTCTTAAAAAAAAAAAAAAAAAAAAAAAAAAAAGAGTGTTTTATAACTTCAATAAATGTATAAAAGATTCTGTATGAGAAGCAGAACAGATTACATTTAAAATGATATTCAAACCTCCTGCCTAGTACTGGAACAAACATTATTGAAGTCATTCAATTATTTAAAAGAATTATTTTGGTGCCTCCCTCTTAAAGCAGTCGTAAACCGCCAAAAAAGAAAAAGTCCTGTGCAAGACAATGACATAATGTGCATTGCATACTAGCACATCATATGAAACTTGCCTTAGAAACGAAGCCCTCCAGCGGTGCACTGTGACCACTGACAGGGCTTCCATCTTCACCCGGTCCTTCTTCCGGGTTTGTGGGCTCCGGCAGCTGGAATGGCCGAGCCACGATGACTTCACTCCCGCACGTGTGCCCGGGAGTCACTTTTTATGGCCAACAGCTCTGAAGGAATGGCACGGGCATGCTGTACCTTGCGCCGATGCTCCTTTACAAGTAAAATATCTCCTAAACGATGCACGTTTAGGAGATATTTACAGTACCTACAGGTGAGTCTTATTATAGGCTTACCTGTAGGTACAAGTAAAAAAAAAAAAAAACTTTTTTACCACTTTAAGTAATGTGACAGCAGAACAAGTACTTGTACAGCACAATTTACATAATTATGGTTACATTAAATAGTACAATTTCTGTACAAAGTGTTCTTGAAGGATATCAGGAGCTGTAATAATTGTTGAAGTCTAGTTGTATCTACCCTGACCACATAATATAATCCCCAAGCTTCTGCAAGGGTGGATCCAGACACACACGTCATCCTTTGAACCCAGATATTGTTAAAAGCAGGAAGGAGACAGACAATAAGTCATTCTGGTTGTCTGGACAAGATTACCAGGTTTGTATAGGAACAGCCCTCATTCAGAAAAAGAGACAAAATTAAAAAGGAGGCCAAAAGCATGAACTCAAGTTTAGCTGTGGGCCATTTTCTCCTTCCTGCTGGTCCTTAACTTGGGGTCAGTGTTTCTGGCTCTGGGGTGGATCTGCTTGCAGACAGCAGCACTGATTGACTGCCTCTATTTGAGCCACCAATTAATTCCTGGGCCTACAAATAACCTCTGCTGTCCTCTATGGCTCAGTGCTGGGACTGGAGGAAGAACAAACTTTATTATAGCCAAGCACACCAGCAGGGTTTCAAAATTATCATCGCAGAGGAAACAACTATACCCTATTATGCTTCAGGGAATGCTTTAATGGGTTGTTTATGAATCTGCCAATCAGAGTTTTTATTTTAAATTGATAAGATGCCTTTTCCTATTGGGGTACAGTGATCCTTTAATCAAAAGCAATCTATGAATTACAATAATATTCAACCACAAAACAATTTCTTGGATAGATGTTGACAAAACATAACACTTATTATATCTAAAACGGTCATAAAGTAGCTAAATTCCCAGCTCCACCCACTGCTGGCCACCATCACAAGAGTCTTGTCCCATCACTGGTCAGAGGTAGAACCATATACTCCAACAGAAACCCATATACCGTATTTGCCGGCGTATAAGACGACTGGGCGTATAAGACGACCCCCCCTACTTTTCCTGCTAAAATGTAGTGTTTGGGCTATACTTGCTGTATAAGACTACCCCTCTTCCAATGCACACCAGTGGGAGGAATAGTGCCCCATCATTGATGTCAGTGGGAGGAATAGTGCCCCATCATTGGTATTAGTGGCAGGAATAGTGCCCTATCATTAGTATCAGTGGAGGAATAGTGCCCCATCATTGGTGTCAGTGGGAGGAATAGTGCCCCATCATTGGTGTCAGTGGGAGGAATAGTGCCCCATCATTGGTGTCAGTGGGAGGAATAGTGCCCCATCATTGGTGTCAGTGGCAGGAATAGTGCCCCATCATTGATATCAGTGGCAGGAATAGTGCCCCATCATTGGTATCAGTGGGGGGAATAGTGCCCCATCATTGGTATCAGTGGGGGTAATAGGTGCCCCATCATTGGTATCAGTGGCAGGAATGGTGCTCCATCATTGGTATCAGTGGCAGGAATAGAGCCCCATCGTTGATGTCAGTGGCAGGAATGGTGCCCCATCGTTGGTGTCAGTGGGGGGGGGGAATAGTGCCCCATCATTGGTGTCAGTGGGGGGTGGAATAGTGCCCCATCGTTGGTGTCAGTGGGGGGGGGGGGAATAGTGCCCCATCATTGGTGTCAGTGGGGGGGAGGAATAGTGCCCCATCGTTGGTGTCAGTGGGAGGAATAGTGCCCCATCATTGGTATCAGTGACACCAATGATGGGGCACTATTCCTCCCACTGAGACTTGCTGACCCTGTTCTCGTATGGTGCTGCTGCAGCCAGCATATGTGGTTGCAGCAGCACCTCTACACAGAACACTTACCTGCTGCTCCGGCACTCAATTTTCGCGGGGCCGCTCGGCTCCGCCCCCTCGCCGGTGATTGGCCGCCTGTGTGCCTTTCCTGAGCTACAGTTCTGGCGGCCAATCACCGGTGAGGAGGCGGAGCCGAGCAGCCGCACGAACATCCAGTGGCCGAACTGAAGGAGACGCCGCGCTTCCTGGACCGGATCGTCGTGGGACTGGATCCAGGTAAGAGACATCAGCCCCTGCAAACCCCTGTACTTAATGCCGCAGCCCCCCTAAACATGTGTACCGGCGTATAAGACGACCCCCGACTTTTGAGAAGATTTTCAAGGGTCAAAAAGTCGTCTTATACGCCGGCAAATACGATATATATATATATATATATATATTACTTATAACTGCTACACCATCCTTTTAATAAACATTACCTATGCATTTCAAGCTGTAGCTGCCGTGATTTTTTCAAAAACTGCCAAAAAATGAAAATGTCACTCTCTTGCAATATGTAACCTGCCAAGACTATGTTTACAGAATTTATAATTTGCTGTTTGTGCGATCGGCTTACTGTCTGGCCCAGACGTCTGAATCAAGAGACATCAGCCACATTACAGGTGCTCATGGCAACAGGAGTTTCATTTTTGGCAAGATACTCTCTTGGGTTCAGCCATGCCTAAAGAGATGCCGCCTCTCCAGCTATTCTCAAATTTAGTTGAAGAAATTTAAAAAATTGAGCTAAACCCATCAGGTTAACTTAATGTTATTTCCATCTTAACCCCCTCCCGCCTCTTAGCTCTTGAAGAAGTTTCAGACACCGGGAGGCGGAGGTGGGCATTTCAGTCATGTGACCGCCGTGATTGGCTGTCATAGCAGCCACATAATCAGAAAGCGTCCAATCACCAGCCAGTAACTGTGTCGGGAGCGCGCAAGGCTCACGCACTCAGCACGGTTTACATTTTGGTATGCCCATATGTGACCTCTCGCTGAGAGGTCACATATATGCGTACGGCTGGTGGGAAGAGGTTAAAGAATTGACGTTGATGTTCCCAGGCAGGAGGCTTCCACACCCCAGAAGATCTGCATAGTCTCCTTTAGCTTGTAGTGTAATGTAACAAAAATGAAAATGAAAGTTCCACAGCACTGCTATGAGGTCCAGACACTACTTTATTCCCATAAAAGGCAGGTGGACAATCCAAAAGAGTAGCCAGGACGTTTAGGGGGTCCAAAATTGCCCCCTTCATCAGGGATGGACAAAACATATAGCTATCTCCAAATCAATACAATATCCTCTCCGCAGGGTCATAGTAAAAGCAGTATTAAACCCAAAAAATGTAATCTGTTGCAAGCTTACTAGTCCTTTGATGTAATGGCTGCATTGGTTTTCTTTTTTTTTTTTAGGCTTTTCTCCCTCGGTTTTCTCCTGGAGATCTGGCCAGTAACACATCTCCTATATTAGACTGCCCACACCCTGGATGAAGGAGCAACAGAGACACCTCTTGACAGCAGCAATGTTAATCTGGGGTAAGGAAGTCTTGGCTGCAATTTAGCTTCAATGTGTTAGAGGCACTAGCAGATTTAGATGCACTAACACTTTACAAGCAGTTACAACAAGCAGGTTTTTTTTTGCACTTTTAGGATAAGGATTTCACATAAGTAAATAAAAGCTGATCATTGTAAGCACCCTTGTCAGTAGTAAATGGTTTGTCCCAACCCTGTAACTGCTACATCTGCAGAAAAGCTTGTATTGTTGAAAAAACAACAGACTTACTGGCCAGATAACCAGGTGAAAATAAAGGAAAGAAAGCTAAATGCAGTCCTCACATGAAAGAACTGGTAAGCTGCAATATAATATGTTTGCTTTTGGGTTTAATACTGCTTTAAAACCAATTACCCAACAGTATTGGATGTATAATAATTTTGTTACATTCCTTAATTTTAGGACTACAACTGCTCAGGTGATTATAATGAAGTCAGCTCTCTTCCATTCGATAAAAGACATATTAAAAGGAAAGAAAAAAAAAGTATAAATTAGCAAAAAAAAAGTTTCCCAAAATCCATGCAGTTTCTATAATTGCTCTGGAAGGGATTCCCCCCCCCCCTTTTTCAACAAAAGTTTCACTTTCAGCCCTGGTTCACACCAGTATGGCTTGTGATGTGACTTGGGTGTTCAAAGGCGCATTACAAGTTGCACCCAATTAGCAGCAATTAAACTGTTCAAATCGGTGCGTCTCAAGTCACAGCGACTTTGAAAAAGGTTCCTGCACTGTGTCAGCAAGCTACAATGAGGTTGCACTGATAGTCAGGTTTGAAGTTGCACATACTGCAATTTCACATCTGCACTGGTGTGTACCGGGTCCAAGTGCAAAGAGCTCCTTACCTGTGTATGTAACACATACAATTTAGAAACCTGCTAAGCAATATTGTGGGAGATTTACTAACTGGTGCACCCAGAATCTGCATGGTAGCCAAACAGCTTCAATCTTCAGCTTGTTCAATTAAGCTTTGGCAATAAAACCAGGAAGATGATTGGTTTCTATGTAGAGTTGCACCAAATTTTGCATTCTCCAGTTTTAGTAAATCTCCCCCTTAATCTACCATTCTCTGGCAGTCAATATACCAGTGTTGGGTGGAATGTACTTTTAAATCCAACAATGCTGGAAGCAAGAGCATCATTTAAGTCAGGGGTCTCCAAACTGCGGCCCAAGGGCCAGATGTGGCCCTTTGCTAACCTTTATCCGGCCCTTGAGGCACTATTCCTCCCACTAAGACAAACAATGGGGCAATACTTCTTCCATTGAAACCAATGATGGGGCACTATTCTTCCCACTAATACCAATCATGGGGCTCTACTTCTCCTACTGACCATCAACCCTGCAGCCATGTTTATTCTCACTGATGCTGAGGCCTGGACATTTTCTATCCTCACTGGCCCTAATTTGGCCCTCCTAAAGTGTGAAAGATCATATACTGGCCCTTTGTTTGAAAAGTTTGGAGACCTCTGATTTCAGGCGTTAAGGAAGGATCCCAAAAACCATAGATCACAGGACTAGTTTTTTCAAACTTTACATCCCAATTAGGTGCTTTCTATGGAAACAAAAAGACAAGAAAGGTGTAACAAAAAGAAAAAAAAAAAGTTTTACTTTCACAAAATTATAACCATATCCCTAAAATGAGTAACAAAATCAGAACCCAGGTAGGGCCATGCCCCCGAGACTCTGTCCATCTAAACAAACACCACAAAATTTTTTTTTACAAATTAACTGCAGATTTTTAAGCCATACTTGGCGAGTGGTTTTCATGTTAACATAAAAAGTTGACAGAATACAATAAAGAAAAAAATTCACAGTCACAAAATATAAATCACATCCACAGTGAAATAAATGGCTAAAACAAGGTGATAAAATAAAGTGTAAAACTTCAGAACAGCTTCAAGTTAGACTTTGCATGGCGCATGCATGTGATCGTTAATAACCTAGAGAACAGGGACCCTAATCCGGGATGGCGCTCATGCATCAGGACGGAGTGAAGCAAGCTATCCTCATGAATTAGTCATCAAACTTGCTGTAGGGATGATCTGAGTCATGGAGGAGACCTGGAAGACAGCAAACAAAAACTCAAATCAGAAGAAAGGAATAATACAAAGTACAATACAAAAGATACAAAGTATTGCAGGTATATAGTAAATGACACAAAAGACATAACGGAATTTGCCTTGGTATCAGCCCCTGTATATCAGCTCACAGACTAGGAGAGGGACCAGCAGCACTGAAAACCATGACCTGTATGCAAACAGGCTGAGAAGGAACCTTGTAAAAGTAGGAGAGGGTGAGGTGAGCAGAGAGAGGAACCGTAATATGTTTTCTGCTGCTCCTTCACCGTCCAATCAACAGGGTGGTATCAACAGTGTATTTCTTAACTGTAACCGAGAAAATGGTGTCATCCGTGTGGCGAGTTTGTGTAAATCTCATGACTGGAAGGACAGAGATCCTGGTAGGTTATCTTAGATGTTGGCTCGGAGTTCAGCCTTAAAACATTAGAAATTAAATCATGTTTTGTACTCATGACAATCAAAAGCTAACAACTGAAAATTAGTGATTTCATTATTTGGGCCTTCAGCTTATTTTGTTAAGGCTCAGACAAGTTCAGTGTTTCTTTGTCTGACACACACACACATGCACGCACACACGCACACGCGCGCACGCACACACACACGCACACACACACGAATAGGCCCCTAGGCTTAAAAGAGAATCTATACTGCTTTTGGGTCCTTTTTTTCTCAACACAGCCCTGGCCAAAGGTTTTGAGGACACAAATATTAATTTTCAGAAAGTCTGCTGCTGCAGTGTTTTTAGATCTTTTTGTCAGATGTTACTATGGTATACTGAAGTATAATTAGAAGCAATTCATACGTGTCAAAGGCTTTTAATGTTAATTACATTAAGTTTATGCAAAGCGTCAATATTTGCAATGCTGACCCTCCTTTTTCAAGACCTCTGCAATTCACCCTGGCATGCGGTCTATCAACTTCTGGGCCACATCCAGGTTGATAGCTGCCAGTTCTTGCATAATCAATGCTTGGAGTTTGTCAGAATTTGTGGGGGGTTTTTTTTGGTTCACTCGCCTCTTGAGGATTGACCTTAAATTCTCATGGACCCAAAATGTTGATGTTTTGTTCCCCAAGCCACTTAGTTATCAATTATGCCTTATGGCAAGGTGCTCCATCATGCTGGAAAAGGCATTGTTTGTCATCAAACTGTTCTTGGATGGTTGGGAGAAGTTCCTCTCAGAGGATGTTTTTGTAACATTCTGAATGTGGTATCAACCAATCCCTGGGAAAGGAGGCCTAGTAGGTGGCTAGGGGGTGCATAAATAGACGGGGGCCTGAGGCAGCCCTGTTCCTGTCCAGGAAGAGAAGATCCCTGTCTGAAGGGTTGCTGCCCTTCTGGGAAGCCCAGCTGTGTTTCTACATGTGCTCATCCAGGTACCAACTATGCTAGAGCTGGAGGGCCTGTTCTGCTGAAACTTGATGGAACTTATCAAGGGATTTCACTGAGGATCAGGTCTGGAGAGTTCATGGGAGAAACGTCTGGCTGATATTGGAAGGAGGCATCCAAGTATCCAGTGGCATTGTGAGTACAACCCTATGTGTAGGATCGTAGTGACTGTTTGCTACTACTATCCCTTGTCCATCAGTGCCAGTGTGTGTTCAAACTAGGGCATTTCCTATGGTTTCCCACTCTCTTAGCTTCTACTAGAGGGACTGAACTAAAGCCCTGTACACATAGGCCGAATATCAGCCAGTATTGACTGGTTCAACAGAAAACAGTCAACATTTGGCCCATGTATACACCAGCCTGTCTGATAGAAGTCAGAATGGGTATGCTGGAAAACCACCATCCGATCAGTGCTGGCAGCCAATGGCTGCGAGCCCTGACCGATGTGTGTCCTGGCGGCAGGGGGGTTCCCCTTGTTAGAACACAATAGCTCAACATTGGATAGTTAGTACAGCAAGCTCCTCCTGAGCGCTTCAGATTTTTCTTCATTCAGCCCGCTGGATTGAACGAAAGAAAATCTGGCTTAAGAGGCTTTGACGAAATGAAGAGTGTCCTCCCATAGTTGCTTCGTGTTGCTGGAGAAGTTCCCTGCATCCTATCCAAGTTCAACTTACAATAAAGCATCAAAAGGATATCAGTAGACTGTTCACTGAGCCAGAGAAGTGACTGTAACTGCGTGCCTGGCTGCATCTGCACTAGCTTGGGAAAAGATCCTGGGGTAAAACAGAAGGTCTTTGGGGAGTAAGCGCTACAATCATAATACGGTTTTTAATTTTTTTTTTTTTATATAGTTTCTTCATTATAAACAAAAACAAAACAAAAAAACCCCACATACTACTACACATTCCCTTTAAGAAATTGGCTGTGAAATAAATCTGTGGCTTACGGCTTTTGTCTTTCCATCACTCAGCAACAGGATCAGCCCAGCGACATGATCCAGCACTGTTTACTTCTAAGAACCAGAGCAAGCTGGGTTTGCATTTCATACATAATGAATCAGATTAGGAGGAAATTAGAGTGAACGGCTCTATGCATTTTCCATTCTATCAGCTGCTATAAATGCCTCTTACTCTCCGGCAGGGGATAAGTGAAAGGCAGAAAGCTCCTCTGAACATGAGACGCTTAGAAAAGGCGACAAGTCTATTATATAGTAGCATATTCTGCATCTTACAAGTATATTATGGATTCTAACACAACACTAGGATATAGGAGAGGAAATACTGAAATCTACAAAATATAAGTAAGTTTTCTCAAAAATAATAAACAACCAACTAGCAACAACCTCAATACTGAAGTCCTGTCCTGTGGTCCTTTCCTGTTATAAGTTCCCCTTTCCCCAGCTCATAGTAGCTAAAACATGTTAGAATTTCAGTATTTGAATAAAAGTCACCGTCATTGTGCTCATTCATTCAATATTAATGATAGTCTATAAATCCATCCTTTATTCCACATTTCACAAATGTGGGCATCATCGCCACGTAGTGGCATCTAGTGACAAAGTTATTACTACAAGGGACAGCTCTGGATTGAAGTTCAGTACTGCAGCACAAGTTTCATTTCTAATTATTAATAATAATAAAAAAAACCAAAAAACTGGAGTTTCACCAAGTCCTTTAAAATCATTCCCTTTAAATGAAATAAATGAATCCCAATTTGTACACATTAAAGAGCGCCATACATTCCTTCTTGTCTGTTACCTTTATGTCAGTGATCACAGCGGGGAAAACAAATCACTTTGAAGATTTCGTGTTATTCCAAAGCTGGAGAGAAATCAGCTCAGCTGTTTGCTTTTCGAGCTCTCATTAAAAATTGTCCCATTTTGCATTTTCATAATAACGGTGTCAGCATAGCAGAAGGAAATTATGCAGCATTTGTACAGAATTAGAGGAAGAAATTTGTAAAGGTACAATAACCTACTTTGTAAAACAAGCAGTCCTCAAAATACAAATGAATGGTGTATCAGTCTACCCTCCTATTGTCAGTTTGGTAATCTGGGAACCCCTGTTTGTAATACAGGAGAGGTGTTCTCAAAACACACCTATAAACTATAAGCTCCTCGCTGTTTCTCGCATTAAGAAGGGCAACAAGTCTTAACGTGTCAACACCAAGAAACTGATCCTAATATCCAATCAAACTGAAAACCCCTTGGAAATCTGAATACGATTGCCAATGCATCGAGTGAATTGAGTTTGCACAGCACATTTTCTAGAAAGAAGGCCCCACCCATTACACATGTGAGAAGCTCTGGGAATCTGGTTCCTCTGGATTACATGAACCCAGATCAAATAGGAACTGGGCATAGGACTAGTCACCAGTATCTCCTTTTGGTCTACCTGCAGCCGATTTTTCCCTATTACTGGGTTTCTAGGTCTTGTTCTGTCTCAAAGAAGAGAGCCCTCTTGGTACAGGCAGGGCTTCGCTTCCTCATGTCAAAGCCTCCAGGAAGGAGAACAATGAACAGAACAGCACGGATATCACCAAATCTCACTCCAAACCTCCTTAGACTAGCTGTTGGGGGAAACAGTGCCTTAGATCTCACACTGCAGATATGCTGTAAGCAGTGCTGGGGACGAGGTCATCCAGTGCCATAGGTGAAGATGGCAAACTGCCTCCCCCCCAAGGGAGGGGATGGGGCTAATACCAATGCATAGAGCAAAGTGTATGCAATGTTTGGCCATGTGCTGAAATAGTAGCAATTGTTATGGTACGATGCAGCAAACTGAAGAGCTGAAAATGAGTGCAAAACATTGGGCTAACAGTGGCAAAGAAACACTGACTTTGTGTTGGTGGTGTCACTGGAAGGAATAATGCTTCTGTGTCAGCAGTTTAGCTTAGGGGAACAATGATGCTGTATCAGTGACAGTGCCGCTGCATCACTGATGTCAGTCTGAAGTGGACTGTCAGTGGAATGAAGGAGGGAAGGGGAGCTGGGCTCTGAGGGGTACATTAAACTAAAGGGATTGGGTGAGGGGGGCTTTGAGTGAGGAATGGGTGCTGAAATCGCTATAAGAGCCCTTTCAGATGTGTGGTTATCTTTGCTGCCCCTCTAAATCTAATCTGTGGCAGATCAATTTTCAGAGGGATTTTGATAGGCAGTGAGAAACTCCTTGCTGCCTGTATGAACTCAATGACCCATTGGGCTGAAGCTGTGCGCATTGCGCACAGTTGCAGCGGACCCGGTTCAATTTATTTTTTAGCATGGCCACAAAACAAAGCATTAGGCCATGACACGTGTACAGCGTTGAGCAGTTGTATCTCATTGTACAGATGGGTGTTCGGGGGAAGGCAAAAACCAGCTCAACTGTTTGGTTTTACTACCCTCCTATCTACCCATGTGAATGAGCCCCTAAGATCTTGTTAACACTTGTGGTTGGGGGTGGTGAAAACAGAAGGTTTAGCCACGTTTTTACTGCCTTCCAACTGCCCCCGAGCCAAAAAGGCAGCCATATGGGGTATACACACGCGCAGCCAAAATTATCCCGCCCGCTGAAAGGGGCTGAGCTGAAACAGCATGCAATGTGTGCAGTTTTGGCACAGTGGTGTGAGATTTTAGGGGGTTAAAACAGGTAGTAAGGAGGAGACAAGGCTTTCTCGCCATCTGTCAAATGCCCTCTGAAAAGTTGTACTCGTAGGACACACAAACTGGAATGGATGCAGCTCCTCCTTCCTCTCTCTCTGAACAGACTGCCCTCATTCTCCAGCAGCGCTGCACTATCACTGTGGAGAGTTAGAGTTAGAAGTTTCAGTGCAGACGCTCGATCTCCCTCTGCAGGCTGGAGGGAGGAAAAAACAAATCCTCTCTCCAGCATCAGCCAGCCTCTGCTCATTCTGACAGGAGGGACACAGCAATCACTCCTGTCAGTGAGTGGGAAATGCGGCTACTTTATCAGTGCCCCCTTTCAACACATCACCCAGGGCAGGTGCATGCTTGGCCCCTCACTCGTCCCAGCCCTGGCTGTAAGCACAGGAGTGCCTAGGCACACTCATTTCAGGAAGTGCGCTGCCATTGTTCAGGAGGAATTTCAGCTCAAAAAAGGTAGATTTGTCAAAATACTCCCGAGGCACAACTAGAATTTCTAGATGTTCCCTCTAGGTTTGCAAATCTTCACTTTTTGAGTTCACTTTAAGTCCAATCAGTGTATCCTAAACTGAACCTCTGCCCCAGCTATAGACAGTCAAGTTTTTACATACTTTTCACTTTAAAGCAGTACATGAACTTTAAAACAAGCCTTCACTGCCCTTTGTAGCTACATGTACTGTGACGTAATATATGCACAAAGATCACAACAGAGACTCTGAAGTCAGGTTCTGTGGGTTTCTAACAGCTTAGAGCACCTGGTGTTTCTTTATAAAAAGATAGCTGGAAGGCTGCCAAGTTTCTGCTGCCAGAGAAAATAAATTGAAAGTATGTGCGCTTTCAATGTCTGTGTGGTCAAACTTTGAAAATGCTTTTTCCCACAATGCCTATATCTACAGAGTTGAGGGCTTGTTGTACATAGTTTTTTCCTGCATGTACTGAAAATATATGTTGGCAGGTGCCGTTAGCCATTTTGCTACTACATGACACTGTACCATAACAGTGAGTCTGGTACAGCAGGTAGTGACAATAGATGATAGGTCATTTTTTAGGTAGAACCCTTTCTCAGTGATCACAGGGGTGAGTCAGCACCCACATATAAGCTAGGTGGGCTGGGGACACAGTCCTGGGGCCTGGGAGCTGCACACCCCATACCTGTGAGCATGTAACCAACACACGCAGGTCTTGGACAGGGTGGGAGGCTGGGTGGAGTGGACCTGTATGCAGGAGGAGCCGGCTGTAGACATTCTGTCCCTTAAGGCGGTGGAGACTAGGGCAGATTGCAAAAGGCCTTTTAGGCCAGGCTGCAGATTCCTGTATGGGGCTGTTTTCCTGGAGGGTTTTCAGGAGAGGTGTACCCAGCTAGAAGGGGGTCTACAGAGAACACAATTGTCAGGGACCATCGCGACGCATGGGTCTACACAGGCGTAGGTGTCTGCCAAGACATGTAGGTGGAAGGGCACTAGGACCCAGGCGCACCCGTCGTCTTGACAGTACTAGGCAGGCACTAGGACCTAGGCGGCGCCTGTTAGGTGCAGGGCGGGCTATTTAAACCAGCTCTGCACAAACACTTGTTGCCGAATGGTCTTTGTATGCTGTTACCTGTGTTGTGAGTATCTTGATCTGGATTGTTTGACCTTGCTGCCTTCTCCTGTCCTGACCCTTGGCCTGCCTGACTCTGCTCCTGGATGTTCCCCTTTAAATCTGATCTTTTGGTATTGACCCTGCGTGTGACCCGACTATCCTTTGCCTACCGTTTTGTACCTCACCGACCCGCTAGTTACCGACCTGGCCTGTATGACTCTGATTTATCTCATCCATCCATCCCGCAGGGATCACTAGGCTCCCTCACATCAGACTCTTAGCCCCCTGGAGCTCCTGTCAGACTCTTCTACCCCTGTTGGAGATACCTAGCAGCTGCGACCTGGTACCGGAGTGCTCCAAGTCCATCCCCACCATCAGGGGCCCTGGTGAACAAGTGCTCCGATGCTTAGACTCCGCAATCTGGGGAGGCTCTGCCAGGGGATTGATAGAGGTGCTGTCAGGCGGTCCCTTACAACAATCCTGTGAGTACTTAAGACCCTGGACACAGCAGAGACTGTAGGGAGGCTGTGAGGTGCTGCACATGCTTTCACTTGCGACTACTGCAAACCATCCACTTTAGGTGATTGACTGTGATATGTCAAGTGACTCTGGAATGTATGTCTTAGAGATGTAACTGCCTTGCCATTCCCTGAACAACATCAGTAAAGTTAACTATTGCGTGGACATTCCTTCTTCAGGATATTAAGGTCTGTGGCCAGGAAGGCACAACATGGCAGAGGAGTCAGCCTCAGGAGGTGGGATCATGTTCTAGCAAGGCTTGAGAGGGATAGGGCCTTGTGCAGCCAATCACAAAGCCCCTCTTGCATACACTCTAAATACTTTAATGTGTGTTTGGGCACAGGTGCACTTTAAGCACAGCCTCCCCTGGACTGCTCATGAATAAGCTGTTTTCACATATTGCCTGTAACTTAAAAGGAAAGCTTCACTTCCAACTGCATTGCTTGTCACCAACAATGGGCAGGCAACTTCAAAATATGAATTTACAAGTTCATGGGTGGGAGGAGATGAGGAGGAGTAGGAGAAGAGCAGAGTAGAGAAGAGCAAAACAGTTGTTTGGAAATACTTGTGTCGCATACTGACAGGCATTTCCACTGAAGTCTATGGGGCCAAAAATAATTAAAAAAAAAGCTTTTGTACCCTTTTGAGCTCTGACCAATTGAGCGTAGAGATGTGAACAGCTTGTATTGAAAAGAAGGGGTTTCCCTATTGTTGAGCGCTGTCACATGTAGGCTTAGGAGCAAAAACGCTAGGTGTGAATGGGGGATTAAGCTGATTACACACTTCATTATTCCTTCTTTGTTAACTCCAATGTATTTTGCCAAAATGGTGACTTTCACTGAAATGTCTGGACTTCGCTGAAATTTCACTGAATCAAACATTTGGAATTTTGTTAACCCCTTCCTGTCAAATAAAATAAGCGAAGGGAGAACCCCCTCATAATACCTGCAGCAGGTGGGATGAGCTGGGAACACTGGGGTAGATATTATACAAATGGAGTGTGAATGAAGCAAGCGGGTGGGTACTTTAATCTGCTGACAGCCAATGAAATATCCAATAAACAGGGGCACCACAAATTTGGAGTTCACAGAGAAGCAATTTAAATACAAGATGTCCATCCTTCGAAACCCCCTTAAGAAAAAACAAAAAAAATTAACAAAAAACTAGCCGTGGTTTTATTCTCCTTTCACCATCTGGCCCTCAGGAAATAAAAAGAATTACATTTCCAAGTCACTGTGGACCAAGGATAAAGGCGGCAGAACTGGCTTTTCCGTGTTATATAGTGTAATAATGAAACAGGGGCATTCTGAAACAGGTGCGATCAAGATCATTTCAATGTCTCTGTGTTTGCTCTGAATCTAGGATTTATGAGAAGGCGCTGGCAGACCTTTGCGGCTATTTGTACAGCCTGAGCCTCTGTTTAAAGATCGTTCTCCCATACAGCAGTCATGCGTGAACCCATATCTGACATTTTGAAATTGCTTTGCTCTCTTGTTCCCGGGAGCGGCCGCAGTCACTAACCATGTGGCAATCTTTATATTGAGTGATCGTTACTATTTCTTGCAGGTCAAGGTAAAACTTGCTGATCGGCTGCACTATGAGAAATGAGAACCTTGATATATATTTGAAGATGGGTAAATGGTCTTACTGCAGAACACGGGAAGACTGTTTTTCCGCCCATTTAGTTGTGGATTCCATTTAAGATTATAGCGCCAACACATTCTACTGAATATCAAATCATTTATACCAGCCCCAACATCAATGTGGCTCACAATGTACTGTGTGCCTACCACTGCCAGGCTCATACACAAACCGGTGAAGAAAGACAGGCTGAATACACAGCTTATAGGGTGGTTATCTCAACTCACAATGGATGTTATGTTGAGGTCACCAATGAATAAACAGAGCCAGGGGTGGACTGACCATTTGGAAACTCGGGCACTGCCCGAGGGCCCGGGGTCAGTAGGGGGCCCATGAGATACCCCTGGTACATTTTCATAGGCTTTTTTGAATTTGGGCAAGGACATAGGGGCCCCATGATCCCCTATTGCCCGGGGGCCCCATGAGTTGTCAGTCCGCCCCTGAACAGAGCATATAGAAGCCCAGACAGAAAAGCTTTGCAAAGGTATGGCTCATAAATACAACAACACAGTTACTGGTACCCAAAAACCTGCAATCATATGGCTGCTCTTAAAGCGGACCTTTTAGCAGGAACCAGGAAGAATCCATTGACTCCTGATGAAGAAAAAAATAAAGATGGCAGCACAGAATGGAACATGCAATGGAAGATCAGGGAGGGAGGGAGATAAAGGAAAATGCAGGATTCACGGGTAAGCACAGCATTTACTTTGCAGGGGATGTCTAATTTTGTCAAGCAAGATGTCCCTGGGCTTGCAACATGGTGGTGGGTGGGTGTCCCCCTAGTGCAATGTGTTTTTATCATCGATGTTCACTGAGCCCTTGGGTTCTTCTGTACCTTTTGTTTCCTTGAAGAAGATAATTTCTCAAACCGCATCGGAATACGATCAATACGGTTCTGATCACTTATTTTAACATTTGTCTGTGTCATTTTTAACAGAATTGTTATAATATGTCACAATAAAAAAATTTATTTTTATAAATAGTCTGAGTACCTGTAAAATCCCAATCCAAGGATTTCTTTTCTATACATTGAATCAAAGGGATGATGGGATTCCTAGGGGTGTGTGAAGAAAAACACACCGTTGCATATACAGTCAGGTCCATAAATATTGGGACATCAACACAATTCTAACATTTTTGGCTCTATACACCACCACAATGGATTTGAAATGAAATGAACAAGATGAGCTTTAACTGCAGACTGTCAGCTTTAATTTGAGGGTATTTACATCCAAA
Source organism: Staurois parvus (assembly GCF_062004578.1). Lineage (NCBI taxonomy): Eukaryota > Metazoa > Chordata > Amphibia > Anura > Ranidae > Staurois > Staurois parvus. Next base: position 6,437,426 of record NW_028317847.1, on the reverse strand, counting down.
TCAGGTGAACGGTGTAGGAATTACAACAGTTTGCATATGTGCCTTCCACTTGTTAAGGGACCAAAAGTAATGGGACAATTGGCTTCTCAGCTGTTCCATGGCCAGGTGTGTTATTCCCTCATTATCCCAATTACAATGAGCAGATAAAAGGTCCAGAGTTCAGTTCACGTGTGCTATTTGCATTTGGAATCTGTTGCTGTCAACCCTCAAAGATGAGATCCAAAGAGCTGTCACTATCAGTGAAGCAAGCCATCATTAGGCTGAAAAAACCAAGCAAACCTATCAGAGAGATAGCAAAAACATTAGGCGTGGACAAAACAACTGTTTGGAACATTCTTAAAAAGAAGGAACGCACCGGTGAGCTCAGCAACACCAAAAGACCCGGAAGACCACGGAAAACAACTGTGGTGGATGACCGAAGAATTCTTTCCCTGGAGAAGAAAATACCCTTCACAACAGTTGGCCAGATCAAGAACACTCTCCAGGAGGTAGGTGTATGTGTGTCAAAGTCAACAATCAAGAGAAGACTTCACCAGAGTGAATACAGAGGGTTCACCACAAGATGTAAACCATTGGTGAGCCTCAAAAACAGGAAGGTCAGATTAGAGTTTGCCAAACGACATCTAAAAAAGCCTTCACAGTTCTGGAACAACATCCTATGGACAGATGAGACCGAGATCAACTTGTACCAGAGTGATGGGAAGAGAAGAGTATGGAGAAGGAAAGGAACTGCTCATGATCCTAAGCATACCACCTCATCAGTGAAGCATGGTGGTGGTAGTGTCATGGCGTGGGCATGTATGGCTGCCAATGGAGCTGGTTCTCTTGTATTTATTGATGATGTGACTGCTGACAAAAGCAGCAGGATGAATTCTGAAGTGTTTCGGGAATATTATCTGCTCATATTCGGCCAAATGCTTCACAACTCATTGGACGCCGCTTCACAGTGCAGATGGACAATGACCCAAAGCATTCTGCAAAAGCAACCAAAGAGTTTTTTAAGGGAAAGAAGTGGAATGTTATGCAATGGCCAAGTCAATCACCTGACCTGAATCCGATTGAGCATGCATTTCACTTGCTGAAGACGAAACTGAAGGGAAAATGCCCCAAGAACAAGCAGGAACTGAAGACAGTTGCAGTAGAGGCCTGGCAGAGCATCACCATGGATGAAACCCAGCGTCTGGTGATGTCTATGCGTTCCAGACTTCAGGCTGTAATTGACTGCAAAGGATTTGCAACCAAGTATTAAAAAGTGAAAGTTTGATTTATGATTATTATTCTGTCCCATTACTTTTGGTCCCTTAACAAGTGGGAGGCACATATGCAAACTGTTGTAATTCCTACACCGTTCACCTGATTTGGATGTAAATACCCTCAAATTAAAGCTGACAGTCTGCAGTTAAAGCACATCTTGTTCGTTTCATTTCAAATCCATTGTGGTGGTGTATAGAGCCAAAAATGTTAGAATTGTGTCGATGTCCCAATATTTATGAATCTGACTGTACATTCTAGAACTCATGGCTTTTCTCTGCACTGTTGTGATAATCTGTGAGTCAATAGAGGCCAATCTGCTGACAGCCTAAAGATTTACTGCTAAGGGGGGGAAAAAAACAAAAACCCACCCCCCCCCTCCAAAAAAACAAAAATGACAGATTGTGCCCAGGGAAGACAGACTAGTGAGAAAAAAAAAAAAAAGCAGGTGCGGTGACAGGATAAACTCTGCATGCAGGGAGACAAAAAAAAGTTAAATTTACAAGGATAGTGTTTTATCTCATCTCTCTGAAGTTCTCTCCAAGTAAGGCTCCGGTCAGTCTTCCTCTCTAGCAGAGCCAAGACATACAATCAAGGCTGGAAATACACAAATTTTAACAGCAAATGACATAGTTTTTGAGATCAAAAAGAAGGGAAGAATCTCTAATAAGAGACTGACCTCTCCGGTCTTCAACAAAATGGCAGTCTCCAGCAAGAAGAAACAGGAGCAATTCTGGAGGCAATTTACAGCACACACTAATTTTGGTAGCAGATTTATTAATGTGGAATGTATGTTCTTTGGTTAAAGGACATTAATTGACATTAAACTGTTATGGGTAAAGTTCCGCTTTTAACACAGTCATGAACACTGCTGGTGTTACAGAAAATTGCAAATAGTGGACAGGCACAAGACCTGAGGTTGCCGAAATCGGTACAGATATACTCTATGCTAAAAAAAAAAAAAAAAAAAAAAAACAAAACCAACAAAAAACCCAAGCTTGAGAGATTCTGAGATTGTCCCTTTAACACGAAGATATAACACCCTCCCAGAGAAATCTTGGACTAGATCCCTTTGCCCCTCCATGGCAGTCAATCTCACTCTATAATTACCATCTAATTTACACAAAGAAAGCTGGGTCGAAGGAGTGGGGGGGAAAAAAAATGAGCGTATTCCCAGTAGACGGGTCTGAGCTGGCATTTTGTGGTTTAATCTTCACAGCCTGAGCTAATAAATTTCTTCTCATTCTGTCAGTCATCTTTATTAAGACAGAATTAAGTCGGACATTTCTGAAAAAAGCCCAGCAGAGCAATGTTGTGTCTTTACATTTCCCTGTCCACAGAAAGCAAATTATTCCTTTTACAAAGCCGTTATTTTGCTGCGCTGTTTGTCATCTCGGAACAAAAAGGAAGGGGAAAAAAAAAATAAAATTATGAACGGCGACAAACTTCAAAGGTTGTGCGGACGAGGCAAAAGGCTAATTCTCAAGGCTGTAACAAACCGTTCCTAGTGCACCATTCAGATTACCCCGGCGGTATTAAGAAGATACAACGCTTGTCGGCTGACAGTTTAATAAATGCTGCAAGGATTAGACTTGCACACGGATTGCTTGTAAGGTTTTAAATATTTGGATTACATTTTAAAGAGGAGGTCTGTCGAGGACGTCATATCTAAAGACAGCGAGTTGGTTTAAAAGCTTCTAGAAAGTGGCGTGGTTGGCTTTGGCGGGGGGAGTTTTTTTCCTGCCAGAAATTTGGCACACATATTTTTCCTATGATTATCATTTGCATGTGTTAAGACTAAAAAAGTAGAACTCTAATTTTTTTTTTAAATAAACACCCATTCCTGTGCACATAAAAATAACTAGGCAGCTGCAATACTCAACTTCAATCTGGAGCTGCCCCTACATATTGCACTCTTCTACCAGGTTAAATGATGACCAGTGTCACTCCAGCCATTTTTTCCAAGGCCATCATAAACGTACCCCCTTGGCGGCTCACCATACTTCTGTAGTGAACACCGCAAACACATCATAACGTGTGACAGATCAATGTAAAGTGTCGTATTGAAGAAAATAAAGGTTTTCCCGTGTCCATGTATCTAGTGTGACCAAGGCCTTAACCATGCAAGATGCGATTTAAAAGTACATGTCATATACAATGGATGTCTTTTTATGGGTTTACATAACAAAAGGGTTTATCAGTTCACTAAGTAATAGTGATATCACCTCATTCTACACTGCAGAGAAGTAAATGAAATTGCTATTGGGTGACAACACATACCAGTCATTGTCTACCTTTCTTTTTCATATCTCCACTAAAAAAAAGTTTAAAACGGATTGGTCACATTAAACAAATGACCACCTCTGCATACCAAACAATTTGATAGCCCCCGTCTTGTGTGCATTCAATAATAATTCAATACATTTTACTGACCGACTTTAAAGTGGTACTAAACTCCGCTTTTTTTAAAAAAATTTTTATTTAAAGCTGCCACAGCTTCAGCAGGTCCTGATGGCTTCCATCTTCACCCGGTCTTCCTTCCAGGTTCACGCTCTCTGGCTGCTTGAATGTCTGGGCCGCAATGATATCACCCCTACGAATGCGTGCGGGAGACACTTCACCATCGCACACAACGAGGCAGGAAATTTGGTCTGATCTGCGCATGCTACATTACTATGGACAGGCTGGAAGAGGCATTTATAACCGAACAGACCACCAGGGTCTCTTCTGTTATAAAAACCCTGCCGGTCAGCATGCTTTTGCAGATGAGAGTTTACTATTGCTTTAAATCCTTCCCGCCCATAATCTCTATAATTATATCCCCAAGCATGAAACCCTATGCTGGGGATACATTAACAAACATCACCCTTTAAAAGCCACAAGCTGACACTTTCCACAGCTACTGGATCTCTATTCCAGCTGCCACATACTGATTTTGGTCCCTGATGATCGGGTTCCTCTTTGACCCACTGTGACAGTGATTATATGCAAGCTAGTGACTTCAATTATCAGGATAAGCTTTCAGCCAGCAGATGGCACTGCTGCCTTAAGGGGTCAGCATTCATCTGTTTAATACTGTAACACTCAGATACATTTACAGTATTAATAGCAACTAGAAAAACAAATTATTTTCAAAAGGAACGCAAAAGGACTGAAGTGAAAGCCCAAATGGGACTTTTTGAATCCTTTTTTGATTTCTGTTCCAACACTGGGGAGATTTTCCCTTCACACCCTGTCCAGAATCAAGAGGAAGGGTGGGAGCACCACGCTAGCTTTTATAGTCCTTTAAAGATTTTTTGCAACAGCCAACACATTATGGGGGGCTCAAAACTTCCCCTTCATCAGGGATAAAAACCAGATAATGTAGAAAATCCAATCCAGGTGCCTACATTATCTGGTTTTAGCCCGGATGAAGAGGGAGTGCTGAGCCCCGAAACATATTGGCTGTTACAAAACAAACAAGTAGGTGTGGTTCTCCCATCCTTTCAAAACTTGAGTAAACTGCTCTGGGGGTCCAGCAAGACCCCACCTTTGCAGGTGAGCAGCCTCTAGGACTGTAAACTACTACTGCATTATGACACATTGCCAAAGGGTTCAGCAGTCCTACATCAAAGATTGCATAGAACCAAAAGGAAATAAGAGAAAACCTTTCAAAAAGGGAGGAGAAATTCCTCAAGAGGTGTCCCCTTTGAGAGATTTCCCCTCTACTCTTGTTCCCTTGACAACTAAAATTTTAGATTTCCTGTTAAACTTTTGTCCCAAGTAGTGAGTGTGATTCTTACAAAGAGGGACATTGGGCAGCAACCAGCAATGAAAAGCTGATGGATTCACCTTCCCTCTTTAAATGCTACTACTCCTTTATAAAAAATAAAAACAGTTTGAGTGTTCCTCATGCTTGGTTAATCCAAGGTCAGCAGCTTACAGTTTTAAAGTCATCGCTTCTATGGTCCAGCTATCAGCCAACGTGGTCTTCAAAAGAATTTGAACAGCTATTAAGCTAAAAAGAATAAATCAGGGTAGATAGAGGAAAGGCACACAACTTACATAATGTATCCACAGTATAATGGAAAGCACCCACCCAGTGCTTCCTCCTTCTGTATACCTGAAGGATCTTTGTAGGATATTGAGGGCTGTGAGTGTGCACATCTAGTGGAATGCTGGAGGGCCCTCTTTCCTCTGTCTTCCCAAGCATCACCCATACTTGAGTAGGGAGAGAGGGGCGCCCAGTGTCCAGAATAAGGAAACTCTTGATGAAGAATATACTAGTTTATTGGAGGTAATGCATGTAAAGATGGAGCCAACGAGTTTGAGGAATTGCCTTCCCCTTCTTCAGGTCTTATGAAAACTGATGACTGCTTGTGAGAGACTACAGTGCTGCCTATGCATCATCAACTGCTCTTTGAAGCCCTGAAGAAGGTGGAGGCATTCCCCTTGAAACATGTTGGCTCTATCTGTACATGTGTTACTTCCAATAAAACAATTATATTGTTCATCAAGAGTGTCCTTATTCTGGAGACCAGACACTCCTCATTCCCTACGCAAGTATCTTCTCAGCTGAAGTGACAGCTCTTTCATACCAGTAAGGTAGCAGCCATCATTCACCCGGAGAGCCACCTAATGTCAATCAAGAACCATTCTACCAGTCCAGTATGGTCTCTTGCGCAAACTCATGCCTCTAAGAAATTTCAGCACTGGGGTTTCTATTTGAGCTCTCAAGGTTACCTTTGCCAGCATATTAGAATTTCCTGGATGTAATAAAGATTTTTTACCAGTGCTCTTATTTTTTTTTAAAGTTCAGCTCTTGAACCCAATAGAGGAGATATACGACTGTTTCTCAGTCAGGACAATGTGCAGTTAAATGTTAGAAAGAGGAAACCGAAATCTGCTGAGGTTACAGTTTCTAACCTGATAAACATGGCTAGTTCTGATTGCTTAGCAGATGTTTTACATTTTCTTTTCATGTACCAGAGTGCTGGCAAAGCAGGTCATCAGTCTGAGGAGATAATCATCTCATAAGCAAATAACCTCAGCACAGAAAGCTCAGGGTACACCATACAGGATCGGAGTGTCCTTCATCTAGCCCATTTCTAATTACCCATCTATTTTTCTTTTCTTCCACTAATGAGGCTGCGGGTCATATGAACAGCTTTTTACTTTGGACTGTGACATGATTTTGTTTCATTTCTAGTTGATAAAGGGCACCCAAGGGGCTCCTCTAAAGGCTAGATGAAGTTTCACAAAAATTCCCATAATCTTTGATCCTCATCAATTTTCTCCATATACAGTTGGGTTCATATATATTTGGACACAGGCACAATTTTAGTTTTTTTCAGGTATTTTCTAAAACATATTCAAGCTATAGTTATATATGGGCTGAAAGTGCACACTTTCAGGTTTAATTTGAGTGTATGTACATCCAAATCGGAGAAAGGGTTTAGGAATTACAGCTCTCGATTAGCCACCCCCCCCCCTTTTTTTCAAGGGACCAAAAGTAACTGGACAATTGAATCAAAAGCTGTTTTATGGCCAGGTGTGGGCTACTCCTTCGTTATTTCTTCATCAATTAAGCAGGTAAAAGTTCTGCAGTTGATTCTAAGTGTGGTATTTGCATTTGGAATCTATTGCTGAGAACATACATCATGCATTCAAAGGAGCTGTCCACACAAGTGAAACAGGCCATTGTAAGGCTTCACAAATTAAACAAATCCATCAGAGAGATAGCAGCAACATTAGGAGTGGCCAAATCAACAGTTTGGTACATTCTGAGGAAAGAAGAATGCACTGGTGAGCTCAGCAACATAAAAAGGCTTGGACGTCCACGCAAGACAACAGTGGTGGATGATCGCAGGATTCTCTCTATGGTAAAAAAAAAACCCATTCACAACATCCACACAAGTGAAGGACACTCTCCAGGAAGTGGGCATATCATTGCCAAAGTCTACAATCAAGAGAAGACTTCATGAGAGCAAATACAGGAGGTGCAAACTATTCATAGACCTGAATAGAAAATCCAGATTAGACTTTGCCAAAAAACAACTAAAAAGCCAAACCAGTTCTGGAAAAGCATTCTTTAGATGGATGAAACTAAGATGACCCTGTACCAGAATGACGGGAAGAAAAAAGTGTGGAGAAGGCTTGGAACAGTTCATGATTCAAAGCACACAACATCATCTGTAAAACATGGTGGAGGCAGTGTGATTGCATGGGCATGCATGACTTCCAGTGGCACTGGGTCATTGGCGTTTATTGATGATGTGACAGAAGACTGAAGCAGCCGGATGAATTCTGCAGTGTTTAGTGATATACTCTCTATCCAGATTCAGCCAAATGCAGCAAAGTTGATGACGGTGCTTCACAGTACAGATGGACAATGATTCAAAACAGACTGCAAAAGCAACCCAAGAACTTTTGAAAGAAAAAAAAAAAGGAAAAGTAGTGGAATATGGAGCTTTTGAAAGAAAAAAACAATGAGAAGTAGTGGAATATTCTGCAATGGCCATGTCAACTACCTGATCTCTACCCAATCGAGCACGCATTTCACTTGCAGAAGGCAAAACTAAAGGCAGAAAAACCAGCAAACAAAGAACAACTGAAGTCAGCTGCAGCTAGAGCCTGGCAAAGCATCAGAAAGGAGGAAACCCAGTCTTTGGTAATGTCCATGGGTTCCAGACTTCAGGCAGTCATTCCCAGTAAAGGATTCTCAACAAAATATTAAAAATGAACATTTTATTTAGGAATATATTAATTTGTCCTCTTACATTTGAGCCCCTGAAAATGGAGTGACTGTGTATAAAAATGGTTGCAGTTCCTAAAATGTGTACTTGATATTCATGTTCAACCCCTTGAATTAAAGCTGAAAGTCTGCACTTAAAATTCATTTGGATTGTTTTGTTTTAATTTATTCTGGTGGCATATAGAGCCAAAAGTATGAAAATTGTGCCTGTGTCTAAATATATAAGGACCTAACTGTACGTGCAGACCACTGATGTAAACTGATCCATCTTCCTTCTTCATGGCCTGCCCAAAGTTGGAGTAGTGTCTAAATTATGCAGCGTTATTGGCATTGTCCACGTATAAAAACATATGCTGACATGGCCAATTTTTAGGTCTAGGTTCAACCCACGCAGCACATTTTTAATGTAATTGGGAAAAGGATATGCATAAAATTCTCCAGCCTCGAGCAAGCAAACCGATAAACATCAACAAATCCAGGTGGATCTCAGGTCTCATGCCCATCCACCATGGCCTAGTTCCTCTCCAGGCAGTGGAAAATCACCTTCTTAGTTTAATAAAATTACACAGAACACAGCTCTTGCATGGTAGATACTCAGAAGTACTTTTTTTAAAAAGTGTGATTACCAAGGCAGCATCATTAACCCTTCCACTCTTTAACCCAGAAACTAGTAAGAAGGGGAAAAGGATGGTGGTGGTGATGGGGTTTGATGTGATGGCATTCCTCATCAGCTGTCTTTGAAGCATACATTTAATTTTATGGCATTATAAAATGAGTACGCATGAACTTTCACTGTCCATTTGTGATTGGCACTGATGGCTGCATTGCATGCAATATTTTTGTGCACATTATTAATGTGAAACTTTAGCCAGAAAATCAGGTCCTGCTAGATCACTTCAGGCTGGCCCCTTTTGCAGGTATAACTGTGTAAAACATTAAATACAAGTGCTTGTATGGTTTAAAATCCAGTAATACACTGTCTCACCCTCCTCTGCACATGCTCAATTGCTCTATATTTTACCACTGCAGAAAAAAAAAAAAAAAATCTACAAGTGGATTGGCTAACAGCCTAAATATTTACTGCTGTTGAGGGGCTCTGGGCTTCAGCAAAATGGCAGCCTCCAGTAAGAAGAAACTGACAATGCTGGGGGCAATTTACAGCACAAACTAATTTTCGTAGCATAATTATTAATCTGGAATGTATGTTCCTTGCCAAAGAACATTATTTCTTACCAAGTTATGAGTAAGCTTCCATTTTAAATAACTAAAAACCTTGTAGCCCAGATATTTTGGGGTACAAGGTGACCACCACAGAGGATAGCATGTCCGCCTAGCAGCAGTAGGGTTGTCAATTCGAATCCCAACCACGGCACTACCTGCCTGGAGTTTGCATGTCCTCCTCGTGCTGGTTTCCTGCAAATACTCTGCGATTTCCTCCCACACTCCACAGACAGGCTGGCTCTTATCTAAATTGGCCCTAATATATGCATGTATGAATATGAGATAAGGACCTTAGATTGAGGGCAAGGACTGATGTGAGTGTACAATATATATATGTAAAGTGCTGTATAAATTGATGGTGCTATACAAGTACCTGTAATAAAAATAAATAATCCTGCAACAGGCTGCCATGTTTTAAGAGTTCTGCTTCCGGTACATTTTTTGTATTTCATATTTCCTTTAAACTCTGTACATAAAGTTAAATATACAATATTTTGAAGATGACAACCCCCCCCCCCCAAAAAAAAAACAAAAAAACATGCAAAAACAAATAAATAAATAAAACTTACCATATTTCTTCCGAATCTCATTGTGTTTTATGGTCCTTTCATTCTTCCTGCAGCAGAAATTTAACACAAAATCAGGCAAGGATATCAAGTAACATCTGTAATGCATATATAGTATAAGCCCTTTCCAGATAAATATATTAAAAAAGTGGATAGCGCTATAGACTAATCTCCTATTAGGGTACCATCCCCTATTTTAACACATCTATCCAAAATAAATCTCTCAATCCCCAAAGGGCTCAAGGGTGAGAGAGGAAGGTCATTATAGGACTTTAATTGTGTCTCAATAGGAGTATTACAACACCATGTCATTACAATACAAACATCTTTATTACAAGGGTTCAAATAAAAATGGTAAAATGTGCCAAATGCCGTATCATAGAAGATACAAAATCAACAAGTAAGAAAAAAATGGTCTGATGAATCGTGGGTTGAAGTATTAAGTACTGCCATGAGGTCTAAACATCGCCACCAAATAAGAAATTATTCTATACACATGGACTATACACCTTAAACAACCCACTGTAAACTCTTTTGAATCATCCAACATGGCCGCATCCTTATACACTATTCCTGCAAAAATTGCGTCCACGGGCAGATATGCCACATCTTTTGAAGCAGCATGGAGGCCTTTTTTGTTGGCCTTTTTCACCAAGTCCTTTCCACTTATACATATGAAGTGAGCCATATCAATCTTTTGGATATGGCCGTGGATCCTGAGGAAGCAACTTGTGCGAAACGCATCATGCCCTTTTCTTACAGGTTGATTACATATCTTCTATGATATGGCATTTATTTATTATTTCAGGTACTTATATAGCGCTGTCAGTTCATGCAACGAATATATATATATATATATATATTACATTCACATCAGTCCCTAACCCTCAAGGGACGTACAATCTAAGGTCCCCAACTCACATTCATACATACACATACTAGGGCCAATTTAGACAGGATCCAATTCACCTAGCAGCATGTCCTTGGAGTATTTTAGCATATTTGCACACATTTTTACGTTTTTTTTAGCCACTGTAATAAACATTTTTGGATTTTAAAAAGGCATCATGCTGTAATATTTACTGAGGCACAATTAAAGTCCCATAATGACCTCTCTTACACTTGAGCCCTTTGGGGATTGACAAATTTATTTTGGATAGATTTCTTCCAAGATAAAACACCTGGCTTACAGGAGCATTTACCGGCAGAGGACCCCAGATCTCTCCATAAAGAGGACCTGTCACTGCTCCTAGACAGCTCGCATGAAAAGATAAACACATACGTAGGTCCCGTACGCACATGTGAATTGTGATGGCAGCAAACATTTGAGGTATTGCTGCGAACATCAGAGCAAGAGCAATAATTCTATCTCCAGACTGCCTGTGTAACTCTAAACTGGTAAACTGTAAAGGCTTTTAAAGCAATGCCTATGGAGATTTTTAAGTTCTGTAATTTGTTGCCATTCCACGAGCGTACACAATTTTAATGTGTAACATGTTAGGTATCCATTTACTCGACGTAACATCATCTTTTATATTTTATGAAAAAATGTGATATTATGTAGTGTTTTTGTGCAATAAATTTCAGTCAAGTGTATTCTTTCCAAAAAAAAATATGTGCGTTTGAAAAACAACTGCACAAAATATTGTGACAAAAAATGCAACATCCACCATTTTATTCTCTAGTTCCCCTGCTTAAAAAAAATAATAATATTAGATATATAAAAAGATAAATAAAATGTTTGGGGGTTCTAAGTAATTTTCTATCCAAAACAAAAAAAAAAGCTGCATTTTTACATGTATGTGAGAAGAGTCAGAACTGGCTTGGGCAGCTAGTGGTTAAGAATAACTGTCTGGGTGACCCCCAAGTGACAGAGACCCTTCATCACTGTATCCAGAACTAAGAATTTGACCACGATTAGGCTGTTAACAAGACGCCCAGTGTAGATTTTTCTTCTTCTTTATAAACTCCTAAAACAAAACCCTGAAAAAGGAAACTGCACAGTATCTAAAATAGTGTTCTAGGCCCGGAGGAATAATAGTTTTATTTCGGTAACTTTCACGGTCAAGTAGCAAGAAGCAGCAATATATTCTGCAAATAAAAGTTCAATTTCACCAGCATTGCCCTCCTGTGCAGAAGCTTCTCCAGACAAGAGAGTCGGCAAATCACAAAGTGACAGATCGGCGGTTTTACTTAAACTGCAATTTTGTGTCTATCGGTGCTGAAAAAAAAAAAGTTTTTATGGAGGCCGCTGAGCACCTAATAAGTCACCTCATTTGACGATCGTCCTATTAATTGGCAAGCTTTGCGCAAGCATTAATTTTTCTGTTCTGTAAAATACCAGTATAATAATATTGTAGAGGAGTCATCGGGAGGGATGTAAAGAGGGGCAGATTACAATGACGGAATGTAATCTTACACCCAATTATTGCCACGACTCGGGCGCTGATGGAGTAACATGTCATGTAATTAACGTGTTTGCAAAAATGATTGCATGAATTATTAACTTTCCTGCTTTGCATATACAATCACATTAACTTTTGCAGACACAGAAAGACAGACAGAACCGTATTAATTAAAGAGAAAAATGAACGGAAAATTGATTTTTAAATCATTTTCAGCCTTTAACTTTTTGTTACTTTTTTGGCATCTGCATTTTTATGAAATGTCACCGGAAAATTAGTTTTATAAGACAAACGTTTAGCGGTTATGGATTGGCACATTCTAACAGAAAAGGTCAATGGCAGTTCCTATAATGGAGATTTATAAGGAGTGATTATAGCAGTTAGCTAAAAATTAAAGCTTGATAAGATAGAACGAGTCCAGAGACAAGCAACAAAAATGGTGAAAGGTCTGGGGGATAAAACATATCAAGAGCGACTGCGGGAACTTAACATGTACAGTCTGCAGGAAAAAAGGGAAATGGAAGACATGATTGAAACCTTCAAATACATCAAGGGGGTGAATAAAGTTCAGCAGGGCAGGATTTTCAACACGAAAACAAAATCAAGAACACGGGGACCTTAACTTCCTCGGCGGTCTGATTCTTTCCGATTTTTTGTGCTGAAAGCGGTACCATTTTTTTGCAAGGAAATTTGTAGTTTTTTATTGTAGGCTGTAATTTTTAGGAATAACTCACTGAAATCTGTACAAACAAGAGTCTAGTAAACATCCCGGCTATGATAAAACTTGAAACACGAAATCATAAATTATAATTTAATAATAATAAAAAATGATAACATAATAATAAATTTAATTCAATAATATAATCAAACCAAAAACACTGAAATTTGAAATACAGAGGAAAATTCCCACATCGCTGAGCAAAGTCGCAAAATCGGTTTCAGTGTCTGATGACGAATTTCCCCACGAATCATTATCACTCAATTCTGCAAGTGGTTCTGATTTACTATCGCTGTTCTCTAGCCGGTCTACAACTGCTTTTGACATAAAGGGACGCTTTTTGGACGCCATGGACTTTTCTAAGTTTCCAGGCAGAAAGAACAGTCAAAATGCAGGCAGGGCGCAGGACAAAGCAGTAGGGACAAAATATATGTGAAATGCATTGAAAACAGCAATGACAGCAAAAATGACATTTTTTAAAAATTTAAAATTTCCCGCCGGTTCCGGCACCCGTACGTCCCGTCGTCACAGGGACCGTAACACGGAAGCCGGATGCCGGCATCGGCCGGAGGAGATGGCCGGGGACACTGCAGGGGACACATCGCGGGAGTGAAGGACAAGGTAAGTGCTGCAGGGACCCCCTGAGCAACGCCGCATGGTAAGCCCGAGTGTAGCTCGGGGTTACCGCTCTTGGTACTCAAATTTTACCCCGAGCTACACTCGGGAAAACCGCTAAGGAAGTTAAACTAACTGGAGGAAAGTTCAGAACTAATCTCAGAAAGTACTATTTTGCCGAAAGAGTAGTTGATGGTTGGAATAAACTTCCAGCAGAGGTAGTGAGCCAGTCAACAGTTAATAGCTTCAAACATGCTTGGGACAAGAACAGATCTATACTTGGACAAAAAGCAAACACACACACACTCGATGGACCATTCGGTCTTTTTCTGCCATCACTGTTTCTATTAAACCCACAAAACAAAAAAAGTAATATATTGCAGCTATTGCATTAGTTTTCTTCTTTATTTTATTTTTTCCTTTATTTTCACCTGGTGATCCAGCAAGTAACACTTTCCTTCTCTTAGGGTGTCTCCATTCTGGATGGAGGGGCAATGGAGACACCCTTGGACAACAGCATTGTTAATCTAGGGAGTTGGTAGTGTTAAGCTGGATATACACAAAAATAAAAGTTCTATAGCACACCCTGTCCCTGGAGGATCGCTAGATTGTAACCATCTCCCAAGGGTATATCCCAAGGGTATATACTGTGATCAACCAAAAAAAATACAACCCTGAAACAGTGCTCGTGGCAATCCTACTCTCCCTAAAAAAAAAAAAAACAAAAAAAAAAAAAACACATGCGCACCATCGCACCTGCACAGGCGTGAACAGTGCCTAAAAGAGGAAGGTGGGGGTGTTTTTGCAGAAAGACCACTGCTTCCGCAAAGAGCAAGGGTCCTCCCTCTGTAGTATGCTGCGCTGACCTGCGTTGCGTTACAATGCAACATGTAAGCATTTTAGTGCAACAGATGTAAGCAGATGTAAGTGGATGTCAATGCAATGCACAGGCCATCCTGTGAAAATGCAATACGCTTTAATGCGTGCTAAAATGCATGTCAATTGACGTCAAAATGCATGTCAACGGATGGCAGCTGCAACTAAAATGAATGGAAATGTACAAACAAGCCTGTGAGAATTGGCCCCCCAATGCTCCTGGAAAGTAGCAGATTTAAAATTGAAAAGTGCAGTTGGGTTTACTAAAGACAAAAAAAAATAAATAAATAAAAGTTCTATCTGGTACGGTAAATAAACACAAATCTTCCCCTGAATACTTTTTTTTTTTTTTTTTTATTTACAGCTTCCTTATTTCCTTATGTAACCATAACCAACCCAACTGCTTCTCTCCCTGGGTGCATTCTGGGAAATATTACTACATTTGTTAGCAAAGCAACAGCACCGCATTGGCGTATATTTCGCTGTTTATTTAAAGCCCGTCATAATTTCACCCAGAATTTACAATATTGTCAGATTAACGGGCTCAAACATTTTGTCACGCAGGGCACTGCGGAGCACAGGCTCCGTTCTCGCCTGTAAATAAACGGTACGGGAAACAAGTCAGGTTTAATGAATTAGCAGAAGGTGGTGGTGCAGTTTTCAGAGAGGATTGGGTCTGATGCAAATCCATAACATCCCCCTGACACAGAGCTTTTAATGAATTTTTGATATATATGCAGAACAAATGGGAAACACTATAAAACAAAAGCTGCAAAGAACAATTTGTGAATCTTCCAGCACGGCTTTTTCCGAGAAACTTTTTCTCATATTTAATTTGAAGGATTTATACTTGTTTTGTTTAGGATTTGTTTTCTTGTAGTATCCTTAAATGGGAGCACGGAGGTCCATAAAGCTGATCATAAACCGAGCAGCCAAGAAACACATCACAAATACAGATTTGTGCACGGTTTAGTCTGCCAAAATGTTTAGAATTCTGCTCAGCTGCTCTTGTGATTTTCACACCCACGTCACGTTGCCAGGAGGGTGACCCCACAATTCCATACTGCAACTCTGTATGCCCAATCCCCGGCTGATGCATGCTCAACGGACAATTAATTGCATTATTAAACTAGTAGGGATCCTTACCTCTCCTCTTCTATAACCCTACCTGAACATTCCCCGTCAACTTTAAAGTATATGTAAACCCTCACCTTGTCAAATCCCATTCAGTAAAAAATAGAAAGGAAATGCAAAACATTTGCGGATACATATTAAAAAAAACAAAAAAAACAATTATATATATATATATATATATATATATGAGACAGAGAGCTTTAAATACTCCTCCCTCCCCTTCCTGATCACATACCCTTTGCTGCATAAGGAGCTTAGAGAACAGTGGGAGGAGAAACAGCAGCACATTGATCTTCCCAGTGAATGGCTGTGCATGAAAAGGGGGGTCAGCACAAGTCTGATCATTGGATTAACTCCAAGCACAGCTAGAGAACAGACCACACTGTCTCTCCCACCAGCAATACAAAGAGAACAGGATATCTTTTTATACAAGTGCACACTATAGCAGGCACATATCAGGAATATGAAACGCTGGGGTAACATTCTTTAAGTTTCTTGATATATGGCAGTGCTCAATGGAGCATGGTTGGCCAACAGAGAGAAGCCTTCTTGCTTTTACTGCCTATTCACGCCATATTATAAAAATTGGGAAACCGTACAAAGCTGTACAAAAACGAATTAAAAGAAGCAAAAACAAAAAGAGGATATCCTCTCTCATAAATCAATAGTAATAAACAATAAGTGTTGCGCTATTGAAATATAAATAGCTGGTAAAAAAAAAAACTATAAAATTAAATAACCGAAGTGAAAAATAGTGTACCAATATTCTTATACACACTTATATGTACTTATATTCTTTGAATAAATATTATTGCTAGACAGTAAAGTGATAAAAACATTAATAAAAGAAAGTCCACAGTGAAAAAAAAAAAAAAAGTGTCAGTCCCCTCTAAGGGGAATACACAGCCATCTTCTCCTCTTTTTTATCTTCTAAAAACACCACTGTCTCCTAGCACCGGAGTGAGGACAAGATGCAGGCTTACCTAATAAATAGACCCCCTTATTCAGAGTGCTCAATAATCGCTTCAGAGAAATCAATCCAGGACAACCCCCCACACCAATACTATTATCCAGCACCGTTCCTCAGGTAAAAGGCAAATGTAGTATAGGCAGGTAAAAACATGACAAGATAAGCAGATAAACACTTCTCGTAGCGTAGATATCTCCAAACAACATTAAAGTGTTACTAAACCCCAACAATAAAATCAGTCTGTATATGCAGTAAAGCATGCTTGTTATACTCACTGTGAAACCTAAGGGGTTAATCCTCTGCATTGTATTAAAAGGCCGTTTGATCCTGTCTTCTCTGATCCTCCCCTTCTTCCAGTGTCCCCCTCTTACCTCCTGTTAAGACAGACTGAACCGTAGGCATTTTGCACATGCTCAGTTTGGTGTGTATTACTAGAGGGTTTTTATTTTTCCTTGGAAGAGTGCATGCCATCAGCACTGTCCAGACAGAGGTCAGGGGTTCTGCATCCTCCTAGAGTAAAAAGAAAACTACTCCTACAAGCTTTAGCTAGTGCTCAGCTAGACAGAGCAGTCTTGTGGCTTCTATCAAACTGCTGATGAGAAAAATTATTTAGCAGTTTATAATTACCAATATAATTGCATTTCCATGTTGTGTGTACTGTGGGAGACCAGATATAGTGAATGCAGGGTGCGGGGAAACCAGTCATAGTGAATGCAGGGTCCGGGGAGACCAGATATAGTGAATGCAGGGTCCGGGGAGACCAGATATAGTGAATGCGGGGTTCCGGGAGACCAGATATAGTGAATGCAGGGAGCGGGGAAACCAGATATAGTGAATGCAGGGTTCCGGGAAACCAGATATAGTGAATGCAGGGAGCGGGGAAACCAGATATAGTGAATGCGGGGTTCCGGGACAACAGATATAGTGAATGCAGGGTCCGGGGAGACCAGATATAGTGAATGCGGGGTTCCGGGAGACCAGATATAGTGAATGCAGGGAGCGGGGAAACCAGATATAGTGAATGCGGGGTTCCGGGAAACCAGATATAGTGAATGCAGGGAGCGGGGAAACCAGATATAGTGAATGCGGGGTTCCGGGACAACAGATATAGTGAATGCAGGGTCCGGGGAGACCAGATATAGTGAATGCAGGGAGCGGGGAAACCAGATATAGTGAATGCGGGGTTCCGGGACAACAGATAGTGTGAATGCAGGGTCCTGGGAGATCAGATAGTGTGAATGCAGGGTTCGGGGAGACCAGATATAGTGAATGCCGGGTCCGGGGAGACCAGATATAGTGAATGCAGGGTCCGGGGAGACCAGATATAGTGAATGCAGGGTCCGGGGAGACCAGATATAGTGAATGCGGAGTCCTGGGAGACCGGATATAGTGAATGCAGGGTCCAGGGAGACCAGATAGAATGAATGCAGGGTCCTGGGTTTTGTAACACTTTAAGCTTAAGACATTTACAAACTTAAAATTGCATGTGCACATCTATATAATCACCATACGATATGAATATCGTCAACTCCTGGTTTGCTTTGTATACGTGATGACGTCACAGGGGAGGCTCCGCCCGACATGTTTCGTCATAAAACAGACGTCTTCCAGAACACTTTTCACTTTTATAATTCACTATTTTTGTCACTTTTCTTTACTGTCTAGCAATTATATTTATTCAAATTCATGGTGTATAAGAATAGTACACTATTGTTCACTTATAGTTTTTTTTACTTATAGTTTTTGGTCACAAGCAGCTATTCATATTTAAATAGCGCAACACTTATTGCTTATTACTATTCATGCCATATGTATTGGGCAGCAACACATACACAAAGCAATCTATTAGTTCAGTTGCCATCTATGCGTTAAAAAAGAAGTAGCACCTGCTACATTTTTTTTTAAGCATGTTTCATCACACTACACCTCATCGCAATGCTCGGAGCTGCATAGAAATTAATAAAATAAAATTTTTAAACATTTCAACAAAAAAAAAAAACCCCAACAAAAACAAAACAAAAACAGAAAACACTTGTGAGATGCTTTGTAATAACGCACTGCACAGCACAGGATGTGAATCAGCACTTATTTTTCTAGCATGCCAGACATTGTGGAAAGTAAATGTAAATCTTGATTAAAAAGAAGCAACAGTAACCTAAATAAGCATGGCATTCTACTTTCTTGACTACAGAGAAATAAAACAATTAGGTGTAGAATAAGTTAAAAAAACAAAAAAAAAAAAAACACACACACTTTACTTTTATTTCACTTTTTTTTTTTAAAAAGTGGTGGTTTCAACAGACTGTCACCATCAAGTATCCTGTACTAACTCAAATTATAGACCAGCCTTAGCTTTTTTGCTGTGGGAGCGAAGAAAACAGCAACCTCCAGACTTTGGATGCAATATTCTGCAATATTAAATTCCAGCTGAAAGACACCCCCCTGTAGTATAGGCAGCTAATAAGGAGGAATACTCTGCAGCCACTCTCCCATGAGTGGGCAATCACCACAGCTCCATGTACATCGGGACCACATTCAAATATAAAGAAGAATATAATGGTGCAGCATGTCTTTACAATATCTATTTATGAAAAGGTTTAAAAGCCACTCACAAATAAGGTGTCTAGCTGACACCAGCATCAATCGCCTAGGCAGGGAAAAGAACCGCAGCTCCGCTCATTCAGCTGTCTCCCGACAATAGCAGGGAGCGTCCTGACGTCAGCATCCGATAGACTACGCCCTACGCGTTTCGTCACCACGTCCGCACGGAGCGGATTAAGATAGTAGGTAGGGACAGTGGGAATCTTGTTCATCCATTCATGCTTGTCACTAATTAGATGATGAGGCATTTGGCTACCTTAAGAGAGTCATAGTTACTCCTGCCGTTTACTGAACGCTCTATTGAATTTCTTGACTTTGACATTCAGAGCACTAGGGCAGAAATCACATCAACACCCGCCACGGGCGGGCCTTCCCGTGAGGACGTCATAGCGACGAAATGCGTAGGGCGTGGTCTATCGGATGCTGACGTCAGGACGCTCCCTGCTATTGTCGGGAGACAGCTGAATGAGCGGAGCTGCGGTTCTTTTCCCTGCCTATGCAATTGATGCTGGTGTCAGCTAGACACCTTATTTGTGATTGGCTTTTAAACCTTTTAATAAATAGATATTGTAAAGACATGCTGCACCATTATATTCTTCTTTATTTTTGAATGTGGTCCCGATGTACATGGAGCTGTGGTGATTGCCCACTCATGGGAGAGTGGCTGCAGAGTATTCCTCCTTATTACCTGCCTATACTACAGAGGGGTGTCTTTCAGCTGGAATTTAATACTGCAGAATATTGCATCCAAAGTCTGGACTGAAGGTTGCTGTTTTCTTCGCTCCCAGAGCAAAAGCGCTAAGGGCTCGTTCACACTAGGCTGTTTTGCCAACGCTTGCCAAACGCCCCTATAGCGTTTGGCAAGCGTTGGTCCGGCGTTTGCGGAGCGTTTTTTAACGCTCGGCAAACGCCGCATGCGCGGTTTAGCGGCGGTTGCTAGGCGTTTGCCGAGCGTTAATAACGCCCCACAAACGCCTATAATGCAGTTTGAGTGGTGTTACCGCTCCGCAAACGCCCCGCAACCGCGTCGCAACCGCACCGCAAACGCCGGCCGGGCGTTTGCGGAGCGGCACCATAGACGAGAATAGGAGGCTTCAAAGCCTCCTGACTCGTCCAGAGGCGTCCGTTTTGCCGCAACGCGACGCAAACGCTCCCGTTAGAACAGCACCATGTGCTGTAATGTGCAGAATTGGCAGAGGCGTTTGGGAAGCGGTAAAAACGCTTCCCAAACGCCTCTCTGCCGCCTGCACACAAGGCTAGTGTGAACGTAGCCTAAGGCTGGTCTATAATTTGATCAGCACTTAGCTCTGGTGAGTGCATTCGACTTATTTGGTGGTGGATTGCTCACGGTGTTATATATTTTGTCACACGAGTAATATATATTGGGACTTTCACATATTGATTCATAGACATTTATATGCTTTTTAGTGCACTCTTATGTTTGATTTAATTTATCCCAAATATTTTTTGGAGTTAGAGTTGCTGCTGTATAATTTGAGGGCGTGGCGCTTTTCTAAAACCAATTTATATGTACGAAGTGTACCTAATAATGATTAAAAAAAATAAATAAATAAATAAAAAAAAGTGAAGAATGACCCTTAACTGACCTACCGGGCAAAAGACTCCTGGCAGGCCCAATGGACCCTGATCCTCATGGCCAGCCAAAGCGAACCAATGAATAGTGGGTGAGGGGCTTCCGGAGCAGACTCCCAAGGCAGGAGATGAAAGAGCGTTCCCCCTAAGCCCAGAGACCCACACCTTCCATCCATGAGTGAAAAAACACACAAATGAGAGCAAGTGGCATACATGAAGAAAAAAAAAAAAAGGAGAAGGTGCATGTGCAATGATAAAAGTGAGAGATGCTGTGGCAGAGAAAAATCCCCCATGTTGTCAGAGTGCGGGTTCCCATTTGCACCATCTTATATGTAACAGTAAATATTGATTTTTATGATGGCATTTTACAATATTTATACTGATGTCCTTTCGTTTAAATTTCACAATTTAAAATTCCTCCTAAAGTCGTATTAAACCCAAAACCAAAAATGTAATATATTGAAACTTACCAATCATTAGATGTGGTAGCTACATTCGTTTTCTTTTTTAGGCTTTCCTTCTCTTGTTTTCACTTGGTGATCAATAACAATAACACACCTCCTGTATTAAGAGTGCCTCCACTCTGGATGAAGGAGCACAGGGGGCACTTTTGGACAGTAGCATTGTCAGTCTGGGAGGGGGAGGGGAGGGTTAAATGTACTAGCGGATGTAGGTGCACTAACCAATTGAAGCCAAACTCCAGATAGCACTTGATAAGCAGTTACAGCAAACATTTTTTTCCCTTTTTTGGATAAAGGTGTTACATAAATAAAATCTGATCATTTTAAACACCCCTGTTAGGGGTAAATGGTTTGCTTCATCTCTGTAACTGATACATCTAAAAGGAAAGCTTGATCTTTTGAAAAACAACAGACATACCGGCCAGATCACCAGATGGAAATAAAAGAAGGAAAGCTTAAAAAAAAAAAAAAAAAAAAAAAAAAAAATGAGACAACTAATACAGCCATGGCATATAAGAATTGGTAAGCTGCAGTATAAAATGTATAAATGTTTGCTTTTGGGTTTGATACTGCTTTAATTCAAAACTTCCTTTAATTATAAAGAAATGTTGGCTTTTGATGGCATCTGGTCCTGTGGCCAGCTCCTCGGCATTGGTCACATGCAGGGCAGACTGACAACTCATGGGGCCCCCGGGCAATAGGGGATCATGGGGCCCCTGTGTCCTTGCCCAAACTCAAAAAAGCCTATGAAAAAGGTACCAAGGGCATCTCATGGGGCCCCCTACTGACCCCGGGCCCTCGGGCAATGCCCGAGTTTCCAAGTGGTCAGTCCGCCCCTGGTCAGATGGCGCAAGCTCAAGTGGAGGATTGACGTTTAGCCGAAGATGTCGATTGGCCACAGCAGCCTGAAAGTCAATCCCCTGAGGAATTTTGAAGAGCCCACATGATGCAATTCCTTGGCACTGGTCACATGATAGAGGCAGGATTCAGCGCTAACACAGCAAGCCTTCAGTTATCAAATGAAAGCTTCCTGAAATTTTGAGTACAGGTCTGCTTTAAACGTCAGTTTTCTTTGTTGTCTTGCCGGTTTTCCCAGTGATTGGAAAGTTGTAGCCATTTCTCTAAAAGCCCCGGTGTGAATTCGATCAGTAGCCCCGGGCACACAAAACCACTCGGCAGCATTACGCCATCAGGCATGAAAAGGTTTTCTTATATCAACACTCGAGCTGTGAATAAACAGAACAGCAGGGCTGGAAATGGGAACAGTACAGTGACTGCCATCTGTTCCTGCGAGTCGCTGTGTACGGCACTGATCATTATACAGGGTAAGTAATACTCTGGAACTACTCATTTTTAAAACGTTAAGACGCGCTGTCCATCGAGGTAATGGACACCAAATCACATTGTGGCAGGTGCAGACTGAATGCATCCATCCTCTATTATGCTTCTGTAAATAAACATTAAACACTCGTAGCTGGGCCGGCACAGCACATGCCATCTGATCTATTGCTGTGCCCACGAGCTGTGCTTTTTATTTTTCCCTTCTACTTCTCTGAAGTCTTTAAAGAGTATCAAGTTGCATTAAGAACTGGATAATACAATCGCAACACAAGCCATTATATAGAATGTTTCAGGATTCAAAATTACCATGTATTGTCAATCTGCTGCCAGGAGGTCATTTTCTATTATTTCCAGAAAGAAAAATATATTAAAATCTCTTTTTAGTTTACAAACAAGGCCACCCACGCATTTCGTCCCCTTGTGCGTGTAATAAGCTCGCCGTTTCCTAAAAGCCTGCGCAAAGCTTAAAAAGCGGAATTCCTACCTAACCATAAAACATTTCTGATAAAGTCCCCTCCCCCTCCCTATGCAAAAAAGATCTGTATACTTATTTTTTCAGTCCACTCCACTCCAGTTTAGTGATTCTGCAGCTCTGGTTCCCCTTGTCACTTGACAACAGCTGGGAATTCTGGGAGTGTTAATGTCAGCCATAGGCTCCCATAGCCCAGCCACTGTCGGTGCACCCTGCCCAGCCACTGTCGGTGCACCCTCTTCTCCCCTGCAGCCAGCCACTCATTGAAGTACACTCACTGACTGAAGGTTAATTTACTTTTATTTTGCCTTCCCTTGTTCTCCCCCATCCATAACATACCAATGACTTTTTTTTTTTCAATAAAACCAGTTTTCATTACATACCTTAATTTAGACCCAGTGATCTCATCATTGGGTCTCTGTGCTTCCCTATGAAATGCAATTAGATCATGGCTGGTGGGAGGGGAGGGCAGGGTGCTGTACATAGCTTCTTATAGACACTACAGAACTCTATTGGTTCTCCTTTGTCTTCCTATATAATCATCGTTATGAGGGGAAAGCCCTTTTGAAGTTGGATGTAAGGGAGCTCTTGTATATGGAGGAGGCTATGGAGAGGAAATTTTCCTTGGCAATTGGAGGATAATATTGTATCCATAAACTGCAATTTATTCTCATCTCTGGTGAGTGTAGAATACATCAGTATTCACGGGAAGGTGTGGATCTGTGGAGCCTTTTCTCTGTATTACACTTATCCTAAAATTATTTTGGAGCATTATTTGCATGTTTAACCTCCCTGGCGGTATGATTATTTCAGATTTTTGGTGCTGAAAGCGGTACCATTTTTTTGCATGGAAATATGTAGTTTTTTTATTGTAGGCTGTAATTTTTAGGAATAACTCACTGAAATCTGTCTGAACAAGAGTCTAGTAAACATCCCGGGTATGATAAAATTTGAGACACGAAATCATAAATTATAATTTAATAAATAATCATAAAAAATAATAATATAATAATAATACATTTAATTCAATAATATAATCAAACCAAAAACACTGAAATGTGAAATATAGCGCCAAGTTCGGACATCACTGAGCAAAGTCACAAAATCGTTTTCAGTGTCTGATGACGAATTTCCCCCACGAATCATTATCACTCAATTCTGCAAGTGGTTCTGATTTACTATCGCTGTTCTCTAGCTGGTCTAAAACCGCTTTTGACCTAAAGGGACGCTTTTTGGACGCCATGGACGTTTCTCAGTTTCCAGGCAGAAAGAACAGTAAAAATGCAGGCAGGGCGCCGGACAAAGCACTCGGGACAAAATGTATGTGAAATGGTTTGATACAGCAATGTTTTAGTATGTAAAATTTGTTTGGAGAAAAAAATGACATTTTTAAAAATTTTCAAATTTCCCTCCACCGTACGTCCCGACGTCACAGGGACCGGAATACAGAAGCCGGATGCCGGCATCGGCCGGAGGAGATGGCCAGGAACGCTGCAGGGGACACATCGCGGGAGCGCAGGACAAGGTAAGTGCTGCAGGGACTCCCTATGCAGCGCTGCATGGTAAGCCCGAGTGTAGCTCGGGGTTACTGCTTTTGGTACTGAAATTTTACCCCGAGCTACACTCGGGAATACCGCCAGGGAGGTTAAAGGGGACTGACTGTTTTTGGTTTCATCACTTTTTGTATTTGGACACAAATTTTATTTTTTTCATTTTGGTGGTTTTGGACATTTATTTTATAACCACAGAATTTATTATGATTTGTGTAGAATTATTTTTGATTCATTTCATGTTTCGCGCGGTTTTATTGTTTCACTGATTTTTTTCAATCTTTTTGATTCTTATCAAGGCACAGCAGCATTCACTTTCACATTTTTCACATAGTTCTTGTGGCGCAGGTTGTTTTTGTTTTAGTTTACTACAGAACCCCAACCAGTGCTCCTTGGCCTTTGGCTCTGGTTCCATATCCGAACGCCCCCTTCTCCTGTCTAGTGAGGACACACATGGCATTGAAAAGCCATCAGTACCGGTGCATAGAATAAAAGAGGGTGGGGAGAGAGCCAGTTTCAGATGCCCTAAAATCACAGAAGTAGACACCACAAAAATTCAGCGACCTCCATTTCCTTCTGGGTACCGTGCTGAGCAGTGCCCTACCACATTCTAAAAACAGGGAGGTCCGACACTCAGCAAGGGAGCCATTCAGAGAATGTTTTGCATTTTCAGAATAAATGCAAAACATTCTCTGACTGGATGAGGTGGTGTGTGACATCACTGCCCTGTCTCTTCACCTCATCCAGTCAGAGAACACTTTGCAATCATGCAGGAAATGCAAAGCACTCCCTGAATGGCTCTTTGGAAGTGGGAGCGGGTACCTGTCAAATTCGGGTACCCTCCCCCTAAAGGTCTGCAGTCTCTGGTCATCTCCTGTGGTACTTCCGCAGTCTCTGGTCATCTCCTGTACTGTGTCCGCAGTCTCTGGTCATCTTTAGTAGTACGTCCGCAGTCTCTGGTCATCTCCTGTACTACGTCCGCAGTCTCTGGTCATCTTCTGTAGTACGTCCGTAGTCTCTGGTCATCTCCTGTACTGTGTCCGCAGTCTCTGGTCATCTTTAGTAGTACGTCCGCAGTCTCTGGTCATCTCCTGTACAATGTCCGCAGTCTCTGGTCATCTCCTGTACAATGTCCGCAGTCTCTGGTCATCTCCTGTACAATGTTCGCAGTCTCTGGTCATCTCCTGTACTACGTCCGCAGTCTCTGGTTATCTCCTGTACTACGTCCGCAGTCTCTGGTCATCTCCTGTACTACGTCCGCAGTCTCTGGTCATCTCCTGTACTACGTCCGCAGTCTCTGGTCATCTCCTGTACTACGTCCGCAGTCTCTGGTCATCTCCTGTACTACGTCCGCAGTCTCTGGTCATCTCCTGTACTACGTCCGCAGTCTCTGGTCATCTCCTGTACTACGTCCGCAGTCTCTGGTCATCTCCTGTACTACGTCCGCAGTCTCTGGTCATCTCCTGTACTACGTCCGCAGTCTCTGGTCATCTCCTGTAGTACGTCCGCAGTCTCTGGTCATCTCCTGTACTACGTCCGCAGTCTCTGGTCATCTCCTGTACTACGTCTGCAGTCTCTGGTCATCTCCTGTAGTACGTCCGCAGTCTCTGGTCATCTCCTCTACAATGTCTGCAGTCTCTGGTCATCTCCTGTACTACGTCCGCAGTCTCTGGTCATCTCCTGTACAATGTTCGCAGTCTCTGGTCATCTCCTGTACTATGTCTGCAGTCCATTGGTTCAGAATTTTTTTTTTCTTGTTTTCCTCCTCTAAAATCTAGGTGCATCTTATGGAGCTAAAAATACAGTAACTGTGTAATACAAAGCCCGTGTGAAAGGGGGCATTTTCAGAGGTACTAACCTGTCCTGATCAAAAGGGGTTCTAACTCTTTCCCAATAAACCAAAAGAAAAAAATGAAGGCCCCTTTCACATGAGCAGACCGATCAGAGCTGTCTGTTCGTTATACAGGAGGAAACGATCGGACCCTCCATTCTCCTCTATGGCGCAGCGGATGTAAGCAGGCTTGTGTTTGTTTACACCTGCCTACCTCCAATCTGATCCAATCCACCCAGATGGAGAGGAAAGGATCCCCTTTCATTAGTTTTTTTGGATCAAAGTGCAGTCAGATGTAAACAGACAGGCAGTCCGTTTATGCATGAGAGCCCATAGGGCAGAGCAGGCTGTGTCTGTTCAGCATAAGCGGAGCGGACTCGGACCCTCTGCTCAGCTGGGGGGGGGGGGGGGGAGGATCAGTTGACAGATCCCTTGCTGAGCAAACGCATTCCGCCGAAAAGGGCCTAAAATTTTCCTAAAATCTGTTGCTTTCAGTTTTTCAAAGCTGAGTATAACTGGAAAGAATAGATAAAGACAAAACATATCACTGGTTTGAGTCCAAAGTCTAAATCTCCCATAATCACAGAGATGTCAATGACTCAGGATAAGTGTACTCTTGTCCATCACCTAAAACACCCAACTACTGACGTCATCTCGAAACACGGGGCTGTCACTTTGTAAGACTCATCACCCGTTCCTCTGATGAGGAGAGACGTCTCGCTGGTTTATTTATCTAGTTTAAATAACGAGGTTTTTAATAATTCATAGAGCCATTCGCTGCACAAAATGACAGTAAACAATGTACCTCTGGAGGGATTCCTGTTTCCTCTTTTCTCTCTCTCGGATAAGATTCTCTTCTTCTGCTTCCAGTCGACTAGAAAGGGGCAGAATAGAACAGTTGTCACATTTTGTGGGCAGTAAACAATGTACGTTTTTATGTCAAGAAGGACCAGCTGACAACACAAAGGGGGGAAGCTTTTTGATCGTCACCTGAATACATTTTATTGAGAGCCAAGCCTACGTCATGAAAGAATGACGCTGATCATTGTAAACTGAACTCCAGGCAGATATAAAGGACACAAATTAAAAGCGGTTCTAAAGTCTCAAGGTTTTTTACCTTCACACATTCTATGCATGAAGGTAAAAAACCTTGTGTGTAGCAGCCGCCATCCAGCCCACCCTGACACTTACCTGAGCCCCCACTTGATCCAGTGATGTCCTTTAGAGCCTTGGTTCTCTAGGGACTCTCACTCCTGATTGGCTGAGAAGGCCCCTTTCACATGAGCAGCAGCGGGAGCCAGTGGCTCCCTCTGCTGCCAAACACAGCCAGTGAGTCAATCAGGAGAGGGAGGGGGCAGGGCTGAGTCAAAAGGACATAAAGAGCAGTGGCTCGGGAGCGCACCTGCTCGGGTGCCCCCATAGCAAGCTGTTTTTTTGGGGCATCCGACAGGAGGGAGGGGCCAGGAGCGTTGGCGAGGGACCCGAGAAGAGGAGGATGCGGGCTGCTCTTTGCAAAAACATTACACAGAGCAAGTATGGCATGTTTTTTATTTTTAAGAAAAGAAGAAACAACTTTAGTATCACTTTAATGGAGTCTTGTATTCAATAATAACTGAAATTCATTTCTTTTTGTGCAAACAGTGCAAGTATGAGATTATGTACCTGGATAGCAGATCTTAAAGTGTCAGTGGAAGAAGCCGCACAAAGAGCCTGTTCATGCACTAAAAAGAAGCAAGCTGATCCTCTGTATCCTGGGATTCCACACAGGCAACCTTTCAGAGGTTAAAATCTACATGGACAACTTGGAGGAAATCAAAGATCGGCAGGGGGGGGCTAGATGGCATGAAGAACACATAGCATTTCACTGCAGGGTACCCTGCCCCACTTCACAGCCCACCCCACACCATAGTGTCCTCTGCCCCCTTTACATCACCACCTACACAGTAATGTCCTGACACCCCCACCCCCCCAAGCCGTGTCCTCTGTCCCCGTTCACATCACAACCCCTTACTGTACCGTCCTCTGCCCCCCCTCCCGCACCCACACATAGCAGTGTCCTTTGCCCTCTCCCCCACAGTAGTGTCCTGTGTCCCCCTGACAAGTGGATTTTTCATAACGATGATGCTCCTGCACATGATGCATTACATCATCACAAAATCCTGGCCCAGAAATCAATTTCTGAACTTGACCAACCACCTTATTCCCGTGACTTAGCACCCTGCAACTTTTGGCTGTTTCCAAAATTAAAAATTGCCTTAAAAAATAACACAGATTTGATGACATTACAGACATGCAGCGGCACTGCAACAAACGTACTGCACAGCGTTCCGGAAAATGAATTCCAGTAATGTTTCCAGCAGTCTGGTACGTCTGTTAAAAGTGCGTCTTGTCACAAGAGAACTGCTCTGAAAGTGATACTAGTTGCTAGTGTATAGATAAGCAAACTCCGACCCCCCTTCCCCCCCTGCAAAATTAAATTTTAACACCTCATATGTTTTATTTGACACGGAAGCTGAATTTACTGCATGTTGTTGTGGTATTTAGAATTGTTTTTTGTATAGTATTGTGTTCAGTAACTGTTAGAGATTATTGCATGAGTGTTATAGTTCATCTATGCTCTTTACCGAAAATCCAGCCAGCCCCATCACCTCCTTTTCTAGTTTGTATAGAGTAATAGTCTGTTGCGCTACACTTTGTTATACATTTAAGTAATGGTAAATATCATCCAATGGGAACAGAGCTTACAACTACTGATAAAGTGGGGTGGGGTTCAGCAGGGACTGACCAAGGTTAAGTCCATCCAGGGGCAGGTTGGTTGTACTGAAATCAATCCATCGGTTCACTTCAGTACCACTAGCCTGTTGGATTCTTTGCATGTGATTACCGCTGGTGGCTATAGCTGCTAGCAGTGATCATTGTGTTCTGCCAGCAGGGGAATCACAAAGGCGCTTTATGAGGATACCCCCATCAACTATGTTAATGGGGAAATCGAGCGATTTTCGTTCCTGCGACCCATGTTTATAGGAAAGAAAATTGCATCATCAATGGCTTACATTACAAAAGATTTTTATTGATATTTGTTTATTCATGTCCCGTGGATTCCCTTAAATTTGTCATTCTAGCGTCAAAAGGACAGGAAATGTAGAGATATCACTCCAGTTGGGCACAGACACCAACAAAAACCTAACCAAAGTTCTTCCTTGTATCAGATTTTGGAATGGAACAGAGTATAACAGATAGTCTATATTCTTTCAGGCAAAAGGTATTCTGAAAGATCCTAAAGCAGTGATGGCAAACCTATGGCACGCAGAGCCATCTCAGTGGGCACGCCAGGAAGAAGAGGATGATGAGTGCACACGGACCGGCCATCCAGATCTCGTCCACACTGGACCCCCATCAAACTACATTTCCCACATGTCTTTGGGGCAAGGGTGGGCGTGGACAAGAGGAAACGGCTCCAATGCGGCTCTGGCACCAGGGGTGATGTACCCGGGGATGGGCGCGGAAGAGAGGAAGAGGCTCCCACACTGCTCCGGGGCCAGGGGCAACGTGTTCAGCATGAATGGGAATGAGCTGCTGGGTTGGAAGCCACACCGACGCTGCCAGAGGTGAGATTAACTGCTTGCAGTGTCATCCATCAGTGCCCAGCAGTGTCGCCTGTCAGTGCCCAGCAGTGTCGCCCATCAGTGCTGCCCATCAGTGCCACCCATCAATGATGCCCAGCAGTGCCATCCATCAGTGCCCAGCAGTGTCGCCTGTCAGTGCTGCCCAGCAGTGCCACCTGTCAGTGCTGCCCAGCAGTGTCGCCCATCAGTGCTGCCCATCAGTGCCACCCATCAATGATGCCCAGCAGTGTCCAGCAGTGTCATCCATCAGTGCCCAGCAGTGTCACCCATCAGTGTCCAGCAGTGTCGCCTGTCAGCGCTGCCCAGCAGTGCCACCTGTCAGTGCTGCCCAGCAGTGTCGTCCATCAGTGCTGCCCATCAGTGCCACCCATCAATGATGCCCAGCAGTGCCACTGATCAGTGCCGTCTGTCAGTGCGTCCAGGTAGGCAAGTGGTTAATTGCAGTGTTGGCACTTTGAAATAAAAAAGTTGGTTTGTGTTGCAGTTTTGGGCACTCGGGCTCAAAAAGGTTTGCCATCACTGTCCTAAAGGAAGCTCTACGAAACCTAATGAACACAAGTGAAGATATCTCAGAATCGGGTAACTTTCTCAGCTGAGGAAGCTGCTTACATGAGCAGTGAAACGTCTTCAACAGTAAAGACCAAGTCCAAGTGAAGGTGAATGACTAGCTATACCAAGACCTGGATAAATGAGAACCTTCACAGACATCAGAAATAGTTCAGTTAAAAGCAATACTATCAGTTAACATGGTACTTACAGCCTGGTATTCGAGCTTTTTCTGCAGTAGCAACAGTAACAGCAGCAGACGACGACAGTTAAAAGGATGACTCCCAACACCACAGACATGGCGATAATCAGTGCTTCAAAGTTTACTGAAAGACACAAAAGCAACAATGAATAAAATGTCAGAAATGGGATAACGAACAGATGGATTGGCAGCAGGAGCAGTATTGAGGCGGCAGCTTTGGCTCTCATGACATCACATTACACCAGTGGCGGGAGAAGAGACATATTGTACATCATTGTCAGAAGCATGACACGTCTCTACCTTTTAATACCATTATAATGTGCAAACATGTCGAGTGTATGTATATGTATACATATTCATATACATACATGCATACATACAGTGAAGGAAATAATTATTTGATCCCCTGTTGATTTTGAATGTTTGCCCACTCACAAAGAAATGATCAGTCTAAAAATCGAATGGTATGTGTAATGTAACACAGAGACAGAATAGCAACAAAAAATTCTAAAGAAATGCATGTCTAACAAATAATGCACAGATTTGCATGTTCATGAGGGAAATAAATATTTGATCTCCTATCATTCAGTAGGACTTCTGGCTACCAGATGTCTTTCATACAGGTAACAAGCTGAGATTAGAAGCAGTCTCTTAAAGGGAGTGCTGCTAATCTCATTTTGTTACCTTTATAAAATACACCTGTCCAAAGGAGCAATCAAACAATCAGATTCCAAGCTCTCCACCATGGCAAAGACCAAAGAGCTGTCCAAGGATGTCAGGGTCAAGATTGTAGACCTACACAAGGCTGGACTGGGCAACCAAACTATCGCCAAGCAGCTTGGTGAGAAGGTGACAACAGTTGGTGCAATCATTCGCAAATGGAAGAAACACAAAACAACTTTCAGTCTCCCTAGGTCTGGTGCACCATACAAGATCTCACCTTGTGGAGTATCAATGATCATGAGAACGGTGAGGAATCATCTCAGAACTACACGTGAGGATCTTGTCAATGATCTCCAGGCAGCTGGGACCACAGTCACAAAGAAAACAATTGGTAACACACTACGCCGACAAGGATTGGAATCCTGCAGTGCCCGCAAGGTCCCTCTGCTCAAGAAAGCACATGTCCAGGCCCATCTGAAGTTTACCACTGAACATCTGAATGATGCAGAGGAGGACTGGTTGAAAGTGTTGTGGTCAGATGAGACCAAAATCGAGCTCTTTGGCATCAACTCGCAGTGTTTGGAGGAGGAGGAATGCTGCCTATGACCCGAAGAACACCATCCCAACTGTCAAACATGGTGGTGGAAATATTCTGCTTTGGGGGTGTTTTTCTGCTAAGGGGACAGGACAACTACACCGCATGTTTTGTGAAGGGGATCAAATACGTATTTCCCTCATGAACATGCAAATCCGTGCATAATTTGTTAGACATGCATTGAATTTTTTGTTGCTATTCTGTCTCAGTGTTACAATACACCTAACATTCAATTTTTAGACTGATCAGTTCTTTGTGAGTGAGCAAACATTCAAAATTAGCAGGGGTTCAAATACTTATTTCCTTCACTGTACATATATTATATATATATATATATATATATATATACATACACATACATATACATACACACACACACACACACACATATATATATATATACATACATACACACACACACACACATATATATATATATACATACACACACACACACACACACATATATATATATATACATAGACACACACACACACACACACACATATATATATATACATACACACACACACACACATATATATATATACATACACACACACACACATATATATATATATACATACATACACACACACACACACACACACATAACCTTTTGAAAAGCGAGGGCCACTTTGATAACTGATTGCAGTCACAAGAATTAAGGGGTTTTACGCCTCCCCTACATGTCTTGACACCCAGTGAAGACGTCAGCATACCAAAAGATGTGCGACCCCTTATCATGGAGAAGTAAAAAGGCGCTTGTGTGGAAGCAGCTGCCTCTGCTGTCATCCAGATCAGCACTCCCGTTCCTTCAACTAGATCCACCACAGCTCATGGTCCCGGGAATGAAAAAAGAGAGCAACAGGCAGTATAAAATTCTTGAGGGCGATTTATTAATATATAAAAAGCTAATATGAGGTGGTATCAAAAGGTTTCAAGAGAGGCCAAATTGTAACACGCCAACAGATGGCAGCATAAGGCTGCAAGCACAGTCACAGGGAGCACCAACCTTCATATGTCAGTGTGCCAAAACACAATGTCCTATGTACATCGGGAGCCGTGCAACAGGACCTATTCTGACCACGTGCATTACCATGTCTGCCATTTCATCATGGACAGCAAGTTAGAACAAAGAGCAAATGTGAACTTCTCAGGGATCTCTCCCCAGCCTGCACCGGGTGAGTGACGTCAGCCAACAGTGGGCTTTAGCCCGCTGTTAGCTGAAAATGGGTCCCAGGAGTGCAGAATGAACTGCACTCCTATGATCCATAGAAGTACAGCAAAACCTGCTTTGGCTGTACTTCTCCTTTAATGCCACAGATGATGCAATTTTCTTTACTGCAACCTAAAATCACTCAATTCCCCCATCAACACAGTCAGCTGAAGGGGGAATCCCTCCTGCAGTGCTATTGTGTTCTGCCAGTGGAGAGCCTTCCCTGCTGGCACAACACAATGATGACTGCTGTCAGCTATAGCCGCCAGCACAAATAATATGCAAAAAAAATCTGACAGACTGCTTGTATTGAAACGGATCGATAGGTCAACTTCAGTACAACCAGCCTGTCTATAGATTAATTGAATCTCGACCTGGCTTGCTGAACCGACCAAGATTCGATCCACCTATAGCTGGCTTAACCATACAGAGCGAGCACAAGTAGTTTAAAACCGATAATGAAATCTGCTGGCACAGTGCAGAAAAGGTTAATGGTAAACGAACCCCTCCAGCACATAAAAAGGGAACGTTAGGTAGGATTTGTAAGTAAGTAAGAAAGGAATACAGCATTTTTAAAACTTTTTTTGCAATGTAAATGAACATGTAACAAAATATAAAAATAGGTGTTATCTAAATTCCGCGGCAAAAGTGGAAATACATCAAGAACACCATATACACTGCACACAAACAAAAGTATGGAAATTGTGTGACTTTCCTTTTTTTTCCCCTCAAGAAATGGATAAACCTCAGTACAATCACCCTAAAAACTTTGTGAAATTACCAGTAAACCTGCAGACCGGAAAAAAAAAAAAAAAAAAAAAAGTGTTCTTTTGGGCTTAAATGTGTATAACTAATAAAGTCACATGATCCAATGACATAATGCATTGGGAGCCAGAGACGTCACGCCGCACAAACCAGAAGTGTACAGTCGGCCATTTTGTTTGTTGGTTTCAACAATACATGGCGGTATACTGTGTGCACCAAAATAGTTGAGTGTAATCTAATGTAACTCCCTCCTCATTGGCCTACCTCATCGCAGGCTATCCCCTCTTCAGTCTATCATGAATGCTGCTGCCAGACTCATCCACCTTACTAACCGTTCCACATCTGCCATCCCTCTCTGCCAATCCCTACACTGGCTTCCCATTGCCCAACGAATAAAATTAAAACATTAACAATAACATATAAAACCATTTATAACTCTGCCCCAAATTACATCACCAATCTTGTCTCCAAGTATCACCCAAACCGTACTCTCCACTCCTCGCATGACCTCCTGCTCTCTAGCGCCCTTGTCTCCTCCTCCCATGCTCATCTCTAGAGCTTCCCCCATCCTCTGGAACTCTCTACCCCAATTTATCAGACTATCGCCTACTCTGCTCACTTTTAGGCGATCTCTGAAAACCTATCTCTTCAGGGAAGCCTATCCTGCCCTCAGCTAATAACGGAATCTTCTACTCCTCCTACCAGTCCATTCCCCACAGTTATTACCTTTTGTACCACTAGCCCTCCCTCTTAGATTGTAAGCTCCAAGGATCAGGCCCTCCTAACCGTCTTGTATTGAACTGTATTGTCTCCTGTTATATTGTATTGAACTGTATTGTTGCTGTATTGTCTCCCGTTATATTGTAAAGTGCTGAGCAAACTGTTGGCGCTATATAAATCCTGTATAATAATAAGCAATAAAATGTTAGTTTTTATTTGGAGAGCAATATATTTCCTTCTTTATTCCGGCTGTACTACCAATATCCACTCAAGGATTGCACAGGATGGAGATGGATTGAGAAGCATCTGTGGTATAGGGGACCCCACTACAAGAGGCAAGCGCATTAGACCTACTTGTGAGATCGATTAGAAAGGTGAGCGCATATTATTGCCAGTGAAGGGTTATCCACACGTGGTGACTATATAAAAAAAGGGGAGTATTATTAAAGTAGAGTGAAAAAGTGACAGTTGACACGGCTGGATGACTACACAAGAAGGATATTTCTGAGAATATAGGAACACTTGGGGCTCTTATGTTTTGTCACAGTGAATGTTGATTTTTCAGGATATGTGGTGTACTATGAATGTATATGATATACGCATGTTTCATGATTATTATTTTTCTTGGTATAGTTGGGATTCAAATGTTTTTTTCAGTAGCGCACAGTATATGACTTTATGATTTATCACTAGTAACATTTGCGCAGCGTGGCACTTATTCATTTATAGTATTATATTTATACATAAGAAATTACTTTTATTTTGGGTTTTTGTAATGTCTACATTAGAGTTTGCTGTATACGTTCCCTTTAAAGATGTACGGCAGCAGTATTAGAATGCGGCTGCACATGCGATGCATTTTGATTTTTTCATGTTTTCAGGTGCAAAGGGGAACTTCAAAGTGCCTGCAGAATCCTGGGGGTTCCACCACTCATCAATAATTGCCGCGCTGCCGGAAGGGGTAGGTGCTTTTTCTACGGTCCCTGGCAGCAATACCAAAGCATATGCAGAATGGAACGGCAATGTATCATGGAATCAAGCTGAGATCTGTTGGATAGTGGCTGCTTCAGGTGACAGGGGAATGAACAGTTACAGAATAACATTATCCCTGATCAGGGGTGTCCTGTTATACATCTCCATTGTTACGCCTGAAGAATTTCTATTAGGGAATGTGGGGGTAGATGACAGCGCGGTACATTGCAAACATGGGTAGGGGCTTGTCACTCACGGCAAGCCAGAGATGGGGCTGGATTCTCCAGGATTTTCTTAACTGCAATTACTGGACCATGGATTGAATATTGCTTGAGCCAGCAGGATCCACAGGGCAGGATTTAAATCAATAATTTCACTCCAAAAAACTTTTGGTTTTCTCCCCTCCGAGCCCCTTCCTTCAAATTCTATTTAAATGTATCTTTGCAGTGCAAAACCACAATAAGAGAACATGCTGAAGCAGAAGTCCTGACAAAATTGGGACAAAAACCAAAGCTCATGAAAAGAGAAAATTAGTGGTGCAGTGAAATGAAAATTCAAGAGCGAAACCGAAAATTCAGCCAAAAACCGAAATGGACTAATAATTAGGTGTTCTTGCATGGCAGACCACTTACTGTTATCTCACATATATCCTTATTATTATTATTATAGCCAAATTTACCACCCTAACTCCTCCCAGTTTTTACACTACATAGACAAGTAATATACTGAAACGTGCAGGTTGTTCCCGATTGGTGTGCTATTACTTTGTGGAAAGTTTCGCCGAATGGTTCACGAACTATCGGTGTTTTTGTGGTGAAATTGGTCCCGTAGGAATGAATGGTGGAATGTTCAAAACATTGGCCAATCAGTGATCACATGATCGGGACATTGTACAGAGGTCCCGTCCGCCGATCGGTGTTTCACTGTGTTCGGAGGACAAAGCGGGCACCGGATCGCGGTGCTGCGCACTCCGAGGGAGCGCGCACAAGCAGGGTGCGGGGAGGCCGTTTATAAAACGGCCACCCGTCTCTGCACTGCCACCGTCCGGCCGTTTATATGCAACGGCCGGTCAGGAAGTGGTTAAGAGATGATTTTTGTGGGAACAACTGATTTCCAGAGTCGTGGTATAACCCTTCTAGCGGCTGTCAGAATATGCATTTCCAACCTCTTAGATTGCTTAGAGATACCCCTGAAGGGTAGCCCCAAAAGACAGTATACCCCTGAAGGGTAGCCCCAAAAGACAGTGTAGCAGGTCTAGGGGTAGAGTAACATTGAGTACTTGTTCCAATACCTTTCTAGCCATAGCCCAAAATCTGTGGACAAAACCAAAACGTGTGCGCCAAGGTACCTATTCCTCCCATTCACCTGCAGCACTTGTCAGACAGATTTGGGTTGATCGCATGAAGCACTACAGGGTCTTGTATCAATGTATCAATGTTTTATAGAAGTTTTCTTTATATACAACACAACGAGAGGTCTTAGCAACAGCTTCCCATATCCCCTGCTAATATCATGAATTAATTTAATATGAATTCAAAAAATACAATAAAGTAATATAAATAATTTATTGAAAGTAACACATAAAATTAGCAGAAAATAACATGAAATACACATAAAACTAAAAAACAAATAGATAAAATAACCAGCTTTTCCTGCGTTATTCAACTTCAAATTCAGAGATTGCAGAACTTGTTTCTGCCTTTAGATGTCCTCATTCTGATGGCCAACATCAAACAGCCCATTTCCTCTAAGCCTAGGCCGGGTGTCGGCAACCCGCGGCTCCGGAGCCGCATGCGGCTCTTTTTCACCTTTCCTGCGGCTCCGGAGCACACTGCCCACCAGGTGACAGGCAATAGGGTCGGCAAGCCGCGGCTCTTTTAATGTAGATCTTCTGTGTGCCGGGCGCCCGCTGGCAAACATTGGCTGTCAGGATGTAGGCGGGGCACCCCGGATGTAGGCGGGGCAGCGTGACGAACTCCTCTCCTCTCACAGTCCGCCCTGAAGACCAGAACGGCGCGGGAACCCAGCGAGAGGAACGCGCGGAGCAAAGGTAAGTGAATTCACACAATATGGGGAATGAATTACTATAGGGGGGATGAATTACTATAGGGGGGATGAATTACTATAGGGGGGATGAATTACTATAGGGGGGATGAATTACTACGGGGGATGAATTACTACAGGGGGGATGAATTACTACAGGGGGGATGAATTACTACAGGGGGGATGAATTACTACAGGGGAGATGAATTACTATATGAGGGATGAATTACTATATGAGGGATGAATTACTATATGGGATGAATTACTATGGGGGATGAATTACTGTGGGGGATGAATTACTATAGGGGGGATGAATTACTATATGGGGGATGAATTACTATAGGGGGGATGAATTACTATAGGGGGGATGAATTACTATAGGGGGGATGAATTACTATAGGGGGGATGAATTACTACGGGGGATGAATTACTATATGGGGGATGAATTACTATAGGGGGGATGAATTACTATGGGGGATGAATTACTATATGGGGGATGAATTACTATGGGGGATGAATTACTATGGGGGATGAATTACTATATGGGGGATGAATTACTATATGGGGGATGAATTACTATATGGGGGATGTATTTTCAGTTTTAAAAATGTTTCTCTCAAAATAAATTTCAATCGTGGTTTTGGCGAGATTTGGCTCAGTCGAAAAAAAAGGTTGCCCACCACTGACCTAAGGCTATGATTGTGATTATGACTATACACTGTGGCCCTGATTAACCCTTTGCTTACTGGGCCCTTAAACCCCCTTCATGACCAGAGCGTTTTTTGCAATATATGCAGTGTCGGATTTGTTTTAAATGTTGCAATGGTTTTGCGGCTCCCAGTCTTTTTTTCCCTCTCGGAAATGGGTCCAAGTGGCTCTTTATGTCTTAAAGGTTGCAGACCCCTGGCCTAGGCCATCCCAGACAAGCTCCCAGGCCTGTGACCTGCCCGTGTGCTCCATCAACTGACTGGCTCCTTGTGCTGCTTCTACCTCTCACACTCCAGCTCTGACCTGGTGTCAGCCTCTAGCAGTCTCTGTACAGCAGATTCAGGTACTTACTTAAAACCCAAAAACATTTAACCCTTTTGTGCTGATGTCTCCTGGCTTTTTAAGAGCTTTTAGATGCCGGGAGGCGGATATTTAGGTCATGTGACCGCCATGAGTGGTGGTCTCGATTGGAAAGCTCCTGATGGCAAGCATGCATTGGAAGCTAAATGATCACCGCCGGCTACCGTGCTTGGAGCGTGCAGGCAGCGAGTAAATGGTTCATACGGGAATGTATCTATGCAGAGGTAGGCCCACTGGCTGGCCGGCCGCATGTCAAGGAGTTAATAACAGATCTGGTATTTGTGTCTTTTATATCTGCCTGGAGTTCAGCTTCTCAAGAGTTGTCTAGAAATATCTACAGCCCCAATGTTAACCCCTTCATGGCCAGAGCTTATAGAAAGCCTGGATGTCCAGGCCAAAATGATCAACGTCCATATGCACTGCAATAACTTCAGGACTTATTTTCCTACCCAAATACTTGGATATTTAGGAACATATTAGATTTATTAGATGTTTGAACTTTATACCCTGCTACGGTTTTTGTTACTGTATTCTGACAATTGGACAAAAATGTGCGTTTTCTGTAATTACTGTACTAAAAAGAGGTCAGACTCACCACTTCCCTCTCTCACGTCAGAGTGCTCAGTCCCCCCCCCCCCCCATACACTTCAGAGTCCTCAGTCTCTATCCACCCCCCCCTCCAAATACACATCGGACACCTCAGTCTCCAACCTTCCCCCTGCCCCCATACACATCAGAGTCCTCAGGTCTCCTCACCACCATACACATCCCACCATATACAGAGTCTTCACTCCCCCTACCACACACAGAGTTCTCAGTCCCTCACTGCACATCAAATACCTCAGTCTCCTCACCTCCATACACATCAGAGATGTCATTCCCCCATACACTTCAGAGTCCCCAGTCTCTATACATATCAGAGTCGTCAACACACACACACACTACTCAGCCCCCCTCACCACCTTATTTACATCAGAGTCCCCAGTCTTTATCCCCTGCCCCCCCCCCCCCTTACACATCAGAGATCAGAGTCCTCAGTCTCCCCCCTCAATGCACATCAAAGACCTCAGTCTTCTTGCCTCAATACACATCAGAATCCTTAGTCCCCTCTACAGACACATCAGAGTCCCCCAGTCTCTACCCCCCCCCCCCCCATACTCATCAGAATCCTCAGTCCCCTCTACAGACGCACTAATAGAGAAAAACAAAACAGAGGGCGCACCGGCCGTGTGCATTACCTTTAAAAGTATATTTATTAAATATAAAAAAGTATTCTACTCACAACAGTAAATAAATACAAGGCACGTCATGAAGGGACCGCTCTGTCTTATAATGAGAATGATGGACATCCAAAAGGCTGACGTGTTTCGAGGACCAGCCTCTTCCTCTACTAGTACTTTTGGACTCCCCGGTTCTTTGAGGGCGGCAAGGCGTGCATATTTGAAGATTTTCGTTGTGTGGTCCCTATGACAGAGCCCATCCCTAAGCGCAGGCGTATCTGGGTTTTTCCACTTCCACAACCCTCTACAAACGCATCAGTTTCCCCCAATCTCTATCCCCCCCCCCCACCCCACACACATCAGAGTCCTCAGTCTCCCCCTCCCTCCCCCAGTGCACATCAAAGACCTCAGTCTCCCCCATACATATCAGAGTTGTCATCCCCCCACCCCACATACACAGTGTCCACACACACACAGTCTGCAGTCCCCCCCCCCCCCCCCAATGCACATCAAAGACCCCAGTCTCCTCACCTCCATACATATCAGAGTCCTCAGCCCCCAGCCCACTCCAGCTGTAGTGTAATGAGCATGCCAAAAGGAGGAGAGAGCAGAGTGACAGAGATAAGCTCAACAGTCTGCCATTTCTCCTTTTACCATCCTTTCAGACTGGAGAAGACCATTAAAAGTTACTGAACTGCAGCAAAGAAAAATCAGGTCTCTTGCCTGACAGGGTCGTGCTATGTAGCAGAGCTGTGCAAATCTCAGGACCGGGTGGACATAAATAAAAATCCTTTGACAGGTAAAACAGCTCCCTTCTCAGTATTTCATCGGCGTATTTAGCGGTTTGTCCGGAGTTCAGCTTTAAGTCTCATCTTAAAAGCACAAATATCAGTGAGATTCTTTTGTCTTGTAAAGCCGCTCTCTAGAGTCTACAAACTGATTTATGCTGATGTGTCAGGATGAAGGAACCATAAAAAAGCAGCGTGTTCTGAACATCATACCAGGCCCAGTAGGAGGTGGTGGATATTACAGTCATTATACGGCACTGCTGCCATTATTTGAGCTTACAATGCAGGGTTCTCCCGATAAAGGTAGTGAGCCCTCTCCGGCACGGCTGGACTCCGTCTCATTACCTGTCTTCTATACTCCCGGGGCAGAATTAGCCTCTGTAATGACATCTTGTTAAGCTCGTCATAGATTTACAGACTGAGCAGTAAGCAAACTTTTGCACCGCCGTGTAATGGCGCAGAGCCGCTCACACCGGTCTGGGTCACGGCATCAGCAAGAGCCGCACATCCCACAGTCACTAATTTGGCGCTTAATAATGAAATATGGGGATCACTTCTCTCAGTATCCTACAAGTTCATCAGCAAAGTACAAGAAACAGACTTTACTTGCATTAAGAGACCCTTCATCTGAAATGAAAATGTCTATAGCGCGCATGAACTTTTTTTTCTTTTTTTTTTTTTGCAGTATCATCCAAGTAAGCCTGAAAGTGTTACCAAACCCCGGACCCTGCATTCCCTATATCTGGTCTCCCCGGACCCCGCATTCACTATATCTGGTCTCCCCGGACCCCGCATTCGCTACATCTGGTCTCCCCGGACCCCGCATTCGCTACATCTGGTCTCCCCGGACCCCGCATTCGCTACATCTGGTCTCCCCGGACCCCGCATTCGCTACATCTGGTCTCCCCGGACCCCGCATTCGCTACATCTGGTCTCCCCGGACCCCGCATTCGCTACATCTGGTCTCCCCGGACCCCGCATTCGCTACATCTGGTCTCCCCGGACCCCGCATTCGCTACATCTGGTCTCCCCGGACCCCGCATTCGCTACATCTGGTCTCCCCGGACCCCGCATTCGCTACATCTGGTCTCCCCGGACCCCGCATTCGCTACATCTGGTCTCCCCGGACCCCGCATTCGCTACATCTGGTCTCCCCGGACCCTGCATTCCCTATATCTGGTCTACCTAGACCCCACATTCACAGCATGGTCAGTTTTCTAGCTGTGCTGGGAACTCAGCCTTCATGACTCCAATGAACAGACTTGTCCTCACACAACCTTCCTACACAGCCATTCCCTGGGAAGATCAGTGTTCTGCTGTTTCTCCTCCCCCACCTCTTTATGCAACTGAGAACAGGGGGTATGT
The DNA here is from genome assembly GCF_062004578.1 of Staurois parvus. Lineage (NCBI taxonomy): Eukaryota > Metazoa > Chordata > Amphibia > Anura > Ranidae > Staurois > Staurois parvus. The sequence continues at coordinate 6,395,296 of NW_028317847.1, read as the reverse complement.
GATCACATATGAAAAAGGGGGGAAAGGTGTTTATTATTATTATTTTTTTTAACCTATACACAAATGTTTTGCCTTTCATTTCCATTTTAAACTGTACGGGTTGTTTTACAAGGTGAGAGTTCACGTATATTTTAAAGTGTTACTAAACCCCGGACCCTGCATTCACTATATCTGGTCTCCCCGGACCCTGCATTCACTATATCTGGTCTCCCCGGACCCCGCATTCACTATATCTGGTCTCCCCGGACCCCGCAGTCACTATATCTCGTCTCCCCAGGCCCCGAAGTCACTATATCTGGTCTCCTCGGACCCCGCATTCACTATATCCGGTCTCCCCGGACCCCGCATTCACTATATCCGGTCTCCCCGGACCCCGCATTCACTATATCCGGTCTCCCCGGACCCCGCATTCACTATATCCGGTCTCCCCGGACCCCGCATTCACTATATCCGGTCTCCCCGGACCCCGCATTCACTATATCCGGTCTCCCCGGACCCCGCATTCACTATATCCGGTCTCCCCGGACCCCGCATTCACTATATCCGGTCTCCCCGGACCCCGCATTCACTATATCTGGTCTCCCCGGACCCTGCATTCACTATATCTGGTCTCCCCGGACCCTGCATTCACTATATCTGATCTACAGTACACAGAACATGGAAATGCAATTATTTTAGTAAATATAAACTACTAAATAGCTTTTCTCATCAGCAGTATCTAGCAGTCTTGTGACTATCAGTGTCGAGCAGAGCACTGGTTAAAGCTTAAAGGAGGAGTTTTCATTTTGCTCTAGGAGGATGAAGAACTCCTGACCTCTCTCTGGACCGTGCTGATTGGTGTGTAATGCTAGAGGGTTTTTTTTTTTTTTTCTTGGGAGAGTGCATGTGATCAGCACAGGGCCAAACTGAGCATGTGCAGAGTGGCTCCACATATGTCTTATCAAGAGATAAGACGGGAACAAAGGAAGAAGGGGAGGATCAGAGAAGACAGGATCAAAAAGCATTTTTACACAATGTGGAGGATTAACCCCTTAGGTTCCACAGTGAGTATAACAAGCATGCTTTACTACATATGCAGACTGATTTTACTGTTGGGGGTTTAGTAACACTTTAAAGTTGAAGATGAATCTGCTTAGATTTTGCCTTTCCAGCACCCTCATCCCCCTTTCACTAATGACATTTTTAAATAAAATATTCTTACTTTCATAACATACATTATGTTAGAAAAAGTGATGTCATCACTGGGTCTCTGTTCTTCTCTATCCACTTGCCGATCAGTCATGTACCTGGTGCATCACTGTGGTTGTACAGGGATGATGCCTGCAGCTGCAGGCATCACCCTGAGACCACTTTTTTTTTTTTTTGGAGCCGGTCGGCTCCTTTTGTAATAGTAATTGGGGTGGCTAACTAGCACTCAATTGTGATTACAAGCAGCGGCTTTAAGGGAAGCTCCTATCCCACCGGGAGTCCTGACTGACCGTCTGATGCTTCCGCCATCTGATCACAGAGCTGAACAAAGACTGGAACGGCTTTCTTCAGCTCTGTGATACAGTAACCCGGAAGGGATGACCTTACATTACGTCTGGTTTATTCGGAAAGAAACGGCGCCATTTTATAAAAGAAAAGCATTTAATCACACTGATCATGGTGAGATTAATTGCTTTTAAGAGCAGAAGATGGATTTGGGGTCTTAATGGCGCCGGATCCCTCCATAAAGAGTACCTGTCACATGGCTATTGCCATCACAAGGGATGCTTACATTCCTTGTGACAGCTATAAAAGTGATTTTTTTTTTTTAAAGCGATAGTGTAAATTAAAATATATATAAATAATTAAAGTGCCCCCATCCAATCATGCTTGCGCGCACAGGCGAACATATCAGTCGGTCCCGCATGTACTCGCCCCACACACGTGAGATATCTCCACAAACGTCACATCATGGGCAGTAATTCTAGAACCAGACCTCCTCTGAAAATCTAAACTGGTAATCTGTAAAGGTTTTTAAAGCATTGCCTATGGATAGTAACAATTAAATCGTTTGATGCACAGGCGTGCGCAATTTTAAAGTGTAATATGTTTGGTATGTATTTACTCAGCGTAACAGCTTTTTTTATTTTACAAAAAAATTGGGTTATATATTGCGGTTTTTGTATTAAAAATTCAAAAACACAAATTTTTTCCCCCCAAAATTTATAATTTTATAATTCAGAAAGCTTGTCTGAGAAAAAAGGGGGGCAGAGAGCTGAAGTTACACTCTACAGAGCTCAGTGAGGAGAGCTCTGAAAGCTGATTGGAGGAAAGGTACACACCTCTCCTCCACACAGGAACAGAGCTGGGGCTGTCAATTTGCTGGAGCTCTCTCCCCTGTCACCAGTTCTTTTGGTGTCAGGAAAATTTGTCACAAAATTATGCAGATATCAGGAAGGAGGCAACAGACAGAAAATACATTTAGTGCTCTAGATTCAAACAAGTACACACTGTAGAGGGATATGCTTTGTTCACATTTCATGCCTGAGATTTACAACCATTTTAATACAGGAATGGAAAGTGGGTGTCCTGTTTAGCAGAGCTGCACAATGATTGTGCTTTTCCTTTCAATGCAAGGCCATCACTCTGCCCAGACTGATTGAAAACAGAATCCCTGTGTGGATAAAAGGAGTTTATGTTGGCAGCACAGTGGCTAAATGGTTAGCACTTCCACCTGGCAGTACTAGGGTTGTTGGTTCCAATCCCAACCACGGCACTGTCTGCCTGGAGTTTGCATGTTCTCCCTTTGCCGGCGTGGGTTTCCTCCGGGTACTCCAGTTTCCTCCCACACTCCAAAAGACATGCTGGTAGGTGAATTGGCTCCTGTCTAAATTGGCCCTAGTATGTGTATGTATGAATGTGAGTTAGGGACCTTAGATTGTACACCCCTTGAGGGTTAGGGACTGATGTGAATGTACAACATACATGTAAAGTGCTGTGTAAATTTACAGCACTATATAAGTACCTGAAATAAATAAAATCTCATTGGCTGTTCAGCGAGGATGCTGCCAACATTCTCTGAGAGACTCCACTGGAGAGAATCGTTCGCGCTATACATATGGAACAGCAAGCAGTGAAGAAGTCACATCAGAAATTACTTTTAGTCAAACGTTAACATCATTTCAGATAGCAGACAGGGAAAAAAAAACACAACAAACAAACCCTATAATTTTCTCTTTTTTGGCACATTTCTAAATCTCACAGCTTTTAATATTAAGAACATAATTCAAGCGTAATTGCAGAACACAAGCAGTCGATAACATTTATAAATGAAGACGCCTAATGATTTGAACTATCAGACGTCTACACAGCTGGCAGTAATTTAAGAACCTGCTAAAAACGCATTGTTACAATGAAAGGGGCTTCATCTTCCGATTCACGACGCGCTTCGCCACCTAGTGTCCGAATAATTCAACTGCAGGTCCCTGAACAATGCCAAAAAAAAAAACCCTCGCCTAGGTCGTTATGTTTTTCTTCTGAAACAGAATTGTTTTCCTTTTATGTAAATGGTCTCATTTGTTTTTGGTGGTGTACCAGCACTCCTTGAGTGAACTGTGTGGATCCATCACCGTCTTGCTGAGAATTTGCATTATTAGCAGACAGTTATGCTAATAGCTCTGAATATGGTAGAGGTATTTAACAGGCTAGTTTGCATAGATTAGAACAGGCACAAATGCCACCAAGCGCCAGTTGAGCCCAAGGAGGGGAGGGAGAGTCTCTTTATTATTCCACCATTATAATTTTATATTTATTAGCATGGAAAGAAATTAACATCATTTATTAATTACATTTCTTCGTAATGAGCAACATTAGTTGGAGGACATTAACAGCACAAAAAACGTACAGAGAAGCACTCGGGATTTTCAGGCACTGTGCATTTTAAGTTATCATTGTCACAATGACTATAAACACTAACAGAGAATGACATTTAATTTGCTAAAGCACTGCGGACTTAATTCACAAAGCTAACACACTAGGGTAATGATACGGAGTTTCAACAAAAAAAGTTATTTGCAGCCCAAAGCAAACTGAAAATTACAGTTACATGGCTGGAAATAAAAAAAGATACTTTGAATTGAGCCTTATGCATTAAACTGTTTTTTTTTCTTATTGGAAGAAATAAAAACTAACAAAAAAAAAACAACACGAAAGTAAAAAAGTGGAACAGAACCAGTGAGGATTTTCTATGTTCTAGGGATGAACTAGAAATGTTAATTTGTTCCCTGAAAAATTTACCCTTTTTCTGGGCTTCCCTCTGATAAACAACCGTACACTTCCTGGTATGTGAGGGTGCCTAGGCTCTCCTGTACTTACAGCCTCTAGATGTATATCTGCAGTGTGAGATCTTTGAGACTCCTGCCTCTGGCTATTAGTTGCTGGATTTTGGGAGTGAGATTTGGCACGGTCACTGTTGTGCTGCCTATTGTTCTCCTTGCTGCATGAGGAAGCAAAGCCCTGCCTCTATCAAGATGGCGGCTTTCAAAACAAAGACACAGTGCAACTGTAGATACATTGGTATTCTTAGAAGCACAGTGGTCTTTTTGCAATTTCTTTGACCCCCCCTGCCAAAGTGGGGCCGCCTTGGAGGTTTATGGACTCAAGACTGAACTACCACACTCCCCTTTATTTCCAGGAGGTTCTTACTTTATGGACAGTGCAGAACCGGGCATGGGAGGTCAGTAATTGGAAAGATCAGCTGCTGACAGACCACAGACAATACTGGTGCTTTGACAACTGTGCCCGAAAAGGGGAAACAGAGTGCACAGTGCCATTCCTCAAAGTATCTGTGAACTCAAAGTGTCATTTTTCATCTGAGGCTCCCAAATATATTTGTGTGACTTTACATGTCCTTTTCTTTTAAAAATGTTGCAGTAAATACATGGTGATCCTGTTATTTACCAGTGCCTCCTCTTCCTGATAGCAAAACTCTGCAGGCAGATCTTCCCTGTGCTGCGTGGTCACCTACCTGCTCAAGCTCCTTTTCTCTTGCCAACAGCCACACAAACACAGGGCTTCTTCTGTTCCTCTCATCTCACACATCTCCACACGACAGGCAGGAAGACCCGGTGGGGTCTCCAAGAAGCCTGGCTGTCAGAATAGGAGTGGAAAAGCAGCATGCTTCACGGGATCACACTATATACAGTCAGGTCCATAAATATTGGGACATCGACACAATTCTAACATTTATGGCTCTATACACCACCACAATGGATTTGAAATGAAACAAACAAGATGTGCTTTAACTGCAGACTGTCAGCTTTAATTTGAGGGTATTTACATCCAAATCAGGTGAACGGTGTAGGAATTACAACAGTTTGCATATGTGCCTCCCACTTGTTAAGGGACCAAAAGTAATGGGACAATTGGCTTCTCAGCTGTTCTAAGGCCAGGTGTGTGTTATTCCCTCATTATCCCAATTACAATGAGCAGATAAAAGGTCCAGAGTTCATTTCAAGTGTGCTATTTGCATTTGGAATCTGTTGCTGTCAACTCTCAAGATGAGATCCAAAGAGCTGTCACTATCAGTGAAGCAAGCCATCATTAGGCTGAAAAAACAAAACAAACCCATCAGAGAGATAGAAAAAACATTAGGCGTGGCCAAAACAACTGTTTGGATCATTCTTAAAAAGAAGGAACGCACCGGTGAGCTCAGCAACACCAAAAGACCCGGAAGACCACGGAAAACAACTGTGGTGGATGACCGAAGAATTCTTTCCCTGGTGAAGAAAACACCCTTCACAACAGTTGGCCAGATCAAGAACACTCTCCAGGAGGTAGGTGTATGTGTGTCAAAGTCAACAATCAAGAGAAGACTTCACCAGAGTGAATACAGAGGGTTCACCACAAGATGTAAACCATTGGTGAGCCTCAAAAACAGGAAGGCCAGATTAGAGTTTGCCAAACGACATGTAAAAAAGCCTTCACAGTTCTGGAACAACATCCTATGGACAGATGAGACCAAGATCAACTTGTACCAGAGTGATGGGAAGAGAAGAGTATGGAGAAGGAAAGGAACTGCTCATGATCCTAAGCATACCACCTCATCAGTGAAGCATGGTGGTGGTAGTGTCATGGCGTGGGCATGTATGGCTGCCAATGGAACTGGTTCTCTTGTATTTATTGATGATGTGACTGCTGACAAAAGCAGCAGGATGAATTCTGAAGTGTTTCGGGAATATTATCTGCTCATATTCAGCCAAATGCTTCACAACTCATTGGACGCCGCTTCACAGTGCAGATGGACAATGACCCAAAGCATACTGCAAAAGCAACCAAAGAGTTTTTTAAGGGAAAGAAGTGGAATGTTATGCAATGGCCAAGTCAATCACCTGACCTGACTCCGATTGAGCATGCATTTCACTTGCTGAAGACAAAACTGAAGGGAAAATGCCCCAAGAACAAGCAGGAACTGAAGACAGTTGCAGTAGAGGCCTGGCAGAGCATCACCAGGTATGAAACCCAGCGTCTGGTGATGTCTATGTGTTCCAATTGTGTAATCGACTGCAAAGGATTTGCAACCAAATATTAAAAAGTGAAAGTTTGATTTATGATTATTATTCTGTCCCATTACTTTTGGTCCCTTAACAAGTGGGAGGCACATATGCAAACTGTTGTAATTCCTACCCCGTTCACCTGCTTTGGATGTAAATACCCTCAAATTAAAGCTGACAGTCTGCAGTTAAAGCACATCTTGTTTGTTTCATTTCAAATCCATTGTGGTGGTGTATAGAGCCAAAAATGTTAGAATTGTGTCGATGTCCCAATATTTATGGACCTGACTATATATATATATATATATATATATATATATATATATATATATATATATATATATATATATATATATATATATATATATATATATATACACACACACACATATACATATATACACACACATATACATATATACACACACATACATATATACACACACACACACACACATACATATACACATACATACAGATTGTAGGCTCCAAGGATCAGGCCCTCTAATCCCTCTTGTATTGAACTGTATTGTCACTGTACTGTCTCCCTCCTAATGTAAAGTGCTGAGCAAACTGTCGGCGATATAGAAGTCCTGTATAATAATTTTTTACTTTTTTCATAACTGAAGTCACATGACTGATGTGCTCCAAAGCATGTAAAACGGCCCTGGGCAAAAGACTCAGCAGCAACATCAGCAAGACATGCAATGCTTAGCAGCCTTGCCCTGCCCACAGACTAGGCTATGTAGTGAAGCGGTAAAAGCGATAGATCACGTGGCCCAAGATTAAAAAGGTATGCTCAGTATATAGAAGGCTGCATTGTATGGATAAATTGTACAGTATTATTCACAGACTATATGGATAGAAACACACATCTGCCCCCCTGCCTTTTTTTTTTTTTTTTAAACACAGTGATGCAGAGGTGGTTAAAGCTGAAAACCAGATTGAAAAAAAAACAAAAAAAAACCTTTGAATTTAAATAGAATTCTCAATAGACACAAAGTTATATAAACCCATTTTTACGTACAACAAATGCCTTTACAAACCCAGAAATTACCCTGTGAGTGCAGCAGAGCTGTGAGAGGGGCCGAGCAGGCTCCATCCACTACAGGCTGCCTGCAGAAAACTACAGGAGGGGCGGAGACAAGACCAGTCACCCTGCACAAAAGAGAGAGAGCAGCAGTGACCGGTCTTTATTACAGGAAGCTCCTGCGCAGAGGATAGTACAGGAGTTTTATTGTAGACTACTGGACAGATCTGGAAAAAATACACAAAGGACACCTAAACAGAATACACATTTAGACAATATCTTTTTCTGAAAATTTTTCTTTTATCCTTTTTGTATCTATCGTTTGTTCTCTGTGCACGTTAAAATATATTCCACAACTTTTATAGTTGATTCTCTATACAGATTGTGTGCATTTTATGACTTGTACTTTGTTGCAGCCATATAAAAACTGTGCTGTAAACTAGAACATGGCTTTCTAGTGCCATCTGGTGGAAAGAAAACAGAATTGAGGTTTTGTGGAAATGTAAAAAGAAAAGAAAAATAAAAATTACTTCATTATTACTTTATTCTGTAACTACATTCCAGGCACTTTAAAATCTGAAATATATGTAAGGATTATTAATTTCTAATAATCTGGGATGTGGGAACACAAGATAGTGCTTGCAGCTACCGTTTGTACACTTGGGGGGGGGGGGTCGTTATGCATAATAATTTATGCTTTTTAATTTAACTAGTAAGTGCAGGAGTTAACTATTTTTTTTCTTTTTGCAGTTTATAATCTGTGGCAACCACAAAAAAAAAAGTGCGCATAAAAAAAAGGGAGAGGTTTGTTCATCTGTTTTTGCGGTCCACTAAAGCTGAATGCCAGGCAGAGATTATGTCAGGTCTTGACAAATATGCTTTGTATCTAGGAGCTAGTTAAAAAAGGAGCCAGTTTTTTTTTGTTTGTTTAGTATAGTATAGGTTGTCAGCGCTTGGTGCAAGGCATCCTTTGGGCGACAAAGTTCATGCAATGCTGCTTACCACGCAAAAAAAGCACCATGTATTAGGTGCCATTGAAAATAAATTCACCTGAACCTATGTTTTGCAATCATGGCGATCCCGAAATATCCAGGTGTGAATGGAGCCACCCTGGTTCACGCACACGCAATTCTGATGCATTTTCAAACTCACAGATTCGCATAAACAGGCTAGATATTATGTGTTCCTATTGAGGTGGTACACACACTCACACCAAAAAAACTTAATGTATGAGTTAGTAGTGGTGTGTTTCAGACTTGCAAGTGATAAAGTAGAGTGGCATGTGTAGATAAATCCTGTATTATAATAATAATAAATAATAATAAGTGTTCACATAGGATTGCTATTGACAGGAGTTTTTGCATTCAAGTCTATGGGAGGCAGTGCAGGAACCCAAGACCAGGATGCAATTTCTAGTTGCCTGGTGTCTGGGATTTGTTGAGCCCTGTAGTGTGTGTGTATATGTTATATACCATATTTTTCGCTCCATAAGATGCACTCCCCCCCCCCCCCCCAAAAAGGGGGGAAAATGTCAATGCGTCTTATAGAGCAAATATGGAGCGGCCAGTCCGGTATTTCTGCCGCCGTGTCAGAGTACCGGGCCGGCCGCTCAGCTCTTTTCTGCAGCAGGACCTTACCTGTTCCTTTGGTCCAGCGCTGTGAAGTCTTCCCGTACCGGCTGTGATAGCCGGGTGTCCACTGCGCATGCGCGAGAAGCGCTGCGCTTTGTGAATGGTCCGGCGTCTTCTGGGACACATGACAGGTCCCAGAAAATGCCGGGCCATTCACAAAGCGCAGCACTTCTCGCGCATGCGCAGTGGACACCCAGCACAGCCGGGTGCCCGCACTAAAGGGAGGACAACTCTGCGGAAGTGGGAGTGGGTACCTGTCAAATTCAGGTACCCGTTCCCCCTCCCTCCCCAAAGGTCCACAGTCTCTTGGTCATCCCTGACCTGTCTGCCGTCTCTGGCCATCGCCTGTACTGCGCCCGCGGTCCCTTGGTCATCTCCTGTACTGCGGCCGCGGTCTCCGGTCATCTCCTGTACTGCGGCCGCGGTCTCCGGTCATCTCCTGTACTGCGGCCGCGGTCTCCGGTCATCTCCTGTACTGCGGCCGCAGTCTCCGGTCATCTCCTGTACTGCGGCCGCAGTCTCCGGTCATCTCCTGTACTGCGGCCGCAGTCTCCGGTCATCTCCTGTACTGCGGCCGCAGTCTCCGGTCATCTCCTGTACTGCGGCCGCAGTCTCCGGTCATCTCCTGTACTGCGGCCGCAGTCTCCGGTCATCTCCTGTACTGCGGCCGCAGTCTCCGGTCATCTCCTGTACTGCGGCCGCAGTCTCCGGTCATCTCCTGTACTGCGGCCGCAGTCTCCGGTCATCTCCTGTACTGCGGCCGCAGTCTCCGGTCATCTCCTGTACTGCGGCCGCAGTCTCCGGTCATCTCCTGTACTGCGGCCGCAGTCTCCGGTCATCTCCTGTACTGCGGCCGCAGTCTCCGGTCATCTCCTGTACTGCGGCCGCAGTCTCCGGTCATCTCCTGTACTGCGGCCGCAGTCTCCGGTCATCTCCTGTACTGCGGCCGCAGTCTCCGGTCATCTCCTGTACTGCGGCCGCAGTCTCCGGTCATCTCCTGTACTGCGGCCGCAGTCTCCGGTCATCTCCTGTACTGCGGCCGCAGTCTCCGGTCATCTCCTGTACTGCGGCCGCAGTCTCCGGTCATCTCCTGTACTGCGGCCGCAGTCTCCGGTCATCTCCTGTACTGCGGCCGCAGTCTCCGGTCATCTCCTGTACTGCGGCCGCAGTCTCCGGTCATCTCCTGTACTGCGGCCGCAGTCTCCGGTCATCTCCTGTACTGCGGCCGCAGTCTCCGGTCATCTCCTGTACTGCGGCCGCAGTCTCCGGTCATCTCCTGTACTGCGGCCGCAGTCTCCGGTCATCTCCTGTACTGCGGCCGCAGTCTCCGGTCATCTCCTGTACTGCGGCCGCAGTCTCCGGTCATCTCCTGTACTGCGGCCGCAGTCTCCGGTCATCTCCTGTACTGCGGCCGCAGTCTCCGGTCATCTCCTGTACTGCGGCCGCAGTCTCCGGTCATCTCCTGTACTGCGGCCGCAGTCTCCGGTCATCTCCTGTACTGCGGCCGCAGTCTCCGGTCATCTCCTGTACTGCGGCCGCAGTCTCCGGTCATCTCCTGTACTGCGGCCGCAGTCTCCGGTCATCTCCTGTACTGCGGCCGCAGTCTCCGGTCATCTCCTGTACTGCGGCCGCAGTCTCCGGTCATCTCCTGTACTGCGGCCGCAGTCTCCGGTCATCTCCTGTACTGCGGCCGCAGTCTCCGGTCATCTCCTGTACTGCGGCCGCAGTCTCCGGTCATCTCCTGTACTGCGGCCGCAGTCTCCGGTCATCTCCTGTACTGCGGCCGCAGTCTCCGGTCATCTCCTGTACTGCGGCCGCAGTCTCCGGTCATCTCCTGTACTGCGGCCGCAGTCTCCGGTCATCTCCTGTACTGCGGCCGCAGTCTCCGGTCATCTCCTGTACTGCGGCCGCAGTCTCCGGTCATCTCCTGTACTGCGGCCGCAGTCTCCGGTCATCTCCTGTACTGCGGCCGCAGTCTCCGGTCATCTCCTGTACTGCGGCCGCAGTCTCCGGTCATCTCCTGTACTGCGGCCGCAGTCTCCGGTCATCTCCTGTACTGCGGCCGCAGTCTCCGGTCATCTCCTGTACTGCGGCCGCAGTCTCCGGTCATCTCCTGTACTGCGGCCGCAGTCTCCGGTCATCTCCTGTACTGCGGCCGCAGTCTCCGGTCATCTCCTGTACTGCGGCCGCAGTCTCCGGTCATCTCCTGTACTGCGGCCGCAGTCTCCGGTCATCTCCTGTACTGCGGCCGCAGTCTCCGGTCATCTCCTGTACTGCGGCCGCAGTCTCCGGTCATCTCCTGTACTGCGGCCGCAGTCTCCGGTCATCTCCTGTACTGCGGCCGCAGTCTCCGGTCATCTCCTGTACTGCGGCCGCAGTCTCCGGTCATCTCCTGTACTGCGGCCGCAGTCTCCGGTCATCTCCTGTACTGCGGCCGCAGTCTCCGGTCATCTCCTGTACTGCGGCCGCAGTCTCCGGTCATCTCCTGTACTGCGGCCGCAGTCTCCGGTCATCTCCTGTACTGCGGCCGCAGTCTCCGGTCATCTCCTGTACTGCGGCCGCAGTCTCCGGTCATCTCCTGTACTGCGGCCGCAGTCTCCGGTCATCTCCTGTACTGCGGCCGCAGTCTCCGGTCATCTCCTGTACTGCGGCCGCAGTCTCCGGTCATCTCCTGTACTGCGGCCGCAGTCTCCGGTCATCTCCTGTACTGCGGCCGCAGTCTCCGGTCATCTCCTGTACTGCGGCCGCAGTCTCCGGTCATCTCCTGTACTGCGGCCGCAGTCTCCGGTCATCTCCTGTACTGCGGCCGCAGTCTCCGGTCATCTCCTGTACTGCGGCCGCAGTCTCCGGTCATCTCCTGTACTGCGGCCGCAGTCTCCGGTCATCTCCTGTACTGCGGCCGCAGTCTCCGGTCATCTCCTGTACTGCGGCCGCAGTCTCCGGTCATCTCCTGTACTGCGGCCGCAGTCTCCGGTCATCTCCTGTACTGCGGCCGCAGTCTCTGGTCATCTCCTGTACTGTGTCCACAGTCTCTGATCATCTCCTGTACTGTGTCCCCAGTCTCTGGTCATCTCCTATACTGTGTCCCCAGTCTCTGGTCATCCCCTGTACTGTGTCTGCAGTCCATTGGTTCAGAATATTTTTTTCTTGTTTTTCTCCTCTAAAACCTAGGTGCGTCTTATGGTCATGTGCATCTTATGGAGCAAAAAATACGGTACATATACATTAACACAAACACAATATATATGTGTGTACACAAAATCAAGAAGCATTGTATGTACCAGAATTTGACCTGGCATCAGTCCCTTTACAGCAGGGCTCAGACTAAGAAGCAGCACAAAGAGCCAATCAGTTGTGCTCATGAGCTAACAAGGGACCTGCTGATATGAGAAGAGAGCAGGATGACAGGGGGATGATCCTATCATTCTGAAACTGGTGTAAGTACCTGAACTTGTATTTCATGACTTAGATTGGGAGGGGTAGCTCTAGAAGCCAATCAGGTGTTCTGCATGTAGGTGTGTTGATAATGAGCACGTTGACAGGAGGAATAAGCAGAGAGAAGACATTGCTCACTCTGCTCTGTCAGCTTGTGCCAAGAAAGGACCTCCACAGTCTCCTGCTGCTCCTCCTTTACCATCCAATAATCAGGCTGGGGTGGGGAGACGACACCACTGTAGCCCTAAATTGTTACAAAGAAAGTGGTGTCTGTGCTGTACAAATCTCAGGGCTGGATGGACAGAGAATTCAAATGTTATGGCAGCTAAATTCTCCATTATATGCATTCCATCTATTCATTGGGGTCTGCTGCAGTTTTGCTTTAAATTGTCTTTGTATATTGGCAAGCAATTCAGGATTACCAATGGCAGGAGAGAAATATTTTTTTAATTGCTGACAGGAAAGTGCAATATATTACACACCCACACCACCCCTGTTGGGGTAAACAGCTTCCCTTCAGATAAGCTTCTGATACAATGACACCTTTATCTGTGAACATGATAAACACGACTTGTTTTACATAATCCCAACTGTATTTTATATGTGCTAACCTCTAATTAAGCCAATCATTAGTAGCAGCTTGCTAACATAAAATGCTCTGAACAGGCCAGACCTCTTTTATCCAATCAGAAAGAGCCGTCAGTCCCTTTTAAAGGGGCACCAGCATTGGACTCTGCCTGATCTCCCAGGAGAGTTATATGCATATGTATTAGATGTCATTTATATACAGTGAGTGCATTCTGAAGAACCACCTGCTGATTTAGCAAATGAATAATGCAGATTTCTATAAACATTTGTCTGTCAAACCAGGACAACTCTTATGTATTCCCCCCCCAAAAGGTACAAATGTTTTTGGATGTATTCCTTTTAAAAGGGCAGCACAGTGGCTAAATGATTAGCACTTCCGCCTGGCAGTACTAGGGTCGCTGGTTTGAATCCCAACCCCGGAACCACCTGCCTGGAGTTTGCATGTTCTCCCTGTGACTGCGTGGGTTTCCTCTGGGTACTCCGGTTTCCTCCCACACTCCAAAGACATGCTGGTAGGTGAATTGGCTCCTGTCTAAATTGGCCCTAGTATTTGTATGTATGAATGTGAGTTAGGGACCTTAGATTGTACGCCCCTTGAGGGTTAGGGACTGATGTGAATGTACAATATATATGTAAAGCTCAGCGTAAATTGACGGCGCTATATAAGTACCTGAAATAAATAAAAGGAGCAAAATGGTGATCTATTACATATACCAAGGTGGACAAATCAGATAATTCAGGAGCCAGTCAGACCAGCCCAGAAGCCAAGAAGATTTTAGGTTGGCTTCACACCTATACACCTGCATTGTCCTGTGATCTTTTTTTTTTATTATTATTGCTTTAGCAGGTGCATTGTCTTACATTAATGTGTGCCACTATTCCCATCAAAAGCCCCTACAAATGCATGTGGGCAGACCAAAAAAAAACCTGACATGTAAATAACCCTGTGCACATATCGTAAAGTGGAACTTTACCCATAACAACTTGATAAAAATAAAATCATGTTCTTCAGCAAGAAACATACATTCCAGATAGTAGCATAATAAATATGCTACCAAAATTAATGCGTGTTTTAAATTGAATCCAGCATTGTCCCTGTTTCTTCTGCCATTTTGTTGAAGACCAGAAGCAGCATTACAGTGATATTATAGGCAATTGAAGAAGAAAAAAGAAAAAAGGCACACACGCACGCACGCCCTGATCCTCCTCCTTTCAGGTCTCCGGCCAGTGCTCCTGGACCCTCCCTCCTGCTAAGTACCCCCTGAGCAAGCAGGATCACTCCAGAGCTGCTCTGAGTGTTCATTCACACACAGCCATGGCTCGCCCCCTCTCATTGGCGGTCACTGATATCCAGTGAGGAGGTAGAGTCCCCAGAGATTGCCTGTGTGGGCAAACACAGCCCTTGCATGGGAGTATGTTGCAGGATGCCTGTGTGAACAATGCCTAACTGAAAATGATTGGTAGAATAATGCGAGGCTTCATACTGGACAGGCAGCAATTCGAACTGTCAGTGTATTATTATAAAGGATTAATATCGCACCAACAGTTTGCGCAGCGCTTTACAATATAAGGGAGACAGTACAATTCCAATACATTTCAGTACAGAAGGAATAGGAGGGCCCGGCTCCTGGAGCTTACATTCTAAAGGAAGGGGGAGGTGGTACAAAAGGTGATAGCTGCGGGGGATGATCTGGCGGAGGTGATTCAAGTACAGTTCTTAGGTGGAGGAGGGGTAGGCTTCCCTGAAGAAGTGAGTTTTCAAAGATCGCCTAAAGGCAGACAGGGTGGGGGCTGACCGGACATACTGTGGTAGGGAGTTCCAGAAGATGCGAGAGGCTCTGGAGAAGTCCTGGAGGCGAGCGTGGGAGGAGGTGATGAGGGAGCTAGAGAGGAGGATATCATGGGAGGAGTGGAGCGGGCGATATCTGTGGATGAGGTCGGTGATGTAGCTAGGGGTAGTGTTGTGGATGGCTTTGTAAGCTGTGGTTAGTATTTTGAATTTTATACGTTAGGTTAGTGGAAGCCAGTGGAGGGATTGGCAGAGAGGGGCAGCAGTCACTGATTGGTTGATAAGGTGTATGAGTCTAGCAGCAGCATTCATAATAGACTGAAGGGGGGATAGCCTGTTTAATGGTAAACCAGGGAGGAGAGAGTTGCAGTAATTGAGGCGGGATATAACCAAGGCGTGGATAAGTTGTTTTGTGGTGTCATTGGTCAGGAAAGGGCAGATTTTGGACATGTTTCGGAGATTGAGGCGGCAGGATTTAGCCAGTGAGTGGATGTGGGGCCCAAAGGAGATGTCAGAGTCTAGGATTACGCCTAGCACCCGGACATGAGGGGAAGGACCAATGGTAGTGCTGTTGATCTTAATGATAAAGTCATGAGTGGGGGATCGGGGGGGGGAGGAAATATTACAAGCTCAGTTTTTATGTGTATTTTTGTGTAGTTTTCAGTATATCTAGAAACCTAGCAGAAGCAACTTATTTATTCACAACCCCGATAAAGGGGATACAGAACTGAATAAAGAAGCAGGTACTGTTCACATAAAATGAATATTAATGTTTATGGATTTACCATCAAACCTTTCAATCTTTGTACAATTTTAATCTAATCAAGTGCAACGAAAAAAAAAAAAAAAAAAAAAAAGAAATTTACTAGCACAAAAATTGGAACAATATATTCAATACGGCTTCACCTGAATCACTAAGCTCAGTGAACAGTCACCTTATGCACGGTCTATTCCTAGATATCCTGTTGTGGTTCAGTGGCAGCAAGGCAAACTTAGGCACTCGATACAAGGAATACTACTTACTCCAGCAAGCTGCCCATCTTGCATTGGACAGGGCACATAGAGAGGAGGGAGGAAAGATCTTCCTTACAGGATACTCCAGACAGCTGTTATTTGTTGTACACCACAGGCACTGCAAACAAAGAAATCACAAATATATCAGTTTTGCCTGAAGACACATCCACATTCAATAAAAAAAGGTAGTGGGATGCATAGGAATTCACCCAGTAACAGTGCGTTTACATTTTGTTTAGCGCAAATAGGGAAAAAAAAAAAAGAATGTTATTAGGCTGTTTTCTGTGCTGGTAGAATGTCCAAGATTTAAGTAGGGAAATGCAGAATTTACCCACTAGATGGTGATGTAAAAATTTCCTATGATACTTAGCACCTTCTAGTGGCCAACTGTGGTATTTCCTCTTTTAACCACTTGAGCTTCGGAAGATTTGACCCCCTTCATGACATTTTTTTGCTGTTCAGCACTGCGCTAATTTAACTAGTAATTGCTAGGTTATGCAAAGCTGTATGCAAACAAAATTTATATTATAAATTTGAATTTATAATTTTATTTTTTTTTTCACACTAAACAGGGCTTTCTTTTGGTGGTATTTGATCACCAGTAGGTTTTTTATTGTTTGTTTTTTGATATAAATTCAAAAATAAAATAAATCTATATCAATTTCTTTATACATTTTGGCCAAAATGTATTCTGCTACATGTCATTGATAAAAAAAAGAAAAGAAAAATCCAAAAGAAGTGTATA
Organism: Staurois parvus; assembly: GCF_062004578.1. Lineage (NCBI taxonomy): Eukaryota > Metazoa > Chordata > Amphibia > Anura > Ranidae > Staurois > Staurois parvus. Next base: position 6,378,546 of record NW_028317847.1, on the reverse strand, counting down.
TTGATCGGTTTGCGTGAAAGTTACAGTACCTACAAACTATAATATATTAGAATTTTTTTTTCTTTTTACTCTATATGGCAGTGATCAGTGACTTATAATGGAACTGCAATAGTTTGGCAGGCAATCCAACACTGACACTGGGGGGGAACTGACTTACTGCCACTGACATCAAGATTGACATTAAAACAGTGATCACTGTACTAATGAAACTGGCTGGAAAGGGGATAACATCTAATGCAATCAAGGGGCCAAATGTGTGCCTAACTATGTGTAATGTGTACTGCTTTTTACTAATGAACTCTTAGTTTCTCATCCCTGCTGTTACTTTCTACACAGCACTGTGTTCCATGGATTTTTTTTTTCCTTTAACCGCTGGACGTCCGCACTATAGCAGAAATACTGCTACAGGACGGAAGCGGTGTGCAAAATCACACACACACACACACACACACACATATATATACATACATACACACACACACGTGATTTTGCATTTCCAGGTAATCACCCAGGCGGAGATTACTCGCCGGAGCCCGGTGATCTCCAAGGATCTCCAATGGGGAGGATGACTGTTTTGTTTACTAACAGTCCTCCTCCCTGTCAGCTCGGGCACACTGCTGTGGATGGCTGCACACACACAGCAGTGTGATTACAGTGAATCACATACACATTGCCCCCAAGTGAAACACTCCCAGCACACAGTTAACCCTTTGATCGCCCTCATGTTAACCCCTTCCTGCCCAGTTCCATAAGTGCAGTGCTTTCTTTTTTTTCTTTTTTAGCACTGATCACTGTATTGGTGTCACTGGGGATGTTGGCGACACCAAATCAGTTCCCCCCCAGTGTCAGAATGTCTGCCGCAGTCCCACTATAAGTCGCTGATCGCTGCCATTACTAGTAAAAGAAAAAAAAAAAATTATATAGGGCCAGAGAAGGGCAATAGACTAAAAGCAGTTTTGTCTATTGCAGCCTTTCACAATCTTAACCCCAAAAGGAAGCTTTGAAATTGTTTTCAGGTCTCAGGGAACCTCTAGTGAGGACAGTCCATTGGGAGTCATTGGGAAAATCTCTCTTTTTTTGGTGGTGGGAAGAATGTCTCCTTACAGCGGTGACCATGCAGGAAGGACCAGATGGGAGGTCAGCTATAGAGAGCTCAAGGAACCCCTAGTCACACGTGGAGGTACTCTAGGGTTCCAAAGATCCCTAGTTGAGAAGCCATGGTCTATAGACTACTGGCAGCTGATCTTTCTTCTATTACTGACTTACGAAGTCGGGATCTCAAAAAACAAAGTTGCATACCAGGAGCTACAGTCTCAAGCTTAATTGCAACAGATTATAGACTACACTGTCATCCTCATCCACTGAGATGTATTGTCCAACCAGCAGACTGAATTTTAGAGATCTCTGTACCTGATCAGCTGCAGGGGTCCTAATGGTAAAACTGGTGACTTTGCTCTCTGGCTGGCCTTTGGTTATAATTCCACATCTTATGTCCTTTATAATGTGGTAAAGGCTTCACAAATATATCTCTACATAGACTATACATCTCTGATAGGAGCTCAATACACCCCCGTCATACAAAGACATGAATAAAGTCCTGTGTGACATCAAGTTGGTGAGTGATGAGCTCCATATTGGTGCTAAACTCCTAAGCACAAGCAAATACAGCCAATGTTCCTGCACAGCACAGCCCTGACTTTATCCTACTAGTGTTTGGAGTTTGTCCTCCTATGTTTGGAGGCGACTGGTGGAAAAAGCTGCTCCACCACTTACTGAGTTGAGAGAAACTGCATAAACGTTCATTGCTTCCCAAAGATGTGAGAAACATGGACCACAGAGATGCCAGACTATCAGAAATCAAATGGTAGACAATCATCTAATCTTCTGTTGTACTCACAGTAACATTCTTCAAGCACTCTTCACAAGTTCTTCCGGTATAGAAGCCACATGCTACAAAGACACAAGAAAATAAATAAATGTGAAAAATAAGAATCAACAACATACAACTGCATTAATTCTGCTTATGGCAAGAGAAAAATAAAAGTAAAATAAGCGACTCTATAATAAAATTACCTAAACATCAGGATATATGGCATTGATACTTTGGGGGAAATTGATTTTTTTTCCCCCCAGAGAATACAAATCTTGCATCGGTGAGCCTGGCCCTTTACGTTGATGAACGGAGCGAAAATATTACACACTGTAACAAATAATGGTGTGGTTCATACTTACTACCCTCAATGTCCAACCCTGGCTGAGAACAAAACATGCTGAGGGTGGAGTCACATCTGGTGGGAGTAAAGATGCAATGAAAGGCAAGTCTTTTTGGAAAAAAAAAAAGGTTTGGAATCGATTGGACTCCTGGCCACCCTTTAGCCCTAAGGGAGTGCCACCAGGCTCCTATCAGCCCCAAGATGCCGAGGGAGGTTGCCACCGGGCGCTGATCAGCCCCGAGGTTGCCCCCCCCCCAGAGCCCTGAGGGCGCCCCCCCCTTCAGCCTCAAGGGTTGCCACCAGGCGCCGATCAGCCCTCAGGACGGGCCCCCCCTTGGGACTCGAGGACGGGCCCCCCCTTCAGCCTCGAGGGTTGCCACCGGGCGCCGATCAGCCCCCAGGACGGGCCACCCCTTCGGCCCCCAGGACGGGCCACCCCTTCGGCCCCCAGGACGGGCCACCCCTTCGGCCCCCAGGACGGGCCACCCCTTCGGCCCCGAGGACGGGCCACCCCTTCGGCCCCGAGGACGGGCCACCCCTTCGGCCCCGAGGACGGGCCACCCCTTCGGCCCCGAGACACCTGAGGATGACTGTTAGCCATCATTGAACTCAAAGACTGAGGACAACTACTGGGAGGGGGGAGAGGCAGTTCTACTTTGAAAGCAAATATTGCAGTGAAACTTTTTTTACATTTTAAACTTTTAGTGGGCAATAAATTTTACTTGATGAAAACCAGGATATTTTTTACCATGCTCATAATGACAAAATCAAACTAGTTTGATTACAACTGCTGAGCCATGCTCGCTTTTTTTTTTTTTTCTTTTTTTACACACATGCCCTCCACATTTCCTTCCATTCAGTTTTCTTTGGACCCAAAGTAGGCAAGCCTACCCTATGTTGGGATGTGAAAAGGGTCACAATGGTCACTATACTAAGAAAGTGAAAGGCAACCCTGAAAACCAATAACACCCAGCAGACATTCTAGCCCTTCCCTGTTCTACCCGAAAAAAAAAAAAAATTGTAGCTGAAGTTGAGCCTTGAAAACGCACTCTCTCCTCGCTCACTACCTGTAATTAGCACACAGTCTAAAAATTAATAGCTGGTGTGAAACAAACTCCTCTGACGGATATGAAATGTGTTGACAATTTAAAAAGATTGTTTTTCCATACAGAGACAGGTTATAGAGCGAGCAAATTACATCAGGCTGAATTATAAACCTAAATCTCCGGCTAAATGCTGGGAGGGGAATGTAATACTCCCGATTTATGGGAGCCGCGCAGAAGGTGCAAGATCTGCCAAACACAGGCTATGCGCATTTACTGTGAATTATAACACTTTATAAAGCCGTTCTCTACAGAATGAAGGAGGACAAAAGATTGTAACATTATGCAGTAAACCACCATGCAAGGCCTGAGAAGAACAAAAAAAACATTGAGAGAACCTTCAGACAACGTGATAGTAGCAATTTCAGCGTCGGGGGGGGGGGGGGGGGGGGAAGATTAAAGGGTTCTGTTGCAGTTCACCGGTAATTCTTTAATGAAATTAGTCTCTAATCTTCATATGGCAAGGACATTGTTACAGATGAAGTCAGCAACATACTGAAATATAGTACCTAGAATTGTGAGAGTACCTTATAACTGTAAACAATTTAACCACTTCAATACCGGGCACTTTCATCCCTTCATGCCCAGGCCAAATTTTCAGCTTTCAGTGCCGTTGCACTTTGAATGACAATTGTGCAGTCATGCAACACTGTACCCATATGGCATTTTTATCATTTTTGAGGCAGATAGAACTTTCTTTTGATGGTATTTAATTACCACAGTGTTTTTTTTTTATTTTTGCTAAACAAAAGGAAAAGACCAAACACTTTGGGGTAAAAAAAAAAAAAAGAAAAAAAAAAAAGTTTTGCAAATAAATAATGTTTTTTCTTCACTGATGAGGCTACACTGATAAGGTGGCAGTGATGATCAGGGCACTTATCACCAGTATCCTGGTTATCAGTGGAAATGAGGGCTGTCAAAGGATTGCCAGTTATTGACTTTCCTTTCCTACACAGTGACCGTGCTGGGGAAAGGAAAAGTCAATAACCACCATTTGTTCATGTGATCAGCTCTGATTGGACACAGCTGATCATATGGTGAAGGGCCGCCATAATTGGCCCTTTACCTCAATCTGTGATCACAGAGCACATTCCAAACTAGACACCCTCCCAGAACAAGACAAATGCGCTGTAGCCATCTTTCGGCATTAGCGCGGTCGACAAGTGGTTAAAGTGAACTTGCACAGGTTCCAAACAAAAAAGGTTTTCAGAGTTTTTTTTTTTTTTTTCAACAACTACAGCCTGAGAAGAAAAGCCTGTTCCCCGCCAGCATGTTGCTGAGAAGGACCCTTACAGTCCGTGTGGAAGCACTAGTCTTTCTGCAGAGCCCCAACACACTCTCTGCTGATTCAGACCTACAGGCATGGCCAAGAATATTGGCGCCCCTGTATTTCTGTCAGATAATGCACCACTTTGCCCAGAAATTTGTTGCAATTTCAAATGTTTTGGCATTATTGTGTTTATTTCTTTTGTATTGAAATGACACAAAAAAGTGGTGAAACAAAAAGTCAAATCTGACACATTCCACGCAAAACTCTAAAAATGGACTGAACAAAATCATTGGCACCTTCTCAAAATTGTAAGAAATAATTCCATTCCAAGTTTGTGATGCTCCTGTAATTTGTAATTGACAATACAGAAATCACACCGGCAACCAGTTAAAATGGTGAAAAACTGACTCAGCCTGTTTAGTGTGTGTCAGCTGGAGGATGGAGAAGAGAAAGAGCAACAAAACGTTCAGACAAATTCAAGCTGACCTCCAGGTACAACTGTGTCAGCTCGCACTATACGTCACCATCTGAATGAAAAGGGACGCTATGGTAGGAGACCCAGGAGGACCCCACTGATGACACAGAAACATAAAAAAGCCAGATTGGAGATTGCCAAAAAACTTACCTGAGGAAGCCAAAATCCTTTTGGGAGAATGTGCTGTGGACAGACGAAACCAAATTACCGCTTTTTGGTAAAGCCCATCATTCTACTGTTTTCAGAAAAAGCAATGAGGCCTTTAAAAGGAAAGAATCCAGTCCCTACAGTCACACATGGTGGAGGTTCACTGACATTTTGGGGTTGCTTTGCTGCTTCAGGCACTGGATGTCTTGACCGAGTGCATGGCATTATGAAATCTGAAGACTACCAAAGAATTCTGGGGTGCAATGTAGGGCCCAGTGTCAGAAAGTTGGGTCTGTGTCAGAGATCATGGGTCTTACAGCAGGACAATGACGCAAAGCACACGTCAAAAAGCCCTCAGAAATGGTTTCAGACAAAGTGCTGGAGAGGACTGAACTGGCCAACAATGAGTCCAGATCTCAATCCCATAGAGCACCTGTGGAGAGATATCAAAACAGCAGTTGGGAAAAGGAACCTCCAATCTGAGAGGCCTGGAGCAGTTGGTGAAAGAAGAGTGGTCCAAAATTCCAGCAGAGAGGTGTAAGAAACTCATTGATGGTTACAGGAAGCCATTGATTTCAGTGATTTTTTTCAAGGGGTTTACTACAAAATATTAAATTGACGGTGCCAATAATTTTGATAAGTCCATTTTTGGGGTTTTCTATGGCATGTGTCTTATTTGGCTTTGTGTTTCTCCACTTTTTTTTTAGAGCCATTCCAATACAAACAAAAGAAAAACATAAGAATGCCTAAACATTTGTATTTGTAACAATTTTCTGGCCGAAGTGGTGCATTATCTGACAAAAGCAGGAGTGCCAACATTTTTGGTCATGACTATAGCTCTGCAAATCAGCAAATCTCATGCTTCCTGCTTATTGAAGATCATTACTGCTGTCTTATCAGTAGGCATGTCAGACTTCTTCAGAGTCTCCACTCTGAAGCATGCTGGCAGGGGACAGGCTTTTTTACTCAGGCAGTGGCTTCTCTATAAAAAAAAAAAAAATGAATAGTTTGCAAACCTTTTTTTTAATGCACCTGGAATGAGCTCAGCCCTTGACTTGGTTTCTTGGGCTGCCACCAACTTTACTACTATACCCGCTGCAGTAGAGGCATGTAAACAAACTCACAGTCACTAGTGAAAAAGCAGACTGCCAGCGGATCACTTCTACATTGTGCCCCCCAAACCCCATCTGTGCGGTGATCAATTACAGCACAAGTTTGGCAGCAGGCCCCAGCCAGTGATTTATAGCCGGGACCCACTAATTGGCTGTGTCCAAACACAGTGCCACTATGAGCTTCTGATCACCGCCAGTAAACGCATAGCATCTATAGCGGCATAAATTCCTGTATACGCTATAACTTTAGCACAAACCAATTAATATACACTTATTGAGATTTTTGTTTGTTAGCATGCATTTTGCAATGTAGCTGAATACATTTTGGTCTAAACTTATGAAGAAATTTGATGGCTTGATTTTTTTTTATTAGAAATGCCTTATAACAAAGTGAAAAATATTTTTTTCCTTCAAAATGTTAGCTTTTTTTCATTTACAGGTGAAACTCGAAAAATTAGAATATCGTGCAAAAGTTCATTTATTTCAGTAATGCAACTTAAAAGGTGAAACTAATATATGAGATAGACTCATTACATGCAAAGCAAGATAGTTCAAGCTGTGATTTGTCATAATTGTGATGATTATGGCTTACAGCTCATGAAAATCCCAAACCCACAATCTCAGAAAATGAGAATATTGTGAAAAGGTGCAATATTCTCGGCTCAAAGTGTCCCACTCTAATCAGCTAATTAAGCCATAACACCTGCAAAGGGTTCCTGGACCTTTAAATGGTCTCTCAGTCTGGTTAAGTAGGAATCACAATGATGGGAAAGACTGCTGACCTGACAGTTGTGCAGAAAACCATCATTGACACCCTCCATAAGGAGGGAAAGCCTCAAAAGGTAATTGCAAAAGAAGTTGGATGTTCCCAAAGTGCTGTATCAAAGCACATTAATAGAAATTTAGGTGGAAGGGAAAAGTGTGGAAGAAAAAAGTTGCACAAGCAGCAGGGATGACCACAGCCTGGAGAGGATTGTCAGGAAAAGGCCATTCAAAAGTGTTTGGGACTTTCACAAGGAGTGGACTGAGGCTGGAGTCAGTGCATCAAGAGCCACCACACACAGACGGATCCTGGACATGGGCTTCAAATGTTGTATTTCTCTTGTCAAGCCGCTCCTGAACAACAAACAATGTCAGAAGCGTCTTACCTGGGCTAAAGAAAAACAGACCTGGTCTGTTGCTCAGTGGTCCAAAGTCCTATTTTCTGATGAGAGTAACTTTTGCATCTCATTTGGAAACCAAGGACCCCGAGTATGGAGGAAGAATGGAGAGGCACACACTGCAAGATGCTTGAAGTCCAGTGTGAAGTTTCCACAGTCTGTGTTGATTTGGGGAGCCATGTCATCTGCTGGTGTTGGTCCACTGTGTTTCATTAAGTCCAGGGTCAACGCAGCCATCTACCAGGAGACTTTGGAGCACTTCATGCTTCCTTCTGCAGACGAGCTTTATGGGGATGCTGACTTCATTTTGCAGCAGGACTTGTCACCTGCCCACACTGCCAAAAGCACCAAAACCTAGTTCAATGACCGTGGGATGACTGTGCTTGATTGGCCAGCAAACTCGCCTGACCTGGGGCATTGCCAAGAGAAAGATGAGAGACATGAGACCGAACAATGCAGAAGAGCTGAAGGCCGCTATTGAAGCATCCTGGTCTTCCATAACACCTCAGCAGTGCCACAGGCTGATAGCTTCCATGCCACTCCGCATTGAGGTAGTAATTGCTGCAAAAGGGGCCCAAACCAAGTACTGAGTACATATGCATGCTTATACTTTTCAGAGGTCCGATATTGTTCTATGTACAATCCTTGTTTTATTGATTGCATGTAATATTCTAATTTTCTGAGATTGTAGATTTGGGGTTTTCATGAGCTGTAAGCCATAATCATCACAATGATGACAAATCACGGCTTGAACTATCTTGCTTTGCATGTAATGAGTCTATCTCATATATTAGTTTCACCTTTTAATTTGCATTACTAAAATAAATGAACTTTTGCACGATATTCTAATTTTTTGAGTTTCACCTGTATATGATAGAAAATTAAAAACCAAGTGGTGATCAAATACCAACAAAAGAAAGATCTATTTGTGTGAAAAAAATAAAATAATATATAAATTTTGTGTACAGTATTGCATGAGCAAGCAACTGCCAGTTAAAAGTAGTGCAGTAAATAGCAAAAACAAATGTCCTGGACATGAAGGTAAAATCTTCCAGTGGTCAAAGTGGTTGTAAATTATCATTTAAAAAATAATAATAATTATATATATTTATATAAAATATACATGTTACAGTAACCTACAATACCATTGCACAGAGTGGCCCCCAAACCTTCCCTTCTGGGATCCCTTGATGATGCTCTCAGCTACTCCTCTTCTCTGTGTACCCCCATAGTAAACATCTGTCCTCAGACACACACAGCGCGGCTCAGCCCCATCCCACATCGCTTGACTGGCAGCAGCAGGAGCCAATGACTCCCACTGCTGCCTCTGTGTCCTGTGAGAAGATTGAGAGAGGGCCGCTGCAGGCAGACAGCACTGGACTGAAATAAGACTCAAATAGGCAAGTATAAAGGGGGGAGGTGAGGGGGCGATACAACTGACAGCCTAAAGATTTACTGATGCTCAGGGGGATCTGGGCTTCCCAAAATGGCAGCCTCCAGCAAGTAGAAACAGGAACAATGCTGGAGGCAATTTACAGCACACATTAGCAAGGAGCATACATCCCACAATAATATTTATGCTACCAAATTAAAGAACAATATTTATCAAATTATGTGTAGAGTTCCATTATAATTCAAGGAATGCATTAAAGGAAACAATGTCCTGCCTTTACAGCCACTTTATAAACCAAAAGGGAGGTCTCTGTTGGGGTATATATATTTAAATCTACAAATCTTTCTTTCCAATATAATCACAATCTGGAAGAGTATTTAAAGTGTGACAACCATGTCATAATGCAGCAATAACACAAAACATGAGATCACCAGAAATCACTATACTTTCCATTTAAAGTCAGAAGAAAAATGTACTTTCCAACTTCCTCATACACAGTATACTTCTTGTTACATAAAAACACATGAACATTAACAGGCGTACATAGGTACGGTTTTATTTCTGTGCACACAAACAGATGATGTTTTTTAGATGAGGTGTAAGAGCCCCATTCCCACTAGTGCATTGTGCTACCGAGCGTTACCCCAAAACAGAAGAAATTGGGGCTTTATGTGTATTGCCGTTTCATTGTCAATGGCACCCCAACACAGACAATGCACTATGTATGGTCAGTATCATTAATTCTCTTCTTCTCAGCCCAGGTCATCGTGGACCATCGTGGACCACCCCCCAGCCTGTGACTGGACAGGAGACGCTGCACAGTGATAAGATCCTCTCTCTGCTCTCTCCTCCTTTCAGCATGCTTCTTGTCAGCACATGAACGGATTGGTTCATTGTGCTGTATCTTCCTCTCACACTCCAATTCAGCTGTACAGGGACTGCAAGGGGCTGATACCAGGAGCATACACACAAAAAAAAAAAAAATGTATTGCTCTAATAATTACAGAGCTGCATTATTGTGTGTCTTAGATCTGCCTGGAGTTCAGGCTTTAACCACTTCCTGTCTTTAAAACGGCCAGACAGGAGCGCTGTTGATGCGGGGGGACGTTTCTAAACATCACCCGCATTCACTGCCTGTGCGTGCTGCCCGGGAGTGTGCGGCACAGCGATCCGGTGCTCGCTGTGTCCGGAGCACCGATCGCTGTACGGGACCTCTGTGTGAAGTCCCGATTCATGTGATCACTGATTGCCCAATCAGTGATCACATGAGCAGTAGTAAACAAGATGTCACTTCCTGACATCATTGCTTACTACGTGTGAAATCTGTGAATGATCACAGAGGTCACATGGTACAGGGCTATTCACAACAACCTTGTACCATGTGACAAGCTGTGACCAATCACAGCTCTCACAGTATTTCAGTATGCAGCCAGAGAGAAATAGAAGTGATTGCTTTTACAGCCTTTATGGGTATGAAAGCAATCAGTGTTAAAAAAAAAAAAAAAAAAAATCTTCATCACACTATGGTGACACTGTACTGCTAGGGTGACAGTATGTTAAAAAAAAAAAAAAATCTAAAAAAATTTAATAAAATTTAAAAAAATTATAATTTTTGGTTATAAATTTCGTTTTTTTTTTTTCTAAAAAGATAGCTGAATACATTTTGGCCAAGATTTATGAAAGAAAGATTATCTATTTGCAAAATTTTATTAGAAAAACACTATCACAATTTTTGGACTTTTTCTTTTATATAGCAAAAAAATTTAAATCCCAATGGTGAATAAATATAACCAAAATAAAGTTTTATCTGTCTCAAAAAAATGGTAAAAAATTCGTTTGGGTACAGTGTTGCATGACCGCGAAACTGTCATTCAAAGCGTGATAGCACTGAAAGCTGAAAATTGGCCTGGGCAGTGAAGGCGGTGAAAGTGTCCGGACTTGAAGTGGTTAAAAGTGACATGACACACATTAAAGTGGCTTGTGGTTTGTTCAGCGTCAGTATTCCCATTGTAAAAGGCCATTTGGCTGTAAAGAAAAAATAAATAAAAATAACAAAAAAAAAATCAGAGTCAGGAGGCAGAAGGATTGCCTCCTGAATACATGTCAACTGAGTTTGCGCCACTCTCTGAAAAGTGATCCCAAGCAGGACACTTTTTAGTCAGGTGTAAATATACCCCATCACTGGGGGTGGGCAAACCCACAGGTAATGGTGGCCATACACGGTTTGATTTTATTAGACACTCAATGTGTGAATCGATTAAAATGACAAAAATCTGCAGAAGATTGAAGAGCGCTAACTTCCCTTACGATCGATTTAGACTGCATTTAGATTGGATTTGATCAATCTAAGTCGATCGACCAGGGTGGAAAATTAATCAATTTGCATCGATTGGAATCTCTCAGATACATTGTTCATGAATAAAACTGCATTTCGATCAATTGATTATGGGATTACATGATGGAAGAAGAGATGTGATTCATAACTTACAATCATAAGCTATATAGCAATTGTATCTTAACTTTCGCTCAAAATCCACTTCCCTCTGTGTGGCACGTCTACTGGATGCGCTGTTGACTATAGAGGGATTATTCGATCTACTGTATTCATCTAATTTACCTATTTACAATTCACAAATCTATCTCTCAACCCCCCATCTCAGTCTCCGCCCGAATCACACACCTGCTGAGCGACATATCAGACTGGATGTCGCTCCACTTCCTTAAACTGAACCTCTCCAAAACCGAGTTTCTTGTCTTCCCCCCAGCCCGGACCCCACCCCCCATTGACTTCTCCATCACATCCAACAACGCCAATATCAAACCCGCCCTGCAGGCCAGAGTACTTAAGGTCATTCTGGACTCCAACCTATCCTTTCAGCCCCAAGTCCAATCTTTAACAAACTCGTGCAGACTCCACCTCCGCAACATCGCCAAAATCCGCACGTTCCTAACTCCAGAAACCACTAAACAGCTCATCCACTCCCTCATCATATCACGACTCGACTACTGCAACTCCCTCCTCACTGGCCTGCCTCGCCGCTGGCTATCCCCGCTTCAGTCCATCCTGAATACGGCTGCCAGACTCATTCACCTTTCCAACAGCTCCGTCTCCGCCACCCCCCTCTGCCAATCCCTCCACTGGCTTCTGATTGCGCAACGGATCAAATTCAAAATCCTAACGCTGACGTACAAAGCCGTCCACCATACTGCCCCGAACTACATCACTGACCTAATATCCAAGTACCGCCCAGCACGCACACTCCGCTCCTCACAAGACCTCCTTCTCCCTAGTTCCCTGGTCTCCTCCTCCTATGCCCACCTCCAGGACTTCTCCAGGGTGTCACCCATCCTCTGGAACTCCCTGCCCCAACCCATCAGATTATCACCTACTCTCCTCTCCTTTAGGCGCACCCTGAAAACCCATCTCTTCAGGGAAGCCTACCCCCCCCCCCCCCCTGCTAACTTGCCGACCTCCTCCACTCTTCCTACCACCCCATCCCCCACAGCTATCTCCTCCTGTGCCACCATCCCCTCCCTCCTACATTGTAAGCTTGAAAGAGCAGGGCCCTCGATCCCCTCATGTTTTGCATTGTATTGGTATTGTTCTGTCACATGTTCTGTCCCGCTTTGTAATGTACAGCGCTGAGCGAACTATCGGCGCTTTATAAATACTGTATAATAATAATAATAATAATAATTTATTGAAGCATGTTGGACCACCATAAGTCTATCAAAGTGCAAATATTCGGTGTACACTCACATACTAGGAGCTGCATACTCTGGGTATTTTTTAGAATCTTTAAGATGAAACTAATACCCCGCGCTGTGCACCTCACAAATATTACCAATCAACGCCAATTCTTGATTTGGATCAGCAAGCCTAGATATAAATTATTCTGAAGAGAATGAAACTTAAAACTAGTGAAGCATAATATTGACTTTAGGCGGCTCCTTTTGTAAAGTTTAAAGCATACTTGGATTTTAAATTATTTAAAAAGAGAAAAAAAAAAAAAAACCTTTACTTTCTTTATTTTATCCCCAATAACCGACATAACTGCCGGGGCTCCAGCCAAATATGTCAGATGAATAATCACCTTTAATAACCTCGGTGTTACTGCCTGCACTGGTACGAAGGCTAATTCAGCTCATGCGACTGCTCGCTTCAATGGGTAATAAAGAGATTGCTGGCCCGGCTAGAAATGGATATAATACGAGCCAAACATGCCTGAAAATCTCAAATCTTTATACAGTTCATAAATTCTTGGATATGTTCAATGCCGGCCACAACGATCGGGCTTTTTAAAGTACGTTTAGACAGATTTTAAGGCTGGCTGGACACCAAGGCATTTTTTCCCCTCCCATGATGCATGTTCATGCATCATGACGCTGAAACTAATGTATAACTAGAGGTAAACTAGAATGGCGAGGTATTAAAGCCCCCCCCCCCCAAAAAAAGCCTGGTTTTACTGCTGTCCCCCTTAAAGTACAAATATCGGCAAAACTTTTTTCAATTTTAGATAGCGTTAGGGAGGGTTATAACCCCTCTCAATTTTTTTTTTGCCATCTGTGTACAATTTTGGAGATTTGCCTACACTTCCTGTCCCATAGCCACACAGGAAGTGAGTGGAATTCCCTACAAATGAAGGGAATTTTTGGGGGGCACCCAGAACTAGTGTCCCCATTGCAAAAATTCCCTTCTATTACTTTTCTGGGGACAACCCAAAATTTGGGATTTTCTTTGACTTTCACTTTCTTGATAATAGTAAACAGGACAAATAGAGAGGGTGAATCTCCCTAATGGGTGTACAGACAGTGGTAAAACCCAACAGGTGTACTAATCCATCTCCACTCCATCCTAAACTAAAAAAAAAAGAAAAGTTTGCAATATAGCAAGCAAGCAATATAAAACCCAATATCAAACATTTATTATATTGCAGCTTACCATTTGATGTGATGGCTGCATTAGTTTTCTTTTTTTGCTTGCTTTCTTCTATTTTCATCTGGTGATCCAGCCAGCAAGTCCGTTTCCTTCATCCAGACTGGGGGCATTCTAGTACAGGAGATGTGTTGCTGACCAGATTCCCAGGTGAAAACAGTGAACCCCCCCCCCCCCAAAAAAAAACAAACAAACAAGCAAACACTAATGCAGCTACTGCATCTAATGATTGTTATGCTGCAATATATTACATTTTAGGTCTGGGTTTAAAACAACTTTAGTTTGAGGTTACTAAAAAAAATAAACATACATATTCGCCCATGCTGCAGCATCACTGTGATGCTGCAGCTGTCCTCCACCAGCTCAGTTCTCAGTCTTCTTGGAGCAGAGAGTGAGGACTGCCAGTCGCCTTACTTTGCTCCTCTAGCGCTCACTGGAGCACCGGGCTAGAGAGGGGGTGGCAGCAGCTTGCTTACACTCTCAGTCGGATGCTGAGAGCCGGAGCCAACTGCCAATCAGGCAGCTGGGTGGATCCTGACTATATGGTCGGGATCCTTCTAGAGCCTGGAGTTGCTCTGTGACATCAGCAGACAGTGAACGTTAGCCTGCTGGCAGCTGATTCTGGGTCACAGGAGAGCACAAGTGCATTCCTATGAGCTAAAAGAGAAGTATGACATTAAAAAAAAAACAAAAAAAACAAAAAACAAAAAGCTTTGGTCATACTTCTCTTTTAAAGGAAATTCCCCTATTTGCCTTGTTTATCATTACCACCAAGAGTGAACGTGAAAGAAAAACCACAAAACTTTGGGTGGTCACCAGAATAGAGGGGGAAGTCCCTTTGGAGGTATTTCCTCTCAATTGCTGTTGAGGCTATGGAGAATCTCCCACATGAGACACAGAGAAAAAAAAAAGAAGAGAAAAACGGCTGAACATGGGAAACCACAAGCAGATGTCAACAACCAGCAGGGAGCTCCGGGTCACCACAGAATGAAGGGGAGCATAGCTCTGTTTTAACCTCCTCGGCGGTCTGATTCTTTCCGATTTTTTGTGCTGAAAGCGGTACCATTATTTTGCATGGAAATATGTAGTTTTTTATTGTAGGCTGTAATTTTTAGGAATAACTCACTGAAATCTGTCCGAACAAGAGTCTAGTAAACATCTCGGGTATGATAAAATTTGAAACACGAAATCATAAATTATAATTTAATAAATAATCATAACAAATAATAATATAATAATAATAAATTTAATTCAATAATATAATCAAACCAAAAACACTGAAATTTGAAATACAGAGGCAAATTCGCACATCGCTGAGCAAAGTTGCAAAATCGTTTTCAGTGTCTGATGACGAATTTCCCCCACAAATCATTATCACTCAATTCTGCAAGTGGTTCTGATTTACTATCGCTGTTCTCTAGCTGATCTAAAACCACTTTTGACCTAAAGGGACGCTTTTTGGACACCATGGACTTTTCTAAGTTTCCAGGCAGAAAGAACAGTCAAAATGCAGGCAGGGCGCAGGACAAAGCACTCGGGACAAAATGTATGTGAAATGCATTTATACAGGAATGTTATACTATGTAATAATCATTTTTAAAAAAATGTCATTTTTTTAAAATTTCAAATTTGCCGCCGGTTCCGGCGCCCGTACGTCCCGACGTCACAGGGACCGGAACACGGAAGCCGGCATCGGCCGGAGGAGATGGCCGGGGACGCTGCAGGGGACGCATCGCAGGAGCGAAGGACAAGGTAAGCTCTGCAGGGACCCCCTGAGCAACGCCGCATGGTAAGCCCGAGTGTAGCACGGGGTTACCGCTCTTGGTACTGACATTTTACCCCGAGCTACACTCGGGAATACCCCTAAGGAGGTTAATGAATGTGTTGCGATTTCAGTGGAAACCACATAAAAAAAATATGAAAAAGGTGCAACGCCAGGCTCCAATGCTGTATGTTATGTGCGCTATCGTGCTGTAGTGTCATTCACTTTGCACACCAAGTGCACTAAAGAAACGCAGCTGCATTTCAAGTATTGCAGCACACCACAATGCATGGGAGCACACTAAAAATTATGCATTACCACTCTATTCATTTGAATATGCGCCCATAACGTAGAACTAAAGGGAAAACGTTTCTATGTATTTTGGATAGAATAAGGGAGGGTTATAGCAAAAACAAAAATAACTGCTGTGTTACCCGTGTCCTATTGGAGAGATTTCCCTTCACTTCCTGTCCCATAGCCAAAAAAAGAAGTTGGAGGAAATCCTTCCACAGTGAGAGAATCACTGGTTGTCACCAGAATTAGTGTCCCCGTTGGAAGATTTACCCTCCATCACTGATCAGGTGACAACCCAAAATTTGGGATTTTAGTTGACCTTTACTTTTGGTGACAATGATAAACAGGACAAATACAGACAGTGAAACTCCCCAACAGGAACACAGACCACAATAATAACTGACAGGGTTCTAATCCATATATATATATATATATATATATATATATATATATATATATATATATATATATATATATATGAGATCACAAATGGCGGTACATACCAATCAGAGCGGCCCTTTACCAGGTGACCAGCTGTGTCCAATCACAGCTGATCATAACGTAAACAAGAAATGCCAGTTATCGGCAGTCCTCTCCTTATGCTGACAGTGCGTGAGGAGGTGAGTCAGTAAGCGGCGATCTACACAGGGGGACATCTACACTGATAATCAGTGCCCTGATTATCAGCGTAGCCCCATCAGTGCCATCTTTCAGTGCCCATGCTTCCTCAACAGTCCTGTCCATCAGTGCAGTCTCATAAGCACACATCAATGAGGGAAAAAAAATCACTTATTTACAAAACTTTATAAACCGAAAACTAAGAAAATGTTGTTTTTTCGTTTAGCAAAAAAAAAAAAAAAAAACCCAGTGGTGATTAAATACCACCAAAAGAAAGCTCTATTTGTCTCAAAAAAATGGTAAACATTTTGTTTGGGTACAGTGTTGCATGACGGCACAATTGTCATTCAAAGCTGAAAATTGTATAGGTAAAAGACACACAGTGAGCGCTCTCAAAGAAACAGTAGCTGAACATCCAGGATAAACGCATATAAAAATCCTCAGTAAAACATATACATATAAAAAGGCAGTGCTGTAAAATGATCAAATCATGCAAATCAACACAATAATAGTCCTTAAAAGGTGCTCATTAATTCCTAGTGCCAATGGAAAGAATGCAAACTAACCAGAAGCGCATATAAAATACGCATGTGTATTTTAAATGCGCTTCTGGTTAGTTTGCAATCTTTCCATTGGCACTAGGAATTAATGAGCACCTTCAAAGCTGAAAATTGGCCTGGGCAGGTAGGGGATATAAGTACCCGGTAAGTGGTTACACTAATGCACCAGGCAGCCAGGGTTTGAATGGGCCCTCAAAGCTTTCAATGGCCATTTATTGCTTTTGTGGCAGTTTGCAGTTCAGGTGCAGAATAAGGTGAAAACTAATGCCCCGTACACGCGATAAGAAAATCGTATGAAAAATTTAGCGGAACCACTGATGGAACGATTTTCTCTTCGTTGATGAGCAGGATGTTTTAACCAATAACGATATTGTGAACAAAAAAATCTGGTTGAACAGTAAAAAATTTTGACGTTTCGCATCTGAACAACCGATTTTCTATACGGTGGTATGACGGTCGTACGAAGAAAATCTATGAAGCGCTATCACGCATGAGCGGAAACAGAAGATGACCCGGATGTTTATGTCCAAGGAATCTTCGTAAACACGAACGAAAAATCCAAATGTTAAAAGTCGATTGGCCTAATGAGATAATGAAAGCAGAATTCTGCAGATTATATTTTATGTATCACTATTTATGTATATAGGTCATGTAATAAACGATATTATACTCATTGCTGGTAATTGTTGTGCATATCGCTCGTTCTGGCCGGAAGGGCGTGGCTACAAGGTCACACGCACACCGCATCACTTCCACGGAAGACGTCAACACTACGTATTGCCCGAACAATTTTTTTAGATTGGTTAATGTGGGCCACGATTTCGGCCAACGAACGAACGCCTCTCAGCAGTCGGATGACCGATCGGTCGATTATCTAATCGTGTATTCCCACCTTAAGTCCTGGTTTTCAATCTGTCAAATATGCCGCTGATTTTAGTCGTACGAAGCAGTAGCCAATCACAATGAATCACTGCTCATTTCTCACCAACTTCCACCACTGCAAGGACTCCCAGAGGGCCAAACAAATTTTTCCCCCCAGGCAGATTTCAAAGCATTGCAAAGCGGAAAACACACCTTACACATACCTATGCCTCGATGAACTGGAGCTGCAGCACTCTACCAGGAGTTGTGATTTCAGAAATCAGAGGAAAAAGGTGCAGATGGGTTATGTCTGCCCTAATGCAATGCGCTTGAAATTGAACCCCCAGGCTATTCCGATACTTCTCACAAGTGTAAAAATCTGTTTTGCTAGAAAATTACTTAGAACCCCAAACATTTTTTTTTTTTTAAGCAGAGGTTCTAGAAAATAAAAACAAAACAGTTCACTCTGTCAGCTCCTGCGCACTGCTTTGCATGGCTTACAGTAAGTGAAGCGCACAAACAGTAAAACACACGCTGCACAGTTAACCCTTTGATCGCCCCACGTTATCCCCTTCCTGCCCAGTGCCATTAGCACTGATCACTGTATTGGTGTCACCGGTGATGTCATTGACACCAAGTCAGTTCCCCCCAGTATCAGAATGCCCATCACAGTCCCGCTATAAGTCGCTGATCGCCGCCATTACTAGTAAAAATAAAAATCCCAGTATATATACTGCCATTTGTAGACGCTATAACTTTCATCTAAGTCAATTAATTTACACGTATTGGGATTTTTTTTTTTTTTAGCAAAGACATGGAGCAAAATATATTTTGGCCTAAATTTATGATAAATTAGTTTTAAATTTTTTTTTACTGGACATGTTTAATAGCAAAAAGTCAAAAATATTATTTTTTTCTCAAAATTGTCAGCCTTTTTTTTATAGCGCAAAAAAATAAAAACCGCACAGGTGATCAAATACCACCGAAAGAAAGCTCAATTTGTGGGGGAAAAAAAAAAGGACATACATTTCATTTGGGTGCAGCGTTGCATGACCGCACAATTGTCACTTAAATTAACGCAGTGCCGTAACAAAAAAAATGGCCTGGTCAGGAAGGGGGTAAATCATCTGGAGGGCAAGGGGTTAAAACTGCGCACCCTCGTGGAACAGCACCAAACTTTGGTACTTATTAAATCTCCATAGGTGACACTTTATAAGCCTTTACAGGTTACCAGTTTAGAGTTACACAGGTCTGGTACTAGAATTATTGTTCTCACTAGAATGTTTGTGGCAATACACGTGTATGCAACCTGCGTATGCCTTTATGAACGAGCACAGAAGGACAGGGGCGCTCTATTTAATAGGTTTTATTTTTACAATCTCTCCTCCCCCCCCCCCCCCCCAAACTTTATTGCTACCACAAGTGATGAACAACATCCCTTGTGATAGCATGGGCAGTGACAGGTACTCTTTACTGAGACATATGGGGGTTTATTTACTAAAGCTGGAGAGTCCAAAATCAGACTCCCTTCTGCATAGAAACCAATCAGCTTCCAGGTTTCATTGCCAAAGCTTCATTGAACAAGCTGAGTTTAGAAGCTGATTGGTTTCTATGCAGAAGGGAGTCTGATTTTGGACTCTCCAGCTTTAGTAAATAAACCCCATGGGGTCTATTAGACCCCAGATCTCTCCTCTGCCCTCCAAAGCATCAGATCAAACCAAGATCGGTTGGATCTGATGCTTGCTTAAGCTGGTCATGGCTTGTTTTTAAATGGGACAAACTGGAAGTGGAGAAATTCTCGCTGCTTCTGGCTTCGGTCACAGGGAGGAACAACATCAGCCCTTCTCGCTGTGTCTCAGGACCCAGATGCCGGACAAGAAACATGTGACCTTCACTTCTTTGAGTTATGTCTATCGGTTGTTTGTTAGAAATGGAGTGGAAGTCACATGATTCCCGTCAAGTGGAGCTCCAGTCTGCAGCCATTGGTGGTTACATTAAAATTAATTATAAAAAAAAAAAAAAACACCCTTGCCTTACCAGGCCACCCAATCACATGGGAGTAAAGGCACTGCCCGTAAAACAAGTTATCCAGTGGCTTCTTACCTACTAGGATCACATTTACACTGAAGGGAATTGCCGACCCTAAAAAGTGATTTCACCCTTCCAATCCAGGGACGTACCGGAGCTCACTGGTTAGCAAGTGGTAGTAAAACTAAAAGCAAAACTCTTTAGTTTTCTTTTTGGATGGAGTAAGGTAGGGTTTTTTTGCCATCTGTGTCACATTGGGGAGATTTCCCTTCACTTTCTGTTCCATAGCCAAAACAGGAAGTGAGAAGAAATCCCTGATTGTCAACAGAACTAGTGTCCCCATTGGAAGATTTTACCCTCTATTACCATTTTGGGAACAACCCACAATTTGGCATTTTCTTTAACTTTCACTTTTGAGGATACCAGTAAACAGGACATAGAGAGAGAGGATGAATCCCCCTAATGGGTGCAGAGACAGCCATAAGAAACATAATGAAGTGTATGCAGAGCCAAGGGATGGGAAATAAAACCTCAGTCTGGGTTATATTACTGTCTGTGTCCACTGGGGGAGGGGGGAAGACACACATCTGTCTTGGTGACTGCGGTAACTTAACGCCTAAGGGTAAAACAAATCTAAACGCCTAAGCACAATTTTGAAACGTTGACATGTGTTAGTAAAACCGTACATATCACCACTACTTTGTACATCCAGGTGAATTATACCTTGTTTTTTCAGGACAAATTGGGCTTTCATTTGGTGGTAAATGGTAATGGATATCTCCTGACTTTTTTTTTATTATCAAAGGAAAACTGGCCCAAAATAGTAAAAAAAAATAAAAAATTTATATATATTATATATATATATATATATATATATATATATATATATATTTTAAATTTAGCTGTGTGTTTCTTGTCACTACCATCAAATAACCCAAAATAAATTCTCCAGCTCTTGACGATCGCAACGATACCACATATGTGTATGTTATTTGTTGTACAATTGCAAGAAAAAGTATGTGAACCCCTTGGGATTACGTGGAGTTTTGCATGAATTGGGCATAAAATGTGCTCTGAACGTCATCTAAGTCACAACAATGGAAGAACACAGTCTGCTGAACATAATACTACACAAACATTAGATGTTGCCATGGTTTAATTGCACATAACATGTAAACATTCACAGTGCAGGGAGGAAAAAGTATGTGAACCTTTGGACTTAATAACTGGTTGACCCTCCTTTGGCAGCAATAACCTCAACCAAACGTTTCCTGTAGTTGCAGATCAGACCTGCACAACGATCTGGAGTAATTTTGGACCACTCCTTCACAAAACTGTTTCAGTGTAGCAATATTCTTGGGATGTCTGGTGTGAATCGCTCTCTTAAGGTCATGCCACAGCATTTCAATCGGGTTGAGGTCAGGACTCTGACTGGGCCACTCCAGAAGGCGTATTCTGTGCTGTTGCAGCCATTGTTTTGTTGAATTACTTGTATGCTTTGGGTCATTGTCCTGTTGCATCACCCATCCTCTGCGGAGCTTCAGTTGGCGGACAGATGGTCGTACGTTTTCCTGCAAAATGTCTTGATAAACTCTGGAATTCATTTTCCCATCAATGACAACAATCCGTCCAGGCCCTGAGGCAGCAAAGCAGCCCCAAACCATGATGCTCCCTCCGCCATGTTTTACAGTGGGGATGAAGTTTTGATGGTGTGCTGTGCCTTTTTTTCTCCACACATAGTGTTGTGTGTTCTTCCCAAACAACTCAATCTTGGTTTCATCTGTCCACAGTATATTATTATTATTATTATTATACAGTATTTATAAAGCGCCAATAGTTCGCTTAGCGCTGTACATTACAGAGGGGGACAGAACATGTGACAGAACAATACCAATACAATGCAAAACATGAGGGGATTGAGGGCCCTGCTCTTTCGAGCTTACATTTTGCCAGTAGTGCTGTGGAACATCCAGGTGCTCTTTTGCAAACTTCAAACGTGCTGCAATATTCTTTTTGTACAGCAATGGCTTCCTCCGTGGTGTCCTCCCATGTACTCCATTCTTGTTTAATGTTTTCCTTATTGTAGATGTGTCAACAAAAATGTTAGCATGTGCCAGAGATTTCTGTAGGTCTTTAGCTGACACTCTGGGATTCTTCTTTACCTCATGCAGCATTCTGCGCTGTGCTCTTGCAGTCATTTTTACAGGACGACCGCGCCTAGGGAGAGTAGCAACAGTGCTAAACTTTCTCCATTTGTAGACAGTCTGTCTTACCATGGACACATGAACATCAAGGCTTTTGGAGATACTTTTGTAACCCTTTCCAGCTTCATGCAAGTCAACAATTCTTGATCGTAGGTCTTCTGAGAGCTCTTTTCTGCGAGGCATGGTTCACATCAGACAGTGCTTCTTGAAACCAGTAAACCCAAAACAGGTGTGTGTTTTTTAAGGGCAGGACAGCTGTCAGCAACACATCCAATATCATCACACTGATTGGAGTCAAGGTTGGCTCACTCCTGGCTCCAATTAGCTCTGGGAGAAGTCATTAAGCTAGGGCCTCACATACTTTTTCCTCCCTGCACTGTGAATGTTTACATGTTATGTGCAATTAAACCATGGCAACATCTAATGTTTGTGTAGTATTATGTTCAGCAGACTGTGTTCTTCTATTGTTGTGACTTAGATGACGTTCAGAGCACATTTTATGCCCAATTCATGCAAAACTCCACGTAATCCCAAGGGGTTCACATACTTTTTCTTGCAACTGTACCTAAAACACATGGACATTGACACGAATACCAAAATTTTGTTTTTTTTTTTTGTTTTATTTTAAATCCTGACCTTTGACCCTCAACTTTTGACCCTGACCCAAATACTAACCCTGGCACTGAACTAGATCAAACCTTGATCTAGGTATTTTATTTATCTTTTTTTTTTTTTTTTCTACAAACTTTTTCTTTCCCTCTATGCCAGGAGTTAGAGAGATACAATCCTATATTGTAAAGCGCTGAGCAAACTGCTGGCGCTATATAAATGTTGTATAATAATAATAATAATAATCTCTCTCCTCCGATTGTAAGCTCCCAGGATCAGGCCCTCCTATCCTTCTTGTATTGAGCTGTATTGTCTCCCTTTATATTGTAAAGCACTGAGCAAACTGTTGGCACTATATAAATCCTGTATAATAATCTCTCTCCTCCGATTGTAAGCTCCCAGGATCAGGGCCCTCCTATCCCTCTTGTATTGAACTGTATTGTTGCTGTATTGTCTCCCGTTATATTGTAAATCGCTGAGCAAACTGTTGCGGCCCCACGGAAAAAAGCCCAGTTCTGTGAGGCCGCATATTTGTGTAACGATGGCGTCAAGCTGTCCATACACGTATAGATTTTCATCCAAGAATTTTCGTTTCAAGAATATTCGTTTGATTTTCTAATCGTTAGTGGGGTCAAATCCATGTTCATTTTCAACAGCAGCGAAGGGAAAATTCGAAGGGGCAGGAAGGAAAACTCTCGATTAAACACATTTTCGGCCAGTGTATGCGGTTATCGCTCAGAAATGATATTAGTTTAAAAGTCGAATGTTAAAAGCAAAAGACAATCTTTGAACATTCATTCAATAAATGTTCAAAGAATTTTCATACGACTTTTCTTACGGATATTCTCGTCTGAAAATCTACACGTGTATGGCGAGCCTTAGACTAAACAGGAAAATGCTAAATGCAAGGAGCCAGGGGAATCTATCAATGGGGACACCTGTTACAGTGATGACTAGGACAGACCTTCTTAGGTTGGATGTTTCCTCTAACTTCCTGCTGTGTCTCCAGGACAGGAAGTGAGGAGAATAATGAACAAGCAGTTTAAACCTTCCTTATTGTATCCAAATCTATGTGTGACCAGCATAGAACTCCCAGTAATGAACACTGTGGGGTATTTACTAAAAACTGGAGAGTGCAAAAACTCAGGCTCACTTCTGCATAGAAACCAATCAGCTTCCAGGTTTTATTGTCAAAACTTAATTGAACAAGCTGACGTTAGAAGCTGATTGGCTCCCATGCACAGCTGCACCAGATTCTGCGCGCTCCAGTTTTAGTAAATCTTCCCGTGCATGTGATATAGAGCTCTCAGTAGTGAACAGTGTGGGGGAGATTTACTAAACCTGGAGCACTCAGAAGCTGTGCATGGCAGCCAATCAGCTTCTAACTTCAGCTTGTTCAATTAGCCCTGGTTCACACTGAATGCAACTTTGAAATCATGCTACTTCACTTGAGGCAACATGATTTCATAGCCACAAATCAGTGCGATTTGTACCTCCGATTTCACTACAGCTTACAAAGAAGAAGAAGGACGAGGACAAGAGCAGGATCTAATTTTTAAACCACGCTACTTCAAAATCGTACTGATTAGGACAGTTCTATAGAAATACATTAGATGCGACGTCAGGTGCGATTTGTAAATGGTCAGTGTGAACCAAGGCTGATACCTGGAAGATGAATGGGTTCTCTGCAGACCTGCACCAGACTTTGTACTTTCCAGGTTTAGTAAATAACCCCCAGTGTGTGTGATCAGTATAGAGCTCCCAGTACAGAACACCGTGGGGGAGATTTACTAAAGCTAGATAGTGCACAAATCAGGCGCACTTCTGCATAGAAACCAATCAGCTTCTATTAGGCTTTGACAATAAAACCTGGAAGCACTCTCCAGTTTTAATAAGTAAACCCCCTCTGTATTTTACCAGTATAGAGCTCCCAGGACTGAGCGCCGCCCGCGTACGACCGGCGCAGAGCTCCCAGGACTGAGCGCCGCCCGCGTACGACCGGCGCAGAGCTCCCAGGACTGAGCGCCGCCCGCGTACGACCGGCGCAGAGCTCCCAGGACTGAGCGCCGCCCGCGTACGACCGGCGCAGAGCTCCCAGGACTGAGCGCCGCACCCGTACGACCGGCGCAGAGCTCCCAGGACTGAACGCCGCCCACGAACGACCGGCGCAGAGCTCCCAGGACTGAACGCCGCCCACGAACGACCGGCGCAGAGCTCCCAGGACTGAACGCCGCCCACGAACGACCGGCGCAGAGCTCCCAGGACTGAACGCCGCCCACGAACGACCGGCGCAGAGCTCCCAGGACTGAACGCCGCCCACGAACGACCGGCGCAGAGCTCCCAGTACTGAACGCCGCCCACGAACGACCGGCGCAGAGCTCCCAGTACT
The DNA here is from genome assembly GCF_062004578.1 of Staurois parvus. Lineage (NCBI taxonomy): Eukaryota > Metazoa > Chordata > Amphibia > Anura > Ranidae > Staurois > Staurois parvus. Next base: position 6,353,412 of record NW_028317847.1, on the reverse strand, counting down.
GAACGCCGCCCACGTACGACCGGCGCAGAGCTCCCAGGACTGAGCGCCGCACCCGTACGACCGGCGCAGAGCTCCCAGTACTGAACGCCGCCCACGAACGACCGGCGCAGAGCTCCCAGTACTGAACGCCGCCCACGTACGACCGGCGCAGAGCTCCCAGGACTGAGCGCCGCACCCGTACGACCGGCGCAGAGCTCCCAGGACTGAGCGCCGCACCCGTACGACCGGCGCAGAGCTCCCAGTACTGAACGCCGCCCACGAACGACCGGCGCAGAGCTCCCAGTACTGAACGCCGCCCACGTACGACCGGCGCAGAGCTCCCAGGACTGAGCGCCGCACCCGTACGACCGGCGCAGAGCTCCCAGGACTGAGCGCCGCACCCGTACGACCGGCGCAGAGCTCCCAGGACTGAGCGCCGCCCACGAACGACCGGCGCAGAGCTCCCAGGACTGAACGCCGCCCACGAACGACCGGCGCAGAGCTCCCAGGACTGAACGCCGCCCACGAACGACCGGCGCAGAGCTCCCAGGACTGAACGCCGCCCACGTACGACCGGCGCAGAGCTCCCAGGACTGAGCGCCGCACCCGTACGACCGGCGCAGAGCTCCCAGGACTGAGCGCCGCACCCGTACGACCGGCGCAGAGCTCCCAGGACTGAGCGCCGCACCCGTACGACCGGCGCAGAGCTCCCAGGACTGAGCGCCGCACCCGTACGACCGGCGCAGAGCTCCCAGGACTGAGCGCCGCCCACGAACGACCGGCGCAGAGCTCCCAGGACTGAACGCCGCCCACGAACGACCGGCGCAGAGCTCCCAGGACTGAACGCCGCCCACGAACGACCGGCGCAGAGCTCCCAGGACTGAACGCCGCCCACGTACGACCGGCGCAGAGCTCCCAGGACTGAGCGCCGCACCCGTACGACCGGCGCAGAGCTCCCAGGACTGAGCGCCGCACCCGTACGACCGGCGCAGAGCTCCCAGGACTGAGCGCCGCACCCGTACGACCGGCGCAGAGCTCCCAGGACTGAACGCCGCCCACGAACGACCGGCGCAGAGCTCCCAGGACTGAACGCCGCCCACGAACGACCGGCGCAGAGCTCCCAGGACTGAACGCCGCCCACGAACGACCGGCGCAGAGCTCCCAGGACTGAACGCCGCCCACGTACGACCGGCGCAGAGCTCCCAGGACTGAGCGCCGCACCCGTACGACCGGCGCAGAGCTCCCAGGACTGAGCGCCGCACCCGTACGACCGGCGCAGAGCTCCCAGGACTGAACGCCGCCCACGAACGACCGGCGCAGAGCTCCCAGGACTGAGCGCCGCACCCGTACGACCGGCGCAGAGCTCCCAGGACTGAACGCCGCCCACGAACGACCGGCGCAGAGCTCCCAGGACTGAACGCCGCCCACGAACGACCGGCGCAGAGCTCCCAGGACTGAACGCCGCCCACGAACGACCGGCGCAGAGCTCCCAGGACTGAACGCCGCCCACGAACGACCGGCGCAGAGCTCCCAGGACTGAACGCCGCCCACGAACGACCGGCGCAGAGCTCCCAGGACTGAACGCCGCCCACGAACGACCGGCGCAGAGCTCCCAGTACTGAACGCCGCCCACGAACGACCGGCGCAGAGCTCCCAGTACTGAACGCCGCCCACGTACGACCGGCGCAGAGCTCCCAGGACTGAACGCCGCCCACGTACGACCGGCGGAGAGCTCCCAGGACTGAACGCCACCCACGTACGACCGGCGGAGAGCTCCCAGGACTGAACGCTGACAAGTACGACAGGTATAGAGCTCCCAGTACAGAACGCTGCCCATGTACAGCCGGTATATAGCTCCCAGTACTGAACGCTGACATGTATGACCGATATAGAGCTCCCAGTACTGAACGCTGACATGTATGACCGGTATAGAGCTCCCAGTACTGAACGCTGACATGTATGACCGATATAGAGCTCCCAGTACTGAACGCTGACATGTATGACCGGTATAGAGCTCCCAGTACTGAACGCTGACATGTATGACCGGTATAGAGCTCCCAGTACTGAACGCTGACATGTATGACCGGTATAGAGCTCCCAGTACTGAACGCTGACATGTATGACCGGTATAGAGCTCCCAGTACTGAACGCTGACATGTATGACCGGTATAGAGCTCCCAGTACTGAACGCTGACATGTATGACCGATATAGAGCTCCCAGTACTGAACGCTGACATGTATGACCGGTATAGAGCTCCCAGTACTGAACGCTGACATGTATGACCGGTATAGAGCTCCCAGTACTGAACGCTGACATGTATGACCGGTATAGAGCTCCCAGTACTGAACGCTGACATGTATGACCGGTATAGAGCTCCCAGTACTGAAAGATGCCCATGTACAGCAGGTATAGAGCTCCCAGTACTGAACGCTGCCCATGTACACCCGGTATAGAGCTCCCTGTACTGAACGCTGCCCATGCATCCCCAGTATAGAGCTCCCAGTAATGGTGGAGGGGTCTCCCCGATTCTTACGTCTGTTGAGGGTCTGTGGGGTCGGGGTGTTGCTCTGGGTGGCCCACACTCCGGCCAGGCTGAGAAGAAGGATGAAGATCCGGGCACTCGGCTCCTCCATGGCTCTCAGCAGAGATCTCTCCTGTTACTTTGTATCAGCTTCTGTCCACTTCCGGAAGGCTGAGCTCCCTCTCCAGCTCCGCCCCCTGACTCACAACTCACATGCTGCCGCGCTGATTGGTCACATCTCTCCCCATCAGTCCCCGGCCAGGTCACATGTTGCTGTAGAGAAGCTGGCTCTGCCACCGGTGTTACAGGGCTGCTGAAAGCAAGCAGGGACTACAGGACTCAGCATGTCCTCATCCTGTGCCAGTGCAACCAAGATCCTCATCCTGTGTGTCCAGGAGGTGGCCGGGGTGGAGCTGCAAGTCTCAGCATGGCTGAGCAGCCTAGTGGTCCCCATACAGGCTACAATCTGACCATACAATCTCTGTAAAAGCAACCTTACATCTACCAAAGCTATGTAATACAAGGACCTACCATAGACTAGCTCACTCCTATGTAATACAAGGACCTACCGTAGACTAGCTTCACTCCTATGTAATACAAGGACCTACCGTAGACTAGCTCACTCCTATGTAATACAAGGACCTACCGTAGACTAGCTTCCCTCCTATGTAATACAAGGACCTACCGTAGACTAGCTCACTCCTATGTAACACAAGGACCTACCGTAGACTAGCTTCCCTCCTATGTAATACAAGGACCTACCGTAGACTAGCTTCACTCCTATGTAATACAAGGACCTACCGTAGACTAGCTTCACTCCTATGTAATACAAGGACCTACCGTAGACTAGCTCACTCCTATGTAATACAAGGACCTACCGTAGACTAGCTTCCCTCCTATGTAATACAAGGACCTACCGTAGACTAGCTCACTCCTATGTAACACAAGGACCTACCGTAGACTAGCTTCCCTCCTATGTAATACAAGGACCTACCGTAGACTAGCTTCCCTCCTATGTAACACAAGGACCTACCGTAGACTAGCTTCCCTCCTATGTAATACAAGGACCTACCGTAGACTAGCTTCCCTCCTATGTAATACAAGGACCTACCGTAGACTAGCTCACTCCTATGTAACACAAGGACCTACCGTAGACTAGCTTCCCTCCTATGTAATACAAGGACCTACCGTAGACTAGCTTCCCTCCTATGTAACACAAGGACCTACCGTAGATTAGCTTCCCTCCTATGTAACACAAGGACCTACCGTAGACTAGCTTCCCTCCTATGTAACACAAGGACCTACCGTAGATTAGCTTCCCTCCTATGTAATACAAGGACCTACCTTAGACTAGCTCACTCCTATGTGATACAAGGACCTACCGTAGACTAGCTTCCCTCCTATGTAACACAAGGACCTACCGTAGATTAGCTTCACTATGTAATACAAGGACCTACCGTAGACTAGCTCACTCCTATATAATACAAGGACCTACCGTAGACTAGCTCACTCCTATGTAATACAAGGACCTACCGTAGACTAGCTTCACACCTGTGCAGTTTGCGTTTGATCCATTTCTGCAGTGCGTTTTCATTTTTTTTATGCGTTTTGCATTTTGTTTGTTTTTATCATGTTGCTAGGCAGATTAAAAAGCAAAACACATCAAAAACGCAGTACATGCTTTTCTGTAGCATCTCCATTAACCACTGGCCGACCGCAGATAGCCGAATGACTGCTTCACGGCGACCGGCCAGTTCTGAGAGGGCGTCATATGATGTCCTCCCAGAACGCGTCCCTGGCGATCTCCATGATCGCTGTACCCTATGGACACAGCTGATCATGTGATGTGGTAAAAGGCCAATCACAGCGGCCTTTTACCATGTGATTAGCCGTGTCCAATGACACAGCAGATCACCAGTAAATGCAGTTGGTTGTTATCGGCTGCACTTTTCTCACACTGTCACAGCGTGAGGAAAGTACTGCTGATAACCAGCAAATGTGAGAGGACTGATCGGCACTGATCATCAGGGCCCAGCAGTGCTGGCCACCTGTGCCCATCAGTGCCTAGTAGTGCCACCCACCTGTGACCAGCAGTGCCATCATTGCTGCCCAGCACTGCCGCCCAGCAGTGCCGTCAGTCAGTGCCACCTATCAGTGCCCTTGTAATAGAAATATACATGACAGGTCCTATTTAGGAAGAGATCTGGGGTCAAAAAGACCCCAAATCTCTTTACCTTTAAAAGCAAACAAAAAAAATTTTTATTGGAACTTTTGCTTTCAAAAATAAAATAATTAGTTTACTTGCACCGCTGACTGGACGTGACGCCATGACGTCGCTCTGGTTCTCCATCAAGATAGAGGCAATCCTAGACCATAGTGTCTTTCATCGCCTCCATCTTCAGCTGGCCGGATCGTTTTTCAGGAGCACTCCTTTTAAGCCCGAGAAACACTGGTGGGAGGACGTCCCCAGCTGCCGCTACAGAAAGCGATCGAGTGGCTGAAAAGCCGCTAAGACTGCTTCGAATAGATAGCTGGCCTTTGGCTGATTAAAAAAAAAAAACGCTTATGGCTGATTTTTTTTTCAGCCATAACCCCAATAAACCATTTGAAAATCACAACGTTTATATACGTATTGCAGTCTTCAAGTGGTTAAAGTGGAATTAAACCCCACTATCCTTTACAGCCAAGGAAGCTGCTTCTGTTTGACCTGCAACTGGCATGGTGCTGCACATGTGATCAGTTATGACACCAGCCATTTGATGGTTTGACAGTTTGGTTGAGAACATAAGCACATGTGACAGTTAGCATTCCAGGCATTACAGGCAAGTAACTGTCTTTTGAAACAATTTTAGTGATGAGTTTAGTTCCGCTTTATGATTTACTGCTGCTTATGTGCTCTGGGCTCAGGCAAAATGGTGACCTCCAGAAAGAAGAAACAGGAGCAATGCTGGAGGCAATTTACAGCTCACACAGATTTTGGTAGCATGATTATTAATGCGGAATGTATGTTTCTTGCTACAGAACATTTTTTTTATCAAGTTGTTATGGGTAAAGTTCTGCTTTAGGCTAGGTTCACACCTATGCAGTTTGCGTTTGATCCGTTTCTGCAGTGAATTTAGCATTTTTGCACATGTATTTTTAACGCGTTTTTTGCTGCATTTTGTGGGGGGGTTTTTTTGTTGCTAGGCAGATTAAAGCACAAAATGCATCAAAAACACGTCGAAAATGCTGCAAACACACAATACATGCTTTTCTGCAGCCTCTCCATTGAAGTCTATAGAACCAAGAGTTTAAAAAAGTCCCTGACCCTTTCCAAAAAATGCACCGGGTGAAAACACGGAGATGTGAACCTGTCCCATAGGAAATCATGTTAAATGGACTGTAGTACGTTTCTCCAAAACGCTGCAGAAAAACTCTTAGGTGTGAACCTAGACTTCATAAAGTGTTAAAAAGGAACAACGTAAAGCGACATTAAACCCAAGACCGATAAATTTTATATATTGCAGCTTATCAATTATTAGATGTGATGGCTGCATTAGTTTTCTTTTTTTGCCCTTTTCCCCCTGAATATCAGCCGAAATCAGTCGTTACAGTAGAAATCGGCCAACTTTTGGCCCGTTAGTACAGCTGCCTGTCCGACAGATGCTGATCCCACGAACGAGCATGCTTGAAAACCATCAGCTGACTGGCATCCGATCAGCCAATACACCAAACGCTGAGCGGTATATTCTGGCGAGGGGGCAGTCCCCCTGTTAGAACACAATAGCACAGCTGGGAGATCGCTGCACTAACATCACTTGTGTTAGTACAGCGATCTGTCAGCTTTTTGTTCATTCAGCCTGCTTGGTTGAAAAAAAAAACTGAGTCCTCCTGCACATGGGACGTTTTTACAGCGGCTGTTTTTGGCTTTTGGCATTTTTTTCTACAGCCAGTAAACTCCCAATGCATTTTTAATCAGCATTTATTGGGTGAAAAAAAAAACAGAACTAGTGAGTTTCTAGAGGAAACGCTCTAATGCTGAAAAACAGAAAAATGCGGCAAACCGGCATTTTTGGGGCGTTTTTTTGAGCAAACATTTTATTTACATTTTGTGTAAAAAACGCTAAAACCGCAAACGCAGAAAAATGAAGCTAAACGCTAATGCAAAAACACTGGAAAACTTGCGTTTTTAACGCAACTTTACACAGCTAATGCTTCCAGCATTATTAAAATGCTCAGTGTGCATGGAGCCTTATAGTGTGTACCAGGCTTTAGAGTGCCCCCACTCTGGATGAAGGAGCATAGGGGGCACAGCAGACAGCCACATTGTCCGCCAAGGGGGAGGGGTGTGTTAGATATAACTCATTTGAACCACTTGCCCTCCAGAGGATTTACCCCCTTCCTGACCAGGCCATTTTTTTGCGTTACGGCGCTGCGTTACTTTAACTGACAATTTTGCGGTCATGCAACGCTGCGCCAAAATGAAACTTACGATTTTTAAAATCAAATCATCATAAATTTAGGCCAAAATGTGTTCTGCTACATGTCTTTGCTAAAAAAAATCCCAATACGTGTAAATTAATTGGGTTACATGAAAGTTATAGCTATAAAGTTTTTTGCTATTCGGCACTGTGTAATTTCAACTGTTAATTGCGCGGTCATGCAATTCTGTACCCTAATGAAGTTTATGCCCTTTTTTCACACAAATAGAGTTTTTGTTTGGTGGTATTTGATCACCAGTGGGTTTTTGTGATATAAACAAAAAAAGACCGAACATTTTGAAAAAAAACATTTTTTATAAAAAATATATAGTAACTTCAAAGTTAGTCATAAATTTAGGCCAAAATTTATTCTGCTACATGTCTTTGGTAAAAAACAAAATCCCAATAAGTGTATATTAATTGGTTTGTGTGAAAGGTATAGTGTCTACAAACTATGGTATATATATTGGAATTTACGCAAGTTTTACTTTCTGACTGCCTATCACATTTCTTGAGGTGCTAAAATGACAGGACAGTACAAAAAAAACCCAAATGACCCTATTTTGGAAAGTAGACACCCCAAGGAATTCTCTGAGAGGCATGTTGAGTCAATGGAAGATTTTACTTTTGACCCAAATTTTTGGAAAATGACAAAAAATGTTTTGTTTTTTTTAAAGTTGTCACTTTAATGATATATTGCTCACGCATGCCATGGGTATATGTGGAATAACACCCCAAAACACATTCTGCTGCTTCTGATTATGGGGATACCACATGTGAGAGACTTTTTGGCAGCCTAGCCACATACATGTCCTCAAAATCCAATGACCACCTCCAGGCTTTCAAAGGCATATTTCCTCATATCACTTCCTTACTACCTATCACAGTTTCTGAGGCCCTAAAATGCCAGGACAGTACAAACATCCCCCCAAATGACCCCTTTTTGGAAAGTAGATACCCCAAGGAATTTGATAAGAGGCATGGTGAGTATTTTGCGGACATCACTTTTGTCAGTTTTTGTCAGCTTTCCCAATTTTAAAATGGCGCTGTTTATATCTGGCAAAATGGAAATTATGAAATGCTCATAGCTTCCGGCCTCTTAGACCATCGAGATGATTGCAGACATTCCAGTCTCTGATCAGCTCTATTGTCAGCCAGCGGAACTGCCGGCTGCATTTTTGGGTTCCCCGATAAGACGGGAAAGCCCAAAAAAACCTTGGAAGGCGGCAGGAGGAGTCCTTTCCTGCTGCTTGTAAAAGCAATCCAGTGGCTAATTAGGATTGTTTTTACGTGAAAGCCGACCGCCAACTGAAAAAAATGATACTAGGATTATCCCTATAGCTGCAGTCATCATCCCAGTATAAGCACTCAAATCCAGCGAAGTACCAGTACATTGCTGGTCCATGTTGGGCATATATGTCACAGCAGAGAACATGGGCATATGATGAATTGAGTCTGTGGACCAATATGACCGCAATTCATTCTTTTTTGTAATGCCCATGTTGAAGATTAGGCCCAAAAAAGTTTTAATTTCAGAAACTGTGATAGGTTTCCATGCGAATTGTCTGGCAAAAGCTGAATTTGGGTGGGTGGCGATGTATTGTTGTGTGTATAAATTGCTTTGGTTCACAATCAATTGATACAAATCTTTTGTGAAAAACAGCAAAGGGGCTAAATGCTAGTGCTGTGGGGTTGACCGTAAGAGGGCTCCAAAATGGCGGGACCACATGGGTCCAGATGGGACAGTGACTTGGTCCGCATCCAGACCCTGGTACGCCATTTAGTGATGCCCGGTCTAGGACATGGGTCTCCAAACTTTCCAAAAAAAGGGCCGGTTTACTGTCCTTCAGACTTGAGGAGGGCCGGAGTGGTCAGTAAGAGTAGAAAATGTCCCAGTGTAAGTAGGAGTAAAAAAATTACATAGTGCTTGTAGTCAGTGGAAGGAGGAATAGTGTCCAGTCATTGGTATTAGTTGGAGGAATAGTGCCCCATCATTGGTATTAGTGGGAGGAATAGTGCCCCATCATTGGTATTAGTGGGAAGAATAGTGCCCCATCATTGGTGACAGTGGGAGGAATAGTGCTCCATCAATGGTGACAGTGGGAGGAATAGTGCCTCATCATTGGTATTAGTGGGAGGAATAGTGCCCCATCAATGGTGACAGTGGGAGGAATAGTGCCTCATCATTGGTATTAGTGGGAGGAATAGTGCCCCATCATTGGTGACAGTGGGAGGAATAGTGCTCCATCAATGGTGACAGTGGGAGGAATAGTGCCCCATCATTGGTATTAGTGGGAGGAATAGTGCCCCATCAATGGTGACAGTAGGAGGAATAGTGCCCCATCATTGGTATTAGTGGGAGGAATAGTGCCCCATCATTGGTATTAGTGGGAGGAATAGTGCCCCATCATTGGTATTAGAGGGAGGAATAGTGCCCCATCATTGGTATTAGTGGGAGGAATAGTGCCTCATCATTGGTATTAGTGGGAGGAATAGTGCCCCATCAATGGTGACAGTGGGAGGAATAGTGCCTCATCATTGGTATTAGTGGGAGGAATAGTGCCCCATCATTGGTGACAGTGGGAGGAATAGTGCTCCATCAATGGTGACAGTGGGAGGAATAGTGCCCCATCATTGGTATTAGTGGGAGGAATAGTGCCCCATCATTGGTGACAGTGGGAGGAATAGTGCCCCATCATTGGTGTCAGTGGGAGGAATAGTGCCCCATCATTGGTGTTAGTGCGATGAATAGTGCCCCATCATTGATATCAGAGGAGGGAATAGTGCCCCATCCCATAATAATGATATTTTAACTATCTGTAAGGGGGAAATTACTCCCAATGACCACAAATGTAAGGAGAATTCTCCCCACTGACCATCACACTAATGTATTATGAATTGTATATATAGTCATTTTTAGCAGGGGATCCCTGAGACCAGAAAGTTATTTCAATCATTCCTCTGTGTTGAAAAGGTTGAGAAAGGCTGGTCTAGTAGGCCACAGACAAACGTCATGACGTCACTTCTGGCTAAGCAGATGTAAATGCTGCTTTTTTTTTTTTGTAAAGCATGAGATAAATGGGTTTTTTTAATAGTTTATTTTTAAAATTCGTGAAATTGGATTTTTTCCAAAACAATTGCAACAACACAATTTTATTCTCTGGGGCCTCTGCAAAAAAAAAAAGTATATATATATATATATATATTTATATATATATATGCAAGCAGATACACCGATAGGTCTGCAGGAGACCTGCATGGCACCAGCGGTCTGCTGATCCTTGGTGCAATGCTTTACAGGCTACTGCAGCAAAAAATAATACATGCACATTTGTTTTACTTTTACAAAAAAAATTTGCATTTATTATTTTTGCTCAAAAGATGAACTTATCCTCCTCCTGATACTAACTTCCTGGCTGTCATACTGATCCATCAGCTTCAGAAACTTCCTAGTCCCTAACCCTAGGTTTACAGATTTCAGTGCGTTTTCCAGTTTGCAGAAACACACTACAGTCCATTTAAAATGATTTCCTATGGATCTATATCACATCTATGCGTTTTGAGCCGGTGCAGATTTTTGAAAGGGTCAGTGACTTTTTTTTTTTCCTGCAGCAGATTGCATTTTGCGTGTAATAGACTCCAATGGAAGTGCATCAAAAACGCATGCGAAACGCATGTACATGTATTTCTGTGCGTTTCCTGCATAACAACGGACATCTCCCCCTGGCAACATTAAACACATCCTAAAAATGCAAAATGCATTAAAAAAGCATTAAAACACGTAATAAAAAACCCAATCACATGTAATGTTTAAATGTGATTGGATGATAGAGGTCAGCAGAGGTTCCCCTCAATACTAAGCTCAGGAGCTACTGCACACGCAGACTGTCAGTCTATATGCATTTAGTAAGTCAACCCAACAAAGAATTGGAACCAAAGAAAACCAGACAGCCTGGAATTTATTAAGGAGGACAGTCATGACAGTCTGCATGGGACACTTTGCTTTCAAACCTTGGTAGTGATAACACATCGGAACCTAATGTTTGAATGTTCTGTTTCCCATCGGACAGCTTTGAAGAGTGCACTGTTCTCTACGGGGGAGTGCAAAGGGGGTTGCAACGATGTGATTTCCTGTTCCTGGCTCAACGTGGAGAGAGCATTGGTGATACATTGTAGCAGAGACGTGTGTATGATCCTTTCTGTGCCTGTGATAGACTTGTGTGTGATATATTGCGTATGTAATGGACTCTGTGTGATATATCCGGTGTGTTTACATTGTGCTCATTGCCAGGCACAGACATGGGGGGGATTTTGCTGTTTCATGTTGGCAGCAGAGCTGCACAGCTGGCATTGGGAGTTTATAGGACTCAATAATCATGTGTAGGCTCTGCATTCTTCCCCATCAAATAATATCTCATAGATTTGTGTGCCTCAAGTGTATCACCAGGCAAAACAATTTTTTTTTGAATGGTGTATGGAAAAATTGGATCCTTTAGCAGAATTTTATTGCTGTCTGTGCGCCCATTGCAGAGATTCATCCCACTTCCTGTACTGGTGACAACCATCACTGAGAAAAGAACCTCAAGGGAAATGCAAATCTTGGCCCCAAAATGTCCAATTGGGGTTGTTTGCCTAAAAGGGAGGAGCCCCTCAGTTTGGGAGATCTCGTCTAATTTCCTGTTGTGTCTTTAGGGCAGGAAGTGAAGGGAAATATCCTCAAAGGTCTGCAGCAATAAATACAATTCCAGGAGTTTTAAGTAGCATTGAGTGCAAGCATGTTTGGACTAGGATCTGAACCCACGTGTGTGCGAACACATAAGGGGTCACCTGTACAGACCAATCACCTGCGGCTTGCCTATTTCCCACCACATGTATAAATGGGGAAGGGAATGCCCTGACTGCAAATGAGTGGTCTGTATTGGTGACAGATTCCTGGCGGAATCACACACGTGGGTTAGGATCTAAGGCCTCATTGACACTTATGGTTGGTATTCCCCTTAGAGTAGGTGTGGGTCGCATTTGCATGGGCACATCATGGGTGTAGCAGCCTTCTCTTTTGAATGGTCTGCTGTACCCAGGAGAAGTGCAGGGAAGGAAGTCTCCACACCTTAAAGGATAAGTTCACCTTTCATAACTTGTTACACACATATTCAGGCAGAACTGTGGTTAAATGGGAAGCATTTCTGCCTGGCAGTACTAGGGTTGTTGGTTCGAATCCCAACCACGGCACCGCCTGCCTGGAGTTTGCATGTTCTTCCTGTGCCTGTGTGGGTTTCCTCCGGGTACTCCGGTTTCCTTCCACACTCCAAAAACATGCTGGTAGGTTAATTGGCTCCTGTCTAAATTGTCCCTATTATGTGTATGTATGAATGTGAGTTAGGGACCTTAGACTGTACACCCCTTGAGGGTTAGGGACTGATGTGAATGTACAATATATATGTAGTGCTGTGCTGTGCTGTGTAAATTGACGGCGCTATATAAGTACCTGAAATAAATAACTATTCCTGGTGTAACATGTTATGAATGGACTGGCCCCCACTCCCCAACTTTGACAGCTAGCAGGGGATCGTCTCTTCCCTCTAGCTGTCAAAATTTTAAAAATGTGAATGAGAAAACTACAAGCCTTAGTGGCTGTGGGCTTGTAGTTCTCAGTGAACTATCACGGTGCTGTTGAGTGCTGTGGTAATTCATTGATTCTTCCTGTCAGTATATCTGCTTGCTCATACATCCCGTACACAGATACACTGACAGGTCTGCAGACCTTCATGGCATTAGCAATCTGCTGATCGCTGTGCAATGCTTTACAGGCTTCTGCAACAAAAAATGATACAAGCACATTTTTATTTTTGCATGCAAAAAAAATGTACATTTATTAATATCTTTTCTCAAAGATATTAAATAAGCACCACACAAAACCACATGGCGATATCCGCCCCTAGACATAGGTTGCCTTAAGATCCGATCGTCTGTCCCTAACCCCAGGTGACCGCTGGGTGTGTGGATACAAACTTACAGCAGTGGAGGCATGGCTGCTTTCAGCCTGTCATTCAGTTACACAGACTGTGCGGCCCCTGCTGATCTTAACAGCCAGGATTCTTGCAGCAAGTATCCACAGGACAGCATTTTTAGGCCATGTGACCTAGCGAGTCTGCTATTGGTGACACCCGATCAGCAACAGATCGATAAGGTGGGAGAAATACTCTCCTACTTCCATGTGTCACTGTCTTGCCAACTATATGGGTAAGAAGTTGATTCCTCTCTGGTGACTTGCATTCTGTAGCATTTGGGTTGGGGACGTAATGATGCCTCGCTCATCTAGTGAGCAATTCATAAGCCTCATTCACATAGGTGGTAAAAACAGGCTGTCCTGCAATGTTTTTACTGCCCACTGAAAGCCTAACAAGGCTGCCTGAAGGGATCTTACACATGCCCATTGAAGTTGTCGGGACCAAACTGCGCTTGCATTGCGTTAGTTTCATGCTGAATCGCTGGAAAGCCAGGAATTCAGATATCAGCAGTATTGCCTCCTAAATGCCTGGAAGCGGCTGCCCTACCAGCATCTGGAAAGCGATCCACCTCAGAAGGGTGATAGAGAGTGGAAACAAAGGCAGCGCTCACTGAGGAACGTACCTATAATTAAACGAGGGAATCAAAACCTGGGTGCTCAGGCTGTATAGCATCCTTCAGCCATTGGATCCAATACAAACAGATAAAGAGAGCCAGCAACTCCAAAATCCATGTGATGATTTTTATTGATTGTACAGGAGTGACATAAAAGTAAGCTGACGCATTTCAGCACACGGCCTTGTTCATAGCTTGATGCTATATGCAAAACAGGACATATAAATACAAAACGTTCCACCCAAAAATAAGGATGGGGTCACAATGCATTTACTCAACCAATTAAACAAATTCGCAATTAAAAGAAAAAAAAAAAACTTGAAACAAAGAGTATGCCTAGGGTGACCGCTCGATGCAAGGAGGAGGGAGTTAATTGTATACTCCTTGCGAAAGGTACGTGTATTACCAGTGCCCGTGGCATGACTGCTTAGGAACATATCAAAAATGTTAATACTTTCTGAACCACTCAAAATTGAATTCTAGGTTAAGATCGTTACTGTTGATAAAGGAAACAAAGGAAATAAGGGTCTCATCCACATCACTCCAGACCATCACCAGGTCATCGATGTATCTATTGTAACGTATAATATTACCTGCAAATGGGTTCAAGTGGGAGAATAAAAAGAGCTCCTCCCACCAACCCATGTACAGGGTGGGCAGGGATGGAGAAAATATTGCCCCCCATCAAAGCACCTTCGCACTGGAGGTAAAATACTCGATCAAACAAAAAAATCCACTGACGTGACCCAAAATTCTTTAAGTTCAGCTCCTTAAGAACTATAATGTGTTGTTTTTCCTGTAGGCTGTATACCTTTTACCTCCCATAACCATCCCTGCCTGTGGACATCGGATGCAGATTTTTGACAAAAAAAGTATATTAAAATGCTGTGCTTGTTAGAATATTGTGCACATATATTTTCTGTTTAATACAATCTTCATCACTAAGATATACTTTCCATGTTCTAATTTGTTTCATCTTTTTTTTTTTTCTTTTAATTTTATTTTGGGAATTTGTTTAATTGGTTGAGTATATGCATTGTGAACCCATCCATCTTTTTGAGTGGAACTTTTTGTATTACGTCCTGTTTTGCATGTAGTATCAAACTGTAAACAAGGCTGTGTGCCAAAACGCATCGGTGTGCTTTTATGTCATTCCTGTACATTCAATAAAAATCATTACATGGATTTTGGAGTTGCCGGCTTCTTTATCTGTTTGATAGAGAGTTCCTCCTGCGTGAACCTAGCCACCGAGTCACTTCACATAACCCCGAGGATTATGGGTTAGCTTTGAACTCCTAAATAACCTTGGGGGCCTTTGTTAATTACACCTATTACTGTTTTCCAGAATGGCAGATGAAGACAAACAAAACAGTGAAAATGTCAAAGCGGTTGCCATATCTGAAGATACTGACCGAGGTGTTGCTCCTATTAAACCTCAGTAAGTATTGAAGAGGTTTATGTAATTTAGTTGGGCTGGGAAGATCTAGGTGGTTATTGTTTTTTGTTGCAGGATGGATAATAAATAATCTAGATAAGGTTGGTATGGGCAACACTGCCAATCTCCCAATCACTTTGTGCGGCTAGGTTATTAAATCTGGTGCAAAGAAAAAGAAGGTTCCCAGTGCAGGTCAAGAATTTAACCACTTCAAGTCCGGACACTTTCAGTCCAGGCAAATTTTCTGCTTTCAGCACTGTCACACTTTGACTGACAATTACTCAGTCATGTGACATTGTACCCATATGAAGTGTTTATAATTTTTTAAGACAGAGCTTTCTTTTGATGGTATTTGATCACCACTGTTTTTTTTAATTTTTTGCTATATAAATGAAAAAAATTAAAATGAAAAAAAAAGTATTTTTTGCTTAGGTTTTGTTATACAATTTTGCAAATTATTTTTTTTACATAAATTTAGGCTAAATGGTATTCCGCTACATTTGTGGGGTAAAAAATAACCCAATACCGTGTATAATATTTAGTCTGTGTGGAAGCTATAGAGTCTACAAACTATGGGATATATATTTGAAAATCGATCAGTTGAGACCCTAAAAAGCTGAATGCTATTATTATTATTATTATACAGTATATAGCGCCAAAGGGTATGCTCAGCGCTGTACAGTAGCAAGGGGGACAGAACATGAGACAAGACAGTAACAATACAATACACGAGGGGTTCGAGGGCCCTGCTCTTTTGAGCTTACAATCTAGGAGGGAGGGGAAGGTGGTACAGGAGGAAATGGCTGTGGGGGATGGAGTGGCGGGAGGAGTGGAGGAGGTTAGTTGTTAGGTGAGTTAGGTTGTTAGTTGATATGACGTATGGCAGTGATCAGGATGCTAGTATGACGTATGGCAGTGATCAGGACGCTGGTGTGGGCTATGGCAGTGATCAGGACATTCGCATGAGGTATAGAAAATAAAAAAACAGTGAGAGGCAACTCTCTTTTTCTGCAACAACAGGGAAAACTGTGAGCCTCTTATAGGGAGCTGATGTGGCTTAAATTCATATGTGGGTGAGTATAGTCAATCCAAGAGGGCATGACTGAACATGCATATACAGTGCTTTGAAAAAGTATTCATAACCCTTGAAATTTTCCACATTTAGTCACGTTACAACCAAAAACGTAAATGTATTTTATTGGGATTTTATGTGATAGACCAACTCAAAGTGGCACATAATTGTGAAGTGGAAGGAAATGATAAATGGTTTTCAAAGTTTTTTTTTTTACAATTATGTGAAGTGTGGTGTGCATTTGTATTCAGCCCCGTTTACTCTTATACCTCTAACTAAAATCTATTGGAACCAACTGCTTTCAGAAATCACCTAATTAGTAAATAGAGTCCACCTGTATGTAATTTAATCTCAGTATAAATACAGCTGTTCTGTGAAGTCCTCAGAGGTTTGTTAGAGAAAAGTGAATGAACAGCATCATGAAGGCCATGGAACACACCAGACAGGTCAGGGATGAAGTTGTGGAGAAGTTTAAAGCAGCTGTACATTATAAAAAAAATATCCCAAGCTTTGAACATCTCACGGAGCACTGTTGAATCCATCATCTCAAAATGGAAGAGTGTGGCACAACCGCAAACCTAACAAGACATGGCCATCCACCTAAACTGACAGGCCAGGCAAGGAGATCATTAATCGGAGAAGCAGCCAAGAGGCCCATGGTAACTCTGGAGGAGCTGCAGAGATCCACAGCTCAGGTGGGAGAATCTGTCCACAGGACAACTATTAGTTGTGCACTCCATAAACCTGGCCATTATGGAAGAGTAGCAAGAAGATATCCATAAGAAGTCCCGTTTACTGTTTGCGAAAAGCTATATGGGGGACACAGAAAACGTGGAAGAAGGTGTTCAGGTCAGATGAGACCAAAATTGAACTTTTAGGCCTAAACAGCAACAAGCTATGTGTGGCGGAAAACTAACACTGCACATCACCCTGAACACACCATCCGCACCGTGAAATATGGTGGTGGCAGCATCAGGTTTTGGGAGTTCTTATCTTCAGGGAATCTTGTTAGAGTTGATGGGAAGATGGATGGAGCCAAATACAGGGCAATCTTAGAAGAAAACCTAATAGAGTCTGCAAAAGACTTAAGACTGGGGCGAAGGTTCACCTTCCAGCAGGACAGCGACCCTAAACATACAGCCAGAGCTACTATGGAATGGTTTAGATCAAAGCATATTCATGTGTTAGAATGGCCCAGTCAAAGTCCAGACCTAAAGCCAATTGAGAATCTGTGGCAAGACTTGGAAATTGCTGTTCACAGACGCTCTCCATCCAATCTGACAGAGCTTGAGGTATTTTGCAAAGAAGAATGGACAAACATGTCCCTCTCTAGATGTGCAAAGCTGGTAGAGACATCCCCAAAAAGACTTGTAATTGTAGTGAAAGGGGGTTCTACAAAGTATTGACTCGGGGGGCCTGAATATAAATGCACGACAAACTTTTCACATATTTATTTGTAAAAAAATTTGAAAACCATTTATCATTATCATTCCACTTAACAATTATGTGCCACTTTGTGTTGGTCTATCACATCAAATCCCAATAAAATACATTTATGTTGTTGATTGTAACATGACAAAATGTGGAAAATTTCAAGGGGTATGAATACTTTTTCAAGGTACTGTAGCTGGACATGAAGCAAACAACTCCCACACCAATTCACCACCGTGCTGAAACCCCTTTACAGGCTCCAGAACTTTGCCCTAACCCACCAGCGACAATACATTACATTGCCCCCTTGGGATGTCCAGCACAAACAATAACAAAAAGGACTCCACAGCAGCAGACAGTCTGCCTAAAACAGTGCTGGTTGTTATGTTACTGGGAAGAAGGATGCTGCAGCTAAACTGGTACAATTTCTGGCACTCCTGGAAAGGAGAAAGTGAGCAGAAACACTGGTGTAATGCCTTTTATAGCCCCAGATCACAATTACTGTTTACCTTTGGACAACTCAGTCTTCTGTTGTGCAAAGTCTCAGATTGAGGAGGAATGGGAGTCTGTTCCTGGGAACACTGTTCACTCTGCTGCTTGTAAAAAGGAATTCCAAAATCAGACCACACTAACAAACATATTAGGGGCAGTTACTAAGAGTAATTCCTCCATTTTATCACAGATACAGAATACAGTCATTCCAAGGTTGCCATATAAGAAAGTATTTGTTTTCTTTATCTATAGTGGTTCACCTTGAGAGCTATAGTAGCCCTTCCCTTAAAATGTGTATCCCTGTGATACTAGGATTTTTTGTTTTCTATCTGCAGATATTTAACTACCAAGGAGCACTTCCATGAATACCTTGATGCTGATGGTAAAGAAGTTACGGAAGAGCAGAGTAACAGAGCCGGAGAGAATGATGACAGTAATCATTTCACGGATGAACCTGTTGCAAAACAGATTAAACTGGATGATTCTGCAAAGGAGAGGGAAGAGCAGAATAAGACTGCAGAGGACAAGACAGAGAAGAAAAGAGCCAGAGGCCAGAACAAAAGTCGCCCTCATGTGAAATATAATCAGTATGAACAGCAACGGTTGTGTCCATCAGTCACACAGGTGAGATAAAAGAAAATCATTTTACTGTGAATAGTATACATTTTGTTCTGTAATGTGTACTGTTTAAAATTGCACTAAAAATATAATTCTGGTACAAAACATGGTAAAGTAGTACAAATATTGTGCATTTTGTCATGCAGCAATGAAAAAATAAACCAAACAAGTAATAATGAAAAGTATAAAAATTAATAGTAAACAAATTACAGCAAGATAGTTGAAGATGGGGCAGAAGGAGTTAATTAGTACTGATTTGGGTTATCTAAGGATTAATGAGGAGATAAAGCAAAACTTCACCCAAAATGGGAAGTTCCGCTTATCTGCATCCTCCCCCCTCCTTTACCATTTGACACTTTTTGGAGGGGGAGAGTAGGTACATGGTTTGGACAGGTACCTGCTTCCACCTTCGGTCGGATTGCCTCGGCGATCCAAGTGGAAGTTCAACTCCACTCTTTCCCCCGCAGTTTTCTGGGGACACATCACAGGTACCAGAAAACTGCAGGACGATTCACGTGGTTTGCACATGCGCAGTGGTATAGTCAAGCCACAAGACTTCACTTCATGTTTCCCATAGTTAAGATGCCAGCTCCTGGACCCAAAGCCGATTGAAGAATTGGCTCGGATGAGTGCACTGCTGGATCCCTGGACAGGTAAATGTCCTTATATTAAAAAACAGCAGCTACAGTATTTTGGAGGAGACTGAATTAAGAATACATTTTATTTAAAAAAACAAATAAGCAAATCAAAGGTCCCACCTTTTATTTAGGCAGGAATGAAATGGTAAATACAATGTAACAATGCATTGTTACACTGTATTACTAAATGATACTTGCAGACTATCTTCATTTTGACAGCTGCTCTTGCTGTGTTATACTTAGCAATTCCTGGCTGTCATATTGACAGTTGGTAATTGTTGATAATAGAGGTGGGTGACCGTTTGCAGGGGAGAGGAGGACGTTGGAGATACACCCTAGAAACTTTGAAGTATTTTAGGGCATAGCTTTTACAGTCACAAAGGGGTTGTGTAGACACACAAATAACATATTCTTGGGCGGGTGCTGAGGATTAACATTGTAACTAGATGTGGGTTTCATTGCTGTGAGCAGGTTAAATAATATTTTTTTTTTTTACTTTTTTCCATTTTAAATCTGCATCCAACTTCTTAATTAGATTTGTTCTTTACTCCTGTAAAGTGTTTCATATGTAGGATGCTAAAGTGAGTCAAGATTTTCATTGGATGTACCTTCTTGCCCTCTAATTGCCAATTTCGTCTTTCCCGAGCACCTTTCACCTGTGAGACTTGAGTACAGGGGTGGACTGACCATTTGGAAACTCGGGCAGTGCCCGAGGGCCCGGGGTCAGTAGGGGGGCCCATGAGATGCCCCTGGTACCTTTTTCATAGGCTTTTTTGAGTTTGGGCAAGGACACAGGGGCCCCATGATCCCCTATTGCCCAGGGGCCCCATGAGTTGCCAGTCTGCCCCTGCTTGAGTATATTGTTGTTTTTATTATTATACAGAATTTATAAAGCACCAACAGTTTGCGCAGCACTTTACAAAACGAGGCAGACATTACAGTTACAATACAATTTGGTACAAAAGGAATCAGAAGGCCTTGCTCGTTAGAGTTTACAATCTAAGAGGATATATAACATAAACTTGTTGATCCTTCCAGCAGATCTGCAGTGTTTTCACTTCCTATAATAGGGTGACAATGCTGTTCCTTCTGTGGTAAAATCCTGCAGCAACACTGTCACTTTCTGGACAGCGTGGTCTCCAATGGACATGTATTTTTAAATGGAGAAAAGAAAAACAAATTATAGCCCATTTTCAGGTAACACTTGTAAGCAGGTACTTAACAGTTTTGAGAAGAAAGATTTAAGTAGCATTACTAAAAGTTGACCTTTTTAGGTACCCCCACTGGTGTTATATGTTTTTCCCAACCCCTGTAGCTGCCACTTTAGCAAAAAGGCCAAGTCCAGCCAAAACTTTTGTTTTTACAATATTTATTGTCTGTGGGGGAGATTTACCTTCACATCCTGTCCCAGTGAAAATGAAGTCAGAGGAAGAGGGAGTGATGAGAGAGCTCACTAGTGGGGAGAGAGACAGCAAATAGCAAGTGCAGTGAGGAACCTTTTTTTAACCCTTTTATTTTTTGGTTGCTGTCTGTCTCAGTGACCTACCTTACCACAATTTCTTGTCAGAGTGTTCCTTAGATAAATTTCTTAAGTGAGGACAAGGGCAACAGTAAAGACTTGACACAGAGCCAAACTCTTCCCTACTCTATCCAGAACTAAAACAGAAGCTGTCAGGAGTTAGACGTTAAAGAGACCCTGTCACCAACTTCAGACATTTTAGGTTAAAGCCCAGAAAAAGCAAATATTTCCCAGGTCATCTTCTGAGACAGCTACACTCATCCCCTCTGTTCCCTCAGTAATATGTGTTTCCTTCGGCCAGACAGGATCACAACTTCAGTTTATTTTCTCTGTCGGGGCTCATGCTAAGTGGCAGAGGCCTGCCAGGTGCAGTCCTCCCTTAGGAACAGGGATCTTGGGGAGATTCTGACACCTGGGGCCAATTGTTTGACTCGTGGTTACTTAGTGTTTTTTTCTTTCCATAATTGATTTTGTGTTCGCTTGCAATGTGCCTGAGAATTTGAATGGTCTGTGCCTTAGCACGGCCCCCTCTTTCCTCCCATCATCTCTTCACCTAGGAATTTCTGATTACTATATGCTGGCGGAGCTCCTCCACCCCTACACTTCCTTACCTAACCTTTCATGTAGCTGTCAGGGGAGGAATTAAGTAAATGCTGTAGAGTGTCAGTTGAGTGGCAGCTCCGAGTCTGCTGGGGCTGCTGATAATTACATCCAAGATGGCGGCACCCCTCAGCAATCTCAGAGCTTATGCATGTCTACACTAGGGAAGCTTTTAGAGGTAAATAACATCCATAAAATACAGTAAATGCAAATATAATATTATGGGAAAATTGGTGTTGAAATGAATGGTCTGGTGACAGCTCTCTTCAGCTCTCTAAGAAAGTTGATGAAACAAAGTGGGTTATTTACTCAAACTGGAGTGAGCAAAATATGGTACAGCTTTGCATACAAACCAATCAGCTTCCAGGTTTTATTGCCAAAGCGTAATTTAACAAGACGGTGTTATAAGCTGATTGGCTCCAGTTTTAGTAAATCTCCCCCATATGTTCCAGTTTACTCCTGTAGTAAAAGCTCCAGCATTCATTAATTGGCCCGATGTGATTTTATTATTCTCTATATAAAATGGATTGTGCCATAACACTGCCCATTTCTTTCTGAAACCAGGAATGTGCCAGCAAATGCTTCTTTGGTGAGAAATGTAAGTTTTTACACGATGTGAAGAAATATCTGTCAGAGAAGCTGGAAGATATTGGTCCCAGGTGTCACCTCTATGAAACATTCGGCAAATGCATCTACGGTGTCTCATGCCGCTTTGCCAAATCCCATTTGGGAGAGGATTTCAAGAACCTCATTAACCAGGAACTGGTCAAGCAGTGGGAAGGCAAAGCCCTGGTTAGGAACGGCCTGAACAAAGATCTCCAGATGCAGCTGCGGAAGAGGAAGGTTCAGTTTGACAAAGCTGACAAGTTCCTGAAGCATTTCAACAAATCCCAAAAACCTACGAAGGTTGAAGGTAGTGCTGAGCCTTCTCCAGCAGCTCTTAGTGTGACAACGGCCAGCTCGGGTCATCAACAGACTGCTCCTTCCAGCACTGATTGTGCTAAACAGGTTTCAGATGATGGAGAAATGAAAACTGTATCAGTGACATCAGGAGCTCTAACCGATGAAGATATTATAAAGCTTAGACCTTGTGAAAAGAAAAAGGTGCTTATTTATATTGTATGTTAAGTTGTTTATTTGTGTACCTTCCAGCCTCGAATGAACGCTTCTCTCCAAACAACAAAATACACAGTTAAAATGCATGTACACGTGCAGCCAGTTCAGTGATCCAGATTCTCCTACCAGACAGAAAAGCCAGGTCCATGGCCTCACTTTTGTCCACCTCAGTCACCTCAGTGCAGCTTTGTCACCTCCCAACCACCAGTCTGCTGATTGGACAATGAGGGATTATCACCCCACTGCCGAGATTACCACTGTGCTCTCTTTTGTTTCAGTGTTGGGTTAGAAGCATAGTACAGCTGAGTAGATCCTGAATTGCTCACACTGATGGCCTTCTCACTTTAATTTTAGCTCCTGTTTACAGGAAGCAATTAACCCCTTCACACCTAAAGGTAAAACAAATCTTAACGCCTAAGCACAATTTTGCAACTTTGACATGTTAGCAAAAGCGTACATAACATCACAACTACTTTGTGCATCGAGGTGAATTATACCTTGTTTTTTTCAGGACACATTGGGATTTCTTTTAGTGGTAAATTGTAATTGATATCTCCTGATTTTTTTTTTTTTCATTACAAAAGGAAAACTGGCCCAAAATAGTAAAACAAAACCCTTTTATTTTTTTTTTATTATAGCTGTATATTTCTTGCTACTACCATAACCTACCACCAAAGAACAACCCAAAATAATTTTTCCTGCTCCTGACAATCGCAGTGATCTCACATGTGTGTTTGTTACTTGTTGTTTGTACCCCTAGTACAGGCCAGAAACCATAGTTCACAATTTGCTTTTTTCTTTTTTTATTCTGACACTGATACCAATTTAAAAATTAAAAAACAGAAACTGAACCTGACCTTAACCCTGGCACAGACCTAGATCAAACGTTGAGCTGGGTATTTTTGTTTATTTTTAAATTATATTTATTTAATTATTTTTTTACACACACTTGTTTTTTTTTTTTTTTTTCTCTGAAAGGACAGAGAGAGATACAATATATCTCTCTCCTCTATTCAGAGAGAGAAAACAAGGGGGGCGGGCTTCACAGTAACTGATCACTGTGACAGCCAATCAGAGGCTATCAAAGCAATCAGGTGACCCGGAATTGGGAGTTTCTGGTCCCAATTGTTGGAATAGGGTCCGGGGTTCTCAGTGACACCCCAGTCTTTGTGCTGGGAGTGCGCTGTGCAGCGCGCTCCCAGCAGGAAGGCAGATACGCAAATAAGCGGCCCCACGGAAAAAAAGCCCAGTTCTGTGAAGCCGCTAATTTGCGTGCGGTCGGCATCAAGGGGTTAAAAAAAGAAATTCTAGCACTTGCACACATGCTGATTATTTATCAAGTCATTGAATGATGTGGTATTGGGATGAAGTCTTCCTGGGCAACTACCTCCCTCTGCACTTGCTTCTCTTATTTCTTTGCTGTCCCATCCCTTGACCACTCAACAGTCTTTGTATGTCTGTGATGAATACAGGTTTACCACCAAAGAACAACCCAAGATAATTTTTCCTGCTCTGCCAATCGCAGTGATCTCACATGTGTGTTTGTTACTTGTTGTTTGTACCCCTAGTACAGGCCAGAAACCATAGTTCACAATTTGCTTTTTGCTTTTTTTATTCTGACACTGATGCCAATTTAAAAATTAAAAAAACAGAAACTGAACCTGACCTTAACCCTGGCACAGACCTAGATCAAACCTTGAGCTGGGTATTTTTGTTTATTTGTAAATTATATTTATTTATTTTTTTACACACACTTTTTTTTTTTTTCTCTGAAAGGACAGAGAGAGATACAATATATCTCTCTCATCTATTCAGAGAGAGAAAACAAGGGGGGCGGGCTTCACAGTAACTGATCACTGTGACAGCCAATCAGCGGCTATCAAAGCGATCAGGTGACCCGGAATTGGGAGTTTCTGGTCCCAATTGTTGGAACAGGGTCCAGGGCTGTCAGTGACACCCCAGTCTTTGTGCTGGGAGTGCACCGTGCAGCGCGCTCCCAGCAGGAAGGCAGATACGCAAATTTGCGGCCCCACGGAAAAAAAGCCCAGTTCTGTGAAGCCACTAATTTGCGTGCGGTCGGCATCAAGGGGTTAAAAAAAGAAATTCTAGCACTTGCACACATGCTGATTATTTATCAAGTCATTGAATGATGTGGTATTGGGATGAAGTCTTCCTGGGCAACTACCTCCCTCTGCACTTGCTTCTCTTATTTCTTTGCTTTCCCATCCATTGACCACTCAACAGTCTTTGTATGTCTGTGATGAATACAGGTTTACTGTATTGCCCTACAAAAAAAATAATCAGTTGAGATATGCATGCTGTGAATAAGTGACTATATGCCTTAAACTGGTTCTAAAGGCTGAAGGTTTATTTTCCCTTCATGCATTCTAGGCATGACAGTAATAAAAACCTTCAGTGTTCAGCACCCCCCCCCAATACCCCAAGCCCCCACAATACTTACTTGATCTCAATCCAGCGCTGTGCACTGGAGCAGCGGCTCTCCTGGATCTCTCCCTCCTCATTGGCTCAGACACAGAAGCAGGAGCCATTGGCTTCCCCCTGCTGTCAATCAAAGCCAGTGAGGATGTAGCAGGTCGTGGGGCTAAGCTGTGCTCTGTGTGTCTTATGGCTCAGGAGTGAGCCCGCAGCATGAGTGCCTCCATAGCAAGCGGTTTGCTGTGGGGGCACTTAACAGGGGGGAGATGCTAGGAGCGCTGGCGGGGGACCGCAAAAGAGGAGAATCGGGGCTGTTCTGTGCAAAACCACTGCACAGAACAGGTAAGTATGACATGTTTGTTATTATTTATTTAAAAAAGTTACCTTTACCATCACTTTAATGTCCCTATTTGTAACTGTTTGCTAAAAGCTACTATACTGTTTCTTTGATTCTCGGATGTAACCTTCTCTCTGTGGTGTGCTACTAATTTACAAGAAAATCTATTGCAACAGAAAAATACATGTAATGATTTCTTTCAGTGAATGGATATCTTGATTAAATAGTGATCTTCACATGGTGTTCTGCCTTAGAGAGCACCCGAAATATAACAATAATTTTAATGCTGTGAAGAAGGAAGGAAGGGAGGGATTAGGAGACTCTGTACCTCTGTCTTCCAGGTATGAAATTTATGTGTGCAGACTTCTGAAAGCCATTCGCTCTGCCCCAACCCAAAGCTTGAAGGCCATAGTGGCCGCCAGTATAATGGTGGATTATTTGGTACTCTAAAGGCCCAAATAGATGGCTCCAGTTTCCTACTGAATTGGATGACCTTACAAGCATCACCCAGCTCAACAAGCTGGGCCAAACATTGTTGGCTTGAACACTGACTGCAACATATCAAATACAGCCACAGTTCAGCAGAACCAGCCGCTGCCAGTGCCACAGCTGCCTGAATACAGTGAAGATTCTTCCATCCATGCTGTTAGCATGAATGGGGGAATCTATGGAATTGTTTTTTACTTTTAAGTGGGTTAATTGTATGGGGCCTTTGGGCTATGTGTCCATCCATAAATCTCCTCTTTCTTCACAAGCATCTTTTTCTTTTTTTTTTTCTGCAGAACACTGCTATGACATGATTCGTATACGTTTAAAAATGTCAATATTGCATTCTTTTTTTTCCATGGGCCTCGTTCACACTGGCACTGTCAAACCTGCATTTAGAGGACATTTTTAAAGGCATGTAATGATTTTTCAGTGTTGCCATTCACACTGTGTGTTTACCTGTGTTAAGGTGCGGTCAGTTTAACTGCATTTAAAAAAAATAGAATTCTGTGTGCCCAGGATCCAAATTAATACTCTAATCCAATGCAAATGCTTGTGCACATGGCTAAAAAGCAGTACAAATTATCTGGGTATCATAAAAGTTGTTCTCAGAGCACTTCTGCATTTAGAAAAGCAAACTCAGGAGTTCCAGTGTGAAGATTTAGTAAGTTCCTTCCTTAGTAGAAAAACTTTTAGAGCCCTACTGAGTAATCTTGTCTATGCCATTAACCAAACCCTAAACATTTGTTGTAGGCATATGTGTGTTTGGATATTGGTACAGCTCTCTTTTACTGTCCTTTTTGACAAATTTGTGATTTTGTTTCCCTCTAGATTGATTTCCGAAATAAACTCTACCTTGCACCATTAACCACAGTGAGTATGCCAACATGGGGCTTTTGTTTGAAAATCGGTCTAACAATTTCTCGTTGACCCTTGCAATCCAGCAGCCTCCAGCTGTCAATTCTGTGACAAAGAGCAGAAAATTAAAAGATTATTAAAATATCAAAGGATATCCTGGTGCAGCCTTCTGTGTAAGACTTCATGTACACTAGCCTACTGTGGTTTACACACGTTTTTGCTGCATTTTGCGTTTTCCCACGGTCAAAACTTTCCTATCCTGAACATGATTCTTCTTCATTCAGTAGAAGGAGGTTTAACCTCACCTAAATGCAGAAGCTACTAAACACTGCTAAAAGCCTAGCAGAAAAGAACAAAACAGGGCGCACTCTCCTCGTGCATTAACGCAATAACCAAAAATTTATTAGAAAGATGCAAAAACATACAAGCCATGAAAGGTCATAAAAACAGAGACAAGAAATCAAAGGTGCCAGTCATGGACAGCATGTGTCCTCAGGCAAAGTGCTAATGCGTTTCAGGGGTCGATCTCCCTCAGTGCTCTGAGGAAGGGAGTTCAACTCCCGAAATGCGTGCTGTCCACGAGGACGCATGCTGTCCACAACTGGCACCTTTGATTTCTTGTCTCTGTTTTTATGACCTTTCATGGCTTGTGAGTATGTTTTTGCATTTTTCTAATACATTTTTGGTTATTGCGTTAACCTCCCTAGCGGTCTGATTATGTCCATATTTCTGTGCTGAAAGCTGTACATTTTTTTGCATGGAAATATGTATTTTTTTTAGAGTAGGCCTGTAATTTTTAGGAATAACTCACTGAAATCTGTTCGAACAAGAGTCTAGTAAACATCCCGGGTAGGATAAAACTTGGAACACGAAATTTATAAATTATAATTTAATAAATAATCATAAAAAATAATATAATAATTTTAATTCAATATTATAATCAAACCAAAAACACGGAAATTTGTAATATAGCGCCAAGTTCACACATCACTGAGCTCAGTCGTAGAATCGTTGTCAGTGTCTGATGACGAATTTCCTCACGAATCATTATCAGTCAATTCTGCAAGTGGTTCTGATTTACTATCGCTGTTCTCTAGCCGGTCTAAAACCGCTTTTGACCTAAAGGGACGCTATGGACATTTCTCAGTTTCCAGGCAGAAAGAACAGTAAAAATGCAGGCAGGGCACAGGACAGAGCACTCGGGACAAAATGTATGTGAAATGGGTTGATACAGAAATGTTTTACTATGTGATTTTAGTGAATGTCACTTTTTGTCATTTTCAAATTTCCCACCGGTTCTGTCCCCCGTACGTCCCGACGCTCGCAGGGGACGGAACTCAGATGACAGATGCCGGCAGCAGCCGGATTATATTGCCGGGGACACTGCAGGAGAGACATCGCGGGAGCACAGGACAAGGTAAGTGATCGACGGATCCCGTAGCAGCGCCA
Organism: Staurois parvus; assembly: GCF_062004578.1. Taxonomy (NCBI): domain Eukaryota; kingdom Metazoa; phylum Chordata; class Amphibia; order Anura; family Ranidae; genus Staurois; species Staurois parvus. The sequence goes on along the minus strand of NW_028317847.1, from coordinate 6,325,343 downwards.
CATGGTAAGCCTGAGTGTAGCTCGGGGTTACCGCTTGTGGTACTGAAACTTTACCCCGAGCTACACTCGGGAATACCGCCAGGGAGGTTAATGCATGAGGAGAGTGCGCCCTATTTTGTTCTTTTCTGCTTGTATCAAGATTCCCTGATCTATCAAGGGCGGCACCTCAGCAAGTGCACGAGTCCAGTTTTGAGGCAAAAAATGCCAAAAGCTCCTAAACTCAAGTTTAGGAGCTGCCAGTGTACATGAAGCCTTACATTCTAAACATCGCTATGTTACTGAGGTTCCTCGGTGTTCTCTTCCTTCTATCAGCTTCCTGACCACCTTCCACTTTTGCACCCAGTGTCTGAAAACATTAGATTAACTGCATTCTGGATCTGGATCTTGACTGATGCACAACGTATAATCTCCCACTCAGTCTGATATCTGCTGTGCAGTTAGTGGTGGATGGGTGGGTTTCTTAGCTCCATGCCCAGCCTCTAACCTGAACTACCAGACTGTCTCTTTTAGATTGGTATAAAGAATTGCACAAGTAAAAGCAAGTGTGCCAAAGTGTCAGTGCCTGGCGAGGATCACAGCTGATCTTTGATCTTGTGTGAGTGTGGGTGGATATTTCCCTGTTGCCCTGACATCATGTATGTCCTTATTCTGTAATTCGTAATTTTGTGAATGAAATTGTCACTCCATGCTCCCAATGCATTACTGAATAAGGAATGTGGCAGTAGGAGCAATTATTCCCACAGGTTTGTTGCCAGAGAAAGCTGGCCACACTCTAATTGTACAGGTTCTCAATACTGAGGGTCAGAGTTAAATAATATTACAATAAAAAATGAGATAAAACATGTCGGGGTAATGATTGATGGTCCGTTCACACAAGTGGGTCGCACTGATCGCACGATTCCTGGTTGTGCTGGGAGGCATGGTGCCAAAGCACCATTCCTGTGCATCACACTGTTTACTTTTTTTTTTTTTCCAAAGAACTTTATTGAAATGTTGAGAGTGACATTTCAATACAGCTCTATTCACTACAATGGTGTTGACATGACTTGCATCGCAGCCTTTTGCGCTGGAAAAAGTACGGCATGCGTGTTTTGTGAACTGCCAGCATAGGCCAAAAAGCATTTTGTCCTTGTCTTTGCTTCAGGGCTGCGTTGGAAATAGCTGCTAAGGCATCTGCTGTGGACAAGCATTTAGATAAACATTACTGATATACCCTGTCCTCTCCCACTACAGGAGGGAAGAGAAGAGCTCTTTGTTAGAGCCAAGCAAGTTTTAAACTTGGCCAAATATGCAGTTGGGGGAAGGGTGACGGTTAAGAGAACCTGTTTTGTTTTTTTCTGCCAGGACACAAGTTCATTTTCAGGCTGTGCAGGGCTGTTATATATTATTCTATTGTACAAGGTTGACCTGATCTTTTAGCTTGTATGATTGACCTGCAATACTGACCTGCTTGTTTCCTGTGTTCACTGTACAGTGCGGCAATCTCCCATATAGAAGAATATGCAAGCGACTTGGAGCAGACATCACATGTGGAGAGATGGCCATGTGTACAAACCTCCTCCAGGGTCACTCTTCTGAATGGGCACTGGTGAAGAGGCATCACAGCGAGGACCTCTTTGGAGTACAGGTCTGTTACTACTGACATGAGACAAATACTCAGTGCTGTCAGTCAGCAAGGCATCTAATTTTAGGATCTATTTACCCAAAACTGATATTTCACTTAAAGCTGAACTCCAGCCTATTCTCCAGTATTGCACAGTTGTACAGGCTCCTCTCCTTTACTAAAATGCTTACTCTGGTTTTCACTGCACAATGTGAGCTTCTTGCAGTGCTCATTAGAAGCTGCAGAAACTCAGGCAGAGCCCACCTCATTTCCTGGCTGGAGGTTATCCAGCACCATTCATCTATTTCCTCCCCATAATCGCTGTTCCTAGCCCACCCCTTTCATTCATTGAATTTTGGTTCGCTCAATCATACCTGCCTAGGAATGGCCACTCCTCCAGACTTCTATCCAACCATCAAGGATATTTACATTGCTCCTGCCAAGCCCATTGCTCTTGAAAGGATAACTGAGGCAGGATGCTGTGATGTTTTCAATAAAGCTGTGTGTAGCACTCTGCTTGCCGCTCCCACTAACTATGATCTGCTTGCAAAGCACAGAGGCCTATTGATGACATCACTGGATCTAAAATAAAGTATGTAATGAAAATGGAAAGGTTTATCTAAAATGTTTAGTTGGCATGTTGATGGGGGCTGGGGAAAAGAATGAACCGGGGAATGCAAAACGTAGGCAGGTTAAAAAGTAGAAGTATGAGGAAAAAAATATTTATATTGGCCTAGGTGGATGAAGCATCAGTACAATGCCTCATGTGTCCCCTGCCAGCTCTACACTGAGAACTAAGCACACAGGCTACTAACCACTCAGTTCTCAGCATTCTGTGATTGGAGAGCTGGGGACTGTCAGCCACTGGCTCTCTGCTTTGCTCCCCCCAGCGCTCATTGGAGCGCCAGGCAGTGGAGATGGGCGGGAACAGCTGGCTCAGGCTCTTAGTGGGTCGCTGAAAGGCTGAGCCATCTGCCGGTTCAAGCATCTGGGTGGATCCCGATCAATATGGTCGGGTTTTTTTTAGAGCCTGGACCAGCTTTGTGACAGCCAACAACAGGCTACAGTCTGCTTTGGCATACTTCTTTTTCAGCTTTAAAAGTGACGTCTAAGTTAAAGGGTCTGCCTGCAGATCAGCCTCATTGTAATAAGAACATTTCAGACCCAGCATTACTTTGTGTGTTACCTGATTGACGGTATTTCTTCAGAAATGAAACTGCTGTTGCATGGGATGCCTGTAGTTTGGATTCAAGTTCTCTGCAGATGTTTGGTTAGGCTTGAGTGACACTGTAACATGCACATTGGAAAGAAAATTCTGAGAGGAACTGTACACAAGCAATGTAACATTGCTATGGTTTCAAGGAAGGGAGGTCTGAAGCTGATCTAAGCTTTTGGAGTGCTTTACAATGTCTGAAAGGTTTGCTGCTCTGTGGGTGGGGGTGTTGCATGCCCATTGCCCTGTTAATCCTATGGACAGCCTTAGTGTTTATCTTGACGGGTGTTGTTTTCCTGCATTTGACAAGTATTTGGAACACACGTCAAACACAGATAAACAAGATCCCATTGACTTTAATTGAGAGCATCACAGGTCAGAGGATGTGTTTGGCATGCTTTGCGATGCACTGCCTTTCTTTGGACATAGCGTGTTCTGTTAAGGTGCATTTGAACTACAAGCAAAGCAGGTCAAATGCAACCTTTTCTTGTGCAAACAGAAAATGCAGCTTTTGACTAGAACGACCATTGACATAAACCCATAGAAAACCGTATTGAGTTTGTGTCCTCTCATTTTTAAGTTCCTAAAATATAACTTATAATTTATTATACAATATCATTGCAGCTAGAGGGCGCTTTTCCTGACACCATGACTAAATGTGCTGAGCTGCTGAACAGGACCATCGATGTGGACTTTGTGGATATCAATGTTGGATGTCCGATAGATTTGGTGTACAATAAGGTAAACTTTTTCTGGTTCAAGTATAAATATAAATAATGTCCTTTCAAAAATATATAGTCACTCTGTGAAAAATTCCCAAACACAATCTTCGTGTTGAAACCTTCCAACTGGCTCCCGAGGATATATTATTTATATTTATACTTATTTTATTTTTTATTTTGGACATTTTCTTTTGCATGATTTGATATATGGTTTTTGTGATATAATTGAGGATTTATATATATTTTATAGTTAGCATATCATTACTCACAGATTATCACACTTTTGTGGTGAAAGTGTACACATGTGCTATAGGTGATTTTGGATATAGTTAGTTGAGGGGATACCGTAATTCTAAATAATTTTTCTGGTTCAAGTTTTTTTTTTTTTTTTATACTAGGAAGCTCTGCTTGTTACCTGAATGCATATTCCAAAATTGTGGTGTTAAGCTGTATTGTAGAAAAAGAGGGATGCAATATAATCTCTGATGCGTAGTTTGAACTATCATTGCAAAATATATTCAAACAGAAGCAGCAATATTCCTTATCATAACATTAAAAACCATCCATGCAATGGGAACCTTTAAAGATTTACCACCATGGGTGGAAGGAAAGACAGTTGCTCAATTTTCAATTTTCCCATCAGTGTTGATGGGGGGGATGCCTCCTATGGCGCTATTGTGTTCTGCTGGTGGGGGTGGTGTGGGTTGCCTTCCCGGCTGGCAGAACACAATGATTACTGCTAGCGGCTATAGCCTCCGCAGTAATCGAATGTAAAAAAAATCTGACAGACTGGTCGTACCCAGGTCAATCAATAGTTCAGCTTGGGTACAATCAGCCTGCCCATACATGGATTGAATCTCAGCTGGTCCCTGTTGAACTGGCCAAATTTTGATCCATGTTTGGCAAGCGTAAGTCCATATTTCTTAACACTTAAAATAGTTTATTTAGGTCACACTGGCCCAAATGAACTATTTCTCTGCAGCCGCTTTCAGCACTATATCATACTGCAGTAGCTAAAGCTACATACAGCATGCAGTGATGTATAGCAGCAGAAGTATGGGCAATTTTCCATCTGCTGCTGGAACAAAATTGAGTCCAGCCTAATGCTTCTCAGCCTTTTATACAAAACCGTATGTTTTTAGCAATGAATGCAAAGCTTTCTTTGACTGAGGTGGAGGGGCCGTTGGATGACATTGTGTGTGTTTGGTATTGTGTACGCTGCTTTGTAATGTTTGTGAACTGTAGTGTCAGTGTTAAATATGTTGTGTTCTGAGTATAATGTGTGCTTGTGTTATGTGTGTGATAAATATGGTGTGTGTCCATGTGTGATGTATGCTAGGGTAAGTGGACTATGGTTTTGTACCTATGTAAAAATATTTTTTGACTCCAGGTCTTTAATGCTTTTCTTCTTTCTTAGGGTGGTGGTTGTGGATTAATGACTAGAACTAATAAATTTGAACAGATTGTGAAAGGAATGAATTCGGTAAGTGCACAGAGGAAGAATGTCTGCAGAATATGTGTCTTTCTATATCATTATTATTATACAGTATCTATAAAGCACCAATAGTTTGCTCAGCGCTGTACATAACAATGGGGGACAGAACAATAACAATACAATATAATGCAAAACATGAGGGGATCAAGGGCCCTGCTCTTTCGATATATTGATGGGAACATGTATATGAAAAATGTGAATTAAAGTAGAAGGGAAGACATAATAACTAATCAGTTAAATGTTGCTTCCCCTTAGCTGTGATCTGCTCTGTATGTAGTTTGTAATAAATGCTTCCGGAATACTGTTTATTTTTTTTTTCTTCCTATGTGGATTGCAAAGCTTTGGCACACTGGCTCACTCTTTACTCTCTGGGCTCTTGACAACCCTGAGTTCCCTTGTTTCCAGCACTGTTATCGGGCCTCCTGTTGTACAGAGAAGTGCTGGAGCTTTGCAGCCACCTGAATGCAGAGCAAATTTAAAAAAAAATAGTATTTAGGTAGTGATGTTTTACAATATGTATATGGACAGGAGCCAAGGGGGAGCAACATTTAACTGGCGAGTTATTAAAAATCCCTTTCCTTCTGCATTAGAGGGATTTGCATTATGATAATGCAAAATATATTTATAGATATTCTCTTATTGGAAAACTATATCAAAATATATATATAACTTTTTTACCTTCATTTTGATGTAGTTCTTTAGTAGCTTGCTCGTTTAGTGAACTAAATATAAAATATTATACATTACATTTACACCAAGCCAGATTTCCCTCTGTAACATGCAATATGTAAATATCCATAGTCTACAGTGATGACTGGCAGCTCTCTATTTTTGCATCTGTCCCCCAGGCAACATCTCAGTAGAGAGTTACAATTATGGCCAGAAGTATGTGGGCACCCCTCTCAATTTATTGAGTTCAGGTGATTCCATTGACGGGTACTGTTAATGCCACAGCATACAAAGACAATTGCGTACTTGCAACTGTGTGGTGACAGTTTTTGGTATTTTTCAGCTCAAGCATGAATGTGCCCATGTGCATAAAGCCAGCTCAATAAAGACATGGTCTGATGCAGAGGAACTAGAGTGGCCTGCACAAAGCCCTGACCTCAATACCCTACTGAACATTTTTGGGATGAATTGGAATTTTATTCACTTCACGTCCGCAGCAAAGTTCACCTGGCATATAGCGATTGGCGGGAGGGAAGCCTGTTAAACACAACACATTCAAGTAAATGGAGAAGTGCTGCAATGCACGGTTGCGGCGCAATTGTCGCCAAAAATGGGATTAAAACAGGCAGTGGGGAGGCGTCGCATTTTTTTTTCACCGCCTGTCAGTAGCTTCTGGAGTGCAATCCAAACGCGGACTGGGCTTCAGAGGCAAGGGAGATTTAGACACGTGTCTAAATCTACTTTAATATAGATCAGCGCCTAGTTCTCACATCTAGGACTTAACGAGTGTCTTTTTTTTTTTTTTGGGCAAACAGCTTTTTTAATCTGATATTTTTCACTGTCATATCTTTAGGTTCTGGATGTTCCACTGACCGTGAAGATCAGAACCGGAGTCCAGGAGAAAGTCAGTTTGGCTCATAAGCTTATCCCAGACCTGAGGGAATGGGGAGTTTCTCTGGTCACTGTGAGTTCAGATGTTCTAAAGTATTTGTAACTTGAACAAGGATGCACTTAGGTTTTTTGTTTCATATCTATAAAGCGGAATTAAACTTAAAAATGGGTAGGATTTTTATGACAGAAGAGAGCTTAAAATGGGGTCACTTCCAAGGTAAGTCTTCCATATTGTGCGGCTATGCTGTGCATATTAGCACGTTATGGCTAAAAGCTCCAGGGGGCACATTTTCTTTTGGTGAAGGTTTTATTCCACTTTAAGCTCTCCCTGCAACCTAACCTCAGGCTTAGTTACAAGGAAGCTCCTGTCTCACACTGGATTATTGCACAGATCTGGAAGAAATAAACAAAGCACACCAAGATTCAAGTAAGAATACACAATCCTCTTGTATTTAGACAGTGCATTCTTATCCCAGAGTTCTGTGTGTGAATACATTTCTCTTTGTTACATGAAAATCTTTTTTTACTCCCAAGTTTAGACCATAATCATTTTGGTTGTATTACATTTAATTCAGAGTGAGCAAGCTGACCCCAAATCAGGAGCTAGAATGTATTTCTGGGGTCTGGAAATTATCTGTAAAAACAAAAAAAGTGAGAAACCTAACTTTTGACAACTAAAGGGAATGCAAATGTTTTTCCTGATTCAAGCATTGCATGTTCAACCTCGGGTTGCATAACCCATATAATCCTTCTGTGTTCTTTCCTTTCAGCTTCACGGCAGATCCCGAGAGCAGCGATATACAAAGCTCGCAGATTGGGAATATATTAGCCGTTGTGCCAAGATTGCAGATCCACTACCTTTATTTGGTAAGTGATAAACATAAATGTTCTTGAAGTAGAAGTCTGGTCAAAAGGTAACTAAGTTTAAACCTGCTCCCACCTCCATTCTAAGCCCTATGTTAACTACCCTGTAAAGGAAAGATGTATATACCTAATCTAAGGGCATTTCAGTCAGTTTGCTTGATCAGGTCCCAACACCGGCTTCACAGTGTAGAGAAGAGAAAGTGGAGAACGGATGCCCTATAGTAAGTCTATGGATGTTGTCATTGCCCAGGCTCCGAAAGCCATTGCCACTGTGCTCTCCTCTCCCCTGAAGCTGGCTGAATGGGAGATCATGTGACCAGAGTGGAGTCGTCGCTCCCCCATGATCCCGTGGCACACTTTCCTTGGTGTCCACGTGTCCAGAGCAGGAAAAAAAAAAAAATTATACTCGCCTAAGTGGATACAGCATTGATCGGATGCTGCAACTGTCCCTCGCTGTCTTTGCACTGAGAGCTCAGCAATCAGACACTGCGATTGCTGTTTTCCCCCTCCACACTGTGTCGTGACTGTCAGTTTCTGGCTCTCTGTTCTGCCCCTCCAGCGCCCACTGGAGTGCTAGGCTGTGGAGGGGCTGGGAGCGTCTGGCTCAGGCTCTCAGCAGCTTGCTGAGAGGTCGAGCCAGCTGCCGGTCCAGGCTTCTGGGTGGTTCTTGGCCATATGGTTGGGATCTTTTTAGAGCCTGGACTGTCTGTGTGATGTGTGATGTTGGGTTAAAACGGGTCACAGGAGTACAGAGCTAACTGCCCTCCTGCAATCTGTAGAAGTATAGCCCAAACAAAAAAAACTTTGGCTGTACTTCTCCTTTAGGCTTTGTGGCAGTCATTTTTTCCATTTACACAGGTTTAATTACCTTTTCTCCTCCCGGACACCCAAGTACTGCATACTGGGAGGAAGAGCCAGAAATACAGAGGACATCTTGTAGCGAATTGAGAGGAGAAGTGTATAGAAGCCAGAATTTTTTTTTATGTTAAACATTGGCTATGCTCCATTTTTTTGGGGGTGCTTTTTAATTGAATGAAGAGGGGATTTTGTTGTAAGCTCCTAATATTAGTGCTTTACAGGAAACGGGGATATATTCTCCTTTGAGGACGCTAATCGATCGTTGCAGACTGGGGTTTCAGGAATTATGCTGGCAAGGTCAGTATCCAATAAAAAGGTTTGAAGAACCTATGTGCATCACTAGTTCATGGCAAAGTTTTATTATGCATTCATAGCTGAGCATGTATTAGGGTCAGGAGATTGTCAAAATAAATATTAACACCTTCCTGCCCATCACCGGCCTCCCTTTAATAGGGTTTGCACACCCAGGGGGCAGGAAGGATTGGACAATCGTGTGACTTCTGTGATTGGTTAAAACAAACAAGAGATCCCTGTGCTCAAATCCCAAAAGCTAGTGCATGCATTTATTCATCAGGTGCTAAAGGGGTGAAACCACATATTAACACTAGAAATTCTGAAGGACCCCCTGCACACTGGTATATACCCTTTCAAGCAGGCTATGCAATAAATAGGGATATTTGGTTCACACATATTGCAATACATGCTTAAGCTGGCCAACTGCGTCAAAGTAATCCCACTATGGCCAGACCTACTCTGCTCTGCCTACGCAAATGCTACTGTGGACACAATGCTAGCATAGGGGAAAAGACACAATGGGGAGAGCTACAAGGTTCAGGTCTGGCTACTGACCTACTGATTACTTTGACGCAGTTGGCCAACTTATGTATTGCAATATGTGTGAACTAAATATCCCTATTTATTGCATAGTCTGCTTGAAAGGGTATATACCAGTGTGCAGAGGGTCCTTCAGAATTTCTGTGATTGGTTGTCACAGTGGACACTTGAGCGGGAGTTGGTCCCACCAACTCCTGTTTATTAGTACAGACTGAGAGCTGTCTTTGACGGCTCGGCCACTGTGCTGGGAGCACACAGTGAACAAACTCGAGGTACACAAGGCTCTGCTGAAACACTAGAATACTTTTTGATTGTTTTATTGAACTTGTTACATTTGCAGTTTTTAAAATGACTACATTTTTATATTGATACACCGGCTCTGTCTGATTGAATAATCCAAGCAGGTCCCATCTATGGTAGGAAAGAGGGAGATTCATCTTTGTGTGTACAATCTGTTCAGCCAATATGTACTGCACAACCATGTTTCACACTGCATAGCCATGCATGTAAGGGCACTGTATACATTTGCAGCTTTGGGGCGTATTTACCCAGACGCCTAAAATACAGCATATAGTTTTGTGCACATCTAAACTCAGCACTATACGAATCAATGAGGCCATACACACAGCGAAAATGTATACCGTGTTTTGCAGTGTACAAAAAAGTAGTAAACAGCTGTGCCTGGGGCTGTACATATTGTAGATTTTTCATGTTTAAACGCATGTACACAGAAATGTATTAGAAGAATTGTACACGTCTAAACAATGTGGGGGAGATTTACTAAAAGTGGTGCTCTTAAAATCTGGTGCAGCTGTGCATAGTAGCCAATCGGCTTCTAACTTCAGCTTGTTCAGTTAAGCTTTGACAAAACATGGAAGCTGATTGGTTTCTATGCAGATCTGCACCAGATTTTGCACTCTCCGGTTTTAGTAAATAACCCCTAGTATGTGTCAAAATGCGAGTAGGCTTGTATTATATGCAGGATCGTCTGCTAGCTCTGGGAACAAGAACCTGCTTTCCTTGCTGAAAATTCACATATGCCTGTGTGAAAGAAGCCTTTGACAACAAATCAGTCTCATCACACAGCTTCTTCCCTGACCAATAAGCGTACTAGTGCTGTAGCTGTGAAGCTGATGCATCTAATAGTGGTGTGTTAATCACAGAACTGGCTGAACAAGTAGAATAATATATTGACTGCCATTGCTGCCCTCCTCAAAATGCTAGATGCTTGGCCATCACTGACTTCCAAGTAACTGACCCTGAATAGCCAATTAATAGAAGAATAAAACCAACTCTTAATCAACCTGGTCATAAAAATAGAATATGTTGAGTAGTTGGTGGGCAACTATCAGCAAGGCATCAAAGGGACCATAAGGAGCAGAGGACCATAAGTGGGATGCTTTTTACTGTATTTTTGTTGCAGATCAACTTCCTCAAAGGAGAATTAAAGCTGAACACTACTACAGTAATTTCCAAGTATGGATATATTTGCATAGTTACATTGGTCCAGCTTGGTCCAATAACACTATGTCTGATCCATACCTGGAAGATGGAAATCACCATAATAGACACCCGCTTCTAAAGCGCTCGCTTCTATCTTCTTGGTCCAGTTTGACTGCTCTGCTGCTTATTGAATACAGGAGGTCGCTTGGCACCATTGCTTCACATTTGCTCAATGAAGGCAAAAGTGTTCTCTGATTGGACAAGGTAGAGATTGTGACATCGTCGTCCTGCCTCTCCACCTTGTCCAATCAAAGAAAGTTTTGCGTTCAGTGAGAAAATGCAAGATGTTTTTAAATGATGCCTGTGCAGACAGGGTGACCTCCTGTATTCACTAAGCAGCAGGGCAGTCACCTGGCTTGGGACCCAGAAGCTAGCAGTGCTCACTGTAGTAGCAGTGTCTTTAAGGCTACGTTCACACTAACGTTGTGTGCAGGCGGCAGAGAGGCGTTTGGGAAGCGTTTTTACCGCTTCCCAAACGCCTCTGACAATTCTGCTCATTGCAGCACATGGTGCTGTTCTAACGGGAGCGTTAGCGTCGCGTCAGAACGGACGCCTCTGGTTGAGTCAGGAGGCGTTGATGCCTCCTATTCTAATCTATGATGCCTCTGCGCAAATGCCCGGCCGGCGTTTGCGGTGCGGTTGCGGGGTGTTTGCGGAGCGGTAACACCATTCAAACTTCATTATAGGCGTTTGTGGGGCGTTTTTAACGCCTGGCAAACACCTAGCAACCGCCGCTAAACTGCGCATGCGGCGTTTGCGGAGCACTTGCCGAGCGTTAAAAAACGCTCTGCAAACACCGGACCAACGATTGCCAAACGCTATAGGGGCGTTTGGCAAGCGTTGGTAAAACAGTCAAGTGTGAACGAGCCCTTACAGTGATTTCCAGCTTCCATGGGGATCATCCAGGTATGGATCATGCTGGACCAAGCTAACTATACAAAAATATCCACATCTGAACTTCAGCTCTAAAAATCAGTTGGGAAATGCAGTATATTTGAACAAGAGGGTAATCTTTCCTGGAAAATGACTATACACATGATGATTATCACTATTGATTGCTGTAACCACTTGCCCAGGCCAATTATGACATTTCTCACATACATACATATTAAAATCAACATTTTTTTGCTTTACTTAAAACAAATTCTATTTTTTCTGAAAGCAGCGGCCTTGTTTAATAAAATGGTGGTTGTTGTATTTTTTTTATATCATATAATATCTGTTTATCAAATGCAAATTTTCAAGGAAAAAAAAAACTCAAATGCATTTTAGTGCGTGCACACACAACAAAATTTTGATTTTTTGGTAAATTATAAAAAAGATGATGTTACACCAAGTAAATACCAAACATGTCAAGATTTAATTGCCATTTCAGAGCAAATAGATAAATGTGTGAGGAGATATGACCAGTCCATGTGCTGTGTTTGCTCAACCAACCTTCTGTCCTGGTTGCAGAGGTGCGCTGGTAAAGCCTTGGCTGTTCACAGAGATTAAAGAGCAGAGGCACTGGGACATTTCCTCATCAGAGAGATTTGATATTCTCCGAGAATTCACCAACCACGGCATGGAGCACTGGGGCTCGGACACACCGGGGGTGGAGAAAACAAGGCGGTTTATGCTGGAGTGGCTCTCCTTCCTCTGCAGGTATGAGATGTAAAATGTATGCATCCTTAGCTATAATAAAACTCAGATCGAGGCAAATAAAAAGGGTGTCTTTAATCCTCCTATATATTACTTAGAGATGTCATTTAGTTTATTTTATAATGATAGGCTAGATACGTTTTCCTTTATCTTTTATTTAGACACCTTCTTCAGCTTTCTAGAACCCCCTGCACAAGTGGAAGGCCAAAAATATCAGGCATTTGGGCTCTGTTCTATTACATTGTGCTCTCAATTTAGCACTGAAGGAGAGAGCAGAGTGAGGAATGCTTCTTTATTGTCCAGTCAGCAGCAGGGAGCAGGTCAGTGACCAAGATGTATTACTTAGCGGAAACTTGGTCATGTTAGAAATCCAAATGCCACCTTTGCTGACTTCCATCTGAAAATGCTAGAGGCCCGCCTGCCATGCTGATCCTCTGATTTTTAATTTTTGCGTAACTGACCTGACACAAAATGCGCAGATCAGAAATTATGACTTTTCTGGCTGCTTCTGTGTTGGTGATTTAGGAAATGCTAAACACATTGGGGTTTATTTACTAAAGCTGGAGAGTCCAAAATCAGACTCCCTTCTGCATAGAAACCAATCAGCTTCCAGGTTTCATTGCCAAAGCTTCATTGAACAAGCTGAGGTTAGAAGCTGATTGGTTTCTATGCAGAAGGGAGTCTGATTTTGGACTCTCCAGCTTTAGTAAATAAACCCCATTGGGTCAGGATGAAGAGAATTTTCAGAAGACGGCCTGCAAAGGAAAAGTATTTCTTTTATTTCATATTTTGCTGTGTAAGACGTTTGACAGCTGGCCATGTTGTCTGGAATGGTGCTTGGATAATATGCTGACAGTATATCTGCTTGTCCATACATCCGGTACAGGCAAGCCAATACACTCTGACAGGAAGAATCAATGAACTACACTGAGAACTACAAGCTGACAGATGCTAAGGCTGTCGGGATTTGTAGTTTTCTCATTTACAGAAGACTGTGAATGAGAATCGGCTTTTTGTTTTTTGACAGCTAGGCGGGGAGAAGATCCCCTGCTAGCTGTCAAAGCGGGGGAGCAGGGGCTGGTCCTGAATGTAATTGTAACATGTTATGAAAGGTGAACTTATCCTTTAAAGCTGCAGCCATATCTATGCGTATGACTTGCAGAAAGTGGTTAATTTAACATTCAGATTAGTTCCAATTTCTGGCTTTAGAAAAGCAGCATTGTACAGTATGTTATGTAGCATAAGCAGTTCACTGATTGTACTTGTTGCTGAGTTCTTCTTTAATCCTGTTTTTATTGTACACAGGTATATTCCTGTTGGCTTACTGGAACGTCTGCCACAGAAGATCAATGAGCGACCGCCCTACTATATGGGAAGAGACCACATGGAGACATTAATGGCAAGTCAGAATGTGGGAGACTGGATAAAGATCAGGTTAGTAGTTTTTGAAAGTTTGACCTGCTTCACTGGTTCCCATATCAGCCCCACTCTGATAATCGAATGTCCCTTCTATAGTAAACTTGGTGTCCATTGTTAAACGTATCTTAAATCCTAGAATATAACTGGGATGGCCTACTTTCCAGGCACACTATTCTTAGGCTGGTCATACATTACACAATTTTCTTCAATTTCTTTTAGATTTACCTTCAATTATGTAGTGCAAGGGCCTGCCTGATTGCATACAAATTGTGTTTAGGTTTGACCACATATTATATGGTGTTGGTAAGTCTAAAGGAAAATTGGACAATAATATTGTATAATGCATGGCCCACTTAAAACTATACTCATTTTTTGTATAGAGTGTAGCCCCTTTTTTTTTTTTTTTTAATTTCTTTGCTAATGTCCATCTATCTTGGATGTAGGGCAAATATTTCACATGCTGCTCCAGGTGAGAACAGGCTACACAATCACATCTTAGGATCTCAGGTGCTGGCTCAGATCGGGTCCACCAAAGCAATCAATTTTATCAGCAACAGAGATACCGCACATCAAGATGCAAAATCATATTCTTCCTTTTATATAATAACCAGAAGGAATAATTCTGACGTGTTTTATGGTAGGCACAATGCTTTCTCAAAGAAAGTAGGTTTACACTGATCAGTTATGTTATGACCACCCAACCAATATTAAATACGTCCGTTTTTGCTGCCAAAACAGCCTTGACCTATCAAGGCGTGGACTCCACTAGACAAAGCATCAGACTGCCGCCACCGGCTTGCCTTTGTGGAATGTGTGCTATCTCTTCCCAACTAAGCAACACACAAGCACTTGGCCATCCACATAATGTAAAAGAAAAAAATATGATTCATCAGACCAGGCCACCTTCTTCCATTGCTCCGTGGTCCAGTCCTGATGCTCACACAACCAATGTAGGTGGTTTTGGTCGTGGACACAGCATGGGCACCCTGACTGGTCTGTGGCTATGCCGCCCCATACACAACAGGCTGTGATGCGCTGTGTGTTCTTACACCTTTCTATTGGAGGCAATTCCATATTAATGCCCATGGTTTCAGAATGGAATGTCCAACAAGCTCATATAGGTGTGATGAATAACGTAGCTACACATTTGACCATACAGCATACTTTCTAAAACAAAGCGGTAGTTCTGACTTCACAACTAGAGAGAGCCAGGCAGCTAGCATGTTCAGATAGAGCTGAGAAGTGGCAGCACCCATCAATCCTGCATACAGGTTCTCTTTACTGCAGTTGGAACATGGTGAACAGATGTGCCTTCCTGGTACGGGCTCACGTCTTAGTAATGTGTATGTGTGCTGGATAACATTTCTGGAAGATGCTTGCTGTGCGTCCTAGCTTACTTTTCTTTCCATTTTTTCATTATATGTTTTTATTTTGTTGCAGTGAGATGCTGCTGGGACCCGTTCCTGCAAACTTCACCTTCCTCCCAAAACACAAAGCAAATTCTTACAAATGAGGTTTTTTTTTTTTGGTTTTTTTTTTTAATTATTCCCAACACTTGATTAATGGATGGATGTTTTATTTTTTAAATAAATGAGTTTAATGAATGCAAGTACATTGTATTTGTTCCTTTGAAACCAAGCTGGGGTACAGCCTTGGGAGAATGTGCAGTGGATTTTCTAACGGTAAATAGACTGTGCACTTTGCAAGTGCAGTTGCACTAATTTTCCCAGAGTTTTTTTAAATGTGGTAAAGCTCTGCTAATTTCTATCATCCAATCGTGTTAGCAGAAATGCTTTTATATTTTCCTTGCACCTGATTAAGTATTCTTTACAAAGTGAAGCTACACTGCATTTACTAAGGGAAATTCGTGCAACTGTACTTACAAAATGCAGTCTATTTGCCTTTAGTAAATCCACCCATGTTTGTTAGGAATGGAAATATCTTTGGTGTGTGTAAATTCAAGAAGAAAAATTAAAGTCCTTCTAAAGTCTCTAGTATTTTTTCCCTTTTCAGAGTGATAAAGAAGCATTTTCAAAGCAAGTTGTTATGCTAAATGTCTGATACAGTGTATGTGGCTAGGCCTGCTTTTCAGAGAGTCAGTCCTTGGTTCAGGTGGCCGTAAACAGAACACAGCTCCACTGCCAATGAAGTCCCCTTCTCTCCTGAAGTCAGCCTTTTTTGCAATTCTGCCATTGGGACAACCCCCTCCCAAAGTAAGAAGAACCATAAAGATAGATTTAGATTTCACCTGAGTCCCTGTATATTTTACAGGTAAACCTGACACATTCTATTAAAGCAGTACAGGTCAGTGCTTTAGGTAAGCATAGTTATCTAGTACAAGGGGCAACATAACAAATAGATTTTTTAATTTGAAGTAGGCTAGCATCTGAATTTGTTATGTGTATGTATGTTAAGTAATATGCAAGTATAATACTTGCAGGTATATACAGTACGACGAATCACAATGCCTCTCTCTATGCTCATCTTTGCTTGGGCATCATGCAGGGGCAGCATCCTGAGTGAGATGCTGACTCTAGGTGATGCAGTCCTAGTGCCTAATGTCTAACATAGTCAAAATTTACAGGCTGATCACTGGGGGATAGGAGACTGAAGAAATGGCTCCTGAATGCAGCAGAATTATAACCGCATCTCAGTTAGGCAAAGTCACTGGGCAGGAGTACAAGGACTGCTTTTTAATGATCAAAAGGTGGAGCTTTTCTGAAAAATGATATGGTTTCTATATATTGTGACATACAGGAATTAATTTGTGTAGAC
The DNA here is from genome assembly GCF_062004578.1 of Staurois parvus. Classification (NCBI taxonomy): domain Eukaryota; kingdom Metazoa; phylum Chordata; class Amphibia; order Anura; family Ranidae; genus Staurois; species Staurois parvus. The sequence goes on along the minus strand of NW_028317847.1, from coordinate 6,308,856 downwards.
TTGTAAAGTTCATAAATGGTCTACTTTAAAAGACTTCACAACAATGTAGAGATATTGCCGCCCAAATCTCTGGAACAGCTTAACTCCAAAATCAAGTCATTGCAAAATATTCCTAGACTGATATTCCTGCATATCAGACTCCCAAAACATGTTAGTGTTTAACACAGATAATATCTGTAGAAGCACCAGGATTGTGTCATCTTTAAGCTGGCATCTCAGTAGATGCAGACCCTGGATGATGACTCCATCCCAGTGAGAAACCAGATGAAGGCAAAGGTAGGAGGAATACTGTGATCTCTGAGTTATATACTATAAAGGCTATGTTCACATTTGTGAAATAAATGTTAAATGCACATATTTTTGCAGGGGGGGGGAAAGAAGAAAAAAAAAAAGTTCATGCATTTATTTATTTTTACAGTGGAGTCTGCAAAGCACTGCACCCATAAGGCTCCTGCAGACACTCAGTATAGCTGTCTGCTTGTACTACGTGGGCAGTTACTGAACTGCATGAAGAGTCAATGAACTACAGGACCTTCACAGTCCATTGAGAACTAAAATCTGTCTGCTACTGTGGCAAAACGGGACTTGCACTGCATTCACTCACAGATCTCTGAGAATGACAGGGCTGTGCAGATGGAACCACATTGTATTTAAAATGTGACAGCGGGTGTGGAAAGAGGAACCACCACCCACTGTCAGAGGGAGGGGGCTGTGACAGCAGGAGCCCAGTGAATAGGAGCATGCTACATTTTACACCCCCCCAAAATATAGGGCATACAACATGCTCCTAAAAAGGTGACCCTATCCTTTAAGACTTAAATTTACATTACTTTGCATTCATGATGATATCTGATTCTGGGTCCATTTTAAATTCCCCGTTTTTAGATTTTGATGTTAATCAAAGTAACCTGTTCGGTCTGCCCATTTTCTCATAGTCAGTGCCCATATTCTGCTCTAAATGAGCCGATAGCTTGGATTTATGGGCTCTATTCCAATCTCATACTGTTTTTTTTCTCCAAAATAAAAGAAAATGCCACATCTCTGCCCATCATTCATTTATTAAAAAAAATAAAAATGACTAATGCATAGTAGTGGTTACAATTACAGGCGCTTCTGGGAATAAGCAATGAGCCAGTGCTGGGAATGATGCATTTCTCCTGGGCTGCGGGCCTCCTTCAGATGCTCATAACAGCTTGTATGAACTAGAAGACAGACAAACAAGTCAGTAAAAGCCATTACTTAGATAGCTCCATCACCTCTGCAATCAACAGACAAAGCTATATAGATTACCATGAAATCTATATAAAATCCTCCTGAGCTTATATGGAGTATGATCAATTATAAACTATAGAGCAGCTCACACTTAAAACTGAACCTTAATCAGTGAAATAACTAATAAATAATGTAGTGAAGTGCTAAATACCAGATTATAAGCGTCAATATGTAGTGCCAAACCTATGTGATCACAAATCTTAATAAATTATCAAAAACACACACATATATATATATATATATATATATATATATATATACACACACACACTCTCAAATTTCATAGCATAAATCACACTTTAAAGTGATATGTGCAAAAAAATGTGACCAAACTATGTGTATATATCAAATCTACACATATATTTCACTGTGCAATAAATACTAATAAAGTGCAATAAATGATTAAGCAACCCCTTTCATAAGTTAAATACCACTCTTAAAGTGATAAGTGCAAAATAGCGACCAAACTGATCCAAATTAAATGAGTATAAAAATCACAAAAGTTCATAAATCCTCTGTTAAAGTGCTCAATCAACAAAGAGTTCATGCAAGGTGATCAAAGTGATAATTGTGTTGGTGTCAGCACACTTATCCTCTGTGGCTAAAATACCCCCTCAACTCTGCGACCCTAATGGGCCACCAAGCCTTCAGGATCAATCCTAGATCCTTCTCCAGCAGTGTCTGGTATCCTCTTCCTGCGGTTCACCTCTCAGGTAAATCTGACCTCCAGACCTCCCAGGATTGTATCACCAACTCTGCATATCACTCACCATGGATAATGGTAAGTGAGAGAAAAGATCCTCATAGCACAGTATTAAGTGGATAAAAAGACTCTTTATTTAAAAAAAAAAAAAAAAAAAAAAAAAATGCCCACTCACTTGTTACATGTAGATTTTACAGCATAAAACCGCATACACCTGGGTGTACAGCATGGGTTAGGACTCTTTCTGGGTGTGCCAAGATGGAGCCCGTACCGGAAGTAGGTCACCGCAGACCGGAAGCTGCGTCATGGCGTATCTACACGTTGCATCACTATACCACGTGACTGCATCAGGATATAAGGTTATGGTATTTAGCGCTTCACTACATATTATATAGATTACCACTTGTACTGTATCTATAGGTTCCCACAAAACCAGTACTATGGATCAGGGGCGGACTGACAACTCATGGAGCCCCCGGGCAATAGGGGATCATGGGGCCCCCCTGTGTCCTTGCCCAAACTCAAAAAAGCCTATGAAAAAAAGGTACCAGCGGCATCTCATGGGGCCCCCTACTGACCCCAGGCCCTCAGGCAGTGCCCGAGTTTCCAAATGGTCAGTCCGCCCCTGCTACGGATATACCACGAGTACCCAACATAATGCAAGATCCTCACCTATGCTAAATGATTGTTAGTTAAATGGTTGACAGGAGAACATCTGGCTACCCCTGTGTGTAGAGCTTAGAAGAAACGCATTAAAGAGAATATCTGCCAGCAAAACAGCTGTGTGAGAAGCCTCTGACTGAAGTAGTAGTTCCGGGGCTGTGGCATTACACAGGGAAGAGGAAACAATTCAGTCATTGCCCTGGAACTAAACTGCATCCTGCAGGTCTGGAAATTTTCACAGGCATATTACTGTCAGATATTTCTTTTATCATGTCTTCACAGATCTCACACAGGGGGGGGGGGGGGGGGTCCAGGTTTTTTTTTTTTCCCCCCACACATAGTACTTACATCATCATACATGAAATTCACCATTCCTTGCTGGGACACATCTCTCCTTTTAAAAGTTTCTGCAAACAATACATCAACATTTTAGTGAAGCAATAGTCTACCCGTAGAATTCCCCCTTAATCCCATCGGCTGGCGGCATACCTGTCAGGGCTCGGAGTTTCACACAACAAGTAATGTAGTCATCAAATGTAATTCTGCCGTGATTGCTGTACCTCCTAGTGATAATGTTCATAGCTTGTGGGCTCAATCTGAAGCCTGAAAGAAAAAAAAAACAAAAACAAAAACAAAAACAGCAGGTCAACTTCTATTGGTCTGTACTCACCTAGTTTAGGCTAGAGCTACACAAGGATTAGAACCTCTCACTACTGTGAGATTTAGGGCTAATTCACACTAGATGCAGCCCAGTGCGATTTTTGATGCAGAAAAAAAAAACAAAAAACATTTATGCACAGTGTTTTCCATATATTCCAATGGTTATAGTTCACATCAGTGCAGTCAGTTTCCAGTGCAAAAAAAAAAAAAAAAAAAAAAAAAATGAATATGCTGCATTTTTTTTCCCGCACAGAATCATACCGGAACTGCGTGTGGTGTGAACTGTAAGCAAAAAAACGTATCCGGAGTGCGTTTTTGTGGTGTGAACTGGCCCTTAAGGAAGAGCTCTCACTGCACATGCTTTTTGCTCCTTGTTCCCCAGGCGAGCGCTTATGCAGGATTCATCCTTACTTTCTATCTTGTCTCTTTGCTGGGTGGTGGTGATCAACAGCAGGCCCACACCTCTCCCACAGTTTTCCATTCACACATTTAGCAATGAGACAAATTTTAATTACCTTTGAAAGTTCTTGCTTTAAGAACCAGGCGCTTCCGAGACAAAATGCCATCACTAGTTATGCCCGGGGAGGGGGCTTGTCCATTCCCCTGTCACTCAGGATTCCTCGATTTCTATGATGTAGGTGGCCAGGGCTGAACAATATCATTGGGTGGTAGGACTGCACCATAACCACCAATGAATCATTGTGACCTGGCAGCTTGCATCCTAGCAACCAATAACACTGTGTGGCCCTGGCCACCTGCAACCTAGCAACCAGGGATCCTTGAGTGACTGTGGCTGCCTGCATCCTAGAAACCAATAAAAATTTGAAAAGTAGGTGGTTAACTCTAGCTGACAGGCTCTTTCCCAAGAGTTTTAGTAGCTCAATCCTGCAGTTAAAAATCACATGATTATTTATAGTCATGGCAAATCACAGCTAAATAAATAGCTCCCTATTGAGTAAGGTACATAAGTACCATGTAGCAATCAAGCACACATAAATTAGCAGCACGTTGGCTAAGTGGTTAGTACTTTCTGTGGGTAGCACTAGGGTCGTTGCTTCGAAACCCAACCACAGTACTGCCTGCTTGGAGTTTGCATGTTCTCTCTGTGCCTGCATGGGTTTCCTCCCACATGCCAAAAAACACGCTGTTGGTTAATTGGCTCCTGTCTAAATTGGCCCTAACTCAAGGTCTACGAATACTTTGCCCATGTCTTGTACAATTAAGAAACTAATTTTCTAGTGGATTGAAAAGGTTAAGAATTTCTTTTAGGGATTTTATTGTCATGTGTCCCTATCGAGGACATTTTTCCCGTTCAGAACAGGAAGTGAAGAACCTCTATGAGGACACATATTATTTAAATTCTTTCTACCTACCCATAGTTGTCAGAGATCTGTGGAGCTCCATTCCATCCACTGATCCGCTCCTGTTCATGTCCACTGCCATAAAGTTCTGCCTCCAGCCATTCAATACCATCCCCAGTTCTTTAAACTCATTGAAGCCCAGCTTGCCAGACATGTCCCTCTGTGCAAGGATATGTTAAGGAAGGTGGTAAAAAAACAAAAAACACACCTATAGTGCAGATTGTAGCCATAGTTGTGATACCAAGGGGCAGAAAAAAAAAAAAGAAGTTATTTAGGTCAGGCTAGGACAGCCCCAGTGTTCCTCTGATAGGTTTACTTGCCCGCTGCCCAGCATTATTTGTCAGTAGGAACCTCGCTGTAGATGCACATTGCTACCAGGCAGCAGAGTGCAAGCATGCTATAGCTCTTAGGGGAATGTGGCCATGCCTCTAACTGAAAAAGTGGGCCAAGAGCCATGCAGTTCTGTTTGAATGTTGTAGCATGCTTTGAGACTGCTATATGATCCATCTCTACCAGTGATTGGCCAGCAAAGACGTATTTCTACCAGTGAGATACTTAAGGTGCTCTTATTACCTGTTAGCAAGCATCCAGTGGTAGACCAACAACACTGCAATGCAGTATACTGTAAGCTCATTATCAGCACTGCCCCTCGCTCTCCAACTCTGAAGTTGACTAAATACTGTGCGGATTTTGTCCACTTCCTGATAAACCAGACAAAAATCTGAAAATCTGCTTCGTGGATGGCCCTCTCCACCTTCCTGCTGACATTCTTAAAAAAAAAAAAAAAAAAAAAAAAAAAAAAGCACCACACAACCCAAAAACAAAGGAGCCGAATAGAAATTCATCTGTTCAGGTATTATGACAGCTGCTGATGTTGGCTAAAATCAGGGACTCGTACATCTGTACTATATGGCATAAGTTAAGGAACCAGCCTGCAGGATGAACAAAAAAAAACCTATTCGTTTATGGCCAGCTCAACTCCTGCTATGTGTAATGTTACAGGAAGCTAATATAAATACAGACGGATGTACTATTTTTAATAAACACAAATAGATTGAATGAAAGTCGTATCTTGGTACAGTTCTGCATTATAACATTCACAAACAGAATTTCAGGAACTTAGCAGACCTGAGCAGATTAAAGATGGAAGTGATATGGAGTGGAATATTTGCAACTTAAGGGCTAAAGAGAAGCCAATGCAAAACTGATTGCGGAGGGTACTTAGGGCTCGTCCACACTATCTTGGTGATCACTGCTCAATGTAAAAATTATTTTCTATTTGCCCTGTTTACATGGTAATGCTGCATCGGGGTGCAGTGTGGCAACTGAAGTCTAACATAAGAAAGGGACAAACTAATAATTAGATAACAAGAAGGATACATCCAACATGGAAATCATCAGTCTACAGGTTTCCAGGTTAAAGGCTGCAAAGACAGAAAACAATATAATAAGGTTCACATAATGAAAACAAGGCAGTAACAGGAATTTGACCTGGAAAGCAGACACTTTCTGTAGAGTCACAGTGGACAGGAATGATGCACAGTGAAGTCTGGTGAAATGAAACCCTTTCAGGCTCCATGCACACTGGTGTTTTGATAACGATGGTAACGTTAGCTGTGTAAAGGCACATTAAAAACAGTTTTTTTAGCGTTTCTTGCATTAGCGTTTACCCACATTTGCTCGCATTTTTTTACCCCCCAAAAAAAACAACTTTTTTTGGGGGGGGGGTAAAAAAAAACATCCAAAAACTTTGGTTTGCAGCGTTTTACAGCTAAAAGAACTCTAGAAACCCACTGGTCTTGGATTTTTTTCCAGCCAAAAAAACGTCCATTACAGTCTGTGTGCGCATGGACACATAGGATAACATGCTGGGGGATTTACTAGCTGTAGAAAAAAAAAAAAAAAAAAAAAAAAATTCAAAAGCCAAAATCATCAGCTGTATAAACGACCAGTGTGCATGAGGACTTAGAGTTTTTAAAACCATGAGATATTAAATTATAATTTCAGCTATATTTACATTTTTTTGCTGGCTACTGAAGGCGTTCCTTCTCAGGACCATCTATTCTGCAGGAGGACCATGAAAATCTGGCAACGTACACTTATGCCTATGGGGTGGCTCTGATGGCTTGTAGAGTCTCTCTGGAGCCACCCCTACATGCAAGCTTCTGAATGTAGCTACACTATGTGCAGGTTCTCTTGATTGATGCAGTAGCAATCATTATTATTGATTAGGGATAGTGAAAGATATCTTATGCTAGGTTTAATTATAGGAATCATGGGTCACATGTCCATAGAAATATATTCTATGGTTAAGCCTCTCTCAGGGTAAATGCACTGGAAAAAGAGGAGCAGCAGCAGGTTTTGATAGATGGTGTCACATGTAATGCATTGCTCATTGTGAAGAGAAAAAAAAAAAAAAGGGGGGGGATGTGGAGGTGATGAGGCTTTTCCTGTATTGATGTGCAGATTTTGTGTTAGGATAGACCCCTTTTGGCCAGGGGAAGAGCATTAGCACATCATGGATTCATAAACTATAGTCCAAATATTTATTGACGAGATCACATCACAATAAGTGCAATATTTCAAGGCCACACAGGACTCCTCATCAGGCATCTGATGAGGCCGGGACACCCATGTCAAGCAGTGAAATTGATGAGCCTGCCTCGGATGGTACTATTTACTACTTTGTTGAAATTGGCAACAAATCAACTCTATGTTTAAATAGATGCAGTTTATTTGTTGCCAATATCTACATTGTGCGCCTGATCACAAATCAATCTGAGCCATGGCTATGTAAACATAATAAAAATGCAGCGATTATTTCTACAGTCCCGGGTCTTCTATTCACAGATTCTCTTGAAATCAGCCCAATTTAACTACACGTGGCTATAACATTATTGCTCCCCTCATATAAATGGGTCTCTGTGATAGATTGTGCGTCACCCCACTACATAGGTGCTGTGCAATGTGCATATTCATGTAGAAGGCGCAAGTTCTGATTGACTGGTATGGGAAATTTCACTTTGCATTAGTGGGTGTTCATTTGCAGTGAACTGCACCCCTGTCAGACAGGTATCACCATGCAGAATAAAATCCCCTTACGTTTGTATGTTCCAGACATGCCATATTGTGTGAGACATCTCTGCAGCTCTTCAGCATCTATCTGTCCATCCTGCAAGAGAACAATAAATGGTCACACCACTATTCTGCAAAATAACTACACTTTTATAGTGTTATCCAATCCAAAGAAAAAAAAAAAATAGTATATTGCAGCATACCGGTACGTCTTTATTTATTACAGGTATTTATAGAATGGCAACAATTTACACAGTGATTTATATTTTTATTATATATATTTATTACACACACATCAATCCCTGCCCTTAAGGAGCATACAATCTAAGGTCACTAAAGGAACTAACATTCATACACACAAATACTAGGGCCAACTTAGACAGGAGCCAAATAACTAACCAGCATGTTTATTTGGAGTGTAGGAGGAAACCAGAATACCCTCAGGAAATCCATGCAGGCACAGGGAGAACATGCCAGCTCCAGGTAGTGCTGTGGTTGAGATCTGAACAGACAACTCTAGTGCTGTGAGGTGAATGTGCTAACCATGTAGCTTACGTGGTGGTGATGTGGTGGCTGTGCTAGTTTTCTTTTTCTACCTGACAATCTGCAAGTGACACTTCATGCCCTAGGGTGACAACACTCACTAGCAGTGGAGACGAAGAAGTTGTCACTCTAGGACAGGAAGTGTTTAAGGACTACAGAACACCTCTCCCTTCATAACATGGGGGGGTTGGCATCTGTAGTTCCAATGTAACCTGAAAAGGACTACTTGAGATTCTGAGATAATACTGCAGAGTGCACAGGGCAGCACTGGATTTCTAACAGGATCAATATTTTTTTGTTGATCTTTTTTACACTTATGACATAAATAACAAAAAAATAAAGGCAAAGTTCTCTCTCTCTCTCATTACAGGCAACATAATGTTCTCCATGGCTTCTCCAGACCCTTTCACATGTGCTCAGGGTGAACCTGCTCATCTGTGAAAAGCACAGGGCGCCAGTGGTGGACCTGACAATTCTGGTGTTCAATGGCAAATGCCAATCAAGCTCTATGGTGCCAGGCAGTGAGCACAGGGCCCACTAGAGGACATCGGGCCCTCAGGAAGTCTGTTTCTGATTGTTTGGTCAGAGACATTCACACCAGTGGCCTGCTGGAGGTCATTTTGTAGGGCTCTAGCAGTGCTCATCCACAAAGTGCACAAAGGAGCAAATACCGGTTCTGATGGGTTAAGGACCTTCTACGGCCCTGTCCAGCTCTCCTAGGGTCTCCCGGAATCTCCTCCATGCTCTTGAGACTGTGCTGGGAGACACAGCAAACCTTCTGGCAATGCTACGTATTGATGTGCCATCCAGGAGGAGTTGAACTGCCTCTGCAACCTCTGAGAGGTTCAGGTGTCGCCTCATGCTACCAGTAGTGACACTGACACTAGCCAAATGCAAAACTAATTTAAAACAGTCAGAAAAGATGAGTAGGAAAAAAAAATGCCAGTGCCTCCACCTGTAAAACCATTCCTGTTTTGGGGGTCATCTCATTGTTGACCATCTAGTGCGCCTGTTGTTAATTTCATTAACACCAAAGCAGCTGAAACTGATCAACAACCCCCTTTGCTACCTAAATGACCAGATCAATATCCCAGAAGTGTAACTGACTTGATGCTATACTCTGATTAAAAAGTGTTCCTTTCATTTTTTTGAGCAGTGTATTTTGTCAAAATATGGCCACAAATTCTGCCAAAAATACCAGTCTAAGCCATTATAAGCTCATCAGCCTGAGACATCTGATTAGATCACTCTTCAGACGGAAGGATTTATTTTCTAGGATAATGGAAATGTCACATCCATGGGGTGGTGCAAGAATAAACTCACCTGGCCTGCAACTTGTACAAAGTAGCCATACATAGGATCTTGTTGTGGGTATCCACCAGGAGGTGGTGCAAACTGGATAGAAAAAAAAACAACAACAATGAAATATGTATTAATGTCTGGCTCAAAATCAGGATTGCACATTTTTCACATAAGCACCTAAAATATGAATTTTCTAATACTGGCCCACATTAACCATTTGGTGCACACAAAGTACATTTTTATCATTTGTGCCAAAAGTGAAAGTTGTGAAAGTCCAGAGTTTGACCTTAAACATAACAGCCAGGAAACTAACATTTAGGACAGGCGTCACTAAATGGCGGACCATGGTCTGGACACGGACCATGGTCTGGACACGGACCGAGTGACAGTCCTGTTCGGACCAAAGCTGCACCACTTAGCAGCGACTGAATAGACTCCTCTCACCGCTGCATGTGTTAAAATAGCACAGTGTTGTAGAGGGCAGGAGGAACGCAGTGTGGACTCCTCCTCTGAATGTACTCGCCTAATGCCGCTGAACTGAGGAGGGTGGGAGATACTATAGGTCTACAGGGGGAGCGGGAGATGCCCAACCTTTCATATTAACAAGCAAGTCGCTCGCTTTTTAACAAGAAGAGTTGGGCAGCTCCTCTGTAGAGATCTTCCTTGCCTTCTGCCGTCTTCCCTGCAGTGAGAACGGTGCCGGCGGCAGGAGAGCACATTCAGAAAAGGAGTCCACCCTGCCATTCCTCCCACCTGAGTACTGTGAAAGGGGAGCTGTGAAATGGGGGGCTGTGATGTTAGGGGGCGAAGCTGTGATGCGTGGGCTGTGATAAGGTAGGGGAGTTGTGATGTGAGAGAGGGAGCTTTCAGATGGGCAGGCTATGATGTGAGAGGAGGGAGCAGTGATATGAAGGGTCTGTGATTCCAAGGAGGACTGTAATGTTGAGGGGCTCTGATGTGAAAGGGGGTTGTGATGTAAGGGGGGGGGGGGGGGGAGAATTGAGGATACTAATGTAGAGGGGACTGATGTGAAGAACCTGAGTCATAGAAGAAAAAAAATTATTCAGACTTCTGCAGAAAGAAAATGTTACAAACCGGACCTCCGTGAATTTTAATTCAGTACCCCCAATTTAGGAGATATCCCCGATGCCAGCCTCTAACTACAGATTTATATAATTTTTTTTTTTTTTTGGTATTGCAAGATGCTAGTATTAACACGTACATCTAAAGTATCAAGTTATGGGTAGACTGAGAATTTAGTATTACAAACCTCTACTGTACACCAAAGTATAAGAAAAAAAAAAAAAAAAAAAAAAGTCTATATTTATAATAAAAAATAAATAAGTGATGTAGCGCTGCTAAATAATAGCTACAAAAAATAAAAAAGAGTGACATAGCTGAATAAAACGTCCATAATGTTCAACTAGTTATCTAGAAATACTGAAGCTGCAAGGTGAATGGGAGTGTCATCGCCTATACCTGTACAGCTGAACAATGACAGCGCTGGGTGGGTATAGAATTTCTCCGGCAGGTCTGCTCACAACAGACGTAGGAAATGTTCACATACCATGAAGGGATCCCCTCCCCAGTCCGGTATAGTGAGTCTTGTTCAGCTAGAACAAAAAACTAAAATCCCTTTACCAACACCAATATGACCCGGACTGGAATCTTTTTTTTTTTTCTTTTTTAAATAGGAATCAGAGACATTTATCAGCCATCAAACCACCCCCGCAGCCATGCAGTGAATTACCATGGGTTCAAGAATTTGGTCACCTAGGGGTGCGTCAGTTTTTGTTTGTCAAAGCGACCGCTGGCGAATGACATGACCCATTACATTTTTCACTTCCCGCCACTCTCCCCCACCTCTTTTGGATGTGCGTATATTAGACAATGATTGTTAGGCACGAAGTTGATGAAAGGTGAAAGCTGCTTGTCTGTTATAGGATTCTGTGCTACATGTCCCAGGATACAAGTGTACAATCCAAACGCACACGTTCCTGCGTTAAAAATGGGTGTGTTTGTGTAAGTGGGTGCTGCAGCGACTTTCGGCTGGAACTGAACAGAATCGGCAAGGGAAAATGTCACCAGCACACTGAGGATCACCAATATGGGTCCAAAAGTTTTAATAATAAACGATCACATAGTTACAGCAAGGCAACGTTTCGGAGTCTCGCAGGACCCCTTCATCAGGCATCCGAAACGTTGCCTTGCTGTAACTGTGATCATTCATTAAAACATTTGCACCCATAATGGTGATCCTCAGTGTGCTGGTGACATTTTCCCTTACAAGTCCCAGGATAGGCACCCATCAGGGGTGGGCAAGCAGACCCCGTCACATTCATTTCAATTTCCCCCTAAGATTATACAGTATGTGCATTTCATTTATTTTATACATGTTATTTACCTGTAAAAGCCTCTACAGTGTGGATATCCCAAAAGCCCTGAGAGTGCTGCTGCATGACACCATCTCAGATTCAATGTCAGCAGATCCAGCAGACTCAGATCTGTCACTCAAGTGACACTCTATGGTATTTCCCTTCACTCCTCCCCCAGCAGCTATATAAAAAGGCAACATAGGGAGGTGAGGAGCAGAGATGCTGGGCCAGCACAGACAGTCCCAGAAAAGAAGAGAATGACAATGGCAAGGATGAAGGGAGCTTAATTTTAATCCTTCCTGGAAGTCACATTTTTCTAGCAAGTTCAAAAGGCAATCATTGAAAATACTTGATTTTTTGGGGCTTTTACCTGCAATTATTTACACTGGTAACAGGGTCTCTTTAAACTGAAATCTTCAAACTGGAAGCGTACCTTCCTGTAGCAACCACAGAGGCCCCTCAGGCTATGTCCAGGGCAAGGTCCTACTTGTAACCTATATTCCTGTAGACTCCTATCCATGTCCCCACTACATAGATATTCTTTATTTCTGAAGAGCGAGTCACTTTTCAAAGCTTTACATTTTTTTTTATTTAGAGAGCTGCAGATCTTCCTTCTGAACCATTTGTGGAAAACTGCTAAATATTTCCAACTTATTCTAGTCGAATATGAAATTTTATTTGGTGTAAAAGAAGTCCTCCTCCAACACACAGGCTCCCACTGATCTGTGTTTACAAGTTACATTATATTCTCTTCCTATACTTACTATAACACACACACATACACACAAAATTAGAATATCGTGCAAAAGTTCATTTATTTCAGTAATGCAACTTAAAGGTGAAACTAATATGAGATAGACTCATTACATGCAAAGCAAGATAGTTCAAGCCCTGATTTGTCATAATTGTGATGATTATGGCTTACAGCTCATGAAAACCCCAAATCCACAATCTCAGGAAATGAGAATATTGTGAAAAGGTGCAATATTTACGGCTCAAAGTGTCCCACTCTAATCAGCTAATTACACCATAACACCTGCAAAGGGTTCCTGAGCCTTTAAATAGTCTCTCAGTCTGGGTCAGTAGGAATCACAATCATGGGAAAGACTGCTGACCTGACAGTTGTGCAGAAAACCATCATTGACACCCTCCATAAGGAGGGAAAGCCTCAAAAGGTAATTGCAAAAGAAGTTGAATGTTCCCAAAGTGCTGTATCAAAGCACATTAATAGAAAGTTATGTGGAAGGGAAAAGTGTGGAAGAAAAAGGTGCACAAGCAGCAGGGATGACCGCAGCCTGGACAGGATTGTCAGGAAAAGGTCATTCAAAAGTGTTGGGGACTTTCACAAGGAGTGGACTGAGGCTGGAGTCAGTGCATCAAGAGCCACCACACACAGACGGATCCTGGACATGGGCTTCAAATGTTGTATTCCTCGTCAGGTTGCTCCTGAACAACAAACAACGTCAGAAGCGTCTTATCTGGGCTAAAGAAAAACAGACCTGGTCTGTTGCTCAGTGGTCAAAAGTCCTCTTTTCTGATGAGAGCAACGTTTGCATCTCATTTGGAAACCAAGGACCCAGAGTATGGAGGAAGAATGGAGAGGCCCAAGGACCCAGAGTATGGAGGAAGAATGGAGAGGCACACACTGCAAGATGCTTGAAGTCCAGTGTGAAGTTTCCACAGTCTGTGTTGATTTGGGGAGCCATGTCATCTGCTGGTGTTGGTCCACTGTGCTTCATTAGGTCCAGGGTCAACGCAGCCGTCTACCAGGAGATTTTGGAGCACTTCATGCTTCCTTCCACAGATGAGTTTTATGGGGATGCTGACTTCATTTTCCAGCAGGACTTGGCACCTGCCCACACTGCCAAAAGCACCAAAACCTGGTTTAATGACCGTGGGATTACTGTGCTTGATTGGCCAGCAAACTCGCCTGACCTGAACCCCATAGAGAATCTAGGGGGCATTGCCAAGAGAAAGATGAGAGACATGAGACCGAACAATGCAGAAGAGCTGAAGGCCGCTATTGAAGCATCCTGGTCTTCCATAACACCTCAGCAGTGCCACAGGCTGATAGCTTCCATGCCACGCCATATTGAGGCAGTAATTGCTGCAAAAGGGGCCCAAACCAAGTACTGAGTACACATGCATGCTTATACTTTTCAGAGGTCCGATATTGTTCTATGTACAATCCTTGTTTTATTGACTGCATGTAATATTCTAATTTTCTGAGATTGTGGATTTGGGGTTTTCATGAGCTGTAAGCCATAATCATCACAATTATGACAAATCACGGCTTGAACTATCTTGCTTTGCATGTAATGAGTCTATCTTATATATTAGTTTCACCTTTTAAGTTGCATTACTGAAATAAATGAACCTTTGCACGATATTCTAATTTTTCGAGTTTCACATTATATATATTTAAAAAACAAAATCCATGTCTGTCTTTATTTCAGGATGCAAAGAAACAAAAATGTGATTATTTTAAAGGGGGGGGGGGGGGCGATTCTTTTCTATACCCGCTGTATCTCTAACCAGTCAATACCAAGAACTCCAAAACGACTGCCACTTTAATACATCACATTTGCCGTTAAAGCTTGCTTCTGGACTGCCCCCAACTTCCTCTTCCTATTGGCCAGTCACTATATTGGGCATCCATACAGGCCAATAGGTTGTGATGTATTGCAATTTAGAAGAAGAGAAGAAAAAAAAAAAAAAAAAAAAAAAAAATGGACTTGCTGCCAGAATATGAGGCTCTAGGCTAGGGGTCTCCAAACGTTCTAAACAAAAGGGCTGGTTTACACTCCTTAGGGCCAGTTCACGCCACAGAGACACAGCCCAGATGCGTTCTGGATGAGTTTCCACATGTGCATTTTTGACGTATTTTTGGCGCATGCATTTTTTCCCCCTTTAATTTAAATAGGGGCATGTGCGTTCTTGGTGCACTCTGGTGCATTTTTGATGTCTTTTACCGCGTTCCAGTACAGTTCTGTGCAGGAAAAACGCAGCCTGTTCTTTTTTTTTTCCTGCAACCGGAACGCACTGGAACTACAAGCACTGATGTGAACTAGGACACCGACAAACATTAAACCTGCTTTCTGTGAATTCTGGATGCATGTTTTCTGAAACTGGCCCTTAAGGCTTTGGGGGGGGGGGGCACACTAGCCAGTGGAAGTAGGAAACACCCCATCGTTAGTTATAACGAGATATATAGTGGACCAACGCTGCCGTCCGCGGGAGGAACGACGCCTCATGGCTGCCGCCCGCTGGAGGCACGGTGCCCAAAGGACGGGATAAAGGCAAGTAAAGGGCCACATCCAGCCCGAGCCGCAGTGTGGAGGCCACTGCTCTAGGCTCTTATTCTGATCCTGCCTAGCAATCCACTAACCACCCATGATTACAGCAAAGAAAATTGCTTAATGTATGAGCTGCTTAACAGTCAGAGGGAGTCCTAAAATGTGAATTTCTGGGTATGGCAAGCTTCAGAACTGGGAACAATGCAAGGTCTTATACCAACCAATGTGAGCTGAATATATTATTAACCAGCCATAAACTGTTCCCCTACCCTAATGCAAAGTCCAAGCATGAGAAATGTTCAGCAATCACCTAGTCACTATTATATGGATGTAATAACATCATAAAACCATGGCACAGAGCGCAGATGTCAGTATTCCTACCTACTGTGCATCCAACTACCTTTAGGACAGCCATACATGACTTGATCCTGGTCTGATGTGAACACCACACCCAGCGATCCAAAACTTCAGAAAAACACCTCTTGGAAGAAATTTAATGAATGCACTTTTACTTTTTCTCAATTTAGGTACAATTATAAAATTTTTGCACAAGGTGTGTTTAATGCCTTTAATTCATGTAACCTTCTAGCATGCCCTGCATTACTCTAGGCTACAGGATGATACAATGGTAATAGTAGACCACAGAAGGGAAGTGGTTACTTCACCAACAGATACAGAAAACAGCACAGTATAGTCAGGTCACCATGAGTGCTAAAACTATTACTAAAGCCTCGAAGAGTAATTATGGCCTTTATTGTGAAACGTGTGGGGGGTATTTAATAATACAAAGCAAAAGAACTCAATCAGATACCATTAAAGTGGACCTTGTAGGGAGGCATTGGTGGTCAGCTTTCTTGATATGAGCGGCCTTACCTCTCTGCAAAGGGGCCCACACTAAGTGAACATTCATCATCAAAGGCAGCAGACAGGCTATCACCAAAAGACCAAGCAGAAATGGTAGGAGACTGCGGGCACGACGCAAGAGACGGCCGGAGGCTGCGGGCACGACGCAAGAGACGGTAAGAGGCTGCGGGCACGACGCAAGAGACGGTAAGAGGCTGCGGGCACGACGCAAGAGGCTGCAGGCACGACGCAAGAGGCTGCGGGCACAACGCAAGAGATAGCAAGAGACTGCGGGCACGACGCAAAAGATAGTAAGAGGCTGCGGGCACGACGCAAGAGATGGTAACAGACTGTGGGCACGACGCAAAAGATAGTAAGAGGCTGCGGGCACGACGCAAGAGACTACGGGCACGATGCAAGAGACTACGGGCACGGCGCAAGAGATGGTAAGAGACTGCGGGCACGACCCAAGAGATGGTAAGAGACTGCGGGCACGACCCAAGAGATAGTAAGAGGCTGCAGGCACGACGCAAGAGACTACGGGCATGACGCAAGAGACGGTAAGAGGCTGCGGGCACGACGCAAGAGACGGTAAGAGGCTGCGGGCACCACGCAAGAGACGGTAAGAGGCTGCGGGCACCACGCAAGAGACGGTAAGAGGCTGCGGGCACAACGCAAGAGACGGTAAGAGGCTGCGGGCACAACGCAAGAGACGGTAAGAGGCTGCGGGCACAACGCAAGAGACGGTAAGAGGCTGCGGGCACGATGCAAGAGACTACGGGCACAACACAAGAGCCGGTAAGAGACTGCGGGCACGACGCAAGAGACAGTAAGACTGCGGGCACGACGCAAGAGACAGTAAGAGGCTGCGGGCACGACGCAAGAGACTACGGGCACTATGCAAGAGACTACGGGCACGACGCAAGAGACGGTCAGAGACTGCGGGCACGATGCAAGAGACGATAAGAGGCTGCGGGCAAGACGCAAGAGACGATAAGAGGCTGCGGGCACGACGCAATAGATGGTAAGAGGCTGCGGGCACGACGCAATAGACTACGGGCACAATGAAAGAGACTACGGGCACGACTCAAGAGATGGTCAGAGA
This sequence comes from Staurois parvus, assembly GCF_062004578.1. Classification (NCBI taxonomy): domain Eukaryota; kingdom Metazoa; phylum Chordata; class Amphibia; order Anura; family Ranidae; genus Staurois; species Staurois parvus. Next base: position 6,291,658 of record NW_028317847.1, on the reverse strand, counting down.
CTGCGGGCACGACGCAAGAGACTACGGGCACGACGCAAGAGACGGTCAGAGACTGCGGGCACGACGCAAGAGACTACGGGCACGACGCAAGAGACAGTAAGAGGCTGCGGGCACGACACAAGAGACTGCGGGCACGACGCAAGAGACGGTAAGAGGCTGCGGGCACGACGCAAGAGACGGTAAGAGGCTGCGGGCACGACGCAAGAGACGGTAAGAGGCTGCGGGCACGACGCAAGAGACGGTAAGAGGCTGCGGGCATGACGCAAGAGACTACGGGCACAATGAAAGAGACTACGGGCACGACTCAAGAGATGGTCAGAGACTGCGGGCACTATGCAAGAGACTACAGGCACGACGCAAGAGACGGTCAGAGGCTGCGGGCACGACGCAAGAGACGGTCAGAGGCTGCGGGCACGACGCAAGAGACGGTCAGAGGCTGCGGGCACGACGCAAGAGACGGTCAGAGGCTGCGGGCACGACGCAAGAGACGGTCAGAGGCTGCGGGCACGACGCAAGAGACGGTCAGAGGCTGCGGGCACGACGCAAGAGACGATAAAAGACTGTGAACATGATATAGGAGCTGATGGGAACTGGTAACATGCATCAGAGACCATCATAGACTGGAGACATATTATATGAGAGTTCTAGAAATCATGGCTATAACAGAGCAATAAGGAAACACAGACTAGTGACAGTGGGAGCCCCGAGGGCTGCACAACAAGTGCCTGAAGGCATCATGTAGCCCCCAGGCTGCAAAGCAGGGCAGTGAGGGTTTGTGAACACGTGTGACTATTATTGCTGCCCCTCTGCGATGAATTGCTTTCCGAGGGTGTATGCCAGGTGGTGAGGAGGTGATATGTTGTCTTCTCACTGCCTGTTTTAACCCACAAATTGTGACCCCACCATACCCCAACCATGGGCGCTATATGTGGTTGTGAGCTGGTACACCTCCTTTCACTTGTATTGGTCTCTGTGGTAGAAAATGAACGCCGATTTGATCCCACTAATCTTTATTCATGTAAAAACAAAAAATTTCCAATGAAAATCTATATGTGCATGGCCAGCATTAGTTCCAACAGTCCGGAACCCGCAGGGTCCCTTGCCACCATCTATTCCCCGGCCTCTTCTGGGTGCCAGGCTTTGGTGGTTTTGATTGGCCGGTGCAGGAGCGCAGTCATCCCGGCACACTGGCAGCGTGCTGCATGTACTTCAGTGTATATTTTGCAGAGGATTGTGAACAGGCAGGAAAGTGTCATTTATTGCAGAAGAAACGAGCTGCAGGTTAACATTTAGTTCCTCTGTCAGCTGCCAGGTCTACTGTAATGAGATGAATGTAGGTTGCTGGAAACAAACATCTGATTGGTTACTACGGGAAGGGTTGCTGGTGCTGGAGTGTCCCATGTAACCTGATGCAGACGGATACTCTCGGTGCTACAACAGAACATGCTTTACATTGTCAGCACTACCAGGTAGTCAATGTCAACTTCAAAGGGAAGGCAAACAAGAAACGTTCGGGCCCCCAGGAGAATTTTGCTACAGTGTGGAAGTACATACAGTGTATTTGCATGCTTTGGCAAAGCCACCCCACCCCCCCTCCTCCAGCCCTATAATATCTAAACTCCCCTTCATGGCTGGCTCCTCCATCTGCTCCTCTTCTGGGTTCGGACACACGATTGGCTGGGAAGACAAATCTCCTATGCATAAGCTCATTCACATGTGTTTTGCCATTTGAAGAGCGATCCATGTTCAGATTGCTCTTCAGAAAGCAGGTGGTGAGGAGGCATTGCATTACCTCCTCACTGCCTGCTTTAACCCCTTGAACCCTGACGTAGCATGCATTGAGGCACTTGCAGAGTGGTCCCATTTACTTGACTAGGTTGGATTCAAGGTGCCCTATGTCTGCTGAAGACAACAGGGGGGGTATAATATCTGACAGACCCAGCCCCAGGGAGGACAGCGCACGGCCCCGGGGGAGGACAGCGCACGGCCCCGGGGAGCAGGGGTATATTTACCAGAAGGCAAACAAGGCCTGTGGTAGGACAGCATACAGCCCCGGGGAGCAGGGGTGTATTTACTACAAGGCAAACAAGGCATTTGCCTAGGGCGGCATTTTTTCAGGGGGGGGGGGGGGGCAGCTCAGAAGAAGGGATGGAAGAAGGGACACTCCCGGCATGGGGACCTGGTAGGTTCTGAGAGGCTGCGGGTTTCATGACGGTGTATGCACAGCCCAACTCTCCTTCCCGGGGATGTGAAGGTGTCTCTCTGTCACCATGGGGGATGGTGGCTGGTGTATGGGGGGCAGTGGTTGTGTATGGGGGATGGTGGCTGGTGTATGGGGGGCAGTGGTTGTGTATGGGGGATGGTGGCTGGTGTATGGGGGGCAGTGGTTGTGTATGGGGGATGGTGGCTGGTGTATGGGGGGCAGTGGTTGTGTATGGGGGATGGTGGCTGGTGTATGGGGGGCACTCTCTCGGGTGGGAGGCAGGGGTGTTGTTGGTCAATGTCAGGGTCTCCCTGTGGGGGGGTTCGATATTTGCGTTGCCTAGGGCAGCACACAACCTAACTACACCCCTGCAGGGGAGGACAACGTACGATGCACAGGACAGCGATACAGTCCCCTGGGACTGGGCAGGACCACTGCGGAGAGCGCAGCCCGGATACCAGAGAATTATCCCCCGCCGACACTCACCCCACCGGCCGGGTAATATCCTCCTCCTCCGGGGTAAGCCATCAGTGCGGAGCTGAGTGGAGCCTGGACTGGGTGTACTGCCGGTGACTTCAGCCTCATAAACAGCAAGGCGAGGCCCCGCCCACTCTGCCCCGAACAATGGGCGGGGCCGCCTCCTGCATTCCTGGGAGAGCCGAGGTCAGCTCTTCTTCTTCCCCGGGACTGGGGGCTCCGCAGTGTCCGCTCACTTCAGGTGTGATGAGGGGCCCCTCACCGGGTACATTGTCACTTCCGCTCCATTGAGGGGCCCCACCCTGCATACTGTCCCTTCACTGATAGGCAGACATCTGCAGGACAAAAAAAGTGTTTCGTTTCGCTTTGATTCTTCATTTAAATAATTTCCTTTAGTTTAGTTTTAGTGTTTAATTCGTATTCACATTCAACCGAATCAAAAAGTATCGAATCGCATTCAAATTCAAATTTAAAATTTTGGAAGATGGCTATATTTTTTTTATTCTATTATTTTCTGTTCTATTCCCCTATTTTCTATTCTATTTTATTCTATTTTTTATTTTCTATTTTTTTCTGTTTTACTCTATTTTCTTTTCTATTCTGTTCCATTTTACTCTATTCTTTTTCTATTCTATTATTATTTTCTGTTCTATTATTTTCTATTCTATTCCTTTATTTTCTATTCTATTCCCTTATTTTTTTTTCTATCCTGTTCTATTATTTTATTTTCCATTCTATTTTATTATTTTCTATTCTACTCAAATTTCGGAAGACGGATATATTCTTTCTATTCTATTCTATTATTTTCTATTCTATTCCCCTATTTTCTATTCTATTTTTTTATTTTCTATTTTGTTCTGTTTTACTCTATTCTTTTCTTCTCTATTTTTTTTATTTTCTGTTCTGTACCATTTTACTATTTTCTAATTTTCTGTTTTACTTTATTCTTTTCTATTCTTTTCTTTTCTATTATGCTCCATTTTAGCCTATTCTTTTGTGTTCTATTACTTTCTATTTTATTCCTTTATTTTTCTATTCTATTCCCTTATTTTCTTTTCTATTGTTATATTATTTTATTTTATACTCTATTTTATTATTTTCTATTCTATTTTATTATTTTATTTTTTATTCTATTCTGTTCAATTTTACTCTATTCTTTTCTATATTCTACTCTATATTCTAACACAAATACACACAATCTTTGAAGGAAATCAGCAATATGTTTATAATTCGAATTTCAGCCAAAATTTTGTTTTATTATTTCAGATTCGTTTACATTTATTACTGTTGTAATTTGGACATTCTTATACATTCCAAGTAACGAATAACGAAAAAGTTGTGCGAATTTCGATTCGGAACGAAACAAACCACACACGTCTACTGAGGGGCCCCACTGTGCACAGTCACTTTAGGTGTACTGAGGGGCCCCCACCCTGCACACTGTCACTTCATATATACTGAGGGGCCCCCACCCTGCATATTGTCATTTCATGTGTACTTGGGGCCCCATCATGCACACTGTCACTTCAAATGTACTTGGGGCCCCCCACTGTTCACACTGTCACTTCAGATGTATTGAGGGGCCCCCCACCCTGTACATTTTTGTTTCAGGTGTATTGAGAGGCCCCCACCATGCACATTGTTACTTCAGGTGTACTGAAGGGCCCCTCGCTGTGCATACTGTCACTCCAGGTGTACTGAGGGACCCCCATCATGCACACTGTCACTTCAAATGTACTTGGGGCCCCCCACCATGCACACTGTCACTTCTGATGTATTGAGGGGCCCCACCCTGCACACTGTCACTTCGGATGTACTGAGGGCCCCCCCCACTGTGTACACTGTCACTTCAGATGTACTTAAGGGCCCCCACCCTGTATATTGGCGTTTCAGGTGTACTGAAGGGCCCCATCATGCACACTGTCATTTCAAATGTACTCGGGGCCCCCCACCATGCACACTGTCACTTCAGGTGTACTGAAGGGCCCCTCACTGTGCATACTGTCACTCCAGGTGTACTGAGGGGCCCCATCATGTACACCGTCACTTCAAATGTACTCAGGGCCCCCCACTGTGTACACACTGTCACTCACTCCGCATCCCCTCAGCCGGCAGGATACAGTAGAGCTGCTGAAGGGCTTCCCCCATGGTGGAAGGAAAGCAAATCAATTATTCTATGGCTGCCCTTGGTAAATGTGTATCTACACCGCAATGTGTAAGTTTGATTTTTGTTATCTGATGGTGACAAATATGAATAACGTTTCTAGTTACTAAGTAACAAAGCATGTCTGTGTGGTGACAATGACTAGCTATTAATCACTGCTTTTTTTTTCATTTGTCACAGTATGGCAATGTTTGTTGTCACCATGGATAGCTGGTTTTATTGTTCCCCCAATTATCATGGTGTTCTAGCACATTTATTGGTTGCATACCCAGGTGTGGCTAAACTACCCCTTCCATTCAGATACACCTAGACTGTGCCACTAGTAGACAAGAGATGACTTCACTCAAAGTGTATCTAAAGCTGGACATAGATGGATCAAATTTGAACGGTTCAGTCAGAATCAGCTGAATTTCAGTCCATGAATGGACGTTCTCCTTCAAGAGCAGTCATTCCAAAGACCAATTGCTTTTGAATTGGATAGTTGGAGAATTTTGCTTCAATCATCCAATCAGCTGCAGCACTGATCAGTGTATTCTGAGGGCAAGGGAATCCCCACTGTCAAAATACAATGTCACAGCGGGGAGGATTCCCTCATTACTATTATTATTATTATACAGTATTTATATAGCACCAACAGTTCGCTCAGCGATGTACATTACAATGGGAGACAATACATGAGACAGTACAATAACAATACAGTGCGATACACGAGGGGTTAGAGGACCCTGCTCCTTGGAGCTTACAATCTAGGAGGGAGGGGATAGTGGTACGGGAGGAAAAGCTGTGGGGGATGGAGTGGTAGCCCTGTTCTATACGCCAGAAAACATCAAGCACCCCCTTAGGCTACTTCCAATGGGGCGGACTCTGCCAGGAGTCTGCTTGCTCAGCAGGGAATTTGTTCGCTGATCCCCGCTGAGCAGGCAGATGACTGGTCCATGTCTGTTCATGCAGAGTGGACCCAGGCACAGCCTGCTCTCCTCTATGGGCATTCCGATGTACACAGACTGCCTGACTGCCATCTGATCCGATCTGCTAGACCAGGGGTCTCTAAACTGTGGCCCTCCAGCTGTTGAAGTACTACAAGTCCCATCATGCCTCTGCCTCTGGGAGTCTTGCCTATGGCTGTCAGAGCATTGCAAGGCCTCATAGGACTTGCAATTCCTCAACACCTGGAGGGCCATAGTTTGGAGACCCTTGCACTAGATGGTAGAGGAACATACCAATACACCTGCTTTTAGCGGATTTGGATGTAGGCAGGTGTAAACGGACACATGTGTGCTTACACCTGCTGCTGCATAGAGGACTGAAGGTCTGAACAGGTCTGCCTGACGGTTTTAAGGCAGTTTTGAAGGCAGACCCTATTATCCCCTATGGAGTAGCGGGTGCAAATGGTCATGTGTCTGCTTGTGTGAAAGGGGCCTTAGAGTAACTGCAGACCAGGCTTTGAAACAGTTTAATGAACTTTACTGTAACTCTTCGTAGCAAAATAAATAACAAACACAACATGGTCCAAACCCTAAACTAACTAGTGGAGGTGGCTGCCAAGGCATACCTTTACAGGTGTTAGTCCATAACTGGCGATCTCCAAAGACTGGTGGTGTCCATGGGAGCCCTAGTATCTGATGGGGCTACATGCTGCCTGTTGAACTTTTTGACTCCAGGCTTGTGGTACACTCTAACAAACTACTGTCTGGGAGCTCTCTCTTGATCCGATGTATGCCATTGGATGGAAGGCTGGCCCTAGAAAAAGCCTGGGAACCAAGGTCCTAGAAACTAACCCCTTCCCCAGCCTGGGCAGACCAACTAGCTGTACTAAGTAACTCCCCGTTGGCAGCTTCCTACATGTGCAAAATCATATGACACTCCAGGTGAATTATACCTTCTTTTGTTCAGGACAAATGTTATTGATATATTTTTTTAATTAAAAACAGAAAACTGTCTCAAAATATTAAAAGAACTTTAGCTGTATATTTTCATGGCATTACCATGGCCCACCACCAAAACAAGTAAATTCTCCTACTCCTAACATGGTCATGGACCATGGACCACAATGACACCAAATATAAAAGCTTTTTTTCCACCTAAAGCACACTGACACACTAAACCAGATCAAGCCTTGATCTAAAGGTTCGTTCATACTAGTGCTTGAGGGGCGGTAGACCCCCCAACCACTGCCCTGTTAGCTGTAGAGGTAAAGGCCAGGGCTGTGCACATGCCATGGCAGGAACTATATCTTTTGGGGGGTGTAGCCCCTGCTTAGCGCAACATATTCAAGTGAATCTTGAGTATCTGGCACTTGCACTGATTTGTCAAAGGTCTCTGCCAGGTTTTTGGGACCTGGCAGAGACCTGCAGCTCACCTACACATGGGACCATGATACCTGCGGTGCCTGCGCACATGACCAAAAACCGTCTATGCGTCCACAGGTGTTTCTACTGCCCAGGAGGCAGCACTAAAAAGACCAGAAAATTTTTTAAAGATTAGGAATTTTTATCCAGTTGCAGGAGAAGGCGAGGGAACAGCCAGAAAGGTGGCATTTTTGAGTGAAGGTTTGCATTAATAAAAATAATTCAGAGTTGTTTCAAAAACCCAGCTGACAGACTAAAGGGTAACTGAGGGTCCAAACTTAACATTGTCCTAGAGAACAGTTCTTCAATCTCTTGGCTGGTCAGGTTCACACAAGAGCTTGAAGGTAATATGGGGGGGGGGGGGGGGGGGGCATACACTGAAAATTGTGTCCAAAGAGATATCTAAACCCAAAAACAAAAATGTGTTTAGATGTGGTGGCTGATCTTAAATGTGGTGACCAGGGGCGGACTGACCATTTGGAAACTCGGGCAGTGCCCGAGGGCCCGGGGTCAGAAGGGGGCCCCATGAGATGCCCCTGGTACCTTTTTCATAGGCTTTTTTGAGTTTGGGCAAGGACACAGGGGCCCCATGATCCCCTATTGCCCGGGGGCCCCATGAGTTGTCAGTCCGCCCCTGGTGGTGACTGATCTTAGATGTGGTGGTTGTATTTGTTTTCTTTTTTAGGCTCAGTGCATTTTCTATAGATGCAATATACCAGAATTTCAGCGGAGCTTTGAATAGGCTGAACTGATATATTACACAATCCTATTCGTTTTTTCAAATACCTTCTGTGAACTACAAAATCATACCTCCCTATGTAATGGAGGAATGGGGAAGGGGTTAGTACTTTAAATCAGGAGTGCAGCCTAGAGTGACAACCATGAGTTCAACAAAAAGGAGTACCAGATGGTCATCTAAAGAGTTCAGAATCATTTATTGCAGATAACAGTGTAATAATAGGAAGCTAAAAGGTGCCAACATGTTTCAGGACTGACAATCTCCCTTCAGCAGGTGTTAAGTGAAAATAGCAAGCCTTCCAATAGGATTTTTCTAAAGATTCTTAGGGAGTGCTCTTTTTGGGGAAAGGAGCATATTAATTCAGTCCTATTGTTATCTGCAATAAATTATTCCAGACTCTTATGCCGACTATCTGGTACTCCTTTTGTTGATCTCACTCAGATTTCCCAGTTCGAGAGGGCCTCTCCACTTGGGAGGGCCCCTGCATCCAGGCAGAGATGCCAATCGAATCCATAGACCGGATGTGACATAACTTGGGGACCAGATGTGATGCCAGCAACTCAAGCCTCTATGCATTTCGCGCATCCGCATGTCATCAGGAAGCCATGTCGCCGCCATCTTACCGGAGTCTTATATGTCATCAAGAACCATGTCGCCGCCATCTTACCAGAGTCTTATATGTCATCAGGAAGCCATGTCGCCGCCATCTTACCGGAGTCTTATATGTCATCAGGAAGCCATGTAGCCGCCATCTTACCGGAGTCTTATATGTCATCAGGAAGCCATGTAGCCGCCATCTTACCGAAGTTTTATATGTCATCAGGAAGCCATGTCGCCGCCATCTTACCGAAGTTTTATATGTCATCAGGAAGCCATGTCGCCGCCATCTTACCGGAATCTTATATCTCATCAGGAAGCCATGTCGCCGCCATCTTACCGGAGTCTTATATGTCATCAGGAAGCCATGTCGCCGCCATCTTACCGGAGTCTTATATGTCATCAGGAAGCCATGTCGCCGCCATCTTACCAGAGTCTTATATGTCATCAGGAAGCCATGTCGCCGCCATCTTACCGGAGTCTTATATGTCATCAGGAAGCCATGTCGCCGCCATCTTACCGGAGTCTTATATGTCATCAGGAAGCCATGTCGCCGCCATCTTACCGGAGTCTTATATGTCATCAGGAAGCCATGTCGCCGCCATCTTACCGGAGTCTTATATGTCATCAGGAAGCCATGTCGCCGCCATCTTACCGGAGTCTTATATGCAAATACTATTAATCTGATTGGCTCAAACAAAATTTCTAAAGGGCAGCTGCTTTTGTGTACACTGAGCACGTCTTTGATTTTTATTTAAAGGAGGATAATATTTTTATTTTTTTTGTGTTATCTTATTTTATATATACACTTTAGTCCTCATGCACACTGGATGTTTTTACAGCGGCTGTTTTTGGCTTTTGCAGTTTTTTTCTACAGCCAGTAAACTCCCCAGCATGTTACCCTATGTGTCCATGCACACATAGGCTTTAATTAGAATTTTTGGGCAGGGGCTTTTTTTGGCTGGAAAAAACCACCCAGCACTAGTGGGTTTCTAGAGGAGTTTTTTAGCTGTAAAAACATGGCAAACTGGCATTTTTTTGAGCATAAATTTATTTTTTTTTGTGTGAAACATGCTAAAAAACACAAATGCATAAAAACGCAGCTAAACGCTAATACAAAAACACTGAAATACTCACGTTTTTAACGTGACTTTACACAGCTAACGCTACCAGCGTTATTAAAACGCCCAGTGTGTATGCAGCCATAGTCCTTATGAACACGGGACATTTTTACAGAGGCTGTTTTTACCGTTTTTTTCTACAGCCAGTAAACCCCCCAGCATGTTATCCTATGTGTCCATACACACATAGACTGGAATAAGCATCTTTTGCCAGGGACGTTTTTTGGCTGGAAAAAAGCCCCAGAACTAGTGGGTTTCTAGAGGAGTTTTTTTAGCTGTGAAAATGCTCTAACGCTGAAAAATGCGGTAAAACATGGCTAACTGGCATTTTTGGCTTTTTTTTTAGCAAAAATATTTTTTTTCTTTTGTGGAAAAAAAGCTAAAAAACATGTCAAAACGCTAATGCAAAAATGCTAAAAATCACTGAAAAACTTGCATTTTTAACGTGACAGCTGACACCACCAGCATTATTAAAACACCCAGTGTGCATGGAGCCTTAAAGCATTACTATACCCACAACAGTAGAATCAGTCTGTATATGCAGTAAAGCATGCTTCTTATACTCACTGTGGAACCTACGGGGTTAATCCTTTGCATTGTGTAAAAAGGCTGTTGGATCCTATCTTCTCTGATCCTTCCCTTCTTCCAGTGTCCCCCTATTATCTCTTGATAAGACATATTGTGTGGAGTCACTCTGCACAAGCTCAGTTTGGTGTGTTTTGCTAGAGAGCTTTTTTTTTTTCCTTGAGAGAGTGCTTGTGATCAGCCCAGGGTCAATCAGCACTGTCTAGACAGAGGATAGGGGTTCTGCATCCTCCTAGAGCAGAATGAAAACTCCTACTACAAGCTTTAACATGTGCTCTGCTGGACACTGATAGAAGTCACAAGACTGCTCTAACTGCTGATGAGAAAAGGTATTTAGCAGTTTATATCTAGTAAAAAATTGCACTCCTATGTTTTGTGTACTGTGGGAGACCAGATATAGTGAATGCAGGGTCCGGGGAGACCAGATATAGTGAATGCAGGGTCCGGGGAGACCAGATATAGTGAATGCAGGGTCCGGTGAGACCAGATATAGTGAATGCGGGGTCCGGGGAGACCAGATATAGTGAATGCGGGGTCCGGGGAGACCAGATATAGTGAATGCAGGGTCTGTGGAGACCTTATATAGTGAATGCAGGGTCGGGGGAGACCAGATATAGTGAATGCATGGTCGGGGGAGACCAGATATAGTGAATGCAGGGTCCGGGGAGACCATATATAGTGAATGCAGGGTCCAGGGAGAGCGGATATAGTGAATGCAGGGTCCGGGGAGATCAGATATAGTGAATGCAAGGTCCTGGGAGACCAGATATAGTGAATGCGGGGTCCGGGAGACCATATATAGTGAATGCAGGGTCCAGGGAGAGCGGATATAGTGAATGCAGGGTCCGGGGAGATCAGATATAGTGAATGCAAGGTCCTGGGAGACCAGATATAGTGAATGCAGGGTCCAGGGAGACCAGATATAGTGAATGCGGGGTCCGGGGAGACCAGATACAGTGAATGCATGGTCCAGGGAGACCAGATATAGTGAATGCAAGGTCCTGGGAGACCAGATATAGTGAATGCGGGGTCCAGGGAGACCAGATATAGTGAATGCGGGGTCCGGGGAGACCAGATATAGTGAATGCGGGGTCCAGGGAGACCAGATATTGTGAATGCAGAGTCCGGGGTTTAGTAACATTTAAAGCTTACTCTGTACTTTTGTAAGGAGCAAAAATCTGTTCTGTTCCTATATTTTATTTTCCTTTCAGTTAATAACCAGGCTTTGATATCTATGGTGTACTTCTGCATGTCACTGGGGAATTCTCTCATATATACCTTTGCTCTGCAGTCAGTTAATCTCAGTGTGTATAGTGCCCGTGTGCAATTTTATAGCCCAGGAAACTACAGGTTTATTGAACCTGCTGTCTCTGGGAGTCCCCTTGGTAGCAGATAAAAGTAAACCTTTGTGCCCGGGGAACTGTAAAACCGACCACGTAAAGGTCGTAAATACAGGGAGTGGTAAAAGCATGAACTGGCATTATTGTAGCTTTGTCGTTATTATAGCATATAATCAGATTGACCAGGTTGACAAGGTTTCCATTTTACCTGTAGTTTTATCCAATATTCTGTTATTCCCTTTTATACGTTCCGTATGGGAAGCCTTAAATTGGTCTACACTGCAATTTTCAGGCAGATGCAACCACTTTCAAATAATGATCAAATACACCAAGGAATCTGTTGTTGTAAAGTTGCTTTGATCCAATCAGTTGCTTTTATAACTAAAAGCTATTTGAAAGTGGATATAATTGCTTGAAAAAGGTGTTTATGGCCAGCATTGGCAGAGTCAGGATTGTATCGTTGCACACACTGTAATTAAAGCATCTTTCAGTTTTTCTCATACTTTTGGGCAAGCAGCTCAAGAAAGGCACTGTGGCCTCCTCACACTTTCCCCATGTTATCCCCCCTTATCTGCATTGTTTTGAAAAGCCTGTTGCTTACAGAGCTCAGTATCTCAAGCTGGCATTTACACACACAAGTGAATGAGTCAGAGCAGTGACTCCCTCCAAGATTTCATTCAGAGATGGGATGTCCAAAAGGAAACATCTGCGCTCTTTCTATAAAAAAGCAGTTTGCTATGGACACTTAGCAGGGGGGAGGAGCCAGGAGTGCTGGCGGGGGACCCCAGATAAGGAGGATCGGGGCTACTCTGTGCAAAACCATTGCAGGAAAGTATGACATGTTTTTTATTTTTTTAAAATATACACTATATTGCCAAAGGTATGGGGACGCCTGCCTTTACATGCACATGAACTTTAATGGTATCCCAGTCTTAGTCCGTAGGGTTCAATAACGAGTTGGCCCGCCCTTTGCAGCTATAACAGCTTCAACTCTTCTGGGAAGGCCGTCCACAAGGTTTAGGAGGGTGTCTATGGGAAGGTTTAACCATTTTTCCAGAAGTGCATTTGTGAGGTCAGGCACTCATGACAGACGAGAAGACCTGGCTCGCAGCCTCCACTCTAATTCATTCCAAAGGTGTTCTATCAGGTTGAGGTCAGGACTCTGTAGGCCAGTCAAATTCCTCCACCCCAAACCCGCTCATCCATGTCTTTATGGACCTTGCTTTGTGCACTGGTGCGCAGTCATGTTGGAACAGGAAGGGGCCATCCCCAAACTGTTCCCACAAAGTTGGGAGCATGAAATTGTCCAAAATGTCTTGGTATGCTGATGCCTTAAGAGTTCCCTTCACTGAAACTAAGGGGCCAAGCCCAACCCATGAAAAAGAACCCCATACCATAATCTCCCCTCCACCAAACTTTACACTTGGCCCAATGCAGTCAGGCAAGTAGCGTTCTCCTGGCAGCCCCAGACACATCCATCGGATTGCCAGACAGAGAAGCGTGATTCATCACTCCAAAGAACGCGTCTCCACTGCTCTAGAGTCCAGTGGCGGCGTGCTTTACACCACTGCATCCAACGCTTTGCATTGTACTTGGTGATGTAAGGCTTGGATGCAGCTGCTCTGCCATGGAAACCCATTCCATGAAGCTCTCTACACACTGTTGTTGGGCTCATCTGAAGGCCACACGAAGTTTGGAGGTCTTTAGCTATTGACTCTGCAGACAGTTGGCGACTTCTGTGCACTGTGTGCTTCAGCATGTGCTGACCCCACACTGTCATTTTACGTGGCCTACCACTTGGTGGCTGAGTTGCTGTTGTTCCCAGTTGCTTCCACTTTGTTATAAACCCACTAACAGTTGACCGTGGAATATTTAGTAGCAAGGAAATGTCACAAATGGACTTATTGCACAGGTGGCAACCTATCACGGTACCACGCTTGAATTCACTGAGCTCCTGAGAGCGACCCATTCTTTCACAAATGTTTGTAGAAGCAGTCTGCATGCCTAGGTGCTTGATTTTATACACCTGTGGTCATGGTGGTGATTGGAACACCTGAATCCAATGATTTGGAGGGGTGTACAAATTCTTTTGGCAATATAGTGTATGTTTACAGTCTAATATTTAAAACAGCCACCTATTGTATAAGAGCTGAACATTTGTTGCAATTTTCCTACAAAATAAATCAAATATTGTCCAGAAAGTTCGTTCCAACACTGTTGCAGAATTCCCTACAAATGTTATACTTGTTGATTGCTTTGCTCTCATCCTTCTCTCCAGTTCATCCTGAACCCGCTCAATAAGGTTTAAGTGTGAAGACTGTTGCTGGACATTCCATGTTTTGAAGTTTATAATCTTGTTCTTTTCATAGGAGTTAGCTATGACACAGCCTGGAAGCATGTTTTGGGTCATTTCTTGCTCTGGGATGAATCCTTGATCAACTATACCAGCACTGAAAAATGCTCTGGAAGGACTTTTGGTTTAGAGTACCAGTTGACAAGTCTAGATCTCAGACCATCATTCTTTCTCCTTTTACCTAATTGATGGCACACACAAACTCATTTGAAGGCTTCAATTTCAAATTTAATGGTCCAAAACCATAACCTTCTTAAAGCCTTCAGTAGTCCACTGGCAATGGATTTTGTCCCAAGCAAGCCTCTATTTCTTATTGTCCAATTTTAGCAGTGGCTTTCTTGCTGCATCTTGAAGCTTATCAAACCTGCAGTTTAAAGTCTTCGGTCCGCAGATGACATTAAGACTTGCTTACCTTGACCACTGTTAAGCTGTGCTTGAAGCTGTTGTCCTGGGAAGCTCTTGTCAAACAAGCATTTGTTTATCAGAAACATATGTTTTGGCTTTGGACCTGACAGGCCTGTTCTTGTCAGAGATTCCTCCAGCTTCCAAGCTGCTTTCGATGGTCTACTAAAATATATTCACCTTAGCTTTGTTTTCAATTTCTTTAAAAGAAAGAGCTACATTTTTAAGGGTTATAGTTCTAAAATGACATTGTTCGGTTTTGGGTAACTTAAGACTTTTTTTGCCTCTGAAAGTGTACTGCTTACCTATCTACTGTTTCATGTTGTTTACGGGACGTGAGCCTTTTACATTTCAATAAAAACTGAAAAAAATTTTTTTTTTGTTCACAAACGAAAAATAAACATTAATCACAAGTAACCCAAAGGGTCATTTTGACAGATAGCATATATATATAGTATACAGTAAAAATATAGATATAAAACGTTAGTTTAAAAACATACATTACAAAATATGAACAAAAAAATGGACCTAAATGTTTTTTAGAGGCATAACCACTGTTGGTTATGCCTCCAAAAAACATTTAGGTCCATTTTGGTATGTATTTAACCCATATTTACCATTAAATATGGGTTAAATACATAGCAATGTGCACTCACTCTTCTCTTACATCGTTGTTTTTTTATCCTTATGATTTCCCTAATGGTAAAGTTATCCTAGTCATGTTTCTGGTGACACAATGAGATTACAAGGAGAAAGCCAGCATGGCTATTATCCTCAAATTGTCAGTTGTCTAAATCATTCTAGCACATGCATAAATGACAGGCATTATCTGGGAGATGAGTATTGAAATAGATGTAAACCTAATCTCTAAAACTCAAATAATCTTTAGCATGTTAAAGTAGTTTTTAAAAAGGAAGAGTCACATAAGCCGCACATCACAACAAGATGCACACCCCTTGTGTATGGAATTTGTATCCCTATGACTAAGCCCTGAGGGTGGGGTGAAACACATTGAAGGGTTTGGCCTGGATGGATCCCAGGCTGAGGCTGTTTTTACTATCTACACAGGGGGTCTTGTTGTGATGTGGAGCTTATAGGACTCTTTCTTCTTCGCATCGACTTTTGGAGCTGGGACGAACTTCATCCCCACCTGCACTCCCAGTGGCTGATAACAGAAGAGGACCTGCTGGAGCCTAAAGCAGCACCCGTAGTTTTGGCATTGGTTCAAAGTGGTTCTAAAGTCAAGATATTTTTACATTAATGCATTCCCTGCATTAGGGCAATACTTGCTCCCCTTCCCCCCCAAATACTTACCTGAGCCCTATATTGATCCAGCATTGTGCCCATCTGCAGCAGTACTGCTCTCTCTCCCTCTCATCACAGGACTCACTAAAAGCATATATATTTACCACTTCTCAAGGTAGAGAGACTCCCAATCTCCAAGTAGAACTCCTTCTGTAGGTGCTAACCCAGCTTGTGTGCTGCATAGATGAGAACAAACGATGTCCGACTGACTGCACGTCAAACAATCCACTTTATTGAACCAAGATAAATCCAATACAGACAGTGGAAATACAGTGGGGGACTGGCAGGTAAACGCGTTTCACTCTGAAGACAGAGCT
This sequence comes from Staurois parvus, assembly GCF_062004578.1. NCBI lineage: Eukaryota > Metazoa > Chordata > Amphibia > Anura > Ranidae > Staurois > Staurois parvus. Next base: position 6,275,707 of record NW_028317847.1, on the reverse strand, counting down.
TATTCATTACCACATGAATAAGCTCTGTCTTTTTATTATTATTATTATTATACAGGATATATATATCGCCAACAGTTTGCTCAGCACTTTACAATATAATGGGAGACAATACAGCAACAATGCAGTGGGGGACTGGCAGATAAACATGTTTCACTCTAAAGACAGCGCTTATTCATTATCACATGAATAAGCTGTCTTTTATTATTATTATTATTAATATACAGGATTTCTATATCGCCAACAGTTTGCTCAGCACTTTACAATATAACGGGAGACAATACAGCAACAATACAGTTCAATACAAGAGAGTTAGGAGGGCCCTGCTCTCTGTATTTAGTGTGAAACGCGTTTACCTGCCAGTCCCCCACTGTATTTCCACTGTCTGTATTGGTTTTATCTTGGTTCAATAAAGTGGATTGTTTGGAGTGAAGCCGATCGGACGTTCTTTGTTCTCAACTCACTAAAAGCAGCGAGAGCCATTGGCAGATTTTCTGGGACAGTCCCACATCTAGGTACTCTGCCCCAATGGTGCCATGTCCCGGGCTGTATCCTAAGATCACAGCGTCACCCTTTCTTGAGACAGTAGCTCAAAAAAGTAATAACTCAGTGGATTTCAGACTTGAGTGTATAGTTTATGTATGTTGATAGGCGGGACTTCAGGAAAATGGGCATAATCCGGGCGCAACGAGAAGATTCCATCATTAAGTGTGGGTTGTGGGTGGGAATAACGGTGTCTCGGGAACTGGGATGAATTTGTTGGCAAATATGATTACTCAGGCATTGTCATCATTGGGTAATTCACCAGGAGAAATGCCATGCAGCCATTGCAGGAGAGCATGTAGACAGGAAGCATGAAAAAAAGTGAAAAATATTTTATTTAAAATGACATTTGTTAAAGATTAACTGTGCTTTTGAAAGCTTATCCAGTTATGGTTTACATCTACTTCAAATGGCGTGATTTCATTCTGAATCCTTAATAAGAACTCACTCCCTTTCATCACATTTTGAAAAAAAGTCAGAGAACTACAGAGTTACATCCTCTGGTGCTCCGGCAATCTTTTACATTGACAAACATTTACTGGCCTTGACCTAGAGGATAATGTTTGCCTTGTTCTTTACAATGGCACCTGTGTCTGAGCAGGCATTATTCACTATGGCATGTTCTATACTGTAAATGGCCATTTATAGTACCTACTTTTTTAGGAACTGTATTCCTCATTGTATTTTGGCTTTGTGTTGAGGTGCATGGTCCACTCCCTTTAATTGGGTAGACTTAGGAAATTGTAGTTCCCCATTTTTTTTCCTATTTAGGATATTCATATTTCTCTATGGCATGTGCATCTGTTGTGGAGGACGCTGACGTGATTAGGATATGAATAGTCAATCAATAAACTCCTTCTCTTCCACCCTCACCAAAAGTCACACTTTCTCCCTAGAACTTGCACAGAGTGAAGTATATATATATAAAAAGATAATACACTATGAATTTTCTTTTTTCCTTTTTTTGAGGTTATCATGGAATATTTAGAATCAATTTCCTTTTAACTGGATTGAAGTGAAAAATTTGGAACTTGAATTTTGGACACATTGGGATTTTATTGTTTATGGAATTTTATTTTATTTTATTTTATGGAATTTTATTTTGTGATTTTTGAGACATAAATAGGAGTGGATTTATTTGAACACAATTTTTTAGTTTGAGTGATTAATATTTATCTTGATTGTATAAATTGATTATATTTGTAGATTTTAATTTTGGTTTTTGGGGGATTTATATGTTTCATCACGAAAAGGATTTGGAGGATATGAATAGTGCCTGGCCCTGGACAAGCTGGATTTGTTTGTACCTGAAGTCTGAGTATGCATTTACAATTTTTATGAGTCGCACTGGGGTGGGGATGATCTGTGTACCATTGAATGTGATCTATTATCTCTGTGTAATCTTTTCTGAGATAAGTTTTATGTATTGTGAAGACTCACTCCAGCCAGCAAAGGTCTTGCATTTTTTTGCACGCATGTTTAAAAAACCATTTTAGCCCTGATGATAGCATAAAACCCCTAAAACATTATAAATACTTTTACACAATATTAGTGCAACGGTCTAGGAAGGGCAAAATTTCAGTAAAAAATACATTAAAGTTAATTTTAAGGCATACAACCTCTTTTGTGCTAAAATATAAAAGATGAGTTTGAGCTTGAGTAAATACATACCCAGCATGTCAAACCTTAAAATAGTGTGCGCCCCTGAAATAACAAAAAACATCAGTACCCTACATTTTCCATAGGCGACACTTTAAAAGACCCTACAGGTCATAGGATAGAGTTATGCAGGAGCTCTAATGCTACAATTGCTTTCACTCCGTTGTGCACAGTTATATGTAACGTGTATCACAATCAACATTTTTGGGTGAATTTTATGTTCTTGGGTGTAACGTTATTTTTGCCAATTTTTTTAAATTTTTTTGTCTACTTTTTTATTTATTTATTTAAGTGAGAGGGGGACCCAGAAGTGACATCATGCACGTCACGTCCGGGTCAGCATGAAGGGGAAGAGAGCAGATGCATGCTCCCTCCCCTCTACAATGCAGCAACTGCCATGCTGGTCCTGGGTCCACAGATGGGCAAGTGAAAACATGGCAGGGGCACCTGCGCAGAGGGAGGCACCGTTACCAAGAAGTTCGTAAGAGAGCGGGCAGCTGTCCAGCTGCTGGATCGATTCCATCTGACAGCCAGCAATCAGCATGTCAGATATACATGGTGTGTCAAAACCCCCCCCTGTCAGGTCCATGCAATGAATGAACTTGGCAGTAGAAGGGATAAAGGGCATATTGCCCACTTTTATTTAAAATAAATGCCAGCATACCACTACGAAAACCAGCATTCAACCTTCTGGCTTATTGTTGCAGCACCACTGCTTTGGCCCTCAGCCTTAGGGCCCCTGGTTGAGACTCCACAGACAGTCCTCTCCAACTTCCGCCTGGCAGTACTAGGGTCGTTGGTTTGAATCCCAACCACGGCACCACCTGCCTGGAGTTTGCATGTTCTCTATGTGCCTTCGTGGGTTTCCTCCCACACTCCAAAGAAATACTGATAGGTTAATTGGATCCTGTGTAAATTGGCCCTAGTAGGTGTATGCATGAATGTAAATTAGGGACTTTAGATTGTATGCCCCTTGAGGGTTAGGGACTGATGTGAATGTACAATATATATGTAAAGCGCCACGTAAATTGACGGCGCTATATAAGTATGTGTAATATATAAATAAGTCTGTGCATGCAGTTGAGCAGCCCAATTGCCCTTGCCCGACTCTAGGCTAAGTCCTTTGTGGATCAATTCCACCTGAGCTTGAGTGATACCACTCGAGAGTGTGACAGCATTGTTGTCAGCTAGGTGACAGGATTTGAACAGCCATTATGAATCCAGAGAGGCTTGTGTATAGCCTTTGCTGGGTTAGTTTGGTGTGTTTGCAGTGTGGAGAATATCTAGACAGGGAACAGTGGCTAGGGTAAGGTAGGCCTAGTTCAGGGAAAAGTTCCTGATGAGTAGGGACAGTGTAGGGGTGGTCTGGAAACCCCTTGGAGACAGCTGTAAGTAGGGAAGGACCCATTTCCCGCCTGGATCTGGTCTGATGCATTTGCGCGACCTCTTTCACCAGGATAGCCCCCTATTGTGAGGCTACTTTCATCCAGCCAAGGGGACTGTTTAAGGAGCATTCCTGTAGGTTCTGCATATTGATTACCCTGTTATGGAACTGTAAAGTGTGTTACCAGGTGCTAACTCATTATGCCTTTCAGGGACATTTACAGATGAGACTATAATTAATCCTTTCCCCCCTAGTGCCCATTACTGGGACCGCTACATCACTTCCTGTTAGCAGAGTGGATCCAGCTCCTTTGACAGCAGAGGATCTTGAGATTTGTAGTCCTAAAGCCAATACATCCTGTTTTTTCCGAGTGCTGGTAGAACTACAACTACCAAAGGTCTCCGGAACCAGAAGATTGCTGGGAGAGCAGATATATTCTACAGCAAGAAACTGCCTGACTCTCTTGGCGTGAGATTCAGAGCTGAACACAGGGTAACTGTCATTCTCCTCCAGAGACAGATTGTTTGCCTACTGCTCTGATCACCACATTGGGATCACATCAGCTTCTCTGCGTTGGACTGTCACTAACCAGTCTTCACACAGACATTTCTGCTCACTGCACTGACACACTGTCAGACAGCAACTCTGCACATCCCTGCAAACAGCCAAGAGCCTGTGTGAGAACTCTTGTTCCCAGGAGACCCTGCTATCCATTGGACTAGTGAACGGGTGGATGTCCAACCTCTTTATGTCATCACTCTGCATGCAGACACCTTTACACCTCAGTATCATGAAACCCTTGCTTCAAGCAGTACCACATTCTATATGTTTACCTTTATTGAATTACCAGTATTCACTACTGTTTATGGACCCCACCATTGATAGCAGAAGACAACAGACACCACCATATAAGGAACTTTAAACATCACAGGACTCAAGTTGCAATTTCTAGCTAAAGGGACCTCTTCTCTTATAAGGCCATTATATTTCAATTTAGAATACATATATCTATTTATGTTGGAGTATACATTTACATAATTCTCTGCATCCACCATTGTGGCACCAATTGCCTAGAGCAATCTAATGAGTCAACAAGCCTTTTCTTCCCCCTCTTTCTACTGGTGTTGCAGTTTAATAGTTGAAGCTTACTACTCATGACTATATAATTTGTTAAATGATGCTAGATGATTATTTGTATTTATTCAGTGTTCTATTTTTATGTGTTAACTGGGGTTGTATATCCTATAACCAATCTTCTTCTGGTCTGCTCTCTTGAACAAGACTAATATAGAGGTGTTACTAAAGAATTGTGTCTCTTGCATTATTATCCTATACTGTTGAAATATGTCTGAACCCAGAGTGTCAGAGGTGTCCAGAAGCTTTCAAGGTCAAGGCAACCACTGGGGACAATCAAGTGGCCTCTGCAGAGGTAGCGCTCCAAGTGCCTAATAGTACATATGGATAGTTGGGATTATTACTGCATTGCTGTACTGTTTATTATTTATTACATAAAATCAGAACATTCACAGAAGATGTCTAGTTTCATTCCTTAAAATTACCACCACTTTGTTAGCCCTTCTCATAAGCTGAGCAATTGGCTGAGAAAATGCATTCCTTTCATTTGTAAGTGAACAGACATAATGATCATTCGGCTCCATGCACACTGGGTATTTTGATAACGCTGGTAATATTGTCTGTGTAAAGTCACGTTAAAAACATGAGTATTTCAGTGCTTTTGCATTAGCGCTTAGCTGCGTTTTCTTGCGATTGCATTTTGTTAGCGTTTTTTTACCTAAAAAAAAAATGTTTGGTAAAAAAACATCCACAAATGCCGGTTTGCAGCGGTAAACCACGATTTACCGCGTTTTGCAGCGTTAGAGCTTTTTTACAGCTAAAAAACTCCTCTAGAAACCCACTAGTTCTGGGTTTTTTTTCAGCCAAAAAATGTCCCTGCCAAAAAACGTTGATTACAATCTATGTGTGCATGGACACATAGTATAACAAGCTGGGGGTTTACTAGCTGTAGAAAAAAACTTCAAAAGCCAAAAACAGTGGCTGTAAAAAGTTCCCTTGTGCGTGAGGACTTCTTGTATACCAACTACATTGCATACGGTAATACTTGGGCACCTTTGATTATCTGGCTCTTTGCATATTTACTGTATATGTGATATATCTGTGTATAAATTTCGGTCACTTCATGCTCCTGAATCCCTTGTCTTCAGGTACCCACATACATTGAATGATAGTCTAGCAATTTATCCATTTTCAGCTGTTTCAGCCAACTCTAATGACTATTGAACAGCTCCCAACAGCCCTGAATAGACATTCTTGGAGGACTGAGAGACTGGATAGGTTACAAAAACTCAGCGGACCCTGTTTACCATAGATAAGGTGGAATTTGGACCTTCTGTGTGTAAATTCCCCCCTCCCACATCTATTCTCCAAAAGAGAAATGCTTGTGCAACCTGAGTATTTCTGTGTAGAGCAGCAATTGGACCAAGAGACACAGTTGGCCCATTCCTCTCTATCCAACCGTTCACCTTTGTCTATAACCAGTTTAAATATTTGCCTACGTTTTGGGTGTTTTCGTTCAATAATAGAGACAGTATCCAATGCCAATAGATGCTAAAGTTTGACAGGTGTTAATGTTAAAAATATATTTACACTGTAAACTGCCCAACCTTTTTTATTGTGTCAAACCCTAGGATTGCATCTAGCCTTTGGCTTTGAAGACAGAGTATGTTGTATCCTTGCTGCTGCACTGATTGTGGAGACAAAGGTGTGGCTGAAAGCTCCAGCTTACTGGTGCTAAATCTAATCAAGTCTGTCAGGGCTCCCGGTAAGACCAGAGATGCGTGAACTGACACAGGGAAACGCAGGCTCAAGTATGGTGTAACAATATAATTTATTAAGGGTTATACACAAATATAACACACAATATAACAAAACCAAACCTCCAACTGATAACGGAATGTACACAGATAAGAGCAGTCAGGGCTGGCGAGGTGGAGTGGTCAGACGGGCCGGGTTAGGAATCATTGGGCAGACAAGACACAAAGGAGTAGGCAGAGCGTAGTCAGATGGGCCGGGTCAGGAACAATCAGGCAGACAAGGTACCAAAGGAGCAGGCTGGAGAGTGGTCAGGAATAGCCGAGATCAGGACAGGCGGTGTTCATTCAGCGTCAGGATCAAGCAGAATCAGGAATCAGGCAGGAAGCAGACAGGATGCAGGTACAGGGGCTCATGGGAAACATACACCAAGGCACTGACTGCAGATCTGGCCATTCCTTAAATACACCTCCTGCAATCAGCCTCAGGTGATGGCTGACTGCAGGAGTGAGCTTCTGGTTGCTGAGAGCACCCGCTGGCCAGCCCTGGTACTGCAGCCCACAAGGCAGGTGAGTCCCACCACCATTGGCAAGTCCATTCCTGACAAAGTCATTCAAAAGGACTTTGAGGGACCTGTTTCACACTTTGGGTTGTTTATTTTACAGGTGGAACTTTTTTTTTTATTTAAACATAAAAGTCAACCTGTATTATATAAACAAATAATAATAATTTTTGCTGCAATATTTACACTTAATCTGGTAAGGAATACTATGTAAGCCAGACTGCAAACGTACCTCATCCCTCATGTAACATACAGTCAGGTCCATAAATATTGGGACATCGACACAATTCTAACATTTTTGGCTCTATACACCACCACAATGGATTTGAAATGAAACGAACAAGATGTGCTTTAACTGCAGACTGTCAGCTTTAATTTGAGGGTATTTACATCCAAAGCAGGTGAACGGTGTAGGAATTACAACAGTTTGCATATGTGCCTCCCACTTCTTAAGGGACCAAAAGTAATGGGACAGAATAATAATCATAAATCAAACTTTCACTTTTTAATACTTGGTTGCAAATCCTTTGCAGTCAATTACAGCCTGAAGTCTGGAACGCATAGACATCACCAGACCGTTGGGTTTCATCCCTGGTGATGCTCTGCCAGGCCTCTACTGCAACTGTCTTCAGTTCCTGCTTGTTCTTGGGGCATTTTCCCTTCAGTTTTGTCTTCAGCAAGTGAAATGCATGCTCAGTCGGATTCAGGTCAGGTGATTGACTTGGCCATTGCATAACATTCCACTTCTTTCCCTTAAAAAACTCTTTGGTTGCTTTTGCAGTATGCTTTGGGTCATTGTCCATCTGCACTGTGAAGCGTCCAATGAGTTCTGAAGCATTTGGCTGAATATGAGCAGATAATATTGCCTGAAACACTTCAGAATTCATCCTGCTGCTTTTGTCAGCAGTCACATCATCATTAAATACAAGAGAACCAGTTCCATTGGCAGCCATACATGCCCACGCCATGACACTACCACCACCATGCTTCACTGATGAGGTGGTATGCTTAGGATCATGAGCAGTTCCTTTCCTCCTTCATACTCTTCTCTTCCCATCACTCTGGTACAAGTTGATCTCGGTCTCATCTGTCCATAGGATGTTGTTCCAGAACTGTGAAGGCTTTTTTAGATGTCGTTTGGCAAACTCTAATCTGGCCTTCCTGTTTTTGAGGCTCACCAATGGTTTACATCTTGTGGTGAACACTCTGTATTCACTCTGGTGAAGTCTTCTCTTGATTGTTGACTTTGACACACATACACCTACCTCCTGGAGAGTGTTCTTGATCTGACCAACTGTTGTGAAGGGTGTTTTCTTCACCAGGGAAAGAATTCTTCGGTCATCCACCACAGTTGTTTTCCGTGGTCTTCCGGGTCTTTTGGTGTTGCTGAGCTCACCGGTGCATTCCTTCTTTTTAAGAATGTTCCAAACAGTTGTTTTGGCCACGCCTAATGTTTTTGCTATCTGTCTGATGGGTTTGTTTTGTTTTTTCAGCCTAATGAAGGCTTGCTTCACTGATAGTGACAGCTCTTTGGATCTCATCTTGAGAGTTGACAGCAAAAGATTCCAAATGCAAATAGCACATTTGAAATGAACTCTGGACCTTTTATCTGCTCATTGTAATTGGGATAATGAGGGAATAACACACACCTGGCCATGGAACAGCTGAGAAGCCAATTGTCCCATTACTTTTAGTCCTTTAAGAAGTGGGAGGCACATATGCAAACTGTTGTAATTCCTACACCGTTCACCTGATTTGGATGTAAATACCCTCAAATTAAAGCTGACAGTCTGCAGTTAAAGCACATCTTGTTTGTTTCATTTCAAATCCATTTTGGTGGTGTATAGAGCCAAAAATGTTAGAATTGTGTCGATGTCCCAATATTTATGGACCTGACTGTATAAAGAACGAAAAAAACCAAATGGGACTTTACTGGTACAGAAAATGGACAACCTCATATTATTGTATAAAAACATGTTTATTGAAACATACCAAACATTTACCATAAAAACAGTATTTTAGCTAGCCAGCCCGATAATACACAGCATTGTGTATCATGAAAGTACTCCAGAGGTCTACACATTTCCCTTATTAGCTTCTTCAGGACCATGAAAAAAATCTGGTATGGAATACCTTTTACCACTAGATATTGCTATGCATTCTGGTTGAATGATGGCCAACATCATTCAACCAATATTCTTTGAGTCTAGGCTGTCATGGACCCCATCGCCCTTCTGTAGTATCATCATACCTCTTGGGATGAGAATATTACTACACTGGATGGTGCTCACACATCATTATTAGGGTTGCCACCTCATCCCTTTAAAACTGAACACATATTAATTACACAGGTTCTGTGGCTGATTAAGGTGGTAATTAAACTCACTTGGTGCCTTATCTGCAAGAAATCAGGCTCAAAACTTGTGTAATTAATATGTGTTCGGTTTTAAAAGGATGACCCTAGTCATTATGTGGGCACTATTTGGTGCAAAAGTAGGGAGTGGACACCCATCCTGGTCAGAGGAGAAGAGAAAGGACTTGTAACATCATCTGAATGCCAAGATGATGTGTTTATGTATGTATGTATGGTGTGTATGTACAGTTGTGTTCAAAATAATAGCAGTGTGGAGTTCTATTAGTGAGGTCATTCATTCTTTGAAAAACAGGTGGCAATCATTGCCCTTATTTAAGGAAGGAAGGCAGCAAATGTTGTACATGCTGGTTACAGTGGATTTCTCTCTGAAATTCTGAGGAAAATGGGTCGTTCCAGACATTGTTCAGAAGTGCAGAAAATGATAGGCTGCTCAGCTAAAATGATCACAAATGCTTTAAAATGGCAACCAAAACCTGAAAGACGTGGAAGAAAGCGAAAAACTACCATTCAAATGGATAGAAGAATAGCCAAAATGGCAATGACTCAGCCAACAATCAGCTCCAGGAAGATGAAAGAAGGTGTAAAGTTCCCTGTGAGTACTGTTACAATTAGAAGACGCCTATGTGAAGCCAAGCTATCTGCAAGAAGCCCCCGCAAAGTCCCACTGTTGAAAAAAAGACGTGCTGAAGAGGTTACAATTTACCAAAGAGCACATTGACTGGCCTAAAGAGAAATGGCGCAACATTTTGTGGACTGATGAAAGTAAGATTGTTGTTTTTGGGTCTAGTGGCCGGAGACAGTTTGTCAGACGACCCCCAAACACTGAATTCAAGCCACAGTACACTGTGAAGACAGTGAAGCATGGTTGCGCAAGCATCATGATATGGGGATGTTTCTCATACTACGGTGTTGGGCCTATTTATCGCATACCAGGGATCATGGATCAGTTTGAATACATCAGAATACTTGAAGAGGTCATGCTGCCTTATGCTGAAGAGGAAATGCCCTTGAAATGGGTGTTCCAACAATACAACGACCCCAAACACACCAGTAAACGTGCAACATCTTGGTTCCAGACCAACAAGATTGATGTTATGGAGTGGCCAGCCCAATCCCCGGATCTTAATCCAATAGAAAACTTGTGGGGTGACATCAAAAATGCAGTTTCTGAGGCAAAACCAAGAAATAGAGAAGAACTGTGGAATGTAGTCCAATCATCCTGGGCTGGAATACCTGATCACAGGTGCCAGAAGTTGGTTGACTCCATGCAACACAGATGTACAGCAGTTCTCAGAAACAGTGCGACTACAACCAAATATTCATTAAGTGATTCAAAGGAAAGCAAAATCTTCAAACATTTTTCAGTTTATATAGTGAATTTTTGAGTTTGTAAAGAAGTATACAAACTGCTATTTTTTTGAACAGTCTAATATTCATTTTTCTTCAATTTTGTAGAGGAAAAACAAAATTTATATATTTTTCTTCATGTTTTGATTTGGAATAGAATGTGTAGTGTTCCCAATGCATTTGTGTGTATGGAAATAAAAGCTTTTAGAAGGATTTTGAGCTTTATTCACTTTTTTCAAAACACTGCTATTATTTTGAACATAAATGTACAGTCAGGTCCATAAATATTGGGACATCGACACAATTCTAACATTTTTGGCTCTATACACCACCACAATGGATTTGAAATGAAACGAACAAGATGTGCTTTAACTGCAGACTGTCAGCTTTAATTTGAGGGTATTTACATCCAAAGCAGGTGAACGGTGTAGGAATTACAACAGTTTGCATATGTGCCTCCCACTTCTTAAGGGACCAAAAGTAATGGGACAGAATAATAATCATAAATCAAACTTTCACTTTTTAATACTTGGTTGCAAATCCTTTGCAGTCAATTACAGCCTGAAGTCTGGAACGCATAGACATCACCAGACCGTTGGGTTTCATCCCTGGTGATGCTCTGCCAGGCCTCTACTGCAACTGTCTTCAGTTCCTGCTTGTTCTTGGGGCATTTTCCCTTCAGTTTTGTCTTCAGCAAGTGAAATGCATGCTCAGTCGGATTCAGGTCAGGTGATTGACTTGGCCATTGCATAACATTCCACTTCTTTCCCTTAAAAAACTCTTTGGTTGCTTTTGCAGTATGCTTTGGGTCATTGTCCATCTGCACTGTGAAGCGTCCAATGAGTTCTGAAGCATTTGGCTGAATATGAGCAGATAATATTGCCTGAAACACTTCAGAATTCATCCTGCTGCTTTTGTCAGCAGTCACATCATCATTAAATACAAGAGAACCAGTTCCATTGGCAGCCATACATGCCCACGCCATGACACTACCACCACCATGCTTCACTGATGAGGTGGTATGCTTAGGATCATGAGCAGTTCCTTTCCTCCTTCATACTCTTCTCTTCCCATCACTCTGGTACAAGTTGATCTCGGTCTCATCTGTCCATAGGATGTTGTTCCAGAACTGTGAAGGCTTTTTTAGATGTCGTTTGGCAAACTCTAATCTGGCCTTCCTGTTTTTGAGGCTCACCAATGGTTTACATCTTGTGGTGAACACTCTGTATTCACTCTGGTGAAGTCTTCTCTTGATTGTTGACTTTGACACACATACACCTACCTCCTGGAGAGTGTTCTTGATCTGACCAACTGTTGTGAAGGGTGTTTTCTTCACCAGGGAAAGAATTCTTCGGTCATCCACCACAGTTGTTTTCCGTGGTCTTCCGGGTCTTTTGGTGTTGCTGAGCTCACCGGTGCATTCCTTCTTTTTAAGAATGTTCCAAACAGTTGTTTTGGCCACGCCTAATGTTTTTGCTATCTGTCTGATGGGTTTGTTTTGTTTTTTCAGCCTAATGAAGGCTTGCTTCACTGATAGTGACAGCTCTTTGGATCTCATCTTGAGAGTTGACAGCAAAAGATTCCAAATGCAAATAGCACATTTGAAATGAACTCTGGACCTTTTATCTGCTCATTGTAATTGGGATAATGAGGGAATAACACACACCTGGCCATGGAACAGCTGAGAAGCCAATTGTCCCATTACTTTTAGTCCTTTAAGAAGTGGGAGGCACATATGCAAACTGTTGTAATTCCTACACCGTTCACCTGATTTGGATGTAAATACCCTCAAATTAAAGCTGACAGTCTGCAGTTAAAGCACATCTTGTTTGTTTCATTTCAAATCCATTTTGGTGGTGTATAGAGCCAAAAATGTTAGAATTGTGTCGATGTCCCAATATTTATGGACCTGACTGTATATACTGATCAGATGTAACCTTATGACCACCCAGATACTACTGAGTAGATCCTTCTTTTGCCACCAAAACAGTCCTGACCCATTGAGACATGGATGCTATTATAACTCTGAAGGTATGCTGTGGTATCTGGCACCAAGCTGTCAGTAACAGATCCTTTAAGTCCTGTAAGTTGGGAGGTAGGGTCTCCCATGGATCTGATTTGTTTTTCAGCACATCCCAAAGATGCTCAATTGAATTGAGATCTAAAGAATTTGGAGTACAAGTCAACATCACAAACTCGTTTTTGTGTTTTTCAAACCATTATTGGACTATTTTTGTAGTGTGGCATGGCGCATTATCCTGTGGAAAGAGGCCACTGTCATCAGGGAATACCATTGTAGGTCCTTTTGGCTGTGGACATGAGTTAGCATGGGCACCCTGATTGGTCTGTGTCTATGCATCCCCATAGACAACAAACTGCAATGCCCATTTTTTCTGCTTTCAACACATCAACTTCAGGGACGACATGATCACTTGCTGCCTAATATATCCCACTGACTTTCAGATATAATTTAACAAGAAAATTAGTGTCAGTGGTCATAAAGGTATGGCTATGGAGGAATGGTGGGAGGGTAAAAAACTAGTTTTTTTTTATCTTTAATAAATCACATTTAGTTGTATCTCTTTAGCTGAGCTGGCTCCTCTCTTCTCTAAGTATCTATGTTTTTGTTGAAGGTTTTGGCCATAGACCTCATTTGCCAGTCACACTGTGCCTGAGTGTCTGACAGCCAAATGAGGTCTGGGGCACCTTAAAATGAACCTGTACTTTACTATGCCAGGCAAAATACCAGGTTCACTTTACAGATGGGGGGCAGAAACAGTCAGTACATATGACATCTTCCCTGTGCCCGTCTCCACCCTCTTCCACTGCCAGATTACTTAAAGTGGTTCTAAAGACTGAAGGTTTTTTTTTTTTTTTACCCTAATGCTTTCTACCTTAATGCATCATGCTGCTGCTTGTTAGTAATATATTCCCTTTTCTAATAAATAATTCATTAATGATTTCTAGAAAAAAGTCCAGGCTGCCAGAATGACCCGCCTAGATCCTCATTGTATGAAAGAAAGTACTGTATACTTGTAGTTCACTCTGGGTTCATACACCTACAGTAGATCTGAACTGATAGCAGAGTAAGGGGACTGCCCTACTCAAATAGTCGTAGGTCCTATATGTACTGACAGATGTCCTATGGGGGTAGAAAGAATACATTTGACCTTGGATAAAGTACAGGTTTACTTTAAAGGGATTATACTACAATTTACTACATATTGTACACATTTTATTTGTTATGGGATAGTCAGGTAAATATGAAATATTGTATATTAATATTTTGTTGGATCTTTTTTTTTTAGTCAGCAGGTGAAACTTTTGGTCTGCTTTTCACATTTCCATCTTCTCTTTGCTGACTGGTCACAGTGACATATCCCTTATCAGATGTCTCAGTCTGAGGTTTGAGCCAGGAAAAAGACATGCCTTTAATAAGGCAGCATCTGTTATGCTGTCTCTTAGCCTGTAGTGCTCTGGTAATCCTTTGTCATGCATTACATATATATGGTGCTGTGAAAAAGTATTTGCCCCCTTCCTGATTTTTTTGCATATTTTTCACAATTAAATGATTCAGATAATTTTAATAATACACAAAGATAATTTGAGTAAATATAAAATGCAGTTTTTAAATGATAATTTAATGTATTACGGGAAAAAAGCTCTCCAAACCTACCTGGCCCCATGTGAAAACGTAAACCTTATAACTGGTTGTGCCACCCTTGGACTTTGACTAGACCACGCCAAAACCTTTTTTTTTGCCATTCAGAGATGGACTTGCTGGTGTATTTTAGATCATTGTCCTGCTGTATAACCCAAGTGCGCTTGAGCTTGTGGTCACAAACCGATGGCCTGATATTCTCCTTCAGGACTTTCTGGCAGAGCACAGAATTCATGGTTCCATCAATTATGGCAAGTTGTCCAGGTCCTGAAGCTTCAAAGCAGCCCCAGACCATCACACTACCACCACCATTTTTGACTGTGGTATAATATTCTTTTTATGAAATGCTGTTAGTTTTACGCAAGATGTAACTGGACGCACACCTTCCAAAAAGTTAAACTTTTGTCTTATCAGTCCACAGAGTATTTGCCAAAAGTTTTGGGTGTAACCAAGATGATTTGGCAAAGGTAAGACAAGCCTTTGTGTTCTTTTTCTGTCAACAGTGGTTTTCGCCTTGGAACTCTCCCATGGATGCCATTTTTGCCCAGTCTCTTTGTTGAATCATAAACACTGACCTGAAATGAGGAAAGTGAGGCCTGCAGTTCTTTAAATGTTGTTCTGGGTTCTTTTATGACCTCCTGGGTGAGTCATCGTTGTGCTCTTGGAGTAATTTTGGTAGGCCAGCCACTCCTGGGAAGGTTTGCCACTGTTCCAAGTTTTCTCCATTTGTGGGTAGTTTGCTGGAGTCCCAAAGCCTTAAAAATGTCTTTGTAACCCTTTTCATACTGATATATGTCAATAACTTTGTTTCTCATCTGTTCTTGAATTTCTTTAGATTGCGGCATGATGTGTTGCTTTGGGAGATTTTTAGGCATGCTTCACTTTGTCAGATAGCTTCTTTTTAAGTTCTTGATTCAAAAGGTCTGACAATAATCAGGCCTGGGTGTAGCAAGTGACATTTAACTCAGCTTTCCAAAAAAATGTGGTTAATCACAGTTCATTCATGATTTAGCAAGGGGGAAGGGGGGGACAATTACTTTTTCACATAAGGCAAGGCAGCTTTTTAATCTTAATAAATGAAAAAATCATTTAAAAAACTGCATTTTGTATTTACTCTGGTTACATTTGTGTAATATTAAAATGTGTTTGATGATCTGAATCCTTTAAGTTTGACAAATATGCAAAAAAAACTGTAAGGGGGCAAATACTGCAAGGCTGTATTTTTCCATTTTTTTGGAGTTGGACTGTAAGGTATACCTAGGATAATAGTTACATTCTTAGGTTGAGAAAAGCCACATGTCCATCAAGCTCTGCCAATAAAAAAATGAACACATAAATCAAAAACCTACATCCTCCGAACCTTAAGGCCTGGCTCATACCTAAGCATGTTACAGTTTGCTGCAGGAAAAAAGTCCCTGACCCTTTCCAAAAACTCAGCAGCTGAAAATGCATAGATGTGAACGTGTCCCATAGGAAACTATGTTAAAAGGACTGTAGTGAGTTTCTGCAAAAGACAAAAAGCACTAACAAACACATAGGTGTGAACCAAGCCTAACCACACAGTTAATCCACAGAAAGGTGAAAAGACTCCAATCACACCTGCATGATTCCAAAGTCACACGATTTACAGTGAGACTTTAAATTGTGACTTTGAGTGCAACTTTGATCTGACTTTAGACTCGCTAGGTCAAAGTCACATCAAAAGTGGTTTTGAAGTAGTGCGGGCACCTTGTCAAAGTCGCTGCGACTTTAAGTCACACTGATTTTAATGGATGACATTGATAAGAATGGCCTGCGACGTGTCATGCGGCTTTGACATCCAAAGTCACATGACAAGTCTCACATATGTGAATGGAGCCTTATAAACATGCTCCAATTGGCTCCCAACAGGGAAGAAAACCTTTCTGATTCCCTATGTCAGTCGGATATTACCTGTATCGGAAATCGTCTGTGCTATTTCTTGTAGATATTTATAGTTGTGTTTTGTGCATTTAGAAATCTACTAGACTGGCTAGAACTTGCTCCCGAAGGCTATTCTACATTTTCACAGTTTTAACTGTAAAAATGCCTTTCTGTATGCAGAGTTCAAAATCCTTTCCCTCAACATTCAAAGAGTGCCTCCTTACTATTTGCAATGAATGTAAAGTAAACAACTTTGCATCAAGTATACAATATGGACCAGGGGCGGACTGATCATTTGGAAACTCGGGAACTGCCCGAGGGCCCGGGGTCAGTAGGGGGCCCCATGAGATACCCCTGGTACCTTTTTCATAGGCTTTTTTGAGTTTGGGCAAGGACACAGGGGCCCCATGATCCCCTATTGCCCGGGGGCCCCA
This sequence comes from Staurois parvus, assembly GCF_062004578.1. Taxonomy (NCBI): domain Eukaryota; kingdom Metazoa; phylum Chordata; class Amphibia; order Anura; family Ranidae; genus Staurois; species Staurois parvus. The sequence continues at coordinate 6,259,015 of NW_028317847.1, read as the reverse complement.
TGAGTTGTCAGTCGGCCCCTGATATGGACCATGTATGTATATGATGATCACCCCCAAAACAACATCCTTTTTGGGAACTGGTGCCCAAAACTACTGCATATTCAAGGTGGAGTCTTACTAATAATAGAAAAAAGGTATCTGTACAAAGCCAGTGCATGCAGGCCATGTATTACATCAGTGTATTAGTTACAGGTTATTATTATTACACACAGAGATCACAATACTCCCCCTGACACTACCTTCTACTGCTAACCTTTCAAAACGGATGGTGCCCTCATTGGTTAGCAGGGCTGTCTTTAATATTGATTGGCAAGGCCTAGGCAAACATTTTCTTGGGCCCCCCCCCCAGGAAATTTTGCTCTCCACCGGCTCAGAGACATACAATAAATAGCAGCTAAACTCAAAATCAGTTTACTGCAGCAGATCAGGCAGCAGTTACAATTGTTTGCCGGAGGTTACAGCATATCATTACCGCCCACTGACAGGTTGCTAGAGGTTATAGCACACATTACAGCTCACTGATTAGTTGCTAGAGGTTACAGCATTTATTTCTGCTTGATGATTGGCTGCTAGAGGTTACTGCACATCATTACTGCTAACTGATTAGTTGCTGGAGATTTCTGCACATCCTTACCGCTCACTGGTTGGCTGCTAGAGGTTACTGCACATCAATACTGCTAACTGATTAGTTGCTAGAGATTTCTGCACATCCTTACCACTCACTGATTGGTTGCTAGAGGTTACTGCACATCTTTGCTGGTCACTGGTTGGTTGCTAGAGGTTACTGCACATTATTATCAATCACTGATTGGTTGTTAGAGGTTACTGCACATCAATACTGCTCATCCACTGGTTGATATAGGTTATTGCACATCCTTACCTCTCACTGATTGGTTGCTAGAGGTTACAGCACTTAATTACATCTCACTGATTGGTTACTGAAGGTTACAGCACATCATCTCACTGCCTGCACACCATGGACTGAGAAGGTTAGGAGATCCATCAATAAAACTCCTAGGAGTCCTGGTATCTGGCAGTGCTAGGCGGGAGGGTGTGATCAGTGGCAGTGGTGGGGGGAGGGTTGAAGGGATAAGTGGTAGTGCTGTGGGAAGGGTTGATGGGATCAGGGGCAGTGGTGAGGAGGATGGGATAAGTGGCAGTGTTGGGGGGATGGAATGATTGACAGTGCTGATGGGGGGATGGGATCAGTGGCAGTGCTTTGGGGGATGGGATCAATGGCAGTGCTTGGGGTGGATGGGATCAGTGGCAGTGCTGGATGGGGATGGGAGGTGACATTTCTACACCAACCACCAGTGTTAGGGGGGATTAAAACTGATCACCAATGTAATGGGGATTTACAATGACCACCAGTGCAAGGGCAATTCTGCACTTACCACCAATGTAAAGGGAAATTTACACTGGCCACCAATGTAATGAAGAATTTACACTGACAACCAATGTAATGGGGGATTTCTACTTCAGCAATCAATAACTTTCTACACTGGCCACCAATGTGAGGAGGAATTTACACTGACCACCAGTAGAGGTGTTTTGTGGTTGGAACCTGGGGGGGGCGCACATAATATACATATGAATTCCACACTGTCACATTGCTGTCGCTATTTACATATGAATGCCACTGTTATTTACATGTGAATGTTGACACATGGAAGGGGGTTCAGCCTTGGGGATCCAGAGCAGAAAAAGTAGGTGGCACACACCAAAGGAAATTGTGTGCATGGGTCCCTCCACTATATGGCGTGGCCAATGATCAGAACAGGCGCATGCTTAATGCAGGCTCTGGGTCGAGACAAATATTTCCAGTCTAGCTGTGTTTTGTATACTGGGCTTGTGTATGGGCAGCACAGTAGCTAAATGGTTAGTACTTCCACCTAGCAGTACTAGGGTTGTTGGCTCGAGTCCCAAAAATGGCACCAGCTGCCTGGAGTTTGTATGTTCTCCCTGTGCCAGCATGGGTTACCACCAGGCATTCCAGTTTCCTCCCACACTCCGAAGACATGCTGGTAGGTTAATTGGATCCTGTATAAATTGGCCCTAGTAAGTGTATGTATGAATGTGAGTTAGGGACCTTAGATTGTACACCCCTTGAGGGTTAGGGACTGATGCAAATGTACAATATATGTATGTAAAGCGCTGCGTAAATTGATGGTGCTATATAAGTACCTGTAATAATAATAATTGTGTGAGCAATTGATAACCCACCCCCCATGCAAACAACATGATGACCTTCCAAGAAAGATATCACATTCCTGAAAGGTGAGTAGTCTGTCTTGGCTTGTCCAAATAATCATCTTACTCATTCCTATAGTTAGCTAAGGTAACCAGATAACAAGGATATTAGAGGTCTCATTAGATATTTGTGAGGCCAACATTAATAAGGAATATGAAATATGCAATTTCCTAATCAAATGGGAGAGACCAGAGTGCGTATTGCACAGGGTGCAAGGGTCAGAAGTGCCTAAGACACAGATCACAGGGGACATGAGTGAGTAATGAGTGCAGCGGTCTTGAGTAGGGATTGGCTGCATGTTTTAGTCGAACATAAGTTTGGCTGGAACATGGGCCGTTTGTGTGTTTGCTGAACACAAGAATGGTATGGACATTCGGTGGTCTATTCACTCACCCTGACAGTGCATTGTGATTGGTGAAAGCAATGCACCTAACCACAGGTCAGGTGCAATGAATTGACTAATCATGGCGTGTGATGATGTCACGAGGGGTAAGATGAACCCCGCCCCCTTATGACAGTATATAACAACTGTCATTGCGAGCAGAGCGTTTGTTTTTCTTTTTTCGGGTAGCAGTGGCGGCGGGCATCGAGGTTGACGTTGATCTACATCATGGGGACATTTTTTTTATTTAAAAAAAAAAAAGGACTTGTCAAAGACTGTCTCCTGTCTTTTTTACACTACATTTTTTTTTTGTGAATGGGTAGTGGTATCATATATCACATACTCATTCACGTGGGGGCTGGGGTCGGGATCTGGGGGCCCCCTTGTTAAACGGGGCTTCCAGATTCCAATAAGCTCTCCGCCCACAGACCCCCACAACCACAGGGAAGAAGCCCTCGTCCCCATCAAAATGCTGACAACGTGAAGCCCCCCCGCCCCAAAGTACCCCCCATGGTAAGGGCATGTGGCCTGGTATGGTTCAGGAGGGGGGAGGGGAGCTCGCTTGCCCCCCTCCTTTCCTGACCTGCCAGGCTGCATGCTCAGATAAGGTTCTGGTATGGATTTTGGGGGGAGCCCCACGACTTTTTTTTATTTTGGCCTGGGGGTTCCCCTCAAAATCCATTCCAGACCTGAAGGGGTTGGTATGGCTGGGAGGGGCGACCCCATGCTGTTTTTTTAATAAAATGTTTAATTGTTGGGCAATGCTGAAAATTCTTTTGACATTCAGCTGTTAGCAGGGAACCCCACTGACAGCTGAAACATGAATGAATGTTTCACTACTAAAATACCGCATGACTTAATAATATAACTCATGCGGTATTTTAGTAACTGAGCGGTATCATACTTCATACTCAGATGTGGTAAGATACCACTCAGTTGTTCGGTTCGTCTTCGAAGTTCGCAGTCGAACATTCTGTTGGTTCGGATGTTCAACCGCGAACCGAACAGGGGGGTGTTTGATCCATCACTAGTCATGAGTGCATATCTCACAGAACACAGGGGACAAGAGTGCATACCACACAGAGTACAAGGGTCAGATGTAATTCATGAACAGGGCTAGGAGTGCCTAACACAGAGTGCAAAAGTCCGGAGAGCATAAAGCATACAGTAATAACTAATTTTATAGCAAAAATTACTGATTGTTACATGTAAACAAAAAGTGCCAGAAATGGCCTGGAGCTCAAGTGGTTAATTGTTACGTTTGTGTATTGGTCTTTTTGGAAGAAATTGAGGAAAAGGCACTCTAAGTCTGCTTGTACAGTCATGGCCAAAAATATTGGCAGATAATGTACCACTACACCCAGAAATTGTAGCAATTACAAATGTTTAGGCATTCTCATGTTTATTTCTTTTGTTTGTATTGGTATGACACAAAAAAGTGGAGAAACAAAAAGCCAAACCTGACACATTCCACCCAAAACTCCAAAGATGGACTGGACAAAACTATTCGCACCCTCAATGTAATATTTGGTAGCACACCCCTTGGAAAAAATAACTGAAATCAATCGCTTCCTGTAAACATCAATGAGTTTCTTTCACCTCTCTACTGGAATTTTGGACCATTCTTTTGCCAACTGCTCCACGTCCTTCAGATTGGAAGGGTTCCTTTTCCCAACTGGTGTTTTGAGATCTCTACACAGGCGCTCTTAGTAGTGTATTTAGGTTTTGCTGAGCAGAACTTATTGGTCGGCCACATCTTTCTGTGAAGGTGTCATTAGTGGTATGAGCAGTGTGTAGGTGTCAATTAGTGGTATGAGCAGAGTGAAGGTGTCCTTAGTGGTGTGAATGGCGTGAAGGTGTCATTAGTGGTATGAGCAGTGTGAAGGTGTCATTAGTGATATGAGTGGCGTGAAGGTGTCGCTAGTGGTATGAACAGTGTGAAGGTGTCCTTAGTGGTATGAGGGGAATGAAGGTGTTGTTAGTGGTATGAGTGGCGTGCAGGTGTCAGTTAGTGGTATGAGCGGTGTGAAGGTGTCATTAGTGATATGAGTGGCGTGCAGGTGTCAGTTAGTGGTATGAGCGGTGTGAAAGTGTCATTTAATGGTATTAGTGGTATGAAGATGTCATTTAATGGTATGAGCAGTGTGAAGGTGTCAATTAGTGGTATGAGCAGAATGAAGGTGTCCTTAGTGGTGTGAATGGCGTGAAGGTGTCATTAGTGGTATGAGCAGTGTGAAGGTGTCATTAGTGATATGAGTGGCATGAAGGTGTCGCTAGTGGTATGAACAGCGTGAAGGTGTCCTTAGTGGTATGAGGGGAATGAAGGTGTCAGTTAGTGGTATGAGTGGCGTGCAGGTGTCAGTTAGTGGTATGAGCAGTGTGAAAGTGTCATTTAATGGTATGAGTGGTGTGAAGATGTCATTTAATGGTATGAGCAGTGTGAAGGTGTCATTAGTGGTATGGGTGGTGTGAAGGTGTCATTAGTGATATGAGCAGTGTCAAGGTGTCAATTAGTGGCATGAGTCAGTCACCTGGCAGTCTCTGGTCAGTATCTGTCAGCTCCCCCCCCAATGTATACATGGTATACACAGTAGTAGTTTGGAGATCACTCACCAGGCATGGTGGAGGGGAGGAGACCGAGGGGGGGAGCCATGTACTGCTGGTATGTATCCTCCTCACAGCTGCATTTCCCTTCCCACTTTGTCTCTGTGACAGAAGAGTTGGGTGAGCCAGGGCCCTGCACAGCCTGCCGAAATTGTAGTCCTTTCCTGTGGAGGCGGCGGGTCAGGGGCAGTGGAAGGACTACATCTCCCGGAATGCAGTGTGCCTGGACAGGCTGTAGGCAGCTCTGAGGGTTGGTGGTCCCAGAGCTGTCTGCAGTGTATGGTGGTGGGGAGCCAGGGCTGAGTGATGATCCCAGAGGATGGCACTGTCCAGGGGAGGTCTGATATTCTCAGTCCCCACTATTGCTCTGCTGTAGTAAGTGACATATCACTGACTACCCTTCTTCTAGGGGGCGGTGCCGCCCCCCTGAAAAGTGCCGCTCAGGGCAAATGCCTTGTTTGCCTCCAGCAAATATTCCCATGGGCGCTCTATAGGATTGAGATCTGGACTCATTGCTGACCAGTTCAGTACTCTCCAGTGCTTTGTCTGAAACCATTTTTGGGTGCTTTTTGATGGACATGTACTTTGGGTCATTGTCCTGCTGTAAGACCCATGACCTCTGACAGAGACCCAACTTTCTGACACTGGGCCCTACATTGCACCCCAGAATTCTTTGGTAGTCTTCAGATTTCATAATGCCATGCACACGGTTAAGACATCCAGTGCTTGAAGCAGCAAAGCAACCCCAAAATAGCAGTGAACCTCCACCATGTTTGACTGTAGGGACTGGATTCTTCTCTTTAAAGGCCTCATTGCTTTTTCTGAAAACAGTAGAATGATGGACTTTACCAAAAAGCTGTAATTTTGTTTTGTCTGCCAACAGCACATTCTCCCAAAAAGATTTTGGCTTCCTCAGGTATGTTTTGATAAACTTAAATCTGGCTTTTTTATGTTTCTGTGTCATCAGTGGGGTCCTCCTGGGTCTCCTACCATAGCGTCTCTTTTCATTCAGATGGTGACGTATAGTGCGAGCTAATCAAAAAATAGAGATAAAGTGAGCGCTAGATGGAAAAGCTGCTATGCGCCAATAAGTACCAAAAGACTCAAAAAGACATACAAAAAAGAAGAGGGGGCGCAGCGCTAAAGTACAGTATAATTATAAACCATATATATGTAAAGTGATAACAAAGTGCCAAATACTGTGCAAAAAAGCAATAATAGTCCTTTAGACAATAAATGGTGACTGAAAAACGTGCGTCTTCCGGTGATCAGAGTAATTGAATCATGCACTTACCAGATGCATAATTCAAATATGCATATAGATGGTATCCCGATATCCAAACGAAGTAGTCTCATAGATGGATAGGGTCATCATCCAAGTACAGCAGTCCGTCCAAGGTATCTTCTAATGGATCGTGTGTTACCACACTAAAACACCCCTCAGCTGTCCCCTAGGAGACTCTGCAAGTAATGGACTCAGCAGGGTCCCAAGAAAAAAAGCCAGGATGGTGTGATACCGTTTAAAATAAAAATTTATTGGTCCAAAAGAAAGACAAGGACTGCATAAATGAAACTGACTATAAAGGTGTACAAAGATGGCCGCCGCTCCATGCGGTGGCGTAATGTCTGGGATATGCTGCTCTTACCCTAGCACAGCTATGCAGTGAATATATTATCGTTCATCATAATCCTTAACAGCTGTTAGCCAAAAAAACAATACATACAGGGCTGGAAACAACACACAGAAAATATATAGTGAAGACACCTAACAGATGTAATGTAAACGCATGTATATAGATGAATCAACATCGATATACCATAAATGTTAAAGCATATATGTTAATATAATTCTAAGGTGTCTTCAGTATAAATATACAATAAATGCAGTTACATAAAATACAAAACGTATATAGATGTGGTGTTAAAAATAAACATATATAGGAATAAACAATGTCCCTATAGACAAAATAGCATAATCAAGTGTATACTCATAATGACCAAGAACCACAACATGGTAAAACACATAATGCATAATAAAACAGTTAATATATAAAAAACCAATAAATACAAGGCTGCATTGTATCCATGGTTAATAATATGTTATAAATTAATAATAATAAAATTGTGAAGGTATCAAGCGCTAATTATGTAAAATCACACAAATAACAATACAAAATAGTGAGCCCATCAGATGATAATAATAAAAAATTATATGAAAAGATTAAATTGTATAAATTGATAGCACATGTAAACCACCAACCAAAATCAGCTATTATCAATAAAACTGTTAATATCAAACTCAACATTATGCCCTTTGGGATAAAAAGTGTCCAATTCATAGATCCACTTGGATTCTTTTTGCGAGACTGTCCTCTTTCTATTAGTTCCCCTCCAATGAGTCTTAACTATATCTATACCAGCAAAAGTCAGTGAAGTGGGGTCATTATTATGGAATAAACGATAATGTTTTGACAAGCAATGTTCCTTATTCCCCTTCTTAATATTACTGACATGCTCTCTCAAACGGTCTTTTAGTTTCCTCGTAGTTCTCCCAATATATTGTTTTCTACACGGGCATTGCAATAAGTAGACTACAAACCTACTATTGCATGTGATGAAGCCATCAATATTATAGCTTCTTCCTGTAACTGATGAATTGAAAGTGTCAGTACTCTTTTTTCTAATTCCATTACATCTACAAATAATGCACTTGTTACAGGGAAAAAATCCTTTAAGTCCTGAGAAAAAGGATAAACTAGTAGGGGGATTGACAACATTCGGGGCTAACTTGTCCCGCAATGTTGGTGCCTTTCTGAATGTTATTTCAGGCTTGTCAAGCAGAAAGTCTGTTAAGACAGGGTCGGCTTTTAATATTTTCCAGTTTGCCTTAATTATTTTAGAGACAGCCTTATGTTGGATGGAAAAGCCAGTTATAAATGGGCATACTTTCTGTTGTCTCTGCTTATTAACTCCATATAAAATAGAGTCTCTCTCCAAGTTGGTAACTTCCTTAATAGTGTTGACCAGTTTGTTCTCATTATAACCCTTTTCTAAAAAACGTTCCTTGAGGATGGAAGCTTGATGAAGAAACGTATTTTGATCAGTACAGTTTCTCCTAATCCTCAGGAACTGGCTTTTAGGTATATTGCTCAACCACATTGGATGGTGGCAACTATTGAGGGGGATGTAGCTATTTCTGTCAGTAACCTTGAAAAAGGTTTCCGTGACAATCCTCCCTTCATAATTAAACAAAGTTAAATCCAAAAAATGGATGCTTACTGTGCTATACTCAAAGGTGAGCTTAATGTTAAGTGTGTTAAGATTCAAAGTATCAAAAAAATTTAATAACGCTTGTTCCTCACCGTTCCAAATTAAAAATATATCATCGATATATCGTCTATAAAATAAAAGCTCTGGCCAATCTCTTCCATATATCATGTCTTCCTCCCACCTAGACATGAAGAGATTGGCCAGGCTGGGAGCAAACTTCGCTCCCATTGCAACCCCCTTAGTCTGTAAATAAAACCGGTTATTAAACCAAAAGTAGTTCTTGGTCATCGTGAATTGCAACAACTCAAGAATAAAATCCTTCTGTAAGCTCGGCATCCCATTAAAATCCTCAAGATAAAACTTCACTGCTTCCATACCATCTAAGTGGTCAATATTAGTGTACAAAGATGTGACATCAGCAGTCACTAAAAAAGTGTCACTTTTAATACTGATGTTGTTAATGTCCTGTAAAACCTGTTTTGTATCCCGTAAATATGAGGGGGTACCAGTGACTAGAGGTTGCAAAAAATGATCGATGTATTCACCTGCTCTAGATCCTAGTGAACCAATGCCACTGATGATCGGTCTTCCCGGAGGATTAGTCATACTCTTATGTATTTTAGGTAAAATGTAGAGTATGGGTAATTTTGGTGCAGAGGGGCATAAAAAGTCTTTCTCTTTTTTATTTATGATCTTATTATCATAACCTTTATTTAAAATAGTTTTCAATAATTTCTTATATGAACATATAAGAAATTATTGAAATTTTTTTTTTATAGTTTTCAATAATTTCTTATAAGAAATTATTGAAAACTATTTTAAATAAAGGTTATGATAATAAGATCATAAATAAAAAAGAGAAAGACTTTTTATGCCCCTCTGCACCAAAATTACCCATACTCTACATTTTACCTAAAATACATAAGAGTATGACTAATCCTCCGGGAAGACCGATCATCAGTGGCATTGGTTCACTAGGATCTAGAGCAGGTGAATACATCGATCATTTTTTGCAACCTCTAGTCACTGGTACCCCCTCATATTTACGGGATACAAAACAGGTTTTACAGGACATTAACAACATCAGTATTAAAAGTGACACTTTTTTAGTGACTGCTGATGTCACATCTTTGTACACTAATATTGACCACTTAGATGGTATGGAAGCAGTGAAGTTTTATCTTGAGGATTTTAATGGGATGCCGAGCTTACAGAAGGATTTTATTCTTGAGTTGTTGCAATTCACGATGACCAAGAACTACTTTTGGTTTAATAACCGGTTTTATTTACAGACTAAGGGGGTTGCAATGGGAGCGAAGTTTGCTCCCAGCCTGGCCAATCTCTTCATGTCTAGGTGGGAGGAAGACATGATATATGGAAGAGATTGGCCAGAGCTTTTATTTTATAGACGATATATCGATGATATATTTTTAATTTGGAACGGTGAGGAACAAGCGTTATTAAATTTTTTTGATACTTTGAATCTTAACACACTTAACATTAAGCTCACCTTTGAGTATAGCACAGTAAGCATCCATTTTTTGGATTTAACTTTGTTTAATTATGAAGGGAGGATTGTCACGGAAACCTTTTTCAAGGTTACTGACAGAAATAGCTACATCCCCCTCGATAGTTGCCACCATCCAATGTGGTTGAGCAATATACCTAAAAGCCAGTTCCTGAGGATTAGGAGAAACTGTACTGATCAAAATACGTTTCTTCATCAAGCTTCCATCCTCAAGGAACGTTTTTTAGAAAAGGGTTATAATGAGAACAAACTGGTCAACACTATTAAGGAAGTTACCAACTTGGAGAGAGACTCTATTTTATATGGAGTTAATAAGCAGAGACAACAGAAAGTATGCCCATTTATAACTGGCTTTTCCATCCAACATAAGGCTGTCTCTAAAATAATTAAGGCAAACTGGAAAATATTAAAAGCCGACCCTGTCTTAACAGACTTTCTGCTTGACAAGCCTGAAATAACATTCAGAAAGGCACCAACATTGCGGGACAAGTTAGCCCCGAATGTTGTCAATCCCCCTACTAGTTTATCCTTTTTCTCAGGACTTAAAGGATTTTTTCCCTGTAACAAGTGCATTATTTGTAGATGTAATGGAATTAGAAAAAAGAGTACTGACACTTTCAATTCATCAGTTACAGGAAGAAGCTATAATATTGATGGCTTCATCACATGCAATAGTAGGTTTGTAGTCTACTTATTGCAATGCCCGTGTAGAAAACAATATATTGGGAGAACTACGAGGAAACTAAAAGACCGTTTGAGAGAGCATGTCAGTAATATTAAGAAGGGGAATAAGGAACATTGCTTGTCAAAACATTATCGTTTATTCCATAATAATGACCCCACTTCACTGACTTTTGCTGGTATAGATATAGTTAAGACTCATTGGAGGGGAACTAATAGAAAGAGGACAGTCTCGCAAAAAGAATCCAAGTGGATCTATGAATTGGACACTTTTTATCCCAAAGGGCATAATGTTGAGTTTGATATTAACAGTTTTATTGATAATAGCTGATTTTGGTTGGTGGTTTACATGTGCTATCAATTTATACAATTTAATCTTTTCATATAATTTTTTATTATTATCATCTGATGGGCTCACTATTTTGTATTGTTATTTGTGTGATTTTACATAATTAGCGCTTGATACCTTCACAATTTTATTATTATTAATTTATAACATATTATTAACCATGGATACAATGCAGCCTTGTATTTATTGGTTTTTTATATATTAACTGTTTTATTATGCATTATGTGTTTTACCATGTTGTGGTTCTTGGTCATTATGAGTATACACTTGATTATGCTATTTTGTCTATAGGGACATTGTTTATTCCTATATATGTTTATTTTTAACACCACATCTATATACGTTTTGTATTTTATGTAACTGCATTTATTGTATATTTATACTGAAGACACCTTAGAATTATATTAACATATATGCTTTAACATTTATGGTATATCGATGTTGATTCATCTATATACATGCGTTTACATTACATCTGTTAGGTGTCTTCACTATATATTTTCTGTGTGTTGTTTCCAGCCCTGTATGTATTGTTTTTTTGGCTAACAGCTGTTAAGGATTATGATGAACGATAATATATTCACTGCATAGCTGTGCTAGGGTAAGAGCAGCATATCCCAGACATTACGCCACCGCATGGAGCGGCGGCCATCTTTGTACACCTTTATAGTCAGTTTCATTTATGCAGTCCTTGTCTTTCTTTTGGACCAATAAATTTTTATTTTAAACGGTATCACACCATCCTGGCTTTTTTTCTTGGGACCCTGCTGAGTCCATTACTTGCAGAGTCTCCTAGGGGACAGCTGAGGGGTGTTTTAGTGTGGTAACACACGATCCATTAGAAGATACCTTGGACGGACTGCTGTACTTGGATGATGACCCTATCCATCTATGAGACTACTTCGTTTGGATATCGGGATACCATCTATATGCATATTTGAATTATGCATCTGGTGAGTGCATGATTCAATTACTCTGATCACCGGAAGACGCACGTTTTTCAGTCACCATTTATTGTCTAAAGGACTATTATTGCTTTTTTGCACAGTTTTTGGCACTTTGTTATCACTTTACATATATATGGTTTATAATTATACTGTACTTTAGCGCTGCGCCCCCTCTTCTTTTTTGTATAGTGCGAGCTGACACAGTTGTTCCCTGTTCCTGGAGGTCAGCTTGAATTTGTCTGGAAGTTAGTCGAGGTTCTTTATCCACCATTCGAACAATCCTTTGCTCTTTTGTCCACGTCCAGGAAGATAAGTTACAGTGCCATGGGCTGTAAACTTCTTGACAATGTTGCGCACAGTGGGCACAGGAACATTAAGATTTCTGAGGATGGACTTGTAACCTTGAGATTGCTCATGCTTTTCTACAATTGTTCTCAAATCCTCAGACATTCTTTGCTGCTCTTTCTTATCTCCTGCTCCATGTGGCACAGAGAAACAGAATTTTTCACCATTTTAACTGGTTGCCAGTGTGATTTCTATATTGACAGCATCTGGTAATTGATACAGGTGACTTCAATTATAAATTACAGGAGCATCACAAACTTGGAATGCAATTATTTCTTACAATTTTGAGAAGGTGCCAATAATTTTGTCCAGTCCCTTTTTGGAGTTTTGTGTGAAATGTCTTAGATTTGGCTTTTCATTTCTCTACTTTTTAGTGTCATACGGATACAAGCAAATGAAGTAAGCATGAGAATGCCTAAACATTTGTAATTACAAAAATGTTGTGGGTGAAGGGGTGCATTATCTGACAGAAATGCAGGGGTGCCAATATTTTTGGCCATGACTGTAGGTCAGTAAACAGAGTACAACAAATGTTCTCCCCCCCCAAGCCAAAATCCCCCTCACTACACATCTCCCCTTCCCACTAAATCAGATTCCCTCCCACAGCACAGCTCTTCCCCCCAGTACAGCTCTCCTACCTCTAGTACAATACTCCAGTACAATACCCCTCCCCCCCCCAGCATAGCACTCCTTCCCTGCAGTACAGCTCTCCTACCTCCAGTAAAATCCCCCCCCCCCCAGTACAATTATCCCCCCAGCTCTCCTTCCCTGAAGTACAGCTCTCCTACCTCAATACAGTCCCCCGTCAGTACAGCTCCCCCCCTCAGTACAGCCCAGCCCCCTGCAATCCCCAGTACAACTCCCCCCTCCCAGTACAGCAATTCCCCCTCAGTGACTGGAGCCAGGGTAAAGCAATCTCCCTCATTCTGAACTGACAGGTTGCAAGAGCGGCTTGGTGAAGCTGTCAGCATTAGCTAGATTTGAACCCCCTATCCCCTATCCTCCCCCATCATCTATGCCCCTGCACCTGGAGCAGACCCAAAAGAAATACTGACATTTACTAAGAAAAAAAGATTTCAAGGATCTACGTTGTATTTCAACCTCTGCGTTTGTCCCTGGAATTCAAGAACTAATATAAAATAGCAATCTTTTTCTCTGTGTAATAAAGTATGTCACCTACAAGGCATCTACAGACTACAATAATTGTTGCACTTTTTTCATAAAACACTCAGCTAAGCTTTATTCAAATCTAGTAAAATAGAACTCCAGTTCAAAATCAGACTGGGAAATAAATCTCTGTTGCTATGAGCCAGTTGCAGCTTTAATTTCTGTGCTTTATGTGAGTCATAATGATCCAGCAGTGGCGGCAGATACACGTGTGTTTTAGTAGAGATAAATCAAGGCGGTCAAAGAGAAAAAAATATTCTGGCTTAGGAGTCTACATAATTTGTACATCGGCCACCGTTCCAGACTCTGTATTTAAGAAATCAAAGACACATTAGAAATCATTTGTGTACACCAGCAGGGGCGGACTGACAACTCATGGGGCCCCCGGGCAATAGGGGATCATGGGGCCCCTGAGTCCTTGCCCAAAGTCAAAAAAGCCTATGAAAAAGGTACCAGGGGCATCTCATAGGACCCCCCTACTGACCCCGGGCCCTCCGGCAGTGCCTGAGTTTCCAAATGGTCAGTCCGCCCCTGTACACCAGATGTATTCTTAGTAGAGTAGTTTGCACTTTAACTAGGTCCTGGTGTGTAAATTAGGATTCATTTACAATGCATGGTATGCAGATGAGCTTCCAACGTGGTGTGTTTTATGAGCAAAACTCAACTGGTATTCAACTGGGCAAAAAAACTGCCTTGTAGGAGGAGCAAGAGCCCAAGGACCCCTGTACAGCTTTGCAGAAAGGATCTAGGCTCAAAGTCTGCAATTTCTACTTTGGAATAAAGAGCCTTGGTTGAACCACTGTACAGGATAAGCTCCAGGCACTTCATGAGTTGAGATTCAGAGTTCATGATAATTTCTGGATTCTTAGGAGCCACCAAAGTTTTTTAAGAGGTTATCAAGGTAGCCAACTGCAGAAATGACCTTGGCCCACAACTGGATCAGTACTAGGACGTATTCTTCCCCACTGTTTGGGCCAAAGTCAGCTGGAAGTGGAAAACCACAAACTTAGAGTGGTGTTTTCCTATGGCAAAGCACAAAAAGCACTGGTGGACAGGAAAGATAGGGATATGAAGGTAAGTATCCCAATATTTGATAAATACTAGAAGAGGCCACCAATGAGTAAACCAATTCCATGCATAAATCCTGTGTACAGACAGATGTCTTTAGGGCAATGAGGTCCAGGGTAAGCCAAATGCTACCCTACTTTTAGGATAAACAGATTGGAGAAGAACCCTCTTAACTGTTCCTGGTGAGAAACTAGAGTGGCAACCCCCAGTGATCTACAGCTCCCCAACCTGCCATAGATCCACAGCTCCCCATGATTTGAGAGAAGGAGACAGGCATTTTATTTAGTGTCCTGTGGACACTGCCTCCTTAATCCACACAACTGAGATCAGATGAAACCAGCAATCCACATGGCCCACCTTGTGAGCTGTAGGTGGGGGCAAACCTTTATGCCAAAGAGGTGTTGTCAGCAGATTTTGGTGCCTTTGCATGCTAGATCTGAAATCAATGCTGTTTCTGGGAGGAAACCTGCTACATAGAAGAGCAATCCTCAGAGCACTTCCAGCTTTTATCTGTGGGGTTCTTGAAAAAAGGATCATCCTCAAGTGGAATAACTCTGGTCCTATTAAGATGAGAGGCAGGAGGATCCACCATAGGAAGGATAGCCCACTTCTACTGAAATTCTCAAGAAAATGATATAAAAAGCAAAAACACCTGGGGATGGAGAAAGCTGCTTCAATACTTTTAATAGGATATGAATGAACATAGGATGACATAAATGGACTGTATTAGAGCAGATGGGTAATCTTGCTTAAAGCTAAAGTTGGGTACCTGAAAAATGTCATCTTGCAGTCTAGAATGATTGGAATAGGCAGAAATACATAACCTATTCCTTGCTCCTGCAGTGTTACTCCCAGCTGTATGACTAGTCAATAAAACTGCATCTCCTGACCTTTGCCTTTGTTGTAGCCTCTCTGACATCATTATTGTAGTGCTCACCCCCTAAAGGGCCTGCTGAGTGATTGCAAGGTTCTATCCGGAGTTAGAGCGCTAGCAGCCAGGCGCAGAGTCACAGACACTCTTCTGGCTCAAAGATTAATTTAGGGGTATCCTCTTTTTCTGATGCTTTATGAAACTTGAACTTGGATGGGTTCGGGGCAACTGTGGGATACTCTTGTAGCGCATAGTTGGAGCTTGACAACACCTGCCTCTTCTTCAAACATCTTAGCACAGTCCTTGCAGCAGCAAATCCCATATGGAAGAAAAATATATTTGAAATATATTTTAAAAATATTCTTCCCAAATATATTGACATATATTTGAAATGCTACAATTTTGGCTACATTCAATATATTTCAAAATATATTTCAATAAATAAATATATATATATATATATATATATATATATTTATATATACACTGCATGTTGAAATGTGTTTTTATTACAAAATATGTGAAAAATATTTTTAAAAATACATTTCAAATATACTAATATACTATATGTCTTTAAAAATACAGATCTACATTTTTGGAATGCATTTACAAATATATGTGAAAATATATGTTAAAATGACTTTTTTGTATGTTAAAAAAATCAGAATATATTTAAAAAGTATATATTTTTAAAACTATTTTTCATATATTTTGTAATATATAAAAAACGCATTTCAGTATGCAGTATATATGTACTTATTGAAATATATTTTGAAATATATTGAATATGGCCAAAATTGCAGCATTTCAAATATATGTCATTATATTTGAGAAGAATATGGGGATGAACTGAACTACACAGGGACACCATTGGAAATGTCTACTTTTAATCACAAGCGGGCTCTGATGCAGGAGGGATAGTAGCAGCACAGTCACTGGGATCTCACACACTGGTCTGTACTCACACATGTCCCTTGAAATTTGGATGCTTCCTTCCAATATCAGCCAGACATATCTCTTGCGAACACCTCAGACCAGAACCCCCAAAGAAGTCCCTCGATCAAATCCAGCAAATTCAGTAGAACAGTCCCCCCAGCTAACCCAGTTAGGACCTCGATGAGCGATTGAAAAGCACAACTGTACTGCCCCGAAGAACATCAGCCTTTCAGACTGGGATCTCTTCCTCCTGGACAAGAACACCCTCTGCTCCAGGCCTCAAACTATTTATGCACTCTTAAAGCCACCAACTGGGCATCCTCGCCAAGGGATAACACAGAGCTCTGTACACAGGGAACAATCTTTCTGTTTCTCATCTCTGCAAAGCAAAGATGAGAATCTAGGAGATTATTAGTAAAACACAGCGAACTTTACACATAGTGAACATTGTTAGGCACATAGTTAACCCTTTGGTTGATGTCAACCCCTTCCCAGCCAGTGTAATTAGTATAGTGACAATGTATAGTATTATTACTGATCACTGTAGTAATGTCAATGATAATTTCAGTGGTAGTTAGTCAGTTCCACCCAGCATCAGTTAGTGTCAGACTGTCAGCCGCACTATCGGAGTCCCATTGTAAGTTGCTAATCACTGCCATTAGTAGTATTAAAAAAATTCCAGTATATATTACATAGTTTGTAGGCACTATAACGTTCATGCAAACCAATCAATATACACCTATTGGGATTTTTTTTTTTTAAAGACATGTAGTAGAATACATTTTGGCCAAACTATACGAAGTTCGATTTGTAACTTTTTTTATTGCATATGCTTGGTAGCAGAAAGTAAACCATATTTTGTTTTTTTCAAAAGATGTTTTCATTTATAAAGCAAAAAATAAAAAATACCACCAAAAAAAAGCTCTATTTGTGTGAAAAAATTGTATAAATTTAGTTTGGGTACAGTGCTGCATGACTGCACAATTGCCAGTTAAAATAGTAGAGCAGTACTAAATAGCAAAAAATGGTCTGGTTATGAGGGGAGTAAACTTTACTGGAGCTTAACTGATTAAAGCAGAGGTCCACTCACTCCGCAAAAAAATAAAAGTCAGCAGCTACAAAAACTGTAGCTGCTGACTTTTAAAAAACAGCCACTCATCTGTCCCACGATCCCGCGTTGCCCCCTGCAGCCCGTTTCACTGGCCGTCCTGTATTCCGGCATCTTCAGTATGGGCACCCGGCTGTGACAGCTTGCGGTTTCACAGCCTGGTGCCCACTGCACATGCCCGAGTAGCGCTGTGCTTCCTGAATGGCCCCATCGTCTTCTGGGACCTGTCACGTGTCCCACAAGACTTCGGGGAGGGAGGGTAGGACAACTTCCGCTTCTGATCGCCTAGGCAATCGCAGCGGAAGTGGGAGTGGGTACCTGTCAAATTCGGGTGCCCGCTCCCCAAAGGTGTCAATCCTTAATGGAGAGTGGGGGACCAATCTTTAAAGCGGAATTTCCCCTTTTGGGTGGAACTCCGCTTTATAAACATCCCCTTTATTTTTGTAGTTCACCTGCTCTCCTAGTGTGCCATCCACCTTCCACTGTAGAAAAACCATCTCCCTTGCAGCTCTGTAAAGATCCACAAGATGTCACTGTTTGCCTCCAGATGGTCATTGTGCCACTATCTGTGTTCTGTAATTTGAACAGATTCTGCAAAGCAAAAAATAAATGAAATCACTCGTAGCCCTGATTAAAATGAGTATACAGAATGGAATCCTCTGAACACCAAACAACATGCTGACTTTAGGTTTACTGTAAGTAGAAATTCACAGATAAGGGAAGTGAAGCTGGAGGCAGCAAGTTGTTTGAAATAAAGATTGCAATAGACATTGTACTATATCGCAGAAAGTATGTGTACCGTCCTCCGAAATACTGAGTTCACACCATGCCTGCAGCTGGATCGCACAGGAGCGCTCTGTGCCTTGCAGACCGCAATCAAAATGCAGTGCGTTTAGTGATTTGCATCGGGTGTCAATAAAAAAGTTAAGAACACCCCAAAAGCAGGTATCAAATGCAGTGCGTTTGCCCGAACCTGCCCGCACTTGATCGCATGGCACTTTTGTACCATGCAGGGGCGGACTGACCATTTGGAAACTCAGGCACTGCCCGAGGGCCCGGTGTCAGTAGGGGGCCCCATGAGATGCCCCTGGTACCTTTTTCATAGGCTTTTTTGAGTTTGGGCAAGGACACAGGGGTCCCATGATCCCCTATTGCCTGGGGGCCCCATGAGTTGTCAGTCCGCCCCTGGTACCATGCAATCCGGGTTGCAGTGCGTTTTAAAAAGTAGTGCATGCACTACTGTTGGTGCGTTGAGGAGCATTTTCAAAATGAATGGGCTGAAAATGCATCACACTGAATCCCACAGGAACGCACTATGCATTTACATGCGGGCATGGTGTGAACGGCCCTAAAGGTAGGATACTGTTAAGCTAGTCATAGAAGGGAATGATTTTCTTAACTGCAACTATGGGTTCCTCCCGGGGGGCCATTGTGTTCTCCTGGGGGGGGGGAGGGTGGGGTTGGGCGTGGGGAACACTCCCCGCTGGGAGGACGCAGTGATTACAACTAGCAGCTATAACAGCTGCTAGCAATAATCGCATGTAAAATCCATCA
Source organism: Staurois parvus (assembly GCF_062004578.1). Lineage (NCBI taxonomy): Eukaryota > Metazoa > Chordata > Amphibia > Anura > Ranidae > Staurois > Staurois parvus. The sequence goes on along the minus strand of NW_028317847.1, from coordinate 6,239,954 downwards.
GGCTGGTTGTACCCAAGTTGATCAACTGAACAACTTTGGTACATTCAGCCTGCCCATACTTGGTTCTAATCAGTAGTGTATTTAGGTTTTGTGCTGCCCTAGGCAACACAAAAATCGTCTACCCCCACGGACACCGATCAACACCACCCCCCGTTGCCCCCTCCTGCAGAGAGAGCCTGATATTGCTGACATTGACCAACAAAACCCCTGCCCTACACCCAGGAGAGCCTTCCACCCCCCACACCCCCCCTGCCCAGGATGGAGAAAAAGATACTCATCTTCACATCCCCAGGAACAAGAGTAAGGCTCTACATACACCATCAAGCAGCCCCCAACCTCTCTCCAATACCACCTGGTCCCCATGGCATGCGTGTCCCTTCTTTCATCCCTTCTTCTGGGGGGAGGTGCTGCCCCCCTGAAAAATGCCGCCCTGGGCAGGTGCCTTGTGGTAAATACACCGCTGGTTCTAATCTTGGCTGGTCCATGCTGAGATTTGAACCGTCTATGACTGGCTTTAGTGAAACATCATACATAGACAATTGTGTGCTTCCAATTTATGTATGAATTTAGAGCGAGAGAATTTAAATCATGGTCCTGAAAATTTGATAGGGCCTAGCCAATCCCTGTGGAGGTGTGCCCAGATAGTGACTGGGTTACTGTTAAATAGATTGGAACCCTGAGAGAAATGTCTTTTCTGCCCCTGTGGGGATGAATTCTCGTGTTCAAGGGAATGGGGACTGCTTGTTCTTAGATCACCCTTCTTGGACTGGAAAAATGGGCTACTCTGCTGGAGGTCATATCTCTGGACTGATCCTTGCCAGGATCAGTAACTAAAGCCAACCCTCCGGTGCTGAACTAAGCTAAACCATTTCAATCTATTTGTGCTAAACGTATCCAACAATTCCCCTGGTCCTCAGCCGGGAGTGGATATTGTATTGCCTATAGATAAGGAAGAGTCCTCTGCAGTTTGTGCATCAAACGTTTTGGAGTATCTTATACCTCACTGCCCTCCCAAGTTATCAGTTTTTCAGCAATATACTTCAAAAAGACACCCCCTAGACTGCACTGATTAGAGACAGAACCTGGGTACATCTACAGCATCTCCTTTGGGGGTAGCGCTAGAGGTATACAGTTTGAGGAAGGGTTTTTCCTGTTTAAGAATGGCTGTTTCTCTGTGCACAAAGCCCGTCCTATATAGACATTGTATGGTGAATTCGGTGTGGAAGGATTTGAATGGCATGACCTCAACCCTACTGTGATTTAGGTCTTCTTGTCCAACATCAGTATCTGACCTCACATATGTTCTTTTGGCTGAATATGGAGAAATTCCTGCACATACAACCCAAAATTGTGGGGAAATCCCTCTCAGACATGTGACAGCTGCAAAAGGGGTGAGGAAGAAGGGCAGATGACTCTGTATTCATATTCCTAGGTTTGACATAAGGGGGTTTATTTACTAAAGCTGGAGAGTGCAAAATCAGATTCACTTCTCCATAGAAACCAATCAGCTTCCAGGTTTCATTGCCAAAGCTTCATTGAACAAGCTGAGGTTAGAAGCTGATTGGTTTCTATGCAGAAGGGAGTCTGATTTTGGACTCTCCAGCTATAGTAAATAAACCCCAAGATGTCTAAGAAGCTTACACAAGTGACTGTAGATAGACTTGTGGTGGAGATGACAGTCTCCTGATCTATACATTGTGTGCCTCTCTGCAACTAGTTTCACACAGTTACTTCTGGGCTTGACTTTATTGACTTCTAATGATAGCACCCCTATTGGCCACTAAGACACAGTTACTGGACAGGTGAATGGCATTAAAGCAGTCTTAACAATGCGTAGGCTGCAAACCTTCCTGCAAACCTGTGTATAAGGGTACTCCTGGTGAAGTCACATGATATGACGTAACGCGTAGGGGGCGCCGATGATGTCAGGCCGTAAACCGACAGTGCACGTGGCGCCATTTTTGATAAGGGATTTCTGCATATTTCTCACAGGAAACACTGTATAGTGAGTTTTTAACCCTGCAGTGTCCCAGGAGGACACATTTTAATGTGAGTTTTACTAGATTGTTTTAAATAAAGGTTATTTTGAATGGCAATATTACACTATATGGAGCATTTTTTTTCACATGGATGTGGAGTGATCTGGAGATGTTTAAAAGTGCTGGCTAACGGTGGTGAAGATCTATGTACCAGTATACTCTCCTGGGTTAAAGGGGAAAGCGTAGTTTAACCTGTCATGACGGGTCAAACCTGGAGGTGAGCACAATTGAGTGTTGGAAGCGGATGAGCACTAAGGGGTGACACAGGAGCACCGTACATGTGTATGCAGTAGTGTGGTACACTGGTTTACAGCGGATTTAAAGGGACGGTTTGCCAATTTTTGAGACTATATTCTAATCACACTTATAGTTGGTGTATGTGGATCATGATTTATGGGATGTATACCACATGTATACGTGCTGATATTCAAGATTTAACCCCTTGGCGCTGACGCCTCCCGGCCCTTTAAGGGATCCAGAAGTCAGGAGGTGGGGCAGGGTTTTAGGGTCATGTGACAGCCATCTGACGGTCACAAGGAAAGGTCCCGCTCAAAAAAGAGATCAGGACCTTTCCGTGAGTACCGAACGTGTGTTTTTGGGAGCACGCAGGGCGTGCGCTCGCAGCACCTATGGTTTTTAAATAGAACGCAAATGTGCGGTCGCTCGGCAGACGCCAGGAGGCCGCACATTTGCGTTCGGCTGAAGCAAAGAGGTTAAATGGACAGTTCACTATTAAGGACATTATTCGTTACCTGTGTGCACAATTCATGTATAGCACTGGTTATGTGCAGTCTATGGAGTCGTATATGCATGGCTTGTATACTGTCTGGTATAGCACACATTGATTCTCACAAGCACAGTCATTTGTTTTGTGCACGTATTTATTGTTTGGCACGATATTTTGCATTTATATTGTTGCACTGTATTTTTGATTTGTTTATTTATGCAAACCTTCCAAGTCAATTTTTAGACACAAGGTCCTTAACACTTTCGAACACTTTGTCCTACCTTTCATCTGCTTCCTACTGCTCCTTAGTATTTGTGTCCATATACCCCCCAACTGCCCTTTTAAACTAATTTTAAACCTTTTACACCTTTATTGAGCCTAAGTCTACCCTTAACTGCTGTTGAGTAGTCGGCTCAGCAGTCTTCATCATCTTGCTCACCAACGAGGACTAAAGGGCCCCAACATAGCCTGCAGAAGTTTACCATAAAGATTTATTTGAGCCATTTTACTCCTAGAGGCAGAGCTGAACTGCAGTTAATGAGCTCAAATTTAAGGCCTAAGCCTAGCTCCTTTGTTTGAGGGTCCTCAAGTGACCTAGTCAGCTACATTTATATACACTTCTCTTCATTCACTTGAGGTGTAACCTTTCATATGGACAGCTATCATTTACATTCCAAATAATACAGTATAGACTGGGTTTAACCCCAAGGGTCTTACTGCTTGAACACATTTTGACTATTTCTATTGTATTCATGGGCATTGGTGTTGATGTATCAATCTGTACTGTTCTACTGTGAATTGAAACTGCCAATACAGCCTGCTTATCTTTTCAAAGGGCAGTGTGCGCAATTCTTGTGCATCTGCTGAGAGCTCTCAAAGTATTCTGGTGGTGTCATTGAAGGGGTAGCCTCGCCTTGGGTCAGGAAAAGCTGAGGACCCAAAATTACTAGCGGCTCCTGTAGGGAGGTATTATTTAAAATAGTTCTCTCAGTAACTTTACAAACCCTTACAAATAAATCTCTGAAAGTAAGAGTAACAGTATAATTGTTCAAACAACTCTACCATATAAAATTACAAAGCAGTTCAGTTACTTCCCTAGTTGAAGATGATGCTATCACTCTACTGCAGGCAGGAGGAAGCATTTCCTCAGTTTTCTCTCCCCCAGCAAGCAGACTGCAATATTATAACTTTGCAGCCAGCTAATATGTAAGAAGCCTCAGCATGGGGCTGATCTGTGTCAGACATTTGTGAACACAGCCAGACACCAACATTTACATGGCTGTGTCATCTCTGAGTCAGCATCTAAGTCCAGAAAGTAGATGGAGACCCTGGATGATGCCAGATCAAAGATGGCACTATCCTTCTGGATAGAAAAGCAGTTTTAGGCATTGTCAGGGGGAGTACTGTAGGTACGTTTTTTGAGGTATAACATAGCTAAAAGTGTTACAGTCACAGATTATTAGAATGTGTGCACCTCACTTCATAGTGACATGTCTTTACAAAAAATTATTTTATATATATATATATATATATATATATATATATATATATATATTTTTTTTTTAATAAAATGATTGCTTACATGGAAATGATAGTGGGTTTTTGGTCAATTTTATTTATTTATTTAATTTAGAAGTTAATGCTCTATATATTTGAAATAATTATTTTTATTATGTGTAGAAATTTCTTATTTCATAAATAAGCACTTACTAAAAGATGGTTTGATGCCTCAGTGTGTGGGAAAGTTTAGCAATAGATATGTACTTGTCTCTTCAGACTGAAGTACTAGGCTGCTCTGTCCCTATTAGGAGAAAGCTGTGTTTCTCCTTTGATCGCTCAGCTATGTGTGTAATCCGAGATCCTACTATTAGCCCACATGGACGAAAAATATATTTGCAATATATTTTAAAAATATTCCTCCCAAATATATTGCCATATATTTGAAATGCTACTATTTTGGCCATATCCAATATATATCCAAATATATTTCAATAAATATATACATATATACTGCATGATGAAATGCTTTTTTATTACAAAATATATTAAAAATATTTTTAAAAATACATTTCAAATATACTGTATGTCTTTAAAAATACAAATATACATTTTTGGATCGCATTTGCAAATATATGTAAAAATATAAGTTAAAATGACTTTTTATATGTTAAAAAAATCTGAAGAATATATTTAAAAAAAATGTTTGAAATTTATATTTTTAAATAAATTCTTCAGATTTTTTTTTAATATATAAAAAAGTCATTTTAACATATATTTTTACATATATTTGTAAATGCATTCCAAAAATGTAGATTTGTATTTTTAAAGACATACAGTATATTTGAAATGTATTTTTAAAAATAGTTTTGATATAATAAACGCATTTCAACATGCAGTATATATATATGATATACAGGTGAAACTCGAAAAATTTGAATATCGTGCAAAAGTTCATTTATTTCAGTAATGCAACTTAAAAGGTGAAACTAATATATGAGATAGACTCATTACATGCAAAGCAAGATGGTTCAAGCTGTGATTTGTCATAATTGTGATGATTATGGCTTATAGCTCATGAAAACCCCAAATCCACAATCTCAGAAAATTAGAATATTGTGAAAAGGTGCAATATTCTCGGCTCAAAGTGTCCCACTGTAATCAGCTAATTAAGCCATAACACCTGCAAAGGGTTCCTGAGCCTTTAAATGGTCTCTCAGTCTGGTTCAGTAGGAATCACAATCATGGGAAAGACTGCTGACCTGACAGTTGTGCAGAAAACCATCATTGACACCCTCCATAAGGAGGGAAAGCCTCAAAAGGTAATTGCAAAAGAAGATGGATGTTCCCAAAGTGCTGTATCAAAGCACATTAATAGAAAGTTATGTGGAAGGGAAAAGTGTGGAAGAAAAAGGTGCACAAGCAGCAGGAATGACTGCAGCCTGGAGAGGATTGTCAGGAAAAGGCCATTCAAAAGTGTTGGGGACTTTCACAAGGAGTGGACTGAGGCTGGAGTCAGTGCATCAAGAGCCACCACACACAGACGGATCCTGGACATGGGCTTCAAATGTTGTATTCCCCTTGTCAAGCAACTCCTGAACAACAAACAACATCAGAAGCGTCTTAACTGGGCTGAAGAAAAACAGACCTGGTCTGTTGCTCAGTGGTCCAAAGTCCTCTTTTCTGATGAGAGCAACTTTTACATCTCATTTGGAAACCAAGGACCCAGAGTATGGAGGAAGAATGGAGAGGCACACACGGCAAGATGCTTGAAGTCCAGTGTGAAGTTTCCACAGTCTGTGTTGATTTGGGGAGCCATGTCATCTGCTGGTGTTGGTCCACTGTACTTCATTAAGTCCAGGGTCAATGCAGCCATCTACCAGGAGATTTTGGAGCACTTCATGCTTCCTTCTGTAGACGAGCTTTATGGGGATGCCGACTTCATTTTCCAGCAGGACTTGGCACCTGCCCACACTGCCAAAAGCACCAAAACCTGGTTCAATGACCATGGGATTACTGTGCTTGATTGCCCAGCAAACTCGCCTGACCTGAACCCCATAGAGAATCTATGGGGCATTGCCAAGAGAAAGATGAGAGACATGAGACTGAACAATGCAGAAGAGCTGAAGGCCGCTATTGAAGCATCCTGGTCTTCCATAACACCTCAGTAGTGCCACAGGCTGATAGCTTCCATGCCACGCCGCATTGAGGCAGTAATTGCTGCAAAAGGGGCCCAAACCAAGTACTGAGTACATATGCATGCTTATACTTTTCAGAGGTCTGATATTGTTCTATGTACAATCCTTCTTTTATTGATTGCATGTAATATTCTAATTTTATGAGATTGTGGATTTGGGGTTTTCATGAGCTGTAAGCCATAATCATCACAATTATGACAACTATCTTGCTTTGCATGTAATGAGTCTATCTCATATATTAGTTTCACCTTTTAAGTTGCATTACTGAAATAAATGAACTTTTGCACGATATTCTAATTTTTCGAGTTTCACCTGTATATACTGCATGTATACATATATTGGATATGGCCAAAATTGTAGCATTTCAAATATATGGCAATATATTTGGGAAGAATATTTCTAAAATATATTTCAAATATATTTTTCTTCCATATGGGATGCCTCTACTTACATCACAGCAGGAACCCTGAAGCAGGGGCGGACTGACCATTTGAAACTCGGGCACTGCCCGAGGGCCCGGGGTAAGTTGGGGGCCCCATGAGATGCCCCTGGTACCTTTTTCATAGGCTTTTTTGAGTTTGGGCAAGGACACAGGGGCCCCATGATCCTCTATTGCCCGGGGGCCCCATGAGTTGTCAGTCCGCCCCTGCCCTGAAGTACTAGCACTCCCCATCTTTTGGCTGGAAGAGGTAAAGCAGAGTTTTCTTTGCTGCAGTTAGGTAACATGTACAGGTAGTGTCTCTCCCCCAGCCTCCAAAAAACAAGTGCAATGTAAACTCATAAGACAAATAGGTAAACAATATATATATAAAAAAACCCCCAAAAAACTATTTATTCCCTTTAATTTTACAAAGTTATTTAGTTCTCCTTACATCCACCGGGTGGGGCTGTAGCAGCATCTACATTTTCCAAGCGCCACAACAAATTCAGTAACATCATTATCTTTGTGACTTGTAAGCTGTTATCAGTTAAAAGCAGTTATATTGATCATGCTGTGCCGATGAAGAGAATCTGACATATTTCTGTACAGAGTGAAAAACCTCTGTAACTTTCCCCCCTTATGATTGGGGGTGGTGGAGATAGAGCTGTATTTATGTGCTTTTTGGATAATTAGGTGAAATAAACGCAGTTCTCTTTGAATAAAAGTCAAGAACTGCAAACAACTATGAAATCACATTAATATCATGCAAATGACCCTTGATTACTCCGCTTAAAGGACTAAACAGTGGAAGTGTTTTTTTCCTTTTAATGGAGAATGTTCCCAGATAGATCCTGATTCAGAGAACTGAATGTTTTTGATTAATTTAAATTCTTCATTCACAGACAACAAATAACAGAAGCTCTGTATAATTCTTAGAAATCTCCAACCCTCACACTTAGCGAACCATATCAAAGTGGGTATGGATAGGGAGTGATGGGTGGCTGCTCACCCCTGCCAGAAGACCCCCTACCAAGTCCAGTTGAGCATCGGAGGGACTCAGTACTCACTTTGTAGATCCAAGTAGCAGGGGCCAGTTTGAGGAAATACAGTAGATGGTTGAATGGTTACAAACATTAAGTGTGCATCATATACCAAGATAGCTTTTTTGGCTGGCCAAATGTGACACCTGGTATTTAAAGAGAACCACTCATAATTCTGGTCTCTGTGTTCCCTGCACCCCATTGTAACCCAACTCTCCCATCAACTATACATATTACACCTATTTTAGATGTCTTCTGGCTGATAATGTGGTGGGTCCTCTTTGGTCTGTTGATAGGGGAGAAGTCTGTGCATGCTCAGGGGGATGAGGTCATTACATTCCGCACTCATACTCTTTCCTCAATCTTCTGGACTGAGTGATGCTAGGTGCTATTTATCCAGAAGATTAAAGAGGAACTCCAGCTCAATACTATTGTGGCCTCAGCCCCACTCTTCGTGTCGACTTCTCTGGATATCCCATGCATATGCAGATGTGCCGCAGGTCTCTGCTAGGTCTTTGGGACCCTACAGAGACCTGCGGCACAATTCTGGTCTCCGTGTTCACTCCACCACTTTGGAACCCCCATCCCCCCTTGAGCTGTCCATATGTGGTCAGGAAATTACTTGTGGGTAAAACCAACAATTATTTTTGTATATTTCTCCTTTAACGGGGTGTGGCAATGAGTGTGTCCTATGCCTACATATTTTGCTAATAGGTATCCCTCGTTCCAATCTCAAAAAGTTGGGAGGTATAATTACATCTATTTCAGATGTCTTCTGGCTGGCCATGTGATGGGTCCACTTTGGTCTATTCTGCATGGGGGAGAAGTCATTACATCCCACATTCACACTCTTTCCTCAATCTTCCGGATTGAGTGATGCTCGGTGCCATTTATCCAGATTAAAGAATAACTTCAGCTCGATGCTATTGTAGTCTCAGTTCCACCCTTCATGCTTCCTTCTTTGGATATCCCATGCAGATGTGCTGCATGTCTCTCCCAAGTCTTTGGAACCCAACAGAGACCTAGAGCACATCTGCGCACATGTGTGGCATTCCCACATGTGCTATCTGGCATCTTGATATCTGTGGCCTCTGCACACATGCACAGATATGTTGCAGGTCTCTGCTCATAAAGACCTGCGGCACATCTGCACATGCTTGGGATCCCATGGCGCACATGAGCTCATCAGTATAACTGCCTCCTGGGATGTGTGATGTTAACATCCTAGGAGGCTGAGGCCCTATTTCATTCTTGCTTAGTGAAGAATGCAGAATGTGCTGGGATTCATTAAGTTAGATAACTTTCTGAAAAGAATGAACTATTATACAATTGTGGGAGCGGGGGAGGAGGAGCCAGGAGAAAAAAAAAATCAATTTTAATGGATGAAGGTCAACTTTAAGGATACAATGTGGTGAATAAGAGGTACTGCAGGGGGAAGCTTTTAGCTAGAAAAAAACAACCTCCCACCAATACACACCTTCACCGTACTCCCCACCACACTGTGACTACCTTGGGTCAGGAAATCCATGCCCTGTGTATGTCTCATTGGAGCTTTCACAATGTAAATCATTTCCGCCTTTCACTCCCAGGATTAGCTTCTGCATTCTAAGAGGAAGGAGAGGTCACATGCTCCCCATATCTGGAAGTACTTGCATTTTTGAAGGGTTCCACATGGAGCAGTGAAGTAGCAAAGGTGAGATTCATCAGGTGTTTTTTTTTTAAGAAAAATGGGCAATGTCCTGTATACTGTAAGGTCAACAGTCACACTTCTATAACCTATAATATTGATTCTTTCATCTCTTGTACTTCTAAGAATGTAGTTTACTTGATGCAGTGCCTATGTGGCCTGCAATATGTGGGTCTTACAGTCCGCACCAAGCAAAGTAGGATCAAAGAACATACTGCAAACATACTAAAGTTTTTCCAAACCATAGTGTGTCTAAACACTATCCATTAAGTCATGGTAAAAATCCTGATGGCACACTTATTATAGCTATAGATAGGTTTACTCCCAATTAGTTGGGCAACCATACCAGACGGGAAATATCTAAGCTAGAGACCCAGTGGATTTTCACTTTAAAAACATATGTCCCTCTTGGCTTAAACATTGAATGGGATGTAAATGCCTTTATTAGTAATAGTTAAGTGTTTTTAGTAGTAACAGTTAAAACAATTTTATTGTTTACTAATAAACTTAATAGTCATGTAACTTTAAAAGGGTTGAATTGTGAATTTTTGATTGTGTTGAATAACATCTGGATTTGATGTAATATGTTTCTAAACCAGACGATGGCGCTAATCCTTTTCCGTGTTTGCTTTAATACTGTTTATTTATTTATTACAGGTATTTATATAGCGCCATCAATTTATGCAGCACTTTACATATATATTGTACATTCACATCAGTCTCTAACTCTCTATCTAAAGTCCCTAACTTACATTCATACATACATGTACTAAGGCCAATTTAGACAGGATCCAATTAACCTACCAGCATGCCTTTGGAGTGTGGGAAGAAACCGGAGTACCTGGAGGAAACCCACACAGGCATAGGGAGAACATGCAAACTCCAGGCTGGTGGTGCCATGGTTAGAATTTGAACCAACGACTCTAGTACTGCCAGGCGAAAGTGCTAACCATTTAGCCACTGTGCTGCCCATAATCCCTTTATAATTTAATTATTTTTCTAATATACACCATATTGTCAAAAGTATTGGCACACCCCTCCAAACCATTGGATTCAGGTGTTCCAATCACTTCCATGGCCACAGGTGTATAAAATCAAGCACCTAGACATGCAGACTGCTTCTACAAACATTCGCGAAAGAATGAGTTGCTCTCAGGAAATCAGTGAATTCAACTGTGGTACCGTGATAGGTTGCCACCTGTGCAATAAGTCCATCCATGACATTTCCTGGTTACTAAATATTCCACGGTCAACTGTTAGTGGGATTATAACAAAGTGGAAGCACCTGAGAACAACAGCAACTCAGCCACCAAGTGGTAGGCCACATAAAATGACAGAGCGGGGTCAGCGCATGCTGAAGCATACAGTGTAGAGAGGTCGCCAACTGTCTGCAGAGTCAATAGCTAAAGACTTCCAAACTTCATGTGGCCTTCAGATTAGCACAACAACAATGCATAGAGAGCTTCATGGAATTGGTTTCCATGGCCGAGCAGCTGCATCCAAGCCTTACATCACCAGGTGCAATGCAAAGTGTCGGATGCTGTGGTCTAAAGCACTCTACGGCAGTTCCAGACGTGTTCTCTGGAGTGATGAATCCTGCTTCTGTCTGGCAATCCGATGGACGTGTCTGGGTTTGGTAGTTGCCAGGAGAATGGCACTTGCCTGATTGCATTGTGCCAAGTGTAAAGTTTGGTGGAGGGGGGATTATGGTGTGGGGTTGTTTTTCAGGCATGGGGTTTGGCCCTTTAGTTTCAGTGAAGGGAACTCTTAAGGCATCAGCATACCAAGACATTTTGGTCAATTTCATGCTCCCAACTTTGTGAGAACAGTTTGGGAATGGTCCCTTCCTGTTCCAACATGACTGCCAGTGCACAAAGCAAGGTCCATAAAGACATGGATGAGCGAGTTTGGGGTGGAGGAACTTGGCTGGCCTGCACAGAGCCCTGTCCTCAACCCGAAAGGACACCTTTGGTATGAATGAGTGGAGACTGCAAGCCAGGCCTTCTCGTCCGACATCAGTGCCTGACCTAACAAATGTGCTTCTGGAAGACTTGTCAAAAATTCACACAGACACCCTCCTAAACCTTGTGGACAGCCTTCCCAGAAGAGTTGAAGCTGTTATAGCTGCAAAGGGCGGACCAACTCAATATTGAACCCTACGGACTAAGACTGGGATGCCATTAAAGTTCATGTGTGTGTAAAGGCAGGCGTCCAAATACTTTTGGCAATATAGTGTATTTTATCAGTTCATGTATATGTTTATATACATCCATTTCTAATGGGTTTGGTGGCTGATGTGATCCTTTTTTTGTTTTTTTGTTGACCCTCCAATATATAGTTTCCAGTCACTGAGTTATATAGCTTCTGCCCTGTGGTATTGTTATTACATCTGGTTTAGAGTTTACTGTTTAGTTTCCGGTCACTGGAATGCAGGTGATTACTTGCGCAAGTGCGCTTCCGCCTGATGGATTTATAATCCGCGATGAACACCGTTGACCACGCCCCTGACGACAGGCTTTTTTTAAATGACAAAATGCGTTGGATAGAGCTATGGCATTGTCAGGGCTCCCGGGTGTGACCAGAGGTGTGTGACTGAAGCAGGGAAACGCAGACTTCAGATATGTTATAAACAATATAATTTATTAACACTAACAATACAAACATAAACGCAGTGCAATACTAAAACATAACACAGTGCAAACAAACCAAACCAACCACCCACAGATAACAGTACATACAGTGCAAGCGTCGTCAGGCAGGCCGGGTCAATATCAATCGGGCAGGTAGGTACAGGGGGAGCAAGCGGAGAATGGTCGGGGTCACAGGCCAGGTTCAGCAGGTAGCGGGCAGCGTGGGACAGAGGGTCAGGCAGAGGGATGGTCAGGGTCACAAGCCAGGGATCAGAACAGGAGAAGTCAGCAGAGGTCAGAATCAAGCAGGGTCAGCAACAAGACAGGAACGCAGGTTTACAAGATACAGGGCCCAGGAAAACACACACCAAGGCAGAGTCTGCAGTTCTGAATGTCTCTTAAATACACCAGTATAATTAGTTCCAGGTGTTTGACTGGCTGCAAGGTTGAGTCTCTGATTGCTGGGAGCACCCGCTGGCCAGCCCTGGTACTGCAGCTCATAAGGCAGGTGAGTCCCACTATTGCTGGCCAGTCCATTCCTGACAGTACCCCCCCCTCAAGGAGCGGCCTCAGGACGCTCCAAACAGTCCTAGCTGGGAAAAATGTTCCACCGCCCGGGTCTGGTAACTGGCGGGATATCAAAGACTGGCACACCGGGCAGGACTCCGGGCAGCGGCACACCGGGCAGGACTCCGGGCAGCGGCACACCGGGCTGGACTCCGGGCAGAGGCACTCCGGGCAGAGGCACTCCGGACAGAGGCACATCGTGCTGGACTCCGGGCAGAGGCACATCGGGCTGGACTCCGGGCAGAGGCACATCGGGCTGGACTCCGGGCAGAGGCACATCGGATTACCAGGCGAAGCAGCAGGCACCGGGCCACCGGGCGGAGCAGCAGGCACCGGGCCACCGGGCGGAGCAGCAGGCAGCGGGCCACCAGGCGGAGCAGCAGGCACCGGGCCCCCAGGCGGGGCGACAGGCATCGGGCCCCCCAGTGGGGCGACAGGCACCGGGCCACCGGGCGGAGCAGCAGGCAGCGGGCCACCAGGCGGAGCAGCAGGCACCGGGCCCCCAGGCGGGGCGACAGGCATCGGGCCCCCCAGTGGGGCGACAGGCATCGGGCCCCCAGGCGGAGCGGCGGGCACCGGGCCCCCAAGCGGAGCGGCGGGCGCCGGGCCCCCAGGAGGGGCGACCGGCATCGGACCCCCAGGCAGGGTGACAGGCATCGGGCCCCCAGGCGGAGCGGCGGGCGCCGGGCCCCCAGGAGGGGCGACAGGCATCGGGCCCCCAGGTGGGGCGACAGGCATCGGGCCCCCAGGCGGAGTGGCGGGCGCCGGACCCCCAGGCGGAGCGACAGGTCTCGGGCCCCCAGGCGGAGCGGCGGGCGCCGGACCCCCAGGCGGAGCGGCGGGCGCCGGACCCCCAGGCGGAGCAACAGGTCTCGGGCCCCCAGGCGGAGCGGCGGGCGCCGGACCCCCAGGTGGAGCGACAGGTTTCGGGCCCCCAGGCGGAGCGGCGGGCGCCGGACCCCCAGGCGGAGCGACAGGTCTCGGGCCCCCAGGCGGAGCGGCGGGCGCCGGACTCCCAGGCGGAGCGACAGGTCTCGGGCCCCCAGGCGGAGCGGCGGGCACTGAGTCACCAGGCACGACAGTGGGCTCCGAGTCAACTGGCAAGACTGCGGGCACCGAGTCAACTGGCAAGACTGCGGGCACCGAGCCAACTGGCGGAACAGCGGGCTTCGAGTCGTCTGGCAAGACTGCGGGCACCGAGTTGTCTGGCAAGACTGCGGGCACCGAGTCGTCTGGCAAGACTGCGGGCACCGAGTCGTCTGGCAAGACTGCGGGCACCGAGTCAACTGGCGGAACAGCGGGCATCAAGTCAACTGGCGGAACAGCGGGCTTCGAGTCGTCTGGCAAGACTGCGGGCACCGAGTCGTCTGGCAAGACTGCGGGCACCGAGTCGCCTGGCAAGACTGCGGGCACAGAGTCGTCTGGCGGAACAGCGGGCATCGAGTCGACTGGCGGAACAGCGGGCACCGAGTCGTCTGGCAAGACTGCGGGCACCGAATCACCAGGCACGACAGTGGGCTCTGACTCAATTGGCACGACAGCGGGCACCGGGTCATCAGGTACCGGATAGTCTGGCTCGACAGCGGGCATCGAGTCACCAGGTATGACAGCGGGCACTGGGTCACCAGGCATCAGGTCATTTGGCTTGCCAGCGGGCACCGCGTCATCTGGCAAGGCAGTGGGCACCGGGTCACCAGGCATTGGATCGTCTGGCTCGACAGCGGGCATCGGGTCACCAGGCATCTGGTCATTTAGCTCGCCAGTGGGCACCGCGTCATCTGGCAAGGCAGTGGGCACCGAGTCACCAGGTACGACAGCGGGCTCTGAGTCAATTGGCACGACAGCGGGCACTGGATCAGGTACCAGATCATCTGGATCAACAGCGGGCATCGAGTCAACTGGCCTAATAGGATCGTCAGGCTGGATCAGTTCATCATGCTGGGTAGAGGCATCAGGCTGAATGGAGGCATCCGGCTGAGTAGAGGCATCAGGCTGAGTAGAGGCTTCAGGCTGAGTAGAGGCTTCAGGCTGAGTAGAGGCATCAGGCTGAGTAGAGGCATCAGGCTGAGTAGAGGCATCAGGCTGCGTACAGGCATCAGGCCGAGTAGAGGCATCAGGCCGAGTAGAGGCATCAGGCTGAAGAGAGGCATCAGGCTGAAGAGAGGCATCAGGCTGTGTACAGGCATCAGGCTGAGTAGAGGATTCAGGCTGAGTAGAGGATTCAGGCTGAGTAGAGGCTTCAGGCTGAACCACGGAAGGCAGGTTCACAAGTTTGGATACTGGCAGGATGGTATTGGTTGGGAAGAATTTTCGCTTTTTTCTGGTTTTAACTACTGGAGCACTGCAAGTAAACGCAGGTCTGCAAACGAATGGGGCAGCTGGAGACAGAGAAGAGCTGGAGGATGGAACAGGGGAGGGAACAGTTGCTACAGAGGGCTTTTTTACAGGGTTAAAGGCAGGATAGGTGCAGCGAGTGGGAACAGGGTACTGACATGCGGTAGATAGCAGGGCAGGAGGAGCTGTTGGGAATGCAGGAATAGAGCTTTGAGGAGATAGATTAGAAGCAGGACTGGGTTTTTGTAGGATGACTGAGGCTGGGTGCAACAAGTCTGTCCATGTCTGCAGTATGGGTTGAACAAAGCTGAGCTTACACAAAGCCTGTCTGACTAAAGACTGCACTGCGTTTATACAATCCCTTAATACCTGTGGTGAACATGCAGCATAATGCTCCAAGAAGCAATCCACATCATCCTCTAATAACCATACCAGGGACTCTACCTGGTCGGCACTAAATGGCGGCAAAAATTAATCCCTGCATTCGGGGGAACCAGATGAAACCAACTCCGCACAAATCTGAATCAATGGCTGCACCTCAGAGAACTCTGTGCCCTGATCTACTAGAACATGAGCGAGCCGTATACATTCTAGCAGTTCATCCCGGGGATACTCCTTCAGAGTTTGATAAGCATACTCTCTGTCATCAAACACTAGCAGATATAAATACACAACCTCATCAAGATCCATCCTTCCCATCAACAAACCAAGATGGCTTCCCTGTGCAGCCACTTCTGGTCAGGATTGGCCTTGGTGTAATGTCAGGGCTCCCGGGTGTGACCAGAGGTATGTGACTGACGCAGGGAAACGCAAACTTCAGATATGTTATAAACAATATAATTTATTAACACTAACAATACAAACATAAACGCACTGCAATACTAAAACATAACACAGTGCAAACAAACCAAACCAACCACCCACAGATAACAGTACATACAGTGCAAGCGTCGTCAGGCAGGCCGGGTCAATATCAATCGGGCAGGTAGGTACAGGGGGAGCAAGCGGAGAATGGTCGGGGTCGCAGGCCAGGTTCAGCAGGTAGCGGGCAGCATGGGACAGAGGGTCAGGCAGAGGGATGGTCAGGGTCACAAGCCAGGCATCAGAACAGGAGAAGTCAGCAGAGGTCAGAATCAAGCAGGGTCAGCAACAAGACAGGAACAGGAACGCAGGTTTACAAGATACAGGGCCCAGGAAAACACACACCAAGGCAGAGTCTGCAGGTCTGAATGTCTCTTAAATACACCAGTATAATTAGTTCCAGGTGTTTGACTGGCTGCAAGGTTGAGTCTCTGATTGCTGGGAGCACCCGCTGGCCAGCCCTGGTACTGCAGCTCATAAGGAAGGTGAGTCCCACTATTGCTGGCCAGTCCATTCCTGACAGGCATAGATCGTGACCATCTTGCTGGTTGAAAACATCCTATGATATCCTATATGCTGAACATATTTCTTTGTAAGTGCAATACTTTTATTAAATACTGGCTTTTAGAAACTACTACACTATGAAGTAGTTTTGCTTTTCTTTGTTCATATTTATTTGAGAGCATCAGACCACCTTTTTGGTTCAATATCATACTTATACCTTGGATTAAGCTGCAGTGGAAAGGGGATCCCCAGCCATCAGTGTATACCATACGTGCTTTCTGACTGCTTGATTCGTGGTCATTATTTCTGGTAAGAGGCTGTGAATGTTGGCTGATGGTGGAGGATTCCTTCTTCATCAAGCAATTTTACCTCTTCTGGCACGAGCTTTGTGTGATTTCCAGTTGCACCATATGGACTTATTCTGAGGATTGCGCCTTATAACACTTGCACTTTATGTTCTGACATTTTAGTTATTGTCTTTGGGGATTTATCATCTTTTCAGATATTGAATATTTGGTAACTAGCCCTGCATCTTGTTATACATTAGTTATTGTTTGTTGCCCACATTCTTATTAGCTGCTTCTTACCAATCACGTTGCTCCTAGCACAGGTTGTTATTGTGTATAATGTCCTGTATATGGAATGCACAAATCTTGAATTTGAAGGCTGTATATATTTGTAAGGCAAGTTGGGGGCAGGGTCTACTCACCTGGCACATGGGGGTACCTCTTCTCCTGTTCATGCTCACCAATGCCCAGGATCAGGTGGGGCCACAGTCATGTGGATATAACATTAAGGCAGAACCCTGGCTTAGTCGTGAGCTGTACACCTTGTGCATATTCCTCCTGTGAAGCATTATATCCCATATTGCTACACACCTTGTCTACTAGAATGTAGCATTTAGAGACGGACACTGCTGAGCCTGTGTTCTGCTCCACCAGTCCAACTTTCCTTTGCCACCTAACTCCCAGTGACAGAATGGGATACTGCCATGCACTAAGCGTGGACTTCATGTGTGAGCTTAATTAACTGCCTACTCTTCCGTACCTGTGACTAGGTCCATGTGTATCTGTACCACCGGTTTGATCCCAATTGCTTTTGGGGCACTGTCCGCTAGGGAGGGAGTCAGCATTGACCCCTCACTACTGGAGGACCTCTCATCCATGCTTGGTACCACTCTCCATTGTCTGGCTGCTCTTACATTCCCACCAGTTCATGGTTACCCATAGCAACTACACACATCTCACCAATTTCTCTGCTGAGTTAACCTTTCGAGATGGCCTTCCATTCCTTTCTTTTGATCCCTGTATGTGCTTACAGGCTCTTTACTTCTAGATACACCATGCACCACCATGCACCCCTTTGCAGTAACTTCAGACCCAGCTTTTAACAGTTAACAAAAACTGTAACATAAAAACGTTTATATAATTTATGTTCAACTGGTAGAAAAACATACACACTTATGTTCAGTTACAGCCATGCCTACAGATGTTTCTCAGCACTTGGGAAAGTAACCAGAATTTGCATTTTCTGCATTTCATCCACAGGTTGTAGAAGGAAGCTGAAACAACTTACAAAAACGTGATCTTATAGGATTTCCAGTTTTGGTTTTGTAGATGTTTTTCAAGAAAACTTTTAAGCAGGTGCTTACAAGCATTGGAGTTGACAGGTTTTCCAGGCTACCCCGGTGGGAAAGGGTTAAGCCAGTCTGTGAATTTTCCATGGCATTTTCTGTGCTCTGCCCTCCTCCCCTTGGCAGAAGGCTCTTCTCAGGGATCTCTGCCATGGCCTGCATAGGAAGGAGTCGAGAGGAAAAGTCTGAAGATGTAACCACCAGCAACACACGGAGTGCCCTCTATGGAGGTTTGCTTGAGCCAGGACTTTTCCACATAATGGACTCTCACCTTGGGAAGGTATCCCCGGGCAGCTTGGGTCTAAAACTGTTAGTGCACTGTTGGACTGTGACACTGAGTGTGTTCAGTAAAGTTTTGTTAACTAGCAGTTTTTGCCCAACTAACTAGACCCAAGCTGCCCGGGGATACCTCCCCAAGGTGAGAGTCCATTATGTGGAAACGTTCTGGCTCAAGCAAACCTCCATAGAGGGCACTCTGTGCATTGCTGGTGGTTATATCTTCAGGCTTTGCCTCTTGACTCCTTCCCATGCAGGCCATGGCAGAGATCCCTGAGAAGAGTCTTCCATCAGGGGAAGGAGGGCAGAGCCCAGAAAATGCCATGGAAAATGCACAGACCAGCTTAACCCCTTCCCACCTGGGCAGCCTGTAAAACTTGTCAACTCCAATGCTTGTAAGCACCTGCTTAAAAGTTTTCTTGAAAAAAATCTACGAAACTAAAACTGGAAATCCTATAAGATCCTGTTTTTGTAAGTTGTTTCAGCTTCCTTCTACAACCTGTGGATGAAATGCATAAAATGCAAATTCTGGTTACTTTCTGGAGTGTTGAGAAACATCTGTATGCATGGCTGTAACTGAACATAAGTGTGTATGTTTTTCTACCAGTTGAACATAAAGGATATAAACGCATTTACGTTACAGTTTACATTTGTCTGGGATAAGATAAACCTTGCAAATTTTATGTATCAGTCTCCTGCACATGTTAATTATCAGGAGAGGCAGGTTTTCTGAACACATAATTCATTATTAATTTTATTAGAATTCGGGAATCGGAAAACAACAGATGAACAAGCTCTTTGGGGAGTATTTAATTGAAAAATGGATGTGCTGATGTAAAAGGAGCATGCACACGGTAAAGGAAACTGCAGAGTGTTTGCTCTATTTACTCTATGTTAGTGTTCTGGTTGTAATGTTTAAAGTTGAATCCCAGGTATGGTATACTTTTACATAGTTACCGTACATTGGTATACACTATACCTTGCTGATGCCCTTAGAAGCTGGAAATCAAAGAAGTGAACAAAACTTCTCCAGTGGCATCACTATGGGGGTGTGGACCGTAGACGGGCAACACCATCAAGTAGGTATATATATATATATATATATATATACAGTGGGGATCGAAAGTTTGGGCACCCCAGCTAAAAATTTGTATTATTGTGCATAAAGAAGCCAAGGAAAGATGGGAAAAATCTCCAAAAGGCATCAAATTACAGATTAGACATTCTTATAATATGTCAACAAAAGTTAGATTTTATTTCCATCATTTACACTTTCAAAATAACAGAAAACAAAAAAATGGCGTCTGCAAAAGTTTGGGCACCCTGCAGAATTTATAGCATGCACTGCCCCCTTTGCCAAGCTGAGACCTGCCAGTGTCATGGATTGTTCTCAATCATCGTCTGGGAAGACCAGGTGATGTCAATCTCAAAGGTTTAAAATGCCCAGACTCATCTGACCTTGCCCCAACAATCAGCACCATGGGTTCTTCTAAGCAGTTGTCTAGAAAACTGAAACTGAAAATAGTTGACGCTAACAAAGCTGGAGAAGGATATAAGAAGATAGCAAAGCGTTTTCAGATGTCAATATCCTCTGTTCGGAATGTAATTAAGAAATGGCAGTCATCAGGAACAGTGGAAGTTAAAGCAAGATCTGGAAGACCAAGAAAAATATCAGACAGAACAGCTCGCAGGATTGTGAGAAAAACAATTCAAAACCCACGTTTGACTGCACGATCCCTCCAGAAAGATCTGGCAGACACTGGAGTTGGTACACTATTCCACTATAAAGAGATACTTGTACAAATATGGTCTTCATGGAAGAGTCATCAGAAGAAAACCTCTTCTACGTCCTCACCGCAAAAATCATCGTTTGAACTTTGCAAATGAACATATAGACAAGCCTGATGCATTTTGGAAACAAGTTCTGTGGACCGATGAGGTTAAAATTGAACTTTTTGGCCGGAATGAGCAAAGGTACGTTTGGAGAAGAAGGGGCACAGAATTTAATGAAAAGAACCTCTGTCCAACTGTTAAGCATGGGGTTGCATCAATCATGCTTTGGGGTTGTGTTGCAGCCAGTGGCACAGGGAACATCTCACGAGTAGAAGGAAAAATGGATTCAATAAAATTTCAGCAAATTTTGGATGGTAACTTGATGCCATCTGTGAAAAAGCTGAAGTTAAAGAGAGGATGGCTTCTACAAATGGATAATGATCCTAAACACACCTCAAAATCCACGGGGGATTACATCAAGAGGCATAAACTGAAGGTTTTGCCATGGCCTTCACAATCTCCTGACCTCAACATAATTGAAACTCTATGAATAGACCTTAAAAGAGCAGTGCGTGACAGACAGCCCAGAAATCTCAAAGAACTGGAAGACTTTTGTAAGGAAGAATGGGCAAAGATACCTCAAACAAGAATTGAAAGACTCTTGGCTGGCTACAAAAAGCGTTTACAAGCTGTGATACTTGCCAAAGGGGGCAGTACAAGATATTAACTCTGCAGGGTGCCCAAACTTTTGCAAACCCCATTTTTTTGTTTTCTGTTATTTTGAAAGTGTAAATGATGGAAATAAAATCTAACTTTTGTTGACATATTATAAGAATTTCTAATCTGTAATTTGATGCCTTTTGGAGATTTTTCCATCTTTCCTTGGCTTCTTTATGCACATTAATACAACTTTTTAGCTGGGGTGCCCAAACTTTCGATCCCCACTGTATATACATGAATGGCCCCTTGTATATGTGTATATATATATATCCCTATATATCCCTATATATACTTTATCTCTGTACACCCCGCCTCCCCCCATTGCAGGATAAGTCCATCTATCTCTCCCTCCTGTACTTAGTGACGTCATGATGCAGCATATGCTGTCCAGTTGTCCTGGTAACAGGTGGTTATTTACTAGCCAGCAGGACGGAGTGGTGGCGGCCACCTGGGGGAGGGGGTGCTGGGGATTTGTATGCAATATGAGATTGTGGGGTTCAGGGGAAATAAAACTGAAGGGGAGAGGGGAGACTGCAGAGGAATTATAATTATGTTGGGGAGGGTAATCATAATTGAAAGGGGGGGAGGTGCAGGGAAATTATAATTGTGGGGAAGGGTAAATATAATTGAATTGGGGGTGGCTGCAGGAGAATTATAATTGAAAGGAGGGAGATTAAGATTTGGGGGGCTGCAGGAGAATTATAATTGTGTGTGGGAGGGGGTGAATATAATTGAGGGTGGGGGGGGGGGGCTGGAGGGGATTTATATGTAACAGAGGAGGATATGTGAGGTGTTAAAATAGGGGGTCTGACAGGCCAGGGGAATGTTGGGTAATTATAGTGGGATGGGGGAAGAATTACAGGGTCATTTTAATGTGGCAGGGCAGGGGGAAGTATTATGGATAATTATAGTAGTGGAGTGGGGGATTTATGATGGGGGGTATGTAATTGTAATGTGGGAAACACTCCAAGGTAATTATAATGGGGGGGGGATTGTGGGGTAATTATTATTATACAGGATTTATATACAGTAGCTCCAACAGTTTGCTCAGCGCTTTACAATATAAAGAGGGAAAGGAAGGCCCTGCTCCTTGGAGCTAATTAGAAGTGTGTGTGTGTGTGTGTATGGGGGGGGGGGCAAAGTAATTAGATGTAATGTGGGGTAGTTATAATTGGGGAGGGGGTCCAGGGTATTTATAATGGAGGAGGGGAGGTTGCAAGGTAATTATAATTGTGGGGGGGGGGGGATATTGCACGAAGATTATATGTAACAGAGCAGGATGTCTGAGGTAATCATAATAGAGCAGGGTGTGGGGGTGACACCATGTTTTACCATGCCAGGTCACACCATATGTGAACATAGGAGGTCGGCTGCTCAGTGCAGGCGCCATTCAGAGAATGCTTTGCATTTTCTGAATGAATGCATGAAAACAGAGACGTCCCTAGGGTAGGTGTCACCCAGTGCGGTAACACTTGGTGACACCCCCTCCGACGATCCCCGCAGAATAAATTGGATCTGCGGAGTGGGTCCGGTGTCACCCCTTGCGGTCAGTGTCACCCATTGCGGACTGCACCCCCGCACCTGCCTCGGGACGCCACTGCATGAAAGCATTCTTTGATTGGAAGAGGTGGAGATTGAGATGTCACTTGTTCAATCAGAGATAACTTTGCACCGATTCAAAAAATGCAAAGCATTCTCTGAATGGCGCCCACTCCTAGTAACCGACCTCCTATGTTCACAATGCAGTAGGGCAGTTGCTCAGCACAAGACCGAGAAGAAAGTAGAGATCACTGGAGTAGCGGTGTCTACCTCAGTGATCCCAGCTTCCAGGGGCATCAGTCAGGTATGATATATACTGTACATAGTTACATTGATCCAAGCTGGACCAATGTCACTACCGTATGTATAAATATACCATCACTGAACTTTATCTTTAACTTAAAGCTGAACTTCAGGCAAACAGCTTAACACACAGATGAAATACATGTATGGGAGCTGTTGTACCTGCCAAAGGATTTGTACACATGTTCAGCCAGTTCTGAGATTTACGCAGCTCTGCCACACTGCACAACCTGATTTTTTCACTGCTGCAGTGTCAGAACTTTTATTAAAAAAATATATATATTTTATTATTTTTAATTTTGAACTATAAGAATTTTCTAACCGAGACATGGGTCCTGTTAATATTTAACCAGCACAGGGAGAAGAAACTGTGGTGGAGGTATTAGATCAACAAGCTGTCTTACAGAATAAATTCTCTAGACAATGGAGTTTCTGTTAGCTATACACACCTGAGACTTAGGAAAAGGCTTCTTAGTGTTTTAAAAATGGACTCTGTTTGACAAATGGGGATCGGAAAAACAATACACACACTATATTGCCAAAAGTATTGGTATTCCTGCCTTACATGCTCATGACTTTTAACGGCATCCCAGTCTTAGTCTGTAGGGTTCAATATTGAGTTGGCCCCGCCCTTTGCAGATATAACAGCTTCAACTCTTCTGGGAAGGCTATTGTATTATGAAGTGAAAAATGCTGCGCTACATGAAACAATGACACAATCCTTATATAACTAAAAAACAAAGTGAAAAAATATAAAAAATATATATATAGAAGAGAAAATAGTTGAAAAAAATATTAATATTGAAATAAAAAAAATTATATATATATATAAAACAAAAAACACACAAAAAATAAAAAATAATATTTGAAAATATGAATCAAACAAAAGTCATTCAAAAACTCAAGTTCAATCAATAAAGTGTTCTTGGGTGAACCCTCCTTTGGATAACAAAAAATATGTGCATCTGTCATAAATTCCCATGCAAAGATATCCTCCACTATATATCTGCTCACCTTACGCAGTGTGACCTCATATTATTTGATGCTACGTTCTAACTGCACTTTTGGTCCCATATGGACTCAGAAGATCAGCTTGCTGAATGAAGACTCCAAAGTAAGCTCCCTCCTGATAAGCGTCTTTGTATCAGCCGTATTCCTCATTAAACAGAACTCAACATAATGCTTTATCCTTTTAAACTTTTATTCATCAATTAAATATAAGAAATACACTCACATTCCGGAGGTGTATTGTGCACCAGGTATGATGAACATCCAGTGATGTTCTCCACGCTGCATATCCCCTTGATACAGTCATGTGACTAGTGATGAAACGCGAAGGAGTGTGCGGATGACATCACGGCATTACCGTTCTTCGGGACAGCGGTTGTGCACATCCAGTGATGTCCTCCCCGCCGCATATCCCCTTGATACAGTCATGTGACTAGTGATGAAATGCGAAGGAGTGTGCGGATGACATCACGGCGTTACCATCCATCGGGCACAGTGGTTGTAGTACTCTGTACACGGCTCTTGGAACGACATTACAGCAGGCAATAGCATTCACTAAGTGGGCCCGTGCTTTGCCTTGCATTGCAATACATATGGTGTCTGTTTCTGCATGTACAGGACTCTGCTGCTGAGATGATACTGCCATCTTGTGTCTAATCAGTACATCACTGGATGTTCATCATACCTGGTGCACAATGCACCTCCGGAACGTCAAAGTATTTCTTATGTTTAATTGATGAATAAAAGTTTAAAAGGAAAAAGCACTATGTTGAGTTCTTTTTAATGAGGAATACGGCTGATACAAAGACGCTTATCAGGAGGGAGTTTACTTTGGAGTCTTCATTCAGCAAGATGATCTTCTGAGTCCATATGGGACCAAAAGTGCAGTTAGACCATAACATTGTATAATATGAGGTCACACTGCATGAGGTGAGCAGATATATGGTGGAGGATGTCTTTGCACGGGAATTTCTGACAGA
Source organism: Staurois parvus (assembly GCF_062004578.1). Classification (NCBI taxonomy): domain Eukaryota; kingdom Metazoa; phylum Chordata; class Amphibia; order Anura; family Ranidae; genus Staurois; species Staurois parvus. Next base: position 6,215,217 of record NW_028317847.1, on the reverse strand, counting down.
TGCATATATTTTTCATTATCCAAAGAACGGTTCACTGAAGAACACTTTTTTGATTGAACTTGAGTTTTTGAATGACTTTGACAAAGAAATGATCAGTCTAAAAATTGAATGGTAGGTGTATTGTAACACTGAGACAGAATAGCAACAAAAAAATCAAAAGAAATGCATGTCTAACAAATTATGCACTGATTAGCATGTTCATGAGGGAAATACGTATTTGATCCCCTATCATTCAGCAGGGTTTCTGGCTATCAGGTGTCTTTCATACAGGTAACAAGCTGAGAATAGAAGCAGTCTCTTAAAGGGAGTGCTGCTAATCTAATTTTGTTACCTGTATAAAAGACACCTGTCCACGGGAGCAATCAAACAATCAGATTCCAAGCTCTCCACCATGGCAAAGACCAAAGAGCTGTCCAAGATTGTCAGGGACAAGATTGTAGACCTACACAAGGCTGGACTGGACTACCAAACTATCACCAATCAGCTTGGTGAGAAGGTGACAACAGTTGGTGCAATCATTCGCAAATGGAATACAAAATAACTGTCAGTCTCCCTAGGTCTGGTGCACCATGCAAGATCTCATTGGAGTGTCAATGATCATGAGAAAAGTGAGGAATTATCCCAGAACTACACATGAGGATGTTGTCAATGATCTCCAGGCAGCTGGGACCACAGTCACCAAGAAAACTATTGGTAACACACTACGCCGACAAGGATTGAAATCCTGCAGTGCCCGCAAGGTCCCTCTACTCAAGAAAGCACATGTCCAGGCCTGTCTGATGTTTTCCACTGAACATCTGAATGATGCAGAGGAGGACTGGTTGAAAGTGTTGTGGTCAGATGAGACCAAAATCAAGCTCTTTGACATCAATTCAACTCACCGTGTTTGGAGGAGGAGGAATGCTGCCTATTACCCCAATAACACCATCCCAGCTATCAAACATGGTGGTGGAAGCATTCTGCTTTGGGGGTGTTTTTCTGTTAAGGGGACAGGACAACTGCACCTCATCAAAGGGACGATGGAATGGGCAACGCACTTTCAAATCTTGAGAACCTTCTTTCCTCAGCCAGGGCATTGAAAATGGGTCGCGGATGGGTGTTCCAGCATGACCCAAAACACACGGCCAAGGCAACAAAGGAGTGGCTCAAGAAGAAGCACATTATGGTCCTGGAGTGGCCTAGCCAGTCTCCAGACCTTAATCAGATTGAAAATCTGTGGAGGGAGCTGAAAGTTTGAGTTGCCAAAACATCAGCCACCAAACCTTAATGACTTGGAGAGGATCTGCCAAGAGGAGTGGGCCAAAATCCCTCCTTAGATGTGTGCAAACCTTGTGGCCAACTACAGGAAACGTCTGACCTCGGTGATTGCCAACAAGGGATTTGCCACCAAGTACTAAGTCATGTTTTGTGAAGGGGATCAAATACTTATTTCCCTCATGAACATGCAAATCAGTGCATCATTTGTTAGACATGCATTTCTTTTGAATTTGTGTTGCTATTCTGTCTTTCAGTGTTACAATACACCGAACATTCAATTTTTAGACTGATCATTTGTTTGTGAGTGGGCAAACATTCATACTTATTTCCTTCACTGTGTATATATCTACTGTATATATCTATATCTATATATTTTTTTTTATTTCAATATTAATACTTTTTTCAACTATTTTATCTTCTATATATATATTTTTTTATTTTTTCACTTCACAATATGATTGTATAATTTGCCCCACTGAAACATGGGTTGTGTGCACTAGCGGCTACATATTTATACGTTTAATTTAAATTTTTGTTTTGTTTTCATTTCACCGTAGTTAACGCTTGAGTTATTCTATTTATTTTGGATTTCTTCTGGGAAGGTTGTCCACAAGGTTTAGGAGTCTGTCTATGAGAAGGTTGGACCATTCTTCCAGAAGCACATTTGTGAGGTCAGGCACTGATGTCGGACGAGAAGGCCTGGCTCGCAGTCTCCGCTCTAATTCATCCCAAAGGTGTTCTATCAGGTTGAGATCAGGGCACATCAAGTTCCTCCACCCCAAACTCGCTCACCCATGTCTTTATGGACCTTTCTTTGTGCACTGGTGTGCAGTCATGTTGGAACAGGAAGGGTCTATCCCCAAACTGTTCCCTCAAAGTTGGGAGCATGAAATTGTCCAAAATGTCTTGGTATGCTGATGCCTTAAGAGTTCCCTTCACTGGAACTAAGGGGCCAAGCCCAACCCCTGAAAAACAACCCCACACCATAATCCCCTCTCCACCAAACTTTACACTTGGCACAATGCAGTCAGGCTAGTACTGTTCTCCTGGCAACCGCCAAACCCAGACATGTCCATCGGATTGCCAGACAGAGAAGCATGATTGGTCACTCCAGAGAACACGTCTCCATTGCTCTAGAGTCCAGTGGTGGCGTGCTTTACACCACTACATCCGACACTTTTCATTGCACTTGGTGATGTAAGGCTTGGGTGCAGCTGCTCAGCCATGGAAACCCATTCCATGAAGCTCTCTACACACTGTTGTTGTGCTAATCTGAAGGCCACATGAAGTTTGGAAGTCTTTAGCTATTGACTCTCCAGACAGTTGGTGACTTGTGTACATTGTTGTTCACATTGTTGTGTTTTTTTCTTGACAAGCTTTTTGTATTTAAGTCAATGTTTCACTTAAGTCACTCTCTGTATTTGTGTAGTTATAATTGATAAAATATGGGCATTTACACAATTATTATGATGATATTTTGGTGAACTGAGCTGGGTTGATCACAACACAATACTATTATTATTGTTATACAGGATTTATATGTTGCCAACAGTTTGCTCAGCGCTTTACAATACTGTATAACGGGAGACAGTACAGCAACAATACAGTTCAACACAAGAGGGTTAGGAGGGCCCTGCTCCTCAGAGCTTACAATCTAAGAATACTACAATCTCTTATTATAGATAGTATATCTTTTACGGTGTTTGCAAGCTCACCCTTTTCATTTCTTTAATTTTTTTGTATTGTTTTGCACATTTTTACTTTTTGCACAGGTGCGAGGTTTCGTTAAATAGAGAACATTAAACTTACTGGCACCTGAAATTCACATTTGTGCAGTTTGTCATTCTATCAGAGCATTTTGAAATGGTGGGCAGAATAGCGCCGATTTTGTCTGTGATTCAAAACACTCATATGTGAGCAGAGCCTGTTCACAAGTAAGCTGTGTGGGAAAATTACACAGATGAGTTTTGGAACTGGCTATATTTTCAAATTGTTTATAACTTAAATTGATTCCATGGATTATCTATTGACCCCATGACACTGTCATGTCATACCAACATATCTATGCAAGGGATCGTATTTCCTCACAAAAGACTGTTTACAAGCTAGTGGGTTATAAATTATTTTTTCCAAACAAAATATCTATAATTATCTTGGACCTATTTATAAATCTAGGACTTTAGATGGTAACACAACCTTGCAATGTATCTATGTTGATCAGATACAAAATTTGCTATCCTTGCAAGATTCTCCATCCCCAGAAAAGGGGTTCTTAATATTACTAGAGTTTGTTCATTGATAATCAATATTGTTAGCAAATGTGTTTTGTGATGCAACTATATTCAAATAATAGTTTAAAGTGTGCAAATATTTTTCATTTATTTCAATTGCTATCTGAACATACAACTCCGTGTAGAAAAATGTTTCCATTTAAAGACTGCTGCCCAGGGCTGCTGTTAGAAACCACAGAGCCCCATATGGCCAATCTGACAGCCCCTCCCCCCCCATCTGTTTACTATGCTTATGAATGAACACAGCGATTTACTGGTACATCACTTGTGTTCATTCAGGAAAGGAAGGGGCTGGTAAATGTGACACCTTACCTGACCCTTCCCTCACTCTCCATCCTGAAGGATGCTATTGTGTGCTTGAAGCTTCTGGTGGGAAGGAAAAGAGGGAAACCGGCATCAGTGCCAGAGTGGGAGTACATAGGGGGGGCCTGGGCAGCAGGGGGAAACATATGGCACACAGGGAGGGTGATGGGTGCAACAGAGGAGCAATTACTGGAACCGATCCCCTGTATGGCTCTCTCTGAAGCAGCTGCAAGGCAACAGGAATGAGAAGAGAAAAAGCCAGCTTTCAGCTGCTTCGGAGAGAGCCATACAGGGGATCGGTTCCAGTAACTGCCCCTCCCCCCGTGCCGATCACCCTCCCTGCCCACATCTGATTCACCCGGCTGCCTGACCACCCTGCTGGCTTGGGCCCCATACAGGAGGCTGGTGGTGCCCCCTTATCCAAAGCCCTACTGCTGCCACCAATTAGAAAATCACCAGACTCTCCAAGGTGACTGCATATTTTCGATAAAACTGACATAGTGTAGCCATATAGGAAAAGATAACATTTCTTATGTAAGTGTTCATCACTAGAAAATTCATTAAGGCTGCTTTCACATTGAGGAGTTTTTGAAGTGTTTTTGCATTAAAAAAGTGCCTGAAAAGCTCAAGAAAAATGCTTCCCTATGTATGTGAATGTATATCTATGTATATTTTCATACTGAGGCGTTGCGCTTGAGGTGCGGTGTAAAAACTCTGGCTTGCAGCATCTTTGGTGCATGTTTGGTGAGTTAAAAAAAAAAAGCCCCAAAAACGCCTCTTCCCACTGAAATCAATGGAAAACGCCTAAAAAGCATTTGAAAAGTGCCTCAAAAATGCCTCTGAGAAGCAATTTTGTTGCAGTTTTTTAGGCCTTTAGAAAATGCTCAGAGCATTATCCAAACCCACCAATCATAGAGAAGGTTACACCTTCTATACCAGGTTTATCATAGTTTTATGAGTGTATTGACTGGCCAGTGACTAAAATAGCAAGTCAGGTGACAGACCCACTCAACCTCAACAGACACCATTAAAGGAGACCAGATCATCACCCATCACCAGACTTCACCTCCTGTCACGTACCTGGTTGGGGAGCCTGACGTGGAGAGAGAGTGTCCTCTTACAACTCCCGCTCGGAGCCCCTGAAAGTGGGAACAAGGGTGCAGAGCCAGGAGTGGCAGGAGTAGATCTTGAAGCTGGCGGCAGCTAGCTGGGGACCCTGGAGATCCGGACACAAGCCAGGTGCGGGTGCAGGAACGTAGGTGCAGCAGCAAGCATGTGTGGCGGCAGTCAGGATGCGGATTTGGGACCCGGCACCGGTGCGTGGATGCAGTGGCAGACAGGTATGGCGGTGATCCGGATGCAGGCCAGATGCTACTGCAGTGGCAGGTGAGTATGGTAGCCGGCAAGATGCAGGTCAAGTGTGGGTGCAGGCAGGATAATGTAGCAGAGTCAGGCAAGCCGGGTCAGTATCAAGCGGGCAGGTAAGTACAAAAGGAGCAGGCAAGTGAATGGTCAGGGATAGCCGGGGTCAGTGCAGGCAGAGTTCTTTCTTAGTCAGGTAATGCAGAATATAGCTACCAGGATCAGGAATATATGCAGGAACGTTGTAGACCAGAAGGCAATGATTTTACTACTAAGCAGGTTTAAATACCCGCCTGACGTGACGTGTGCGCTTACTGCGCATGCATGAGTTTTCCTCGCTACTGCGCATGCGCGGCTGCACGCTCCCGTGCCTGCGCACTCGCACCACCGCGACTCCAGGGGATCTGCACAGCTGCACGGCGACAGGATCCCTGAGACCGCCCCATCTAGATCTGACACCTCACTGAAGTCAGGGCACACAGCTCCAGCCTAAGTATATGCCATTTTGACTGACTCCACCCAGTAGTCAGCAGCCATTTTAGGAGAGTCTGGCCAAATAGCCATTTTAAAGGGTAACTATATTTTCCATTATTATTATAAATTTTTCTGTGTATAAGTATTTTATGATAGTTAATTTGCTACCCCATTAAGTCTCCTAACGCCCAAAAATTTGGTCATTTTAATTTGCCCTAATTGGCATAACTTTTGACGAGCTTCACCCAGCAATTCCACTGCAGTAGGTGCATGGGTCAAGTTAGTCAACCATAGATTTTTATCTTTTAAAATATATCCAGTCAGTTAAGATATGTAGGGAAGGGGAATATCATTATTGTATTCAATCTCATAGGTATATACTTTACGGTAACAAATACGTTTTGAATTTCATTGCAAAATATAGTGTCTGTGCAAATCTATTACTCAAACTATTAGTCGCAGTTGTAAGTGACTCATTGTAAATAAATATTAATTCATTGATAGCCTCAGATCTTGTTGGGCTATTTAAAGAATTCAGCTTGGCAAATTAACTCAAAATAATTAATTTAGTTAGGTAAATTATTTTTTATAAATTAATTTTGTATTGAAGGCACTGTGGTTCGATATATTTAGCTGACTAAATTAATCGTTCAGGAGTTCCCTGACAGAAGTTAAACAATACAGCTATGCAAGGAAATAATAGGTATATGGTATCTGCAGACCAAAAGTCCATAGAGTCTTAACTGTGGTAGAATGAAGCAGACTCTAAATTGAAGGAAACAGAGGAAGAAACACAGCGCCTCTAAGTGTAGACTGTGATGCAAATTGAATGGTTAAAAAGTAAGTAGGCAACTGACATGTTCATTGATAAATAACAGGGTCATCATAAACCAAGTGGGATGCATTTCTGAGCATGCGCAAGGTCCGACATAGACCAGCGCTCTCCTTTCTCACCGCTCGGAATCCCATAAGCGAGCCACCACAGCAGAGTACATCCCAGCGATCTCCTCCACCTTCAGTGGTCCCCACCGTTCTACTGTGATACATTCCACTACGGCTTACCATCTTGGCGATGAGGCAGACTGAACATCTATATTTATGATGAGCCTGTTATTTATCAATGAACATGTGTGTTGCCTACTTATTTTTTAACCATTAAATTTGCATCACAGTCTACACTTAGAGGCGCTCTTTCTTCCTCTCTTTCCTCCACATTAAAGCAATACAGCTAAGCCACCCTCTGGCACCCAGCCTGTGATTGGACAATGAAGGAACAGCAGTGGCACACTGGTCAGGTCATCTAAATTAACAGCCAACCTGTCTTAAACACTATTAAAAACTATTTAAGTTGTTAATTTAATATATTTGCAAATCTATGTGGAAGCCACACTGCCCCATCAAAGCCCCTCTGTATAGTGTGGTTCCAACTTTAATCCTTCAACGCTTTCATCCTGGAGCATACTCAGCCATATATAATAATGGAAGGTTTGCCTGGAGGTATGTAAATCCCCCTTAAAGAAGAATTCCTGGTATGATATATTTTTACACAATTACATTGATCCAGCTTTGACCAATGTAACTCTCTCTCTCTCTATATATATATATATATACACACAGTATATATTGCCAAAAGTATTGGGACACCACTCCAAATTATTGGATTCAGGTGTTCCAATCACCTCCATGGCCACAGGTGTATAAAATCAAGCACCTAGGCATGCAGACTGCTTCTACAAAGATTTGTGAAAGAATGGGTCACTCTCAGGAGATCAGTGAATTCAAGCGTGGTACCATGATAGGTTGTCACCTGAGCAATAAGTCCATCTATGAAATTTCCTTGCTACTAAATATTCCACGCACAACTGTTTGTGGCATTATAACAAAGTGGATGCAACTGGGAACAACATTAACTCATTGTAGGCCACATAAAATGACAGAGCAGGGTCAGTACATGCTGAAGTCACCAACTGTCTGCAGAGTCAATAGCTAAAGACCCCCTACCTTTGTGTAGCCTTCAGATAAGCACAACAGTGCATAGAGATCTTCATGGAATGGGTTTCCATGGCCAAGCAGCTGCATCCAAACCTTACATCACCAAGTGCAATGTAAAGCGTCAGATGCAGTGGTGTAAAGTACGCCACCACTGGACTCTAGAGCAGTGAAGACGTGTTCTCTGGAGTGACAAATCACGCTTCTCTATCTGGCAATCCGATGGATGTGTCTGGGTTTGGCAGTTACCAGGAGAACAATACTTGCTTGACTGCATTGTGCCAAGTTTAAAGTTTGGTGGAGGGGGGATTATGGTGTGGGGTTGTTTTTCAGAGGTTGGGCTTGGGCCCTTAGTTCCAGTGAAGGGAACTCTAAAGGCGTCAGCATACCAAGACATTTTGGACAATTTCATGCTCCCAACTTTGTGGGAACCATTTGGGGATGTCCCCTTCCTGTTCCAACATGACTGCACACCAGTGCACAAAGCAAGGTCCATAAAGACATGGATGAACGAGTTTGGGGTGGAGGAACTTGACTGACCTTAACCCGAAAGAGCACCTTTGGGATGAATTAGTGTGGAGACTGTAAGCCAGGCCTTCTCATCTGACATCAGTGCCTGACCTCACAAATGCACTTCTGGAAGAATGGTCAAACCTTCCCATAGACACCCTTCTAAACCTTGTGGACAGCCTTCCCAGAAGAGTTGAAGCTGTTATAGCTGCAAAGGGTGGGCCAACTCAATATTGAACCCTACAGATTACGACTGGGATGCCATAAATATGTATGTGCGTGTAAAGGCAGGCGTCCCAATACTTTGGCAATATAGTGTGTGTGTATATATATATATATATATATATATATATATATATATATATTATATTGAGTGCTCAGCATAAATGAGTATACCCCAACATATTTGTCAGAAAATGTTTCCTTTTCTTTCAGAATCAACGTTTTCTATGGGAAACTATAATGCAAAATACTTCCACAAACGTGGGCCATTGATTGCAAACAAGATTTGTTAATTTGCACACACAAAAAGTATTTTTCCTATTAAATTCATTCAAGACCATGTTGCAAAAATGAATACACTCCAATGAAAGTCTTAGGTGCAAAGCTAAATTTTAGACAACAAAATTCTAATTAACATGAATTCAACTACAGGTGAGTCTACTTATTCATTAAACAGGTGTACAGCAGACAGTTGATTATAAAAGCACATTACTCAACAAAGAAAACCCCTCCCATTTCATGCTGTCAGTAATGGCACCACATGGAAAAGAAATGTCACAAGGCCTGAGAAAGAAAACAGTTTCTTTACACCAGAAAGGTGAAGGCATAAGAAGATCAGCAAAGCTTTACTTATCAGCCAGAACTGGGTGAAAGTGATTCAGTGGCCAAGTATGTCTCCTGATCTGAACCCAATCGAACACCTATGTGGAATTCTGAAGAGACAAGTTGATCATCGCTCTCCTTCCAGCATCCAGGATCTAAAAGAGGTTGCTCTTGAAGAATGGATTAAGATAGATGTTGCAATATGTCGCCAAATTGTTCATTCCATGCCTAGAAGACTTGGTGCTGTCCTTACAAATCATGGAGGTCATACAAAATACTGTACTGCTGTGGGGTGTATTCATTTTTGCATCAACTAATTTGAGTAAAACCGAAGCTTTTGTAATCTAAGTTACTGTATATTATTCAACTTAAGTTCATGTAATGAGCTAAACAGATGTTCTTAAAACTCAGTCTTGTCAAAATTTTGGAAATTGTTCTTGTGTTCATTGAGATATTGATTACAATATTAATTTTCAAATGGGGTGTACTCATGATGTCGTTAGGGAGGAGTGGAAGAGGAGCGGAAAAGGACTCCAGTGGCAACCTGTAAAGTTCTGGTGAACCCAAGGGTTAAGGCAGTGCTGAAAAATAATGGTGGCCACACAAAATATTGACACTTTGGGCCCAATTTGGACATTGTCACTTAGGGATGTACTCACTTTTGCTGCCAGAGGTTTAGACATTAATGGCTGTGTGTTGAGTTATTTTGAGGGGACAGCAAATTTACATGTTATACAAGCTGTACACTGACTACGTCACATTGTAGCAAAGTGTCATTTCTTCAGTGTTGTCACATGAAAAGATAGAATAAAATATTTACAAAAATGTGAGGGGTGTACTCACTTCTGTGAGATACTGTATATATATATACCATACCTGACTGATGTGGAGTAGAAGGGCGATGATGTCGCCCTCTCCACCATATGCCAATTCTCTGAATGGCACCCATGTCAAGTGGCTGACCACCTGTATTCACAATGCACCAGGCCGGGCGCTCAGCATGGAACCCAGAAGCAAGCATGCTCCAGCTCCTTTTGTGCAGGAGCTATTCTACCAGGGGGGAGGAAGCAGAGAGACAGCCAGACAGCTGGAAGCAGATGTGAGGGGAGGAGAAGGGGTGGTTGGACAGGAGGAGCTGTAATAAAGATTACAGAACTCCTGCGCTACTCTGGTGGGAGATGGGGGGAATGGGGGGGGGGATTTTTACTTATATGTATATTTGTTCTCTCATCATGTCAGCATGCACCCTTGAAGATTGGTACAATCACCAGGTGGAGAGGGGGTTATCTGAATTTGCACCATTGAATAGGTACAAATAATAAGTTATAGGCAGTAATAGCAGCAGCACTACATATGTTGCAGGCCAGGCAGTTCTTCAGGCAGAGAAAATGTTTATCAGCAAGGAGCAGGGGCGGACTGACCGTTTGGAAACTCGGGTACTGCCCGAGGGCCCGGAGTCAGTAGGGGGCCCCAGGAGATGCCCCTGGTACCTTTTTCATAGGCTTTTTTGAGTTTGGGCAAGGACACAGGGGCCCCATGATCCCCTATTGCCCGGGGGCCCCATGAGTTGTCAGTCCGCCCCTGGCAAGGAGTTTTCCGACAGTGCTCTGAAGCACACTTACAAACCACAGGATGCCAGAGGAGCACATCCTTTGGGTGGGTTATGGTGTTACTGAGGCACATTGCAATCCCCCAAAAGTCCATGTGGATTTTGGGCTGCCAGCTGGAGACTGACAGAGACACCCTATAATGGGGAATCTACTCTTTCCTTCCATGACAGGTACCTCTCCTTTTGTTACTTCTACTCTCTCCCTAACCAGCAGGGGACTCTGTCCCTATCTTACTCCAACCCTGCGGGCACACTGAATGTCGCATCATCTCCAATTCATGGAATGCTATGTCAAGAGTAACACCCAAATCTTGAGACTTTGGTCCCCAATAAGATATGCCTTCTTCCACAAGAAGGCTGCCTGGAGCCATAGCAGGGAACAAATTAGTCCTCAATGGTCTCCGGCCAGCCTGAAGAAATGGCATAGTGCCATGTTCAGGTTGGTGGAAATACTGCCTACACCTTGTCAGCACAGGAACTGATCAGTGTCTTGTGCTGCGCCCCTTTCCCCCGCTCTGCTGTACTGGAGTGTACTGCTACCCCTGATGGGGTCTCTGGGTTTTAGAACTGGTTTGTTCTTTAATCAGTGCAGGGCAGCCAGGCACACAGCTGTCACCCATCCTCTCTGGCTCAGTAAAAAGGCTAGGGATGTCTTTTTGTAAATGTATTGCTGGTAGAACTTGGGAAGGGGGTCTGGAAGTGTAACAGGTTACTCCAATATGGAACAGACTGCTAATGGAGGACATTTCTCTCTTGATAGAAGCAAAAATAACCACCAAAGTGATAGTAATCAGCTATGACCAGGGGCGGACTGACCATTTGGAAACTCGGGCACTGCCCGAGGGCCCGGAGTCAGTAGGGGGCCCCATGAGATGCCCCTGGTACCTTTTTCATAGGCTTTTTTGAGTTTGGGCAAGGACACAGGGGCCCCATGATCCCCTATTGCCTGGGGGGCCCCATGAGTTGTCAGTCCGCCCCTGGCTAGGACAGTCTATACGTGCACAGCTATGAACCATACGCCAAAAATGTACAGCAAGTCTTAGGAGACTGAGGTAGTCCACTGTCATGGCAGAAGACCTTGAAATTTCAGCACGAAAGAAGGAGCTTTAGTAACAAAGTCCGAAAACATGCACAGCCCCAACGGCGAAGGTCCAGCATCCAGCCCAGGAGTGCCCCAGGACAAGCAGCCCCTGGAGCTCACAGATCCATTCCCACACAAGGGAAAGACCCTCTCCTCTGGACTCCAGCCTATATATAGGACCCCATCCACCATCTAGACACTCCCCAAGGATTGACCAGGCCCTACTAAATATTCAGGATGGGAATTGGAATTCTCTCGCCCTAATCTGCAGAAGCTTCTGCTAGGGTCAGGGGGAGGTAATCGAATTCCCAGCCCATGGAGTTTTGATCAGACCAAACCAAACAATTCTGGCTCCAGTGGTTACAGCAGAAGCCCCATACTAAATTTACCGAAAACCTATGTAGGAGGGTGCTACAGGAGGCTAATAGACATTTGCAGAACATAACATTTGTTTCATTTTGGATCAATTCGTTAAGTTACTAATTTTGTTTCATTGTATTCATAACTAAATTAATTTTGTTTTGTTTATTCGTTTTTGACCGGATTTGAATTTTTCAAATGGATTCGAAGAATTTGAATCAAGTTTGAATTGAAGATATCGAATCGATCTGAATTCATTGTGAAGAATAGCTGGTTCTATTCTGTTAGATATTCGAATATGGTTATATTCTTTATATTTTATTTTGTTCTATTCTATTCTAATCTATTCTATTTTTTTTCTATTCTATTCTTTTCTGTTCCATTTTTTATTTTATTTTCTATTGTATTCGAAATTCAAATTTCGGAAGACAGCTATATTTATTCTATTCTATTGGATTCTTTTCTATTCTATTTAATTCTTTTCTATTCTATTCCTTTATTTTCTAATCTATTTTATTCTATTGTTTTATTTTCTATTCTATTTTATTCTGTTCTTTCTTACTCTATTCTTTTCTATTCTGTTTTATTCTATTCTATTCTTTTCTATTCCATTTTTTATTTTATTTTCTATTCAAAATTAAAATTTCGGAAGACAGCTATATTTATTCTATTTTATTGGATTCTTTTCTATTCTATTGTATTATTTTCTATTCTATTCCTTTATTTTCTATTCTATTCTTTTATTTTCTATTCTATTTTATTCTATTCTATTGGATTCTTTTCTATTCTATTTTATTCTTTTCTATTCTATTCCTTTATTTTCTATTTTATTCTATTCTTTTATTTTCTATTTTATTCTATTCTTTTATTTTCTATTCTATTTTATTCTGTTCTTTTCTACTCTATTCTATTATTTTCTGTTCTGTTTTATTCTATTATATTCTTTTATATTCAATTTTTTTTATTTTCTATTCTATGCTATTCAAAATTAAAATGTTGGAAGACAGCTATATTTATTCCATTCTATTGGGTTCTTTTCTATTTTATTTTATTATTTTCTATTCTATTCCTTTACTTTCTATTCTATTGTTTTATTTTCTATTCTATTTTATTCTATTGTTTTATTTTCTATTCTATTTTATTCTGTTCTGTTTTACTCTATTCTATTATTTTCTATTCTGTTTTATTCTATTCTTTTCAACATTCGAAGTTTGGAAGACGGCTATATTCTAACACTAGTACAAATAGTCTGTGAAGGAAATCAGCAATATGTTTATAATTCAAATTTGTTTTTGACTTAGATTTCTTTTTCAACTTTCATTCGAATTTCAGACGAAATTTAATTTCGTTGTTTCGGATTCGTTTAAATTAGGTACTATTGTAATTCTGAAATTTGGATACATCTGAATCTCCAAATAACAAACATTTTGTCCAAATTTCAATTCAGAACAAAACAAGTTAAGAAAGGGGGAACTTTCACTGCTTGAATGTATTCATTTAATGATGTCATAATAAATACAATAATGAATACATTAATTCACTCTTTTATATCTGCCTAGAGCTTTACCTTTCTGATTTTATCTTAGTTACAATTTTTCCTGGATAACATGAACAGCTCACTGATTGGTTTTAACCTGTTGCCTGGAAATGCTCTTTAATAATACATCTTACCAGCCAGCATTAGTGGAAAGATCCCCGAACTCTGGCAGAAACACGCATAACATATTGACGTTTTCACCAGGCTAATCCATCAAGTTTGTTGACATGTCACCCAAATATATTTGTCATTATTTCTGTAGAGATTTCCAAACATCCACCGCAGATTTGTGGAGATTGATCCTCGCAATGCGGTGAATCACTTCACTTACCTATTTGTTGAAATAGTTCTTATTATTATCACGCTGTCAGGAAACAAGGCAGAACAAATGGAGAATAGAAGCATCAATGGGGCTGTTGGTGTGAACACGTAATAGGAATTCAAAGAGAAAGTATTGTGCAATGATTATGGAGATCCAAGGCAGACACGGGCCCCATCATCTGCTCGGGTTTATTCTGCTTGGCTTCCCTAAATAAAAACAGACAGAGGCAATCCAACTCAGGTGTTAGTGGGTTCGGTATGGAGAGTCACTACCAGGGGCGGACTGACAACCCATGGGGCCCCCGGGCAATAGGAGATCATGGGGCCCCTGTGTCCTTGCCCAAACTCAAAAAAGCCTATGAAAAAGGTACCAGGGGCATCTCATGGGGCCCCCTACTGACCCTGGGCCCTCGGGCAGTGCCCGAGTTTCCAAATGGTCAGTCCGCCCCTGGTCACTACAACATACGCAGTAGAGAATTAGAAAGTTTATAAATTAAAAAATGAACTCTAGGCACATATTACCGCTTTCCCGCCACCCCACAGCAGAAATACTGAATGCAATAAAAACACTTTGCATGCATTTCTGATGATGAAAAAAGGCTCGGAACAGCAATCTGGATATGAAACAGTTAAAAACCGCTTCTAAACGCTTATAAACGCGGTTAACCGCATTTACAAGCATTTGGCATTTGAAACGCTGATAAAATCTACTCCTGGACGCACCAAACTACTGTAAAAAAAACTACTGTAAACTCAACTGCCTGTAAATGACTGTAAATGATTATGTGTACATGGACACATATTGAAAACATTTGGGAGAGTTCAGGGGCTGCTGAAAAAAATGCAGAAAAGCTCCTAAACGTCCGTTTATCAGCTGCAGTGTACATGAGCCCTTAAAGTGTTACTAAACACACAACAGTAAAATCACCCTCTATATGCAGTAAAGCATGCTTGTTATACTCACTGTGGGACCTAAGGGGTTAATCCTTTGCATTGTGTAATAAGGATGTTTGATCCTGCCCTCTCTGATCCTCCCCTTTTTCCACAGTCCCCAATCCATCTGCCATAGTTAGAGAAACAGGGTAAGTCTGCAAATGCTCAGTTTGTATTGCTATTTTCTTTTGGGGGGGGGGGGACTGCATGTGATTGGCACAGGGCCAATCAGCACTGTCCAGACAGAGGGTCGAGGGTTATGTATCCTCATAGGACAGTCAGAAGAGAATAAAATCTCCTCCTACAAGATTACCCAGTGCTCGGCTGGACACTGATAGAAGTCTCAAGACTGCTGATGAGAAAAGGTATTCAGCAGTTTATATTTACTAAAATAATTTCATTTCCATGTTCTGTAGATATAGTGAATGCAGGGTCCAGGGTTTAGTAACACTTTAAGCAGTATGCAGTGTAACCTGTGGTCAGGTGCATTGCTTTAGCCAATCACAATGCATTGTGGGGCACGGAGGGCGAATAGCCCGCCAAATTCCTTTAACATTTGTGTGTTCTGCACATACACGAACAGCCGATGTTTGAGTTGAACTTACATTTGACTCCAACATCAAGGCCATCTCTACCTTCTTCCCCTCTTTCTCTTACTTTTCTCTTCTTATTTATTTATTTCTTTCAGGTACTTATATAGCGTCATCAATTTACATATATATTGTACATTCACATCAGTCCCTAACCATCAAGGGGTGTACAATCTAAGGTCCCTAACTTACATTCATACATACTAGGGCCAATTTAGACAGGATCCTATTACCTACCAGCATGTCTTTGGAGTGTGGGAGGAAACTGGAGTACCCGGAGGAAACCTACACAGGCACAGAGAGAACATGCAAACTCCAGGGAGGTGGCGCCATGGTTGGGATCCAAACTAGCGACCCGAGTACTGCCAGGCAGAAGTGCTAACCATTTAGCCATCTTCATTTTTTCCTATGCCTGTATGATACATGGATCATTGAGCTTTCTACTCACGCTGTATTTACTTTGTCAGGCGGGGAGCGGGCCCCGACAGTGGGGCCCCTTCCCCATCCATCTACAAGGACTGCAGTTACTGTTTAATGTCTCACCTTTTGCTCGCTGACTAATACCCTACTATTCTTATGCATTGTTGCATGCTGCTTTTATTGGAAGCAATATGTTATTTACTGTTTCTGTTATACTTTTGTGTATCATTGCACTCTGCTGTGTATTGATATTTCTGGAAAAAAACATTAGTGAATTATTTTGTAAAAAACAAATATCCCCCCCCCCAAAAAAAAACCTAAAACACTTAACCTCAAACACTCTGTAATCCAAAACTAATAGAAAAAATGTTTAGCTAAGAGAAACTTTAAAAAAATATAGAAAAGCGAAAGAAAAGAAGTAAACCCCCCCCAGAAAAAAAATAAAACCCCACACCTTGGGGTGCCAAGGCATGCTGTGCACTACTACATGCATTGTACGGTGCAGTAACTTGGTGCCGTAACAAATAGGTGTGAATGGGCCTATACGGTAATGGTTTGAAAGCAGACACAAATCCTAGACAGATCATGTTACTAAGCCCCTGGTCACATCGGGTGCGATTTGGCATGCAATGTGCATGCCCTGCGACTTGCAAATCATATGCCAAGTTGCACCCTATTGTCTGCTATTAGTGCGGTAATATTGGTGTGGTTCTGACTTGGTCGGAGCCGCACTGATTTCTAAGGTAATGTAAGCACTACTTTTGTTGTGATTTGCATAGACATCCGTGTCAGATGTCTTGCAGATCGCAATGAAATTGGCATCTCACCTGATTTTGAAATCATGCGACTTCACTCAAAATTAGCTTTGATGTGACCGGGGTGTAAAACAGTTTCTCTACATTTTCATATGGCTAACAAGAAAACTGGAGAGTTTCCACCTTACATTTTAAGTATTATTAGCAAAAGAAAACTGGCCAAAAACAATCAAAAATAGAAGGAGAGCTGTCAAAAACGCTTTTTAAAAAATGTAAAACGGTACGATCTTGTATGGTGTCCATGTTCATTGGCTCAGTTAGTTTTATTTTCCTGCAACAGATATGTGTTTTGTCCTTGGGGGATGCAAATATGCTGAAAGCAGCACCCAGCCAGCGCCAATGATGGCAAGCTATTATCAGTACTGGCTAGGAAGCGATGGCCCAGACCCAGGACAAACCACGCACTCAGTTCAGTTTGCAGAGTGGGAAATCCAAAGATTTATTATGGGAAGGAAATCATTTTTACCATCTTCATATCTACATTTCGCAACGTGTAACATCCCAATATGGTGGTTACAGGAATTTCATCTTTTTCTTTAGTCCTTTTTCTCATTAAATTATTATTTTTTGGACCTGATTCAATTGGGTGACATTTTCCATTGGTTTTCCAGATAGGATCATTCATGTCATGTCATGTTTCACCCAAGTCACATCGGGTGCGACTTGCATGCCAAGTTGCACCCTATTGTCCGCTATTACAGCAGTCAAATTTGTGCGATTCCGACTTGGTTGGAGCCTCACTGATTTCTAAAGTAGTATATGTACTACTTTTGGCGCGATTTGCGAAGACATTATTATTATTATACAGTATTTATATAGCGCCAAAGGGTATGCTCAGCGCTGTACAGTAGCAAGGGGGACAGAACATGAGACAAGACAGTAACAATACAATACACGAGGGGTTCGAGGGCCCTGCTCTTTCGAGCTTACAATCTAGGAGGGAGGGGAAGGTGGTACAGGAGGAGATGGCTGTGGGGGATGGAGTTGTGGGAGGAGTGGAGGAGGTTAGTTGTTAGGTGAGGTCGGGTGTTAGGTGAGGTTGGGGTAGGCTTCCCTGAAGAGGAGGGTTTTCAGGGTGCGCCTGAAGGTGAGGAGGGTAGGTGACATTCTGATGGATTGGGGTAGGGAGTTCCAGAGGATGGGGGAAGTCCTGGAGAAGTCCTGCAATCGGGTGTGGGAGGAGGAGACCAGGGAGCTAGAGAGTAGGAGGTCCTGTGAGGAGCGGAGGGCACGGGTAGGGTAGTATTTGGGTATCAGGTCAGTTATGCAGTTCGGGGCGGCATTGTGAATGGCTTTGTAGGTCAGAGTTAGCAGTTTGAATTTGATGCGTTGGGCAATCGGGAGCCAATGAAGGGATTGGCAGATGTGGAGCGGTTGGTGAGGTGGATGAGTCTAGCCGCTGAGTTTAGGATGTCTGTGTCAGATGTCTTACATATCGCACCTGAAATCGGCATGTCCCCTGGCTTTGAAATTGTGTGATTTCACTGTAAGTCGCATGATTTCAAAGTCGGCTTCATGTGACCGGGGTGTTATAGGGGACCTTCACCCATGATAAGCACTTCCTCTCCTCTGGCTACTCTCCCATCTCTCTTAGGCAATTGCACAGAAAAAATTTACAATAAATTGTCTTTTTTACTTTTATAGTTTATAGCTTAGAATGATGTATGTTGTGCGATATCTGTGCATCTCTTGCTCAGACGCATACACAGCGAGTGTAAGACTTGGCTGAGGTCTGTGGCATTGCAGCACATGCAGAAAGCGCGCTAACCCCCAGCACATGTACAGAAACGTCCCAGATCTGTAATGTGCTATAGGCTGTCAGAGACCCACAGCTTGTCTGAGCATGTGTGAGGGGTTTGTACAACTCAGCACATGCTCGGGGGTTAATGCACTTTCACGCATCGCATGTGCGGACACACCATGAGTCTCTGCCAGGTCCAACAGATCTGCAGCATGGCTGTGTAGAGTGATATCAATGCAAGATGGAGGCGCAGGAGCAGAGCCCTGTGGAAGAAATTTGGGCTCAAGGCTGGACTACATGGACTAGTAGGTATCTAAACCTAAGAACAAAAATATAATATAAAGCCGCTTACTAGTCCTTAAAGGGTAACTGAGCTCAAAAGTGAAGATTTGCTATGTTAAAGGGGATTTTTATAAATGTTAATTGAGCCTAAGCAGTAATCTGGGTGTATCACCCTTCCTAGAGCAGTATAGTATGTTAGGTAAATTTAGTCAGCTCCTCTGTAGTCAGTGGAGTAGGAATTGCATGTTCAGGCCTGCTCAGTGTCTCACAGGCTGCGGCTCCTGTATTCTAGAGTATTCTAGAAATATAATGAGAGGTAGAATAGAGTAAGTAGCCTAAATATTTATGGGACTATAGCCAATCCCTGGGGAGGTGTGCCCAGTAGGTGGTTGAATAGCCCATAAATAGTCTGAGGACTGATGCAGGAGGGAGAGAGTTCCTAGGTCTAGTCCTGCTGGAGGAGACTTCTGTGCAGGGGCTCTGCCTATGTGATAGGAATGCAAGATGTGCCACCAAGAAGGCATCAAGGTCCCAGCTCTGCCTTAGCTGGGGAGCTTATTCACAGGCTTAGCCCTGAATGAAGTTGGGTCTGGAGAAGCTCACTGGTCAGAACCAGGAGAATGTTGAGGTGAAAAAGCATTCAGCTGTCCTATGGGATGTGAGTCTGCATCTATCCTACCCTACACTACCCCACTCCTCTGTAATCAGTGGAGTAGGGATTGCATGTTAAGGCCTGCTCAGTGTCTCACGGGCTGCCACTCCTGTATTCTAAAGTATTCTAGAAATATAATGAGAGGTAGAATAGAGTAAGCAGCCTAAATATGTATGGGGCTATAGCCAATCCCTGGTGAGGTGTGAACAGTAGATGGTTGAAGAGCCCATAAATAGTCTGAGGACTGATGCAGCAGGGAGAGAGTACCTAGGTCCAGTCCTACTGGAGAAGGCTTCTGTGCAGGGGCTCTGCCTCTAGGACAGGAATGCAAGATGTGCCACAAGGAAGCCATCGAGGTCCCAGCTTTGCCTTAGCTGGGGAGCTTATTCACAGGCTTAGTGCTGAATGAAGTTGGGTCTGGAGAAGCTCAGTGGTGAGAACCAGGAGAATGTTGGGGGTAAAGAGTGTTCACCTGTCCTATGGGGTGTGAGTCTGCATCTACACTACCCTACTCCTATGTAATCAGTGGAGTAGGGATTGCATGTTCAGGCCTGCCTAATCTCTCACGAGCTGCTGCTCCTGTATTCTAGAACATGCTAGAAATATAATGAGAGGTAGAATAGAGTAAGTTGCCTAAATATTTATGGAACTACAACCAATCCCTGGGGAGGTGTGCCCAGTAGGCGGTTGGAGAGCCCATAAATAGTCTGAGGACTGATGCAGGAGGGAGAGAGTTCCTGGGTCCAGTCCTGCTGGAGGAGACTTCTGTGCAAGGGCTCTGCCTATGGGGTAGGAATGCCAGATGTGCCACCAAGAAGGCATTGAGGTCCCAGCTCTGCCTTAGCTGGGGAGCTTATTCACAGAATTAGTCCTGAATCAAGTTGGGTCTGGAGAAGCTCACTAGTCAGAACCAGGAGAATGTTGGGGGGAAAGAGTGTTCAGCTGTCCTATGGGGTGTGAGTCTTCATCTACCCTACTGAGAAGAGCCTGATTGATATCGGAAGGGGGCAACTGATCATTCTGTGGCTGTGTGAGTAGATGACCCCAGTGCTGGAGGGTTAGTGACTGTGTGTCGCTTTTGTTCTCTAGAAGTCATAGTCACCATCAGCATAGAGATTCTATGAGACCTTTTTGTACAGTTCAGCAAGCTAACTGAGAAGTCCTCAAAGTGTTCAGTTCATCGGTTTAGGGGTATCCCATGCTCCCCTTACCCCATCCAGGTTCAATGTTCCAATAAACCATAAAAAGACACCTCTAGACTGTTACTTTGAGCCAGTGGAAGAGTGAAGAGATTGCTATGTGCCTGGCTGTGTTTTCTAACTGGGGAAATGGAAGTTCACAAGCAGCTCTTTAGGGAGTGTGCTACATGAAAAATTTAGATTTTGTCTGACATTCCTCCTAAAAAAATAGCACTGCATTTCCTGGTATGTGAGTGTGCCGAGGCATGTCTGTGCCTGGTATAGGTTCTGTATATAGCCCTACAGTGCACAGTCCACATGTTTTTATCTGCTGCCTTTCTGCAAACAGGAAAAAATATATTATGGAGAAAAGACATATGGGTTGATTTAGTAAAGGCAAATAGACTGTGCACTTTGCAAAGTGCAGTTGGACACTGCAAGAGCGGTTGCTCCAGAGCTTAGTAAATGAGCAGAAGCTTCACTGACTTCCACCATCCAATCATGTGCAAGCAAAAAATGCTGTTTTTAATAAATTTTCCTTGCACGTGATTGGGTGTTATTTGCAAAGTGAAGATTTACCTCATTTTCTAAGCTCTGGAGCAACTGTATTTGAGAAGTGCAGCTGCACTTTGCAAAGTGCACAGTCTATTTGCCTTTAGTAAACCAACTCCATTGAGTTTAACCATAGATGCAGCTACAAACCTATAAACACTGCCATCTACTGGTTGAAAAATGAATACATTTACTGATGAAGTTGTACAAAAACGACATTGTTTTCCAACAGTGCCTACTGCCTCCTAGCTGTATATCTGTAGTGTGAGGTCTAAGGCACATTCGCTAAATGCATTTGTGCTGACATCAGACAACAAGAGTTGAAACATATTCATTTTCTTTCCTTCACATATGTTGCAGTGTGCTGTGACGTGTTGCAATACGTTGCAGTGTGTCACATTGCATACACCCCATATGGAAAAAAAATATATTTGAAATATATTTTAAAAATATTTTTCCCAAATATATTGACACATATTTGAAATGGTACAATTTTGGCCGTATTCAATATATTTCAAAATATATTTCAATAAAGATAGATAGATAGATAGATAGATAGATAGATAGATAGATAGACAGACAGACTGATAGATGTTGAAATGCATTTTTATTACAAAATATATGAAAATATGTTTCAAAATACATTTCAAATATACTGTATGTCTTTAAAAATACAAACCTACATTTTCGGATGGCATTTACAAATATATGTAAAAATATATGTTAAAATGACTTTTTTATACGTAAAATAATCTGAAGAATATATTTTTTAAAAAATATATATTTTTTAAATATATTCTTCAGATTTTTAAAGACATACAGTATATTTGAAATATATTTTTACAAATATTTTTCATATATTTTGTAATAAAAACAAATTTCAACATGCAGTATATATATATATATATATATATAGCAGTATATACAGTATATATATATTGTAAGCTCGAAAGAGCAGGGCCCTCTATCCCCTCATGTTTTGCATTGTATTGGTATTGTTCTGTCACATGTTCTGTCCCCCTTTGTAATGTACAGCGCTGAGCGAACCATTGGCGCTTTATAAATACTGTATAATAATAATAATAATAAATATATATATATATTTTGAAATATATTGAATATGGACAAAATTGTAGCGTTTCAAATATATGTCAATATATTTGGGAAGAATATTTTTAAAATATATTTCAAATATATTTTTCTTCCATGTAGGACATCCTGCATGCTCCATTTCCACCCAGTGCACACAAGCGCAAAGGGGTTGATTTAATAAAGGCAATTAAACTGTGCACTCTGCAAGTGCAGTTGCTCCAGAGTTTAGTAAATGAGCAGAAGTTCTGCTGACTTCCATCATCCAATCATGTGAAAGCAAAAATGCTGTTTTTTTTCTCCCTGATTGGGTATTACTGACAAAGTGATGCTTTACCTCATTTACTAAGCTCTGGAGCAACTGCACTTTGCAAAGTGGACAGTCTATTTGCCTTTAGTAAATCAACCCTAAATGTGTTGCTTTGAACTGAGCCTATTGGTAACAATAGATTTCTGCTTGCTATTGCAGGGCTTACATTGCAATGCAGCCCAATGTACGTGAGGATTGGATAAATCTGCAGGTGAGGCCAAAAGCCCTTGAAGCTAGAGAACTTTTTAAACTTGAGCCCTAGTCTGCCGTCATTTAAATCTTTCATTTTTTTTTGCTCTAAAGTGAAAGATAAAATAAATCCACAGTTTTAAGTTTCTGTACATTGCTCCGGAGAGACACATTCTCATACAATATATATATATATATATATATATATATATATTTTTATAGAGCTGAAGGAAATACAAGCTGGCCTAAAAATAGTGTAAAATACTTCATTATCCTCAACTCCAGATACCCGGCTCAAGTGATATAAACACCGGCCCTTTGATAAATGACCGCCAGGCCTTTTTTGACACGTATTGATTTGGTTATATTGTGTTCCCTGCCTTTGTGAAGTTACTGGTTAATGTTCAGGCCCATAATTAATGCCATCATATAGGAAATGTACAGGGAAGGACACTTAATATTGCCATTTTGACATTAGTATTATATCTTTGTGACCTTTCTTGATCATATTTGCTTTTGCTGTGAACTTTTTTTTTTTCTTTGTAGTCATCTCTGTGTTTTTTTAAGAAGATTTATACATCTTCCTGTAGGGCTGTGTAGCATTACCCCCTTAGGAGTCGCTAGAAGATCTGGGTCCCCCTACAGTTCTTAACAGCCAGGCATCAGGTATTTCCACAAAAGCTTACATCCAGAGTCAGAAATTAGTCTTTGAGCTTTGGTTTTGTTGTTTTATTTAGGGGATGTGAACTGGGATAGGGTTAGGGGTGTACAGGATACCCAAGGGTACTTATAAACCGTGGACAACTTCCTGGAACTATTTACAAGCCTTCACTGCAACACAGTCTTTGTTGGAGAGCTAGCCAGCATCTCCTAGTGTACCACCCCAGACCCTAGATGAACTCCTGTTCACCCAGCAATCTGGACATATCCCTGAAAAGGGGATCCGGTTCCCGTCACTTTAAGAGCTGAATAATCACTGGCATGCGACTATTCTGGTTTTCCACTAGAGTGCTCCTTACCCTCTCCACCCAGGGGGTGCAGGTGTACTCATTCAGATCCTCTCCTGTAACCCCTGTGGGTTGGTGGCTGCTACCAGGTCTATGACCTGGGCTGCTCCTTCCAAGCCTACAGATGGTCCTCTCTCAGGGGGTCGGTAAGCTCTGAGCTTTTCTCCTTTCTGTCTCCAGGCCTGCAGGTAGGCCCTACCCCACTGGGCCTCCTCACAGCCTCCTTCCTTCAGCCTCACATCTTCCACTTGAAAATTCCCTCCAACTCTCCTGCCACTGAGCAGGCTACAGCATTTTTAAGGGTGTTCAGTCCCTTGCCAACCTCCTGTTGGGAATTGGCTAGGATCCCTCAAAAGTGCAACCAGCCACTCTTCAGATTCACCCACTGCCTCTAAGGCCTTCCTCCAAAAGCCCTAGAGCAGGGCTAAATTCTATGTGAATGTTTGTGTGTATTATACATTTTTGCACATAAGTATACGTATATTCTGCTGGATTCTGTGAAGGTTTTAGAATGATGCTAGCACTGTATTATATGAGGGAATCACTGTATTGTATTTAATATGCATATTTCCAATGATCATCAGCTCCATCTAGTAATCATAATGCAGTATTTTCCTGATTGAGGGATTATAGGAAAATACCACATTATGGCCAGTAAATGGAGCTGGTGATCATTGGAAATAAGCATATTAGACAAATTGCCCTGTTTTTTCACGATGACTGTGGGAATGCTTACAGCATTTGCACAGCACATTTTTTTATGAATAGACCCTTTAGTTTCACAGCTGTGATTTGCAGAGTTCTGCAAGAAATTAGACAGTGAGGGGGTTATTTACTAAAACTGGAGAGTGCAAAATCTGGGGCAACTCTGCAATGAAACCAATCAACCGGTGGCGTCCTTAGGTGGGTGCGGGGGGTGTGCGCTGCACCAGGTGACACCTATCTCATGGGGTGACACCAAAAAGTAAAGCTCACGCTCCCCGAAAGATGGACCGGATCTGCGGTAACATGTGGTGTCACCCCTCCAGAGGTGGACGGTCCCTGTTGTGCACACACAGCCTGGCTCTTCCACTCCCTGTGTCCCCGTCGAAACCCCCCGGACCGGTGTTGCAAGATCAGTTAACCTTGTATAGGTTGCAAAATGACGATCCCCGCAAGATGGATCAGATCTGCGGATTGGGGAGCATAATGGATCGGAGTCCAATCCATTATGCTCCCCAATCCGCAGATTCGATCCATCTTGCGGGGATCGTTGGCTTGGAAACTATTGGGGGTTAAATGATCTTGCAACACCGGTCTGGGAGGTGTGACGGGGACACAGGGAGGGGAAGAGCCAGGCTGTGTGTGCACAACAGGGACCGTGCACCTCTGGAGGGGTGACACCACGTGTTACTGCAGAGGCGTAGCTAGGATATTTTGCGCCCGGGGACAAACTATAAAATCGGCGCCCCAGCCCCCCTCCCCATTTAATCACATGAGTGACACCAATGATGGGGCACTATTCCTCCCACTGACACCAGTGACACTTACCTTGCTGACCCCTGCTCCAGCCTAGGCTCCTTCCCTCTCCCATCCACAGCCAGCATACCTGGTTGCAGCAGCACCATCTGCATGGCACACTTTCCGGTCAGCTGTCTTCTTCACTTGCTCCGGCCGCTCCCTCACTCGATCTTTGCATTGCCGCTCGGCTCCTCCTCTCCAAGCTCCGCCTCCTTGCAGGTGATTGGCCGTCTGTGTGCCTTTCCTGAGCTACAGTTCTGGCGCCCAATCACCGGGAAGGAGGCGGAGCTTGCAGAGGGAGGTACATGCTGCCATAGGCTGTCCAGTGATCCCGAGGGTGTGGCCAGATGACAGGGGCGGCATGTCATCCCGTCCACACATTGCGGAAAAGAAGACACCGGACCTGCGGACCTCTCTACCCCTCCTCCAGCAGCGCCTCCTGGACTGGATCGTCGTGGGACTGGGACACGGAGCCAGGTAAGACACAGCGGGCTGCTGTGTCTTACCTGGCTCTGTGTCCCAGTCCCACGACGTGGCCCGCCCCTGTATTAAGTGTCCCTTCCGTTGGAAGTGGGGGCAGCGGCACCACGCCACCCCCCTAAAAAGTGCCGCCCTAGGCAAATGCCTTGTTTGCCTCGTGGTAAATACGCCCCTGGTTGTAAGCCTCACTTTGGTGCCCCTGTACCTTGGCACCCGGGTACATATGTACCCCCCTGCCCCCCCCCAGCTTCACCTCTGTGTTACTGCACCGGGAGACACAAACCCTAGGGACACCCCTGCAATCAACTTCCAGGTTTTATTGTCAATCCTTAGTTGAACAAGTAGAAGTTAGAAGCTGATTGGCTGCCATGCACAGCTGCACCAGATTCTGAGTGCTCCAGTGTTAGTAAATCTCCCTGAGTTACTAGGTTTTGCTGAGTGCTGTATACATTGAATCTGTCTGCCCATTCATCCAGTTATAATCAGCATTGCATTTCTTTTGCTATGGGCACTTTCAGGCAGATTCTTACAACACAGGAAGATGTTCCTGGAATTGGATCTACACATTGCGGAGTCCATGACCCAATTCAGCTCTATAAACATCTGGAGTATCTAAATGCTGTTATTACAGTATTAAGTAACACGAGGTTCTGTGTGGTCATGTGCAATGGAAAGCAATTGCTGCATAGCAAGCTGTACGAGTATAACTGCAGCACTAGCAGACTGAGTTGCTCAATAGACTATGCTAGGAAAAGCACGCACACAGCCTTCCTCCAGCCAGAAAGGAAAATTAAAAACATTCAAGCAGCTATCATGACTAATATTTCCCCTTTTACACAACATTTTAAAGCGGTATTAAACCCAAAACAAACAATTTTAAAATATTGCAGCTTACCAATCATGATGTGATGGCTGAATTAGTTTTCTTTCTTAGGTTTTCCCCCTCTGTTTTCACCTGGTGTTCTGGACAGTAATGCAAAGCGAATAAAAACAGAAAGCGCACCAACCTTGCGCATTACCTCAGTAAACCATAATTTTATTACTTTTAGAATGATACTCACAAACAACGAAGTAAATCAAGCATGTAAGTCCTCAAAGGAACTTTAGAAATGTGAAGCCTGTGCGAGTCACATCGTAGGGGTAGACACTCAGAGTATGGCTGATGCGTTTCGAGGGGCATCTGATGAAGATGTGAAGCCTGTGCGAGTCACATCGTAGTGGTAGACACTCAGAGTACGGCTGATGCGTTTTGAGGGGCATCCCTTCTCATCAGATGCCCCTCGAAACGCATCAGCCGTACTCTGAGTGTCTACCCCTACAATGTGACTCGCACAGGCTCCACATTTCTAAAGTTCCTTTGAGGACTTACATGCTTGATTTACGTCATTGTCTGTGAGTATCATTCTGAATTTAATACAATTATGATTTACTGAGGTAATGCGCAAGGTTGGTGCGCTTTCTGTTTTGTTTCGCTTCGCAGTACTGTTCGGGCTTCCCCAGCCTTGTTTAGAGCTGCACAACCCTATATGCATTGGTAGTCGAATTTTTCAAGTCCTGGCTCCATCCATCCACCCACCCTTATTCTGGGTCATAGAGCGCAGGAGAGGTCGTTTCTGGTTCTGGACAGTAACACACCTCTTGTATTAGAATGCTTCCACTCTGGATGAAGGAGCACAGGGGACACAGCACACAGCAGCATTGTTAGTCTCTAGGGAAGAGTGTTAGATGTACTGGCAGATTTAGATACAATAACAAATTGAAGACAAACTCCAGACCACTCTTTAGAAGCTGTTACAGCAGTTTTATTTTCTTCTTGGAATAAAGGTTTTACATAACTAACTAAATAAATAAAAGCCGTCTTGGTGTTATTATTATTATTATTATACAGTATTTATATAGTGCTAAAAGGTTTGCTCAGCGCTGTACATTATAGTGGGGGACAGAACATGAGACAATACAGTAACAAAACAGAACACGAGGGGTTCAAGGGCCCTGCTCTTTCGAGCTTACAATCTAGGAATATGGTTTGTCTCAACCCTCTAACTGCGACATTTGCAGGACAGCAGAGCTACTGACCAGATCACCAGGTGAAAGTAACAGAAAGAAAGCCTGAGAAAGAAAACAAATACAGATACTACATGTAAGGATTGGTGATCTGCAATATAATAAATGTTTGCCTTTGTGTTCAATACTGCTTTAAAACTGAAATTCATGTAAATGCCCCCTAGTAACCAGGGGTAGAGGTGGCATTACCTTAAAGGAGCAGCACAGCCAAAGCTTCTTCGGCAGTACATCTTGTGTGGATCACAGGAGTGCAGTTCATTCTGCACTCCTGTGACCCTTTTTCAGCCAACAGTGGGCTAAACTTATTGGCTTCCACTGCTGTCAATCACAATGAGCCAATGAGGAGAGAGCGAGAGGGGAAGGGGGGCTGGGCCGAGCCGGGGTTCTATGTGCCTTATGGATGCATGCAGCGTGGCTCGGGAGTGAGCACACACCAGTGCTCCATTGCAAGCAGCTTGCTGTTTGGGGCATTGGTCAAGGGGGAGGAGCCAGGAGCACCAGCGGGGGGCCCGAGAAGAAAAGAATCAGGGCTGCTCTGTGCAAGACCATTGCAAGTAAGTATGTTTGTTATTTAAAAAAACCAAAACTGAACGTTTAGAATTACTTTAAGCACACTTACATAACATTGTGTAGCACCCTCCTCTAGTTAGGTTGTTGGCTTCAGTGGAGCAGTGATCTATAGTTTTTGTCAGGTCAGGGTTTCCTAACTGGATGTTTGATTTCACTTACTTGCTTCTGGGAGAAATGTCCAGAATATAGGGCAGGGAGCTTCAGATGACCAATATGTACATTTATCATGATCCAGCCAGATCCTGGAAGGAAGCATCCAGAAGGTGGCTGGGGGGATAATAAATGATTGGGAGGTCTTCTCGGGGTGTTCTTTCCCCTCCAGGGAGGGTTCCAGTTCTCGAGGGGCTGCTGCCCTGGGAGGTGGCTAATGAGACAAGTATTGAAATCTGTGTCTCATTAGGAGTTGGACTGAGGGCCTGGAGAAGATTACTAATGGATGTTTGCTGGAGGGCACTGTCCTGAAGTCCTGGTCTGGAGAAGGATCTTTTATCTCCCTCACTGAGGAACTACCTTTGGATGCTGGGTGGCAGACAGCTCCTGGGGCAATATGAGTAACACCTGATTTGGGACTGTAGTGCGTGCCTGCTCCTGTAAGGATTTTCTGCTAAGAAGCCGAGAGGAACACTTTTTAATCAGAGTATAGCATCAAGTCAATTAAACTCCTAGAATATTGATCTGATCAGTTAAGTATCAGAGGGGGTTGTTAATCAGTTTCAGCTGCTTTGATGTTAATGAAATTAACAACAGGTGCACTAGATGGGCAACAATGAGACAACACCCAAAACAGGAATGGTTTTACGGGTGGAGGACACGGACATTTTTTTCCCAACTCGTCTTTTCTGACTGTTTTTCACTAGTTTTGCATTTGGCTAGTGTCAGTGTCACTACTGGTAGCATGAGGCGATACCTGGACCCTACAGAGGTTGCACAAGCAGTCCAACTCCTCCAGGATGGCACATCAATACATACCATTGCCAGAAGGTTTGCTGTGTCTCCCAGCACAGTCTCAAGAGCATGGAGGATATTCCAGGAGACAAGCAGTTACTCTAGGAGAGCTGGACAGGGCCGTAGAAGGTCCTTAACCCATCAGCAGTACCAGTATCTGCTCTTTTTTGCAAGGGGGGAACAGGATGAGCAGTGCCAGAGCCCTACAAAATGACCTCCGGCAGGAAATTGATTTGAATGTCTCTGATCAAACAATCAGAAACAGACTTCATGAGGGTGGCCTGAGGGCCCGACATTCTCTAGGTGACCCTGTGCTCACTGCCTGGCACCATAGAGCTGGATTGGCATTTGCCATTGAACAGCAGAATTGGCAGGTCCTCCACTGGCACCCTGTGCTTTTCACAGATGAGAGCAGATTCACCCTGAGCACATGTGACAGACGTGAAAGGGTCTGGAGAAGCCGTGGAGAACATTATGCTGCTTGTAACATCGTTCAACATGACCATTTTATTGGTGGGTCAGTGATGGTCTGGAGAGGCATATCCATGGAGGGATGCCCAGACCTCTACAGGCTAGACAATGGCACCCTGGCTGCCATTAGGTATCGGGATGAAATCCTTGGACCCATTGTCCATGTGGCGGGAGTATGTAGGCAGTTCCTAAATGGCCTAAATCCAATAGAACACCTACACGATATGTTTGGGTCCATCCGACACCACTAAGTGCCACCTCAGACTGTTCAGGAGCTCAGTGATGCCCTGGTCCAGATCTGGGAGGAAATACCCCAGGACACCATCCGTTGTCTCATTAGGAGCATGCCCCGACATTGTCAGGCATGCATACAAGCACATGGGGGCCATACAAACTACTGCGGACCATTCTGAGTTTCTGCAATGACATTTCAGCAAAATGGACTAGTCTGCTGCATCATTTTTTTACTTTGATTTTTGCTGTGTTTTTTCATTCAGTCTTCTGTAGGATGATAAATTGGGTTGGTCAGACTCCCATACATATGGAGATCACCACCTCTTTGTCTCTGCTCACTAGCTTCTACAATTTTCTGGAAGCTTCTAGAACCAGGGGAAGGCACCAGAGGTCTGACCTGTAAAGCCCTCCAGTCTGCCCTAAAGTAAACCCAAAACAATTCTCCAGACTCATCACACAACTGTGAGCCATTACATTTTCCTAACTCTAACTGCACACTAGAGGGTGCTACACACCTATCTGGTTTTCTGGAAGCTATGTAAAGCACCCTGCCAGCCTATCCCACCATCCATGATCTGCCTGTGCAGTATAGAGAAGCACAGAGACCCAGTGATAATGTTACTGCATCTAAAACACATATGGGGTTGCTTTGCTAAAACTGGAGAGTGCAAAATCTGGTGCAGCTCTGCATAAAAACCAATCAGCTTCCAGGTTTTATTGTCAAAGCTGAAGTTAGAACCCAGATTCTGCGTGCACCTGTTTTAGTACCCCCCCCCCCCCCACAGTATGTCATTAGAACAGAAAGATTTTATTTAGGGGGGTGGGGGAAACCAGAGCTGGCAACAATAAACAGATTAGACTTCATTTTATAAACCACAACAGCAAATGTAATTTATTTTGTGCTAGACCATAGCTGTGAGTCATTGGGACAATGGCAGGTGTGAATCACATAGCAGTGTTTGCCAAACAAGCGAAGGGTAATTCCGATGGGGATTTCATAGGAAGGAAAATGTTACACATCCTTGATGAATTGCATGCAAGCTCAGGGCGAATGTTTGGTCTCCAGCCCAAGAAGGGTCTATTGGAGTTACAGGTTTTATAACTGCTTTACCACTGCCCTATAGCAGAAATAGTGCTATAGGGCTACAGAGGTGCGCAAAATCATGTATATATATGTGATTTTGCATTTTACATGCCGCCATTCGCGGCCTTGGCTGTCAATCACCGGGTCCCGGCCAGTGACTACATGCCGAGCATCTCAGACGGGGAAGAGAACTGTTTGTAAACAATACAATTCTCTCCCATCAGCTCCTGCACACTACTTTGTATGGCTCTGCATAACAGAGCCATACAAAGCAGTGTGCTTATAGTGAAGCACACACACAGCCCAGTATGTAAAACAGCACACAGTTAACCCTTTGATCATCCCACTTGTTAACCCCTTCCTGCCCAGTGCCATTAGTACAGTGTCAGTGCTTTTTCTTAGCACTGATCACTGTATTGGTGTCACTCGGGATGTTAGTGACACCAAGTCAGTTCCTTCCCAGTGTCAGAATGCCCGCCGCAGTCCCCCTATAAGTCATTGTTCGCCGCCATTAGTATTAAAAAAATAATTAAAAAACCCCAGTATATATACCGCCATTTGTAAACGCTATAACTTTCACATAAACCAATTCATTTACACGTATTGGGATTTTTTTTAGCAGACATGTAGCAGAATACATTTTGGCCTAAATTTATGACGAAATTAGATTTTTTAAATTTTTTACTGGACGTGTTTAATAGCAAAAAGTAAACAATATTTTTTTTCCGCAAAATTGTCAGTACAAAAAATAAAAATGCACAGGCGATCAAATACCACTGAAAGAAAGCTCAATTCATGTGAAAAAAAGGACACAAAGTTCATTTGGGTGCAGTGTTGCATTACCACGCAATTGCCAGTTAAAGTGATGCAGCGCCGGAACACAAAAAATGGCCTGGTCAGGAAAGGGGGTAAATCCTCAGGAGGGCAAGTGGTGATCCTACACTATGGGGCTGCTTCTTTTATAATATCTTTTGGAGGTATATGAAGTGTCCAAGGAGAGAGAATTCAGTGACCAAGGGGGATCGCCATGATATTCCATATATCAGGGCTTGAAATTTCCACTCGTCTGCTCGCCAATGGCGAGTGGAAATTATGGTGGGGGCAAGTGTGTCCCCCAGAGCTGTCTTGCTGAGCAGGGTTGGAGCTCAGGCCGGATCTGTCATTGGCACTGGGAGCCGTCAGACTGCTCAATAGCTGAGCACAGTGAAAGCAAAGCAAGGAGTGTGTACTGTGCTCTCTGCCTCCCCCTAGAGTGCAGTACCCGGCTCTGTGAGTGAACAACAAAGTACTGCAACTTTTTATGGAGGGGGTGTACGTGTACATGTCTGTGTATGCATGCAGGGGTGGACTGACAACCCATGGGGGCCCTGGGAAGTAGGGGATCAAGGGGCCCCTGTGTCCTCGCCCACACCCAAAAAAGCCTATGAAAAAGCCAATGAAAGGTACCAGGGGCATCTCATAGGGCCCCCTACTGACCCCGGGCCTTCGGGCAGTGCCCAAGTGCTCGAATGGTCAGTCCGTCCCTGTATGCATGTACAATTGTACATGTGTCTGTGTGTATGTACATGTGTGTATCTGTACATGTGTCTGTGTGTATGTGCATGTATGTGTGTGTGTACATGTGTCTGTGTGTGTGTGCATGTACATGTGTGTTTGTACGTACATGTGTCTGTGTGTACATGTGTCTGTGTGTACATGTGTCTGTATGCACATGTGTCTGTGTGTATGTACGTGTCTGTGCATGTGTATTTCTGTGTATGTACATGTATCTGTGTGTAAGCGTGTCTGTACGTGCCTGTGTGTGTATACATGTGTCTGTGCGTGTATAGGTGTCTCTGTGTGTGTTTGTTGGTGGTGAGTAACTCTAAGGCCTGGCTAGTAGCAGCTAGTAGCTCAGGACTTGAAATTTTAAGCCCTGCCATATATGACCCTATGTGATCTATGGGTCGCCCTATTTGATGAGCGTCCATTGAACGTGGGTGCAGCACCTCAGTGGTTGGATTAGTAGGAAGATTGGGAGCACACACGGTTTATTTAAGGATTGCACTTTATGTGAGCACAAGTTCACTTTGCTGTTTAATTGTGTTGAAAATACTACACTATGAATTTACATATTTATGGTAGGAAACAAGTTGTAAATGAATATTGTACACTCACCGGCCACTTTATTAGGTACACCTGTTCAATTGCTTGGTAACACAAATTGCTAATCAGCCAATCACATGGCAGCAACTCAATGCATTTAGGCATCTAGATGTGGTGAAGACGACTTGCTGAAGTTCAAACCAAGCATCAGCATGGGACAGAAAGGGGACTTACGTGACTTTGATCGTGGCATGGTTGTTGGTGCCAGACGGGCTGTTCTAAATATTTAAAAAACTGCTGATCTACTGGGACTTTCACGCACAACCATCTCTAGGGTTTACGGAGAATGGTCCGAAAAGGAGAAAATATCCAGTGAGTGAAGGAAAGTGCCTTGTTGATGTCAGAGGTCAGAGGAGAATGGGCAGACTGGTTGCTGCGACATTCAGATGGCAGGGTCAGAATTTGATGTGAACAACATGAAAGCATGGATACATCCTGCCTTGTATCACTGGTTCAGGCTGATGATGGTGGTGTAATGGTGGGTGAGGGGGAGATTGCCTTGGCACTAGCCAGGTGTGCCTAAAAGTGGCCTGTGAGTGTATATATTGATAAGAGGAAGACTGACACCTGCTGGCCATTTTTATATTTACTCACATGCTTGAAATTACCCATTTATTTACAAGTGTTTGACCATGTGGTGAGCGTTTATTTTTTTCAGAATATTGCATGGAGGATAAATAGAAGATTCTGTCATTTTTATTATATTTATACAGAACAAGGGGGATATTTATAAAAACTGGTGCACTCAGAATCAGTATTTGTTGAAGGGTGCCGGCTGTGCAGGGAATTTGAGGGCTGAAACTCTAAGCTCTGGAAATATTTATTTCAGGTACTTATATAGAGCCATCAATTTGCGCAGCGCTTTACATATATATTATACATTCACATCAGTCCCTAACCCTCAAGGGGCGTACAATCTAAGGTCCCTAACTCACATTCATACATACACATACTAGGGCCAATTTAGACAGGAGCCAATTAACCTACCAGCATGTCTTTGGAGTGTGGGAGGAAACTGGAGGAAACCTACACAGGTACAGAGAGAACATGCAAACTGCGGGCAGGTGGTGCTGTGGTTGGGATTTGAACCAACAACCCGAGTACTGCCAGGCGGAAGTGCTAATCATTTAGCCAGTGTGCTGCCCATATAATTTATAAAAGCTTTAATAGTCATAGAACAACGACAGGTCACCGTTACACATTTTAGATACGCACATGGATAGCTTAAAGGTGAACTTGGGAAATTTGTAAAAATGCCCCTTTCAGTGGGGCTCCCCCCGCATTGAAAGGGTTAAGTCCTTGTTTTTGTGCCTAGGGTACCAGTAAAAATCACACTTACCTTATCCCTCACTTCCTCATGCTCCACCTTCCAAGCCACCGGCCACCTGAAGAGGTGAGTGCCAACTGCCTGAGTGAGGGATAAAGTGAGTAAAAAGGGCTGTTACCTGGTACTCCAGGCAAAAACTCCCATTTAACCCTTTCAGTGTGAGTGGAACCCACTGCATGGGTAATTTCTCCAGTTCTGCTTTAGGGCCAGTTCACACTACATGCATTTCAGTTGCTTTTTTTCTGCATCCAAAACGCACAGAAAATAGGTTATATGTTTGTCAATGTCATAATTCACATCATTGCTTGCAGTTTCAGTGCGTTCTGGATGCAGAAAAAAAAGTAGAACAGGCTACTTTTTTTCTGTCCTGCACAGAACTGCACTGGAATGTGGTAAAACGCATCAAACACGCACTGGAATGCATCAAAACGCATGAAACACACACCGGGATGCACATGTTCCTATTTAAATTGCAGAAAAAGAGAGGGGGAAAACAATTTACTGGAATGCATAAAAAACTCACTGGCACTCATCAAAACCACAACAGAATGCATCAAAAATGCATCTGGAATGCATCTAGACTGCATTTCTATAGTTTGAACTGGCCCTTAGGACTAGTTCACACTAGATGCAGTCCAGTGTATTTTTTTCTGCATCAAAAATGCATGCACAGTGTTTTCCATGCATTCCAATGCAGTATTCCAATGCACCAGTGCAGTCAGTTCCAGTCAGTTTCCAATGCAGAAAAAAAGTAGAACATGCTGCATTTTTTCTGCACAGAACTGTACTGGAACATGACAAAGTGCATCAAAGCTGCACCAGAACTGCATGTGGTGTGAACTGTAAGCAAAAAAGTATCCGGAATGCATCCAGAGCAGGGGCGGACTGACCATTTGGAAACTCTGGCACCGCCCGAGGGCCCGGGGTCAGTAGGGGGCCCCATGAGATGCCCCTGGTACCTTTTTCATAGGCTTTTTTGAGTGTGGGCAAGGACACAGGGGCCCCATGATCCCCTATTGCCCGGGGGCCCCATGAGTTGTCAGTCCGCCCCTGATCCAGAGTGCTCTTTTGTAGTGTGAACCGGTCCTGAATGTAAATGATTTTCATCAATGCATGATAGATTGTAATGTCCAGTAATGATCAGTAAAGCTGACTTTACCCTAGCAGTTGGGGGGCATTTTTATCTCCCTCCCCTTCCCCTCTTACAGAGTTTTATACTTTCCGTGGCCATGATGCTTTCATTCACTGTGTGGCAAGAATTATCCCCCTTGTCACATTTAGCAACAGTAGCGCCGACCAAATGCAACCCATTCAAGTGAATGGCAGCGTCGTGCCCACCTTGCAACTGTGCATATGGCTGCTGTGCGGTGCTGCAGGATTTTAGGTGTTAAAACATATGGTGAAAAGGCAACAGAACACCTCACAGGCCCCCCCCCCCGTGAATGCCCTTTGAAAAATCACCCACCTCGGATCGCTCTTCAGAGAGCAAGACTCATGTAAATGAGCCCTAAGTATGGCCATTAAAGGATGAGTGCATTTTTTTCTATCTCTTTTAGAC
This sequence comes from Staurois parvus, assembly GCF_062004578.1. Classification (NCBI taxonomy): domain Eukaryota; kingdom Metazoa; phylum Chordata; class Amphibia; order Anura; family Ranidae; genus Staurois; species Staurois parvus. The sequence continues at coordinate 6,179,162 of NW_028317847.1, read as the reverse complement.
TTGAAAGGTGCGACAGAGAATGCATGCTTTTTTGCGCATTTCTGTGCATTCTCACGTGTCGCCTATTCATTTCAGTGCGAGAAACACGCAAAACATGTGTCTGCACCACAATAAAAATCGCAGTGCACCAAACCGCATGGTATTGCATGGGTGCATGCGAAAACGTGCATGTTTGCAAGATGCATGGAGGTGTCATTAAGAATTAAAGGGTAAGTTCACCTTTGGTAACATGTTACATCCTTAACCTCCCTAGCGGTCTGATTATGTCAGTATTTCTGTGCTCAAAGCGGCACATTTTTTTGCATGGAAATATGTAGTTTTTTTATTGTAGGCCTGGAATTTTTAGGAATAATAATATAATAATAAATTTAATTCAATAATATAATTAAACCAAAAAACACTGAAATTTGAAATATAGCGCCAAGTTCGCACATCACTGAGCAAAGTTGCAAAATCGTTTTCAGGGTCTGATGACGCATTTCCCCACGAATCATTATCACTCAATTCTGCAAGTGGTTCTGATTTACTATCGCTGTTCTCTAGCTAGTCTAAAACTGCTTTTGACCTAAAGGGATGCTTTTTGGACGCCATGGACGTTTCTCAGTTTCCAGGCAGAAAGAACAGTAAAAATGCAGGCAGGGCACAGGACAAAGCACTCGGGACAAAATGTATGTGAAATGGTTTGATACAGTAATGTAATTTTAGTGTATTTAGTGAATGTCACTTTTTGACATTTTTAAATTTCCCGCCATTCCGTCCCCCCTACGTCCTGACATCGCAGGGAACAGAACTCGGAAGACAGATGCATTGGCATCGGCTGGAGGACATTACAGGGGACACTGCAGGAGGGATATCGCGGGAGCGCAGGACAAGGTAAGCACAGAAGGGATCCCGGAGCAACGCTGCAGGGTATTCCCGAGTGTAGCTCGGGGTTACCGCTTGTGGTGCTGAAACTTTACCCCGAGCTACACTCGGGAATACCGCCAGGGAGGTTAATATGGGTAATCACATGTTATCAAAGAGCACCTGCCTGCATCCCCACTGATCCCTCATTGAGACAGTGAGTAGGGGATCCTCTTCCTGCACCTGCTGTCACCATTCAAAAACAGCATGGCCATGCAGGGCTCCACCACACAGTCGCATCATTTATTCAATTTCCTGTGAATGAATAAACTACAATTACTGTCTGACATTGCGGCAGATGGCTTGTAGTTCTCATTGAACTGTGAGAGGACTGGTGAGTGCTCTTGTACTTCATTGATTCTTCCTGGATTTCAGCAAATGTCTGCCCATACAGGAGGTGTGGGCAGACAGCTATACTGATAGTCTGCAGGATCCTGGCACCGCACCCATGATCCGCTGGCTGCGGGTGCAATGTTTTATAGGCTGCAGGTAAAAAAATAATAAATGCATTTTCTTTCCCTACAAAAAAGTTGTGCATTTAATATTTTTTTTACAAAAGGTGAGCTTATCCTTTAAATGGCACTGCTGCTCATCTTCAAAGGGCGTGATTTGGTGTGTTTTTGTTCTACTCATGTGAATGAAGCCTGAGACCATCTGAGCAAATGGAAGGACATCAGGGAAAGTTTTCTGCATTCTCTTAGATCAGGAGTGCCAAACTTCATTTCTTTGCAGGCCGCAACAACTTAATGGTTTTCCTCAATGAGCTGGTTGTGTTTCAAAAACTAGATGTCATAGAATTGCCACTTCATCCCTCTAAAGCCGAACACTTATTAATTACACAGGTTCTGTGGCTGATTAAGGTGGTAATTAAAACATAAAAATTGCTGCGCTGCCTCTCCCAAAGACTACTTTAAATAATTAATAAATAAATGAATGAACTCCCTACTACACAAAGAGTCCCCACAAATGTGCATGTGCTATAATGACCCGCGGGCTGGCAATTATATCCCTCCTGCCCAGTGATTAAATCCTAAATAAACCAATAAGTGAATACAAGGTGCATAAATGATGATATTGCTAAAAATAGCACATATACAATGCCATAAACTGTGTATACAGTGAAATTATATAAGATATATATATATATATATATATATATATATATATATATATATATAAAAGTCCCAATAATGTGCAAACATATAAAAGTTCCAAAACAATTGAAAGTTCCAAAAAAATCCCAAAGAAACCCCAATCCGCATCCGGTGTGAATATTAAGTGATACAGTAGTAAATCTTCTTCTCCATAGCAATTCTCTGTGTGTATTGCTCCAATTAGTGCTCCCCCTCCAGAGCCCCACTCATCACAGATAACTGACCACCTGCAATGTTAGATCAAATATCGCATGAGATATTGCGGCGCTCTCCTGCAGGAAAGTTGGCCGTCTGTGTGGTCTTGACACCTCTATACGCTGATGACAGACTCCATAGTGGAAACACCTCCAGATCAATCGTTTGCGACAAAACTCCTCCAGAGCCTCCACAGTACTCCTCCACCATCATAAAAAACATCAAAATGAAACTTCCATAGCGTAACACCATATTTATTAGGTAAAAAACATTTAAAATTGCGCTTACATAAAAACCATGTGTATGGCACTTTAAATCCCAGCAAAAAGCAATTACTTCTCAGAGGACAAGAGTAACGCTATCAAGCCTCCCCTACATGTTTCGTCGTATGACGTTATCAGCAGCAGAAGGTAAGGAGGATGCACTGTGATGTAAGGGAGGGTGGGGAGCTCTTGACTTCTGATGGTGGGGGGCTGTTGACATCTGATGTCCAGCTGAACACTGGTTAAAGCTTGTAGGAGTTTTCTTTCTGCTCTAGGAGGATGGAAATCCCCTGACCTCTGTCTGGACGGTGCTGATTGGCCCTGTGCTGATCACATGCACTCTCCCAAGAAAAAAAAAAACCTCTCTAGCAATACACACTAATCTTAGCATGTGCATGTGGCTACGGGTTCAGTCTGTCTTATCAGGAGATAAGAGGTGGACATTTGAGCAAGAGGAGGAGCACAGAAGACAGGATCAAACAGCCTTTTTACCCAATGCAGAGGATTAACCCTTTAGGTTCCACAATGAGTATAACAAACATGCTTTACTGCATATACAGACTGATTTTACTGTTGTGGGTTTAGTAACACTTTAAGCTTCACATATGGTCCACTAATTGGACATTTCATTTCTCACCTTTTGGAGAAACATTAGCGGCGTTCAATGTTTCCTCTGCAATTGATGAGCAGTCTTGGAAAATTAGCACAGTAATTGAACAGACCAAGGGTTTTATATTGTGGGTTACATTTAAATGGCCATAGAAAGACATCACGTCCCTGACATTTCTTACTCCTTATAAAGTATCTCCTCCAATATCAGAGGTGTTCATTCACAAGTGCTGAGAAAAAATAAAACCTTGCATTTAATTGAATGAATATTAAAATGCCCAAAATTAAAATTTCCAGATGGTGGAATGAAGTGAGTTATTCCTTCTCATTATAAGAGTGGCGGATCGTGTTTCCATGTTTGTAGCCTCAGGTGAGGCACTGGCATGTAATGTATTCAGGAACATGCTCCGGAGTTCCACTGCTCGATCTTGTCTTATCCTTGTTTGCTGCCACGTCTGTTATGAATGATGATGACCGCATCTGCTGTTCTGGAATAGAAACATTTAGAGGGAAGCTGTCGGGTAAGAAATATGGAAGTTGTCTCGGCTGACCTGTTTTTAGATAGCTATGCTTGCCTTACTGCTTAGAGAGGTTCTGGCCTGGATTAAAGCCCCACTCCACCTTTGCCAAAAAATAATAATTGCCCTTCAGTTGTGAAAATTAAAGAGTAGCTCGGGCTGAATATTTATATCTAGAGATGAGCGAATCGAAGTAGGCAAAGTGGAATTCGTTTCGAATATTAGGAAAATTTTGATTCGCGTCGAATCCGAAAATAAGCAGACTTCGGATGCGCGAATCGAAATTTTTCCTAAAATGGCGGCGACATGTGCGGCGACGGAGCGGGGATGTCTGGGAAGGCGCGCAGACAAGGCGCGCTGACCCATAATGCATTCATTCATGACATGTGATCGCATTAGCCAATCAGCAGCCAGCCAGCCAGTACAGTGTAATGGTCGAGCTATAAATGGCGGCCATTTTACAATTCTCCATTTGCCTCCAGTCATTCAACAGAGGCAGACCTGGCTGTATGCAGGGAGAGAGTTAGGGACAGAGAAACGTTAGTTAGGGCCACAGAATCGTTACTTAGGGCCATAGAAACGTTACTTAGGGCCACAGAAACGTTACTTAGGGCCACAGAATCATTAGTTAGGGCCACAGAATCGTTACTTAGGGACACAGAATTGTTACTCAGGGACAGACAGAATTGTTACTGAGGGATACAGAATTGTTACTGAGGGCCACAGAATCGTTACTTAGGGCCACAGAAACGTTACTTAGGGACACAGAATTGTTACTTAGGGACAGACACAGAATTGTTACTGAGGGACACAGATTTGTTACTGAGGGCCACAGAATCGTTACTTAGGGCCACAGAATTGTTACTTAGGGACAGACACAGAATTGTTACTGAGGGACACAGATTTGTTACTGAGGGCCACAGAATCGTTACTTAGGGCCACAGAAACGTTACTTAGGGCCACAGAAACGTTACTTAGGGCCACAGAATTGTTACTTAGGGACAGACACAGAATTGTTATTGAGGGACACAGAATTGTTACTGAGGGCCACAGAACCGTTACTTAGGGCCACAGAAACGTTACTTAGGGCCACAGAATTGTTACTTAGGGACAGACACAGAATTGTTACTGAGGGACACAGATTTGTTACTGAGGGCCACAGAAACGTTACTTAGGGCCACAGAAACGTTACTTAGGGCCACAGAATCGTTAGTTAGGGCCACAGAAACGTTACTTAGGGACACAGAATTGTTACTCAGGGACAGACACAGAATTGTTACTGAGGGATACAGAATTGTTACTGAGGGCCACAGAATCGTTACTTAGGGCCACAGAAACGTTACTTAGGGCCACAGAAATGTTACTTAGGGCCACAGAATTGTTACTTAGGGACAGACACAGAATTGTTATTGAGGGACACAGAATTGTTACTGAGGGCCACAGAACTGTTACTTAGGGCCACAGAAACGTTACTTAGGGCCACAGAATTGTTACTTAGGGACAGACACAGAATTGTTACTGAGGGACACAGATTTGTTACTGAGGGCCACAGAAACGTTACTTAGGGCCACAGAAACGTTACTTAGGGCCACAGAATCGTTACTTAGGGCCACAGAAACGTTACTTAGGGCCACAGAAACGTTACTTAGGGCCACAGAATTGTTACTTAGGGACAGACACAGAATTGTTACTGAGGGACACAGAATTGTTACTGAGGGCCACAGAACCGTTACTTAGGGCCACAGAAACGTTACTTAGGGACACAGAATTGTTACTCAGGGACAGACACAGAATTGTTACTGAGGGATACAGAATTGTTACTGAGGGACACAGAAACGTTACTTAGGGCCACAGAAACATTACTTAGGGCCACAGAAATGTTACTTAGGGCCACAGAATTGTTACTTAGGGACAGACACAGAATTGTTACTGAGGGACACAGAATTGTTACTGAGGGCCACAGAACCATTACTTAGGGCCACAGAAACGTTACTTAGGGCCACAGAACCGTTACTTAGGGCCACAGAAACGTTACTTAGGGCCACAGAAACTTTACTTAGGGCCACAGAATTGTTACTTAGGGACACAGAATTGTTACTCAGGGACAGACACAGAATTGTTACTGAGGGATACAGAATTGTTACTGAGGGACACAGAAACGTTACTTAGGGCCACAGAAACGTTACTTAGGGCCACAGAATTGTTACTTAGGGACAGACACAGAATTGTTACTGAGGGACACAGAATTGTTACTGAGGGCCACAGAACCGTTACTTAGGGCCACAGAAACGTTACTTAGGGACACAGAATTGTTACTCAGGGACAGACACAGAATTGTTACTGAGGGACACAGAATTGTTACTGAGGGCCACAGAACTGTTACTGAGGGCCACACAACTGTCACTTAGGGCCACAGAAACGTTACTTAGGGCTACAGAAACGTTACTTAGGGCCACAGAATCATTACTTAGGGCCACAGAATCGTTACTTAGGGCCACAGAAACGTTACTTAGGGACACAGAAACGTTACTTAGGGACACAGAATTGTTACTCAGGGACAGACACAGAATTGTTACTGAGGGACACAGAATTGTTACTGAGGGCCACAGAACTGTTACTGAGGGCCACAGAACTGTTACTTAGGGCCACAGAAACGTTACTTAGGGCCACAGAAACGTTACTTAGGGCCACAGAAACGTTAATTAGGGCTACAGAAACGTTACTTAGGGCCACAGAATCGTTACTTAGGGCCACAGAAACGTTACTTAGGGCTACAGAAACGTTACTTAGGGCCACAGAATCGTTACTTAGGGCCACAGAAACGTTACTTAGGGCCACAGAAACATTACTTAGGGACACAGAATTGTTACTCAGGGACAGACACAGAATTGTTACTGAGGGACACAGATTTGTTACTGAGGGCCACAGAACCGTTACTTAGGGCCACAGAAACGTTACTTAGGGACACAGAATTGTTACTCAGGGACAGACACAGAATTGTTACTCAGGGACAGACACAGAATTGTTACTCAGGGACACAGAATTGTTACTGAGGGACACAGAATTGTTACTGAGGGACACAGAATTGTTACTCAGGGACACAGAATTGTTACTGAGGGACACAGAATTGTTACTGAGGGACACAGAATTGTTACTCAGGGACAGACACAGAATTGTTACTCAGGGACAGACACAGAATTGTTACTGAGGGACACAGAATTGTTACTGAGGGCCACAGAACTGTTACTTAGGGCCAGAGAAACGTTACTCAGGGACACAGAATTGTTACTCAGGGACAGACACAGAATTGTTACTCAGGGACAGACACAGAATTGTTACTCAGGGACAGACACAGAATTGTTACTGAGGGACACAGAATTGTTACTGAGGGACACAGAATTGTTACTGAGGGCCACAGAACTGTTACTTAGGGCCACAGAAACGTTACTCAGGGACACAGAATTGTTACTCAGGGACAGACACAGAATTGTTACTCAGGGACACAGAATCGTTTAATTAAAGAGTATGTCAGACAACATGCAGAGGAGTGGCAGAGGAGGCAATGTTTTAGGAGCGAGCAGACGTGGCAGCAGAGGAAGGGGTCGAGGCAGCACTATTCGCAGCCAGAGGCCAGTGCTCCCGGTGTCATCCAGCGGTCGTGTCTCCACCGACAACCCTGCCGTCATCGATTGGTTGGCTCGGTCGTCTTCCTCTTCCCAGGTCACCTCTGACACCTACAGCCAACGGTCGGTGGGTACGTCAGACACAACCGTTAGTTGGCATGGCCCGGGAGCAAGCCCACTGAAATCACGTGTCCTCTACCTGCCCCTGTCCTTTGGTGTTCCCTCACCAAGCGAAGTATCGCATGCTGTGGGCTCAGCCCCACTGTACAGTGAGGAAGAGCTAACAGAGGGCGGTCAGGAACGGGGGGAGACATCCGCCTCTTCAGCAGCCAGGCGAAGAAGTAGTGGCGAGGAGAGTGTCTCGGTAGCCGGTCTAGAGACAGGTCTGTCTCCTGACCCACACGCAGCCGAGGGGGCTAGTAGTGAGGCGGAGACCCTAATTGATGATGATGAGGCTGATCGCACTTGGCAGCCTCGTCGTCATCAGGCTATTGCTTCCGCATCATCAGGAGAAGAGGGTGGCAGCTTGGCAGCAAGCAAAACAGTCGGTAGGTTGCCCAGGAGGCAGCAGGGTCGCAGCAGTGTCAGTGGAGGCAAACGGCCACGGAGTACAGCACCAGCTCCACTGCAGCCTACCACCACGGCCAGTAGTGGTGCCGGTGTGCACGGAGGAAGCAGCAGTCAGCCAGTGAGGAGTATCGGGGGCAAAGTTTCCTACTCGGCGGTGTGGCAATTTTTTGTCAAGCCGCCCGAGGAAGTAAACGTAGCCGTATGTCGACTATGTGGCCAGAAAGTCAAGCGTGGCCAGGGGGCCCATGTTGGGACTACAGCGTTGCGGCAGCATATGCAGCGTCGCCATTTGGTGGCCTGGGAAAATCGTGATAAAGATACGGCGGTTCTGCCCGCCCCAGCCCCCGCTCCATCACCCGCTCCGTTACTTGCTCCGTCACCCGACGTCAATCGCCCTCTATCAGCCAGTCAAGGCTCCAACACCTCTGCTGAGGGGAGTTGTCGCTCGTTGCCATCTTCCGCTCGTTCAGATGCTCCTTCTCCTGCTACTCCTCTTCACGGATTCCGTCAGCAGTCTTTCTTGGAATCCGTTTCCAAGAGACAGTTTGCGAGCACGCACCCGACGGTGCAAAAGCTGAACGTCCTCCTGTCCAAGTTGCTGGTGCTGCAGTCCCTCCCTTTCCAAGTGGTGGACTCAGCACCTTTCCGAGAAATGATGGCTTGTGCCGCGCAGCGGTGGAGAGTGCCAAGCCGTCATTTCTTCGCCAAAAAGGCAGTGCCAGCCCTGCATTCACATGTAGAAGAGATGGTGGGCCAGTCTTTGAGCATGTCGGTCTTTGCCAAAGTGCACGGCAGCGCCGACGTGTGGAGCTGTAACTATGGTCAGGGACAGTACATGTCATTTACGGCCCACTGGGTGAACGTGGTGCCGTCACAGCCGCACCAGCAACTTGGACAGGTCACGCCGCTTTTGCCTCCACGTTTGCACGTCCTTGGTCCACAAAAGATGTCCGCCTCTACCACCTCTTCTTCCTTCGTGTCCTCAGCCGCCACCCCCGTGCCAAGTCCCATTACCCGACCGGCATATCACATGTGCAGGGCGCAACGGTGTCACGCTGTGCTGCACCTGGTATGCCTTGGCGAACGTAGTCACACAGGGGAGGAACTTCTCAGTGTAATGAACAGAGAAATCGACAGATGGCTGTCTCCGCGCAAACTGAAAATCGGAACCATGTTGACCGACAACGGAAAGAACATGGTGTCTGCTCTGCATCAAGGAAGGTTGTGCCATGCGCCATGCATGGCTCACGTGTTCAATCTGGTTGTCAAGCGGTTCCTAAAATCCACCATCCCACTGCAAGACATCCTTAAAATGTCACGTAAACTTTGCATGCATTTCAGCCATTCCTACACCGCAAAGCACACCCTCCTTGAGCTGCAGCGGCAGAACGGAATTCCACAGCATCGCCTGATCTGCGACGTTGCAACAAGGTGGAATTCAACCCTACACATGTTAGACCGCCTTTACAAACAGCGAAAGGCCATCACCGATTTCCTGATGTTACAAGCGGATAAAGGTACTCCCCTGTGTAACTTCGATGTCAGCCATTGGCAGCTCATGCGTGACACCTGCCGCTTGCTCAGGCCCTTTGAGGAGGCCACGCTATTCGTGAGTCGGCAGGACTATGGGATGAACGACGTCATTCCTCTGTTGCACGTCCTGGAACAAATGCTGTTAACAATGGCTGGTCAGGGTGCGGTAGACGTGGCGCACAGATCTCAACGCCACATGACCCCTGTGGGGGCAGGACAGGAAGAAGAGGAGGAGGTAGAGGAGGACATTTGTGCTAAGGAATTATTGAGTGAAATGGGTGGTTTTTCCACTCAGCGGACAGGAGTGGAGGAGCAGGAGCATCTGGTAGAGGAGGAGGAGACAGAGGACCCAGACGCACCGTGGCAGTATGCTGTGGAGATGGAGGCAGGGAGTCCCTCGCATTCCTTGGCACAAATGGCCCATAGCATGCTCGGTTGCTTGCGTAGCGACAGCCGAATAATAACCATCAGACAGAGGGATGACTTTTGGCTGTCCACCTTGTTGGACCCTCGCTACCGTTCAAAAATGGTGGCCTTTTTCACACCTGCTGAGAGGGAGGCCAAAATAACGTACTATAAAAACCACCTATGTAGTCAGTTGGTCTCTGCCTTTGTGCGCCAACGTCCATCCTCAGACACTGTGGGCCCTGTGCGCTCGGGTTCCGCTGCCATGGCAGCAGGGGAGGGGTGGGGTGGTAGGAGCAGTGGTAGCTCCACCAGCAGCGGCTGCCTCAGTCTGCAGTCGATGATGAGTAGCTTTCTTCACCAGCGCAGTGAGGAAACTACTAACCAGCCGCAGCAGCAGCAGCATCAGGTGGACCTGGAGCAGGACCTCAAACAACAGGCTTGGGCCTACTTGGACAGCACCCTGCCAACTGAGGTAGACAATCCCCTTGACTACTGGGCAACGAAACTTGACCTTTGGCCCCAACTAGCTGAATTTGCCCTTGAAAGGCTGTCATGCCCGGCCAGTAGCGTGGCATCGGAGCGCGTGTTTAGTGCGGCAGGAGGTATTGTAACTCCGCGGAGGACACGACTGTCCACCCAAAGTGTGGAGAGACTCACATTTGTGAAAATGAATCAGGCGTGGATTAGTCTGGATTTCAAACCACCAGTTCCTGACACAACTGACTAAATCCGCCATGAATCATGCCCCTGCCATGTGCCACTTTCACGTCTCCTCACACTGCTGGTGTGTTCCATTTTTTGTCATAGGGTGCTGGCAGATTACGGGCCTCCCATAGCTGCTGCCAGGACCATAATCTGCCATGGGCCCCTGTACCGCCTCCTCATGCTGCTGCCAGGTCCACAGTGTCTCATTCCATGTGCCACTTTCAGGTCTCCTCACACTGCTGGTGTGTTCAATTTTTTGACATAGGGTGCTGGCAGATTACGGACCTCCCATAGCTGCTGCCAGGCCCCTAATCTGCCATGGGCCCCTATACCGCCTCCTCATGCTGCTGCCAAGTCCAGAGTCTCTCATGGGTCCCTGTACGGCGTCCCATTGCTGCTGTCTCCATCGCCACACTCTGCCATGTGCCACTTTCAGGTCTCGTCACACTGCTGGTGTGTTCAATTTTTTGTCATAGGGTGCTGGCAGATTACGGGCCTTCCATAGCTGCTGCCAGGCCCCTAATCTGCCATGGGCCCCTATACCACCTCCTCATGCTGCTGCCAAGTCCAGAGTCTCTCATGGGTCCCTGTACGGCCTCCCATTGCTGCTGTCTCCATCGCCACACTCTGCCATGTGCCACTTTCAGGTCTCCTCACACACTGCTGGTGTGTTCAATTTTTTGTCATAGGGTGCTGGCAGATTATGGGCCTCCCATAGCTGCTGCCAGGACCATAATCTGCCATGGGCCCCTATACCGCCTCCTCATGCTGCTGCCAGGTCCAGAGTCTCTCATGGGTCCCTGTACGGCCTCCCATTGCTGCTGTCTCCATCGCCACACTCTGCCATGTGCCACTTTCAGGTCTCCTCACACACTGCTGGTGTGTTCAATTTTTTGTCATAGGGTGCTGGCAGATTACGGGCCTCCCATAGCTGCTGCCAGGCCCCTAATCTGCCATGGGCCCCTGTACCGCCTCCTCATGCTGCTGCCAGGTCCACAGTGTCTCATGCCATGTGCCACTTTCAGGTCTCCTCACACTGCTGGTGTGTTCCATTTTTTGTCATAGGATGCTGGCAGATTACGGGCCTCCAATAGCTGCTGCCAGGCCCCTAATCTGCCATGGGCCCCTATACCGCCTCCTCATGCTGCTGCCAGGTCCAGAGTCTCTCATGGGTCCCTGTACGGCCTCCCATTGCTGCTGTCTCCATCGCCACACTCTTCCATGTGCCACTTTCAGGTCTCCTCACACTGCTGGTGTGTTCCATTTTTTGTCATAAGGTGCTGGCAGATTACGGGCCTCCCATAGCTGCTGCCAGGCCCCTAATCTGCCATGGGCCCCTGTACCGCCTCCTCATGCTGCTGCCAGGTCCACAGTGTCTCATGCCATGTGCCACTTTCAGGTCTCCTCACACTGCTGGTGTGTTCAATTTTTTGACATAGGGTGCTGGCAGATTACGGGCCTCCCATAGCTGCTGCCAGGCCCCTAATCTGCCATGGGCACCTAAACCGCCTCCTCATGCTGCTGCCAAGTCCAGAGTCTGTCATGGGTCCCTGTACGGCCTCCCATTGCTGCTGTCTCCATCGCCACACTCTGCCATGTGCCACTTTCAGGTCTCCTCACACACTGCTGGTGTGTTCAATTTTTTGACATAGGGTGCTGGCAGATTACGGGCCTCCCATAGCTGCTGCCAGGCCCCTAATCTGCCATGGGGCCCTATACCGCCTCCTCATGCTGCTGCCAGGTCCAGAGTCTCTCATGGGTCCCTGTACGGCCTCCCATTGCTGCTGTCTCCATCGCCACACTCTGCCATGTGCCACTTTCAGGTCTCCTCACACTGCTGGTGTGTTCCATTTTTTGTCATAGGGTGCTGGCAGATTACGGGCCTCCCATAGCTGCTGCCAGGCCCCTAATCTGCCATGGGCCCCTGTACCGCCTCCTCATGCTGCTGCCAGGTCCACAGTGTCTCATGCCATGTGCCACTTTCAGGTCTCCTCGCACTGCTGGTGTGTTCAATATTTTGACATAGGGTGCTGGCAGATTACGGGCCTCCCATAGCTGCTGCCAGGCCCCTAATCTGCCATGGGCCCCTATACCGCCTCCTCATGCTGCTGCCAAGTCCAGAGTCTGTCATGGGTCCCTGTACGGCCTCCCATTGCTGCTGTCTCCATCGCCACACTCTGCCATGTGCCACTTTCAGGTCTCCTCACACACTGCTGGTGTGTTCAATTTTTTGACATAGGGTGCTGGCAGATTACGGGCCTCCCATAGCTGCTGCCAGGCCCCTAATCTGCCATGGGGCCCTATACCGCCTCCTCATGCTGCTGCCAGGTCCAGAGTCTCTCATGGGTCCCTGTACGGCCTCCCATTGCTGCTGTCTCCATCGCCACACTCTGTCATGTGCCACTTTCAGGTCTCCTCACACTGCTGGTGTGTTCCATTTTTTGTCATAGGGTGCTGGCAGATTACGGGCCTCCCATAGCTGCTGCCAGGCCCCTAATCTGCCATGGGCCCCTATACCACCTCCTCATGCTGCTGCCAAGTCCAGAGTCTCTCATGGGTCCCTGTACGGCCTCCCATTGCTGCTGTCTCCATCGCCACACTCTGCCATGTGCCACTTTCAGGTCTCCTCACACACTGCTGGTGTGTTCAATTTTTTGACATAGGGTGCTGGCAGATTACGGGCCTCCCATAGCTGCTGCCAGGCCCCTAATCTGCCATGGGCCCCTGTACCGCCTCCTCATGCTGCTGCCAGGTCCACAGTGTCTCATGCCATGTGCCACTTTCAGGTCTCCTCACACTGCTGGTGTGTTCAATTTTTTGACATAGGGTGCTGGCAGATTACTGGCCTCCCATAGCTGCTGCCAGGCCCCTAATCTGCCATGGGCCCCTAAACCGCCTCCTCATGCTGCTGCCAAGTCCAGAGTCTCTCATGGGTCCCTGTACGGCCTCCCATTGCTGCTGTCTCCATCGCCACACTCTGCCATGTGCCACTTTCAGGTCTCCTCACACTGCTGGTGTGTTCCATTTTTTGTCATAGGGTGCTGGCAGATTACGGGCCTCCCATAGCTGCTGCCAGGCCCCTAATCTGCCATGGGCCCCTGTACCGCCTCCTCATGCTGCTGCCAGGTCCACAGTGTCTCATGCCATGTGCCACTTTCAGGTCTCCTCACACTGCTGGTGTGTTCAATTTTTTGACATAGGGTGCTGGCAGATTACGGGCCTCCCATAGCTGCTGCCAGGCCCCTAATCTGCCATGGGCCCCTATACCGCCTCCTCATGCTGCTGCCAAGTCCAGAGTCTGTCATGGGTCCCTGTACGGCCTCCCATTGCTGCTGTCTCCATCGCCACACTCTGCCATGTGCCACTTTCAGGTCTCCTCACACACTGCTGGTGTGTTCAATTTTTTGACATAGGGTGCTGGCAGATTACGGGCCTCCCATAGCTGCTGCCAGGCCCCTAATCTGCCATGGGGCCCTATACCGCCTCCTCATGCTGCTGCCAGGTCCAGAGTCTCTCATGGGTCCCTGTACGGCCTCCCATTGCTGCTGTCTCCATCGCCACACTCTGCCATGTGCCACTTTCAGGTCTCCTCACACACTGCTGGTGTGTTCAATTTTTTGACATAGGGTGCTGGCAGATTACGGGCCTCCCATAGCTGCTGCCAGGCCCCTAATCTGCCATGGGGCCCTATACCGCCTCCTCATGCTGCTGCCAGGTCCACAGTGTCTCATGCCATGTGCCACTTTCAGGTCTCCTCACACTGCTGGTGTGTTCAATTTTTTGACATAGGGTGCTGGCAGATTACGGGCCTCCCATAGCTGCTGCCAGGCCCCTAATCTGCCATGGGCCCCTATACCGCCTCCTCATGCTGCTGCCAAGTCCAGAGTCTGTCATGGGTCCCTGTACGGCCTCCCATTGCTGCTGTCTCCATCGCCACACTCTGCCATGTGCCACTTTCAGGTCTCCTCACACTGCTGGTGTGTTCCATTTTTTGTCATAGGGTGCTGGCAGATTACGGGCCTCCTATAGCTGCTGCCAGGCCCCTAATCTGCCATGGGCCCCTATACCGCCTCCTCATGCTGCTGCCAAGTCCAGAGTCTGTCATGGGTCCCTGTACAGCCTCCCATTGCTGCTGTCTCCATCGCCACACTCTGCCATGTGCCACTTTCAGGTCTCCTCACACACTGCTGGTGTGTTCATTTTTTTGACATAGGGTGCTGGCAGATTATGGGCCTCCCATAGCTGCTGCCAGGCCCCTAATCTGCCATGGGCCCCTGTACCGCCTCCTCATGCTGCTGCCAGGTCCACAGTGTCTCATGCCATGTGCCACTTTCAGGTCTCCTCACACTGCTGGTGTGTTCAATTTTTTGACATAGGGTGCTGGCAGATTACGGGCCTCCCATAGCTGCTGCCAGGCCCCTAATCTGCCATGGGCCCCTGTACCGCCTCCTCATGCTGCTGCCAAGTCCAGAGTCTCTCATGGGTCCCTGTACGGCCTCCCATTGCTGCTGTCTCCATCGCCACACTCTGCCATGTGCCACTTTCAGGTCTCCTCACACACTGCTGGTGTGTTCAATTTTTTGACATAGGGTGCTGGCAGATTACGGGCCTCCCATAGCTGCTGCCAGGCCCCTAATCTGCCATGGGCCCCTGTACCGCCTCCTCATGCTGCTGCCAGGTCCACAGTGTCTCATGCCATGTGCCACTTTCAGGTCTCCTCACACTGCTGGTGTGTTCCATTTTTTGTCATAGGGTGCTGGCAGATTACGGGCCTCATATAGCTGCTGCCAGGCCCCTAATCTGCCATGGGCCCCTATACCGCCTCCTCATGCTGCTGCCAAGTCCAGAGTCCCTCATGGGTCCCTGTACGGCCTCCCATTGCTGCTGTCTCCATCGCCACACTCTGCCATGTGCCACTTTCAGATCTCCTCACACTGCTGGTGTGTTACATTTTTTGTCATAGGGTGCTGGCAGATTACGGGCCTCCCATTGCTGCTGCCAGGCCCGTAATCTGCCATGGGCCCCCGTACCGACTCCTCATGCTGTGACGTTGCAACAAGGTGGAATTCAACCCTACATATGTTAGACCGCCTTTACGAACAGCGAAAGGCCATCACAGATTTCCTGATGTTAAAAGCGGATAAAGGTACTCCCTGTGTAACTTAGATGTCAGCCATTGGCAGCTCATGCGTGACACCTGCGCTTGCTCAGGCCCTTTGAGGAGGCCAGGCTATTCGTGAGTCGGCAGGACTATGGGATAAACGACGTCATTCCTCTGTTGCACGTCCTGGAACAAATGCTGTTAACAATGGCTGGTCAGGGTGCGGTAGACGTGGCGCACAGATCTCAACGCCACATGACCCCTGTGGGGGCAGGACAGGAAGAAGAGGAGGAGGTAGAGGAGGACATTGGTGCTCAGGAATTATTGAGTGAAATGGGTGGTTTTTCCACTCAGCGGACAGGAGTGGAGGAGCAGGAGCATCTGGTAGAGGAGGAGGAAGAGGAGACAGAGGACCCAGACGCACCGTGGCAGTATGCTGTGGAGATGGAGGCGGGGAGTCCCTCACATTCCTTGGCACAAATGGCCCATAGCATGCTCGCTTGCTTGCGTAGCGACAGCCGAATAATAACCATCAGACAGAGGGATGACTTTTGGCTTTCCACCTTGTTGGACCCTCGCTACCGTTCAAAAATGGTGGCCTTTTTCACACCTGCTGAGAGGGAGGCCAAAATAACGTACTATAAAAACCACCTATGTAGTCAGCTGGTCTCTGCCTTTCTGCGCCAACGTCCATCCTCAGACACTGTGGGCCCTGTGCGCTCGCATTCCGCTGCCATGGCAGCAGGGGAGGGGTGGGGTGGTAGGAGCAGTGGCAGCTCCACCAGCAGCAGCTGCCTCAGTCTGCAGTCGATGATGAGTAGCTTTCTTCACCAGCGCAGTGAGGAAACTACTAACCAGCCGCAGCAGCAGCAGCAGCAGCAGCAGCAGCAGCAGCAGCAGCATCAGGTGGACCTGGAGCAGGACCTCAAACAACAGGCTTAGGCCTACTTGGACAGCACCCTGCCAACCGAGGTAGACAATCCCCTTGACTACTGGGCAACGAAACTTGACCTTTGGCCCCAACTAGCTGAATTTGCCCTTGAAAGGCTGTCATGCCCGGCCAGTAGCGTGGCATCGGAGCGCGTGTTTAGTGCGGCAGGAGGTATTGTAACTCCGCGGAGGACACGACTATCCACCCAAAGTGTGGAGAGACTCACGTTTGTGAAAATGAATCAGGCGTGGATTAGTCTGGATTTCAAACCACCAGTTCCTGACACAACTGACTAAATCCGCCATGAATCATGCCCCTGCCATGTGCCACTTTCAGGTCTCCTCACACTGCTGGTGTGTTCCATTTTTTGTCATAGGGTGCTGGCAGATTACGGGCCTCCCATAGCTGATGCCAGGCCCCTAATCTGCCATGGGCCCCTATACCGCCTCCTCATGCTGCTGCCAGGTCCAGAGTCTCTCATGGGTCCCTGTACGGCCTCCCATTGCTGCTGTCTCCATCGCCACACTCTGCCATGTGCCACTTTCAGGTCTCCTCACACTGCTGGTGTGTTCCATTTTTTGTCATAGGGTGCTGGCAGATTACGGGCCTCCCATAGCTGCTGCCAGGCCCCTAATCTGCCATGGGCCCCTATACCGCCTCCTCATGCTGCTGCCAGGTCCAGAGTCTCTCATGGGTCCCTGTACGGCCTCCCATTGCTGCTGTCTCCATCGCCACACTCTGCCATGTGCCACTTTCAGGTCTCCTCACACTGCTGGTGTGTTCAATTTTTTGTCATAGGGTGCTGGCAGATTACGGGCCTCCCATAGCTGCTGCCAGGCCCCTAATCTGCCATGGGCCCCTATACCGCCTCCTCATGCTGCTGCCAGGTCCAGAGTCTCTCATGGGTCCCTGTACGGCCTCCCATTGCTGCTGTCTCCATCGCCACACTCTACCATGTGCCACTTTCAGGTCTCCTCACACTGCTGGTGTGTTCCATTTTTTGTCATAGGGTGCTGGCAGATTACGGGCCTCCCATAGCTGCTGCCAGGCCCCTAATCTGCCATGGGCCCCTGTACCGCCTCCTCATGCTGCTGCCAGGTCCACAGTGTCTCATGCCATGTGCCACTTTCAGGTCTCCTCACACTGCTGGTGTGTTCCATTTTTTGTCATAGGGTGCTGGCAGATTACGGGCCTCCCATTGCTGCTGCCAGGCCCCTAATCTGCCATGGGCCCCAGTACCGCCTCCTCATGCTGCTGCCAGGTCCAGAGTCTCTCATGGGTCCCTGTACGGCCTCCCATTGCTGCTGTCTCCATCGCCACACTCTGCCATGTGCCACTTTCAGGTCTCCTCACACTGCTGGTGTGTTCCATTTTTTGTCATAGGGTGCTGGCAGATTACGGGCCTCCCATAGCTGCTGCCAGGCCCCTAATCTGCCATGGGCCCCTATACCGCCTCCTCATGCTGCTGCCAGGTCCAGAGTCTCTCATGGGTCCCTGTACGGCCTCCCATTGCTGCTGTCTCCATCGCCACACTCTGCCATGTGCCACTTTCAGGTCTCCTCACACTGCTGGTGTGTTCAATTTTTTGTCATAGGGTGCTGGCAGATTACGGGCCTCCCATAGCTGCTGCCAGGCCCCTAATCTGCCATGGGCCCCTATACCGCCTCCTCATGCTGCTGCCAGGTCCAGAGTCTCTCATGGGTCCCTGTACGGCCTCCCATTGCTGCTGTCTCCATCGCCACACTCTGCCATGTGCCACTTTCAGGTCTCCTCACACTGCTGGTGTGTTCCATTTTTTGTCATAGGGTGCTGGCAGATTACGGGCCTCCCATAGCTGCTGCCAGGCCCCTAATCTGCCATGGGCCCCTGTACCGCCTCCTCATGCTGCTGCCAGGTCCACAGTGTCTCATGCCATGTGCCACTTTCAGGTCTCCTCACACTGCTGGTGTGTTCCATTTTTTGTCATAGGGTGCTGGCAGATTACGGGCCTCCCATTGCTGCTGCCAGGCCCCTAATCTGCCATGGGCCCCAGTACCGCCTCCTCATGCTGCTGCCAGGTCCACAGTGTCTCATGCCATGTGCCACTTTCAGGTCTCCTCACACTGCTGGTGTGTTCCATTTTTTGTCATAGGGTGCTGGCAGATTACGGGCCTCCCATAGCTGCTGCCAGGCTCCTAATCTGCCATGGGCCCCTATACCGCCTCCTCATGCTGCTGCCAGGTCCAGAGTCTCTCATGGGTCCCTGTACGGCCTCCCATTGCTGCTGTCTCCATCGCCACACTCTGCCATGTGCCACTTTCAGGTCTCCTCACACTGCTGGTGTGTTCCATTTTTTGTCATAGGGTGCTGGCAGATTACGGGCCTCCCATAGCTGCTGCCAGGCCCCTAATCTGCCATGGGCCCCTATACTGCCTCCTCATGCTGCTGCCAGGTCCAGAGTCTCTCATGGGTCCCTGTACGGCCTCCCATTGCTGCTGTCTCCATCGCCACACTCTGCCATGTGCCACTTTCAGGTCTCCTCACACTGCTGGTGTGTTCCATTTTTTGTCGTAGGGTGCTGGCAGATTACGGGCCTCCCATAGCTGCTGCCAGGCCCCTAATCTGCCATGGGCCCCCGTAACGACTCCTCATGCTGCTGCCAGGCCCGTAATCTGTCATGGGCCCCTGTTGTCGCTTGTTGGCATATTCCGCTCGTTCAGATGCTCCTTCTCCTGCTACTCCTCTTCACGGATTCCGTCAGCAGTCTTTCTTGGAATCCGTTTCCAAGAGACAACAGTTTGCGAGCACGCACCCGACGGTGCAGAAGCTGAACGTCCTCCTGTCCAAGTTGCTGCTGCCAGGCTCGTAATCTGTCATGCGCCCCTGTACCGCCTCCTCATGCTGCTGCCAGGTCCAGAGTGTGTCATGGGCCCCCGTTCCGACCCCTCATGCTGCTGCCAGGCCCGTAATCTGTCATGGGCCCCTGTACTGCCTCCTCATGCTGCTGCCAGGTCCAGAGTGTGTCATGGGTCCCTGTACGGCCTCCCATTGCTGCTGCCAGGCCCGTAATCTGCCATGGGCCCCCGTACCAACTCCTCATGCTGCTGCCAGGCCCGTAATCTGTCATGGGCCCCTGTACCGCCTCCTCATGCTGCTGCCAGGTCCAGAGTGTGTCATGGGTCCCTGTACGGCCTCCCATTGCTGCTGTCTCCATCGCCACACTCTGCCATGTGCCACTTTCAGGTCTCCTCACACTGCTGGTGGTTTCCATTTTTGTCATAGGGTGCTGTATGGCCTCCCATTGCTGCTGCCTCCACCGCCACACTGTGGCTCCACACTCTGGTTTTGGCCCCGTGACTGCCCAAATGAGTGAAGTGTGCGGTGATTCTAAGATCGACGGCACTCATCTGCATGTCATACTGACTGACAGTATTATTTCTCTTCCCCAGCAGACTCCAAGGGCATTTAAATTAAAGGTACAGTGTTCTGCACTAATATAAAGGCTCTCTGAAGCCTAGAAACACCCTTTTATAAGTTAAATTCGCAGCGAATATATTCGGCTCGAATCAAAATTTTTCCACGAATTCGCCGAATCAGTCGAATCGAATTTTTGAATACTTCGCTCATCTCTAGTCATTATCACTAAATTCTGCAAGTGGTTCTGATTTACTATTGCTGTTCTCTAGCTGGTCTAAAACTGATTTGACCTAAAGGGACGCTTTTTGGACGCCATGGACATTTCTCAGTCTCCAGGCAGAAAAAACAGTAAAAATGCAAGCAGGGCGCCGAACAAAGCACTCGGGACAAAATGTATGTGAAATGGTTTGATACAGTAATGTTTTACTATATTTTACTATGTGATTTTAGTGCATTTAGTGAATGTCACTTCAACTACAACGTTCAAATTTCCCGCCAGTTCCATCCCCCGTATGTCCCGACGTCGCAGGGATTGAAACCCAGAAGACGGATGCCGGCATCGGCCGCAGGACATTGCTGGGGACACTGCAGGAGGGACATTGCGGGAGTGAAGGACAAGGTAAGTGCAGAAGGGATCCTGGAGCAACGCTGCAGGGTATTCCTGAGTGTAGCTCGGGGTTACTGCTTGTGGTGCTGAAACCTTACCCCGAGCTACACTCGGGAATACCTCCAGGGAGGTTAAAAAAAAGCAATGTTTAATAGAAGAAATGCACTTGCAAACCAACAGTAGTAAAAGCATATGGGTTTGCTTATTGTTTCCAACTGACAAAATGGCCACGGTATGTGGCACGATGACGTCAGAGGATGTAGCTCCACCCTATGCGTTTCGTCACAAATGACGTAGTTTCTTTTTTATCTATGTTAACTATGAGAAATTAAGCGCTACATTTTGTTTAGTTTTTTATTTTTATTGTTACCAGAAATTTTATGTTAGCTGCTTTGCTCTAAGAGAGAGCTCTCAGAGAGAGCAAAGCAGCTAACATAAAATTGGCCACTTTATTAGGTACATCTGTGCAATTGCTTGGTAACACAAATTGCTAATCAGCCAATCACATGGCAGCAACTCAATGCATTTAGGCATCTAGACGTGGTGAAAACGACTTGTTATAGTTCAAACTGAGCACCAGAATGGGGAAGAAAGGGGATTTAAGTGACTTTGAACGTGGCATGGTTGTTGCTGACAGACGGGCTGGTCTGAATATTTAAAAAACTGCTGATCTACTGGGATTTTCATACACAACCATCTCTAGGGTTTACAGAGAATGGTCCGAAAAAGAGAAAATATGTAGTGAGCGCAGTTGTGTGGATGAAAATGCCTTGCTGATGTCAGAGGTCAGAGGAGAATGGGCAGACTGGTTTAAGATGATAGAAAAGCAACAGTAACTCAAATAACTGCTTGTTACAACCAAGGTATCCAGAATACCATTTCTGCATGCATAACACATTCAAGGGTGGACTGACAACTCATGGGGCCCCTGGGCAATAGGGGATCATGGGGCCCCTGTGTCCTTGCCCAAACTCAAAAAAGCCTATGAAAAATGTACCAGGGGCATCTCATGGGGCCCCCTACTGACCCCGGGCCCTCGGGCAGTGCCCGAGTTTCCAAATGGTCAGTCCGCCCCTGAACACGTTGAACCTTGAAGCAGATGGGTTACAGCAGCAGAAGACCACACCGGGTGCCACTCCTCTCTGCTAAGAACAGGAAATGGAGGCTACAATTCACAGAGGCTTACCAAAACTGGAAAATAGAAGATTGGAAAAACGTTGCCTGGTCTGATGAGTCTCAATTTCAGCTGCATTGTTCAGATGGTAGGGTCAGAATTTGGTGTAAACAACATGAAAGCATGGATCCATCCCGCCTTGTATCAACAGTTCATGGATGAGCAGCCGACAAATCTGCAGCATCTCTGAGGAATGTTTCCAGCACCTTGCTGAATCTATGCCACGAAAAACTACGGTAGTTCTGAAGGCAAAAGGGGGTCCAAACCAGTAATAGCAAGGTGTACCTAAAAAAGTGCCCTGTGAGTGTATTTACATATGTAACTTTGGTTTCTCCCACTGTCTACCCTCCTATTTAGTGCTAGTTAGTCTAGTCCTAGCCAGACCTTATTCCATGTTCTCTTAATCGGTGATAGTTATTCACACAGATAGGGCTGAGGAAAGTCAATGTCTTCTTACACTTCAAAAGACTGAAAAAACATCCTCCATACTGCTATTAGCTGAAATAAAATTGTGTTGGATTTCTGTATCCTGAACTCCTGTATCTTATTGATGAGTTAAGCTGCCTGTGGATAGTGCCAAGTCAGCAGGTGACCATACTGTCCTTACAGACTGGATCTAAGGAGGTATGTCAATGCACAAAGCGGCATTTGAAACAGAACAACCATTTTGGTCACCCTTGCTACAGAGGAGCTGGCGAACTCTTGTCTCTAATACAGTCATAATTCATGCAAACAGACACACATGGGTGGACTGACAACTCATGGGGCCCCTGCCAATAGGGGATCAGGGGGCCCCCGTATCCTAGCCACACCCAAAAAAGCCTATAAAAAGGTACCAGGGGCATCTCATGGGGCCCCCTACTGACCCCGGGCCCTCGAGCAGTGCCCGAGTGCTCAAATGGTCATTCCGCCCCTGCACACCAGTATGTTTTTGAAATGTGCGAATTACATAGGAATATATAGAAAACATACAAATTCTGCACAGACAGTGTCCATGACCTTGCAGCGCGGGGGTCCTCTATGCAGATATGCAGCAATGCAGCCACCGTCCTGTCCTTATACTACTTCGGCTGCAGCTGGTTTCAGGCAAGCATTCGTTTTCTGTCTATACGAAGGTCTGAGGTAACACACATCTCATTGCACCTGAGGCTGTAAACTACGATTTAAGGAATTGTACATAATTTACATCTCTTCCGCTTTAGACTGTTTTGTTTTATTCCTCTCCCCCGTGTACAGATACATTTTGACAGAGTGCCGGCTGCTCTGCGATTCTAGTTTGAGAAGGAACATAAGGGAATTAGATGTATTTAAGAAACATGTCAGAGTAAGGCTGATGTCTAATTAGGAGGCAATGGTTATACTATTCTGATCCTTACCCAAAACTTTGTATTTACTGAATCCTGAGTCCTGAGTCCTGAGTACCCATAGAAGCCTGGAATGGGGAGAGTCACACAAGGACATCTATTGATTGTTGGGAATACAAACTGTATTTTGGGCAGCTGTATTTAGGGCAGCACAGTGGCTAATGGTTAGCACTTCCGCCTGGCAGTACTAGGGTCGTTGGTTTGAATCCCAACCACGGCACCACCTGCCTGGAGTTTGCATGTTCTCCCTGTGCCTGCATGGGCTTCCTCCAGTTTCCTCCCACACTCCAAATACATGCTGGTAGGTGAATTGGCTCCTGTCTAAATTGGCCCTAGTATGTGTATGTATGACTGTGAGTTAGGGACCTTAGATTGTACGCCCCTTGAGGGTTAGGGACTGATGTGAATGTACAATATATAGGTAAAGTGCTGCATAAATTGACGGCGCTATATAAGTGACATAAATAAATATTTCATCACAAAATAAATGGCATTATGGGAAAGTCATTATTTTTATTTTTCCAATAAAATCTCCTTAGGGATACAAGATGCATGCATGTGTAGTTGCACCAATCCCTCTAGCTTTCATTGTTGGTGGGCACCAGCAGTATTTGGTAGTAAAGGGGTCTGTAATGCTTCTTTTCTAAATTGCACTCAATATGCCTTCTAGACATATTATAGAGAGTAGTAACACATCCAAGACTGGGTCAATTGTGGGATCCAGCATGGGGAAGATCCATCTGTAATGCCCCGTACACACGATAAGAAAATCGTACAAAACATTTCACGGAACCACTGATGGAACGATTTTCTCTTCGTTGTTGAGCAGGATGTTTTAACCGATAACGATATTGTGAACGACAAAATCCGTTTGAACAACAGTGAAAAATGTTGTCATTTTGCATACGAACGACCGATTTTCTATGCGGTAATATGACGGTCATACAAAAAAAATCTATCAAGCACTATCATGCATGAGCGGAAACAGAAGATGACCCGGATGTTTATGTCCAAGGAGTCTTCGTAAACACGAACGAAAAATGTTAAAAGTAGATTGTCATAATGAGATAATGAAAGCAGAATTCTGCAGATTATATTTTATGTATCACTATTTATGTATATAGGTCATGGAATAAACGATATTATACTCATTGCTGGTAATTGTTGTGTATATCGCTCGTTCTGGCCGGAAGGGCGTGGCTACAAGGTCACACGCACACCCCATCACTTCCACTTGTATGGAAGACATCAACACTATGTATTGCCCGACTAACAATTTTTTTGATTGGTTAATGTGGGCCATGATTCGACAAACGAATGAACGCCTCTCGGTCGTCGGATGACCGATCGGTCAATTTTCTAATCGTGTATTCCCACCTTTAGACACGATCCAAGGCTGTAACTGGGTGATAAGGCCCTACTGAATACATGTGGGAGGTTGTCTGTTGTAGTTTCTGCAGGCACCACTGGATTTCACCGTTCACCTTGGTTTTGCCCTTATGCAGTTTTGTACGGTTTCTATTATTGCTTTTCCCTCCCAGAGGTTGCTGGTGAAAGGAGTCAAGGGTCTTTGCAAAGAAAGATGGAGAAGAGACAAGACCATTCTGAAAAGTATTCCCCCTTGGGGCAAAGCATTGGAGAATGAGATCCTCCTAGGATGGGTTAAATTGGAAATAGCAGTGATGCAACTTAGGTCTCCTGTATCTTATGAGAACTGTGATTTTTTATTATCTCCATCTTTCTACTCTTACATTGCAAAAAAAAATAATGTTTGTGAAAATGTTTCAAAAGTGCTTTGTGCTATGAACATATCTTTGAATTTGTGGTAGGCACTGTCCCTTCTAAATAATAAACATGCAAAATCCACCTGATGCATGTAGTGAAAAATTCAAAAACACATAAACAAATAAAATATTGTAATATGCTAAAAAGTCCAAATGATAAATAGTAAAAAGTCCCCAAACACCATATTCTTGTGAACAAAAAAGGAAGTGAAGTGACCAGTTCTTTTGAAAGCAGCAGTGTTCCACCAACGCGTTCAGAAAAACTGCACACTCACATGATCAAATCGGCCAACAAAGGTGTTCTTTTATGAAACAGAGATCAGCGGTGATCCTGAGGATCGTTGCTGATCTCCGATCATTAGTGGTTTAGGAAACAGAGATAATCAGTGGAGAACATGTTCTCCGCTGATCATCTCAGCACACAGATGGCCAGTGTATGAAGGAGCGATGTCAGCCCTTCACTGGCGATCTGTATTCTCCCTCAAGATTCTCCAGCCCAGAGGTGGAGAATCGGGGGAACCGCAAACGAAGCAGAGGTAATTTACAGCTGCTTAGTAAACAGTGCTTGACTGATCCCTTACTGTAATCTCACGAGATTATAGTAAAAGCAGCCGTTTTCCAGCGTTCAAAGTGTTTGTAGATCTCTTCTCCCTTCATTCGGAGAAGTGATCTACACCGCTTCATAAAAAGCCATCCAGAGGAGAACTCACTCCTCTGAGAATGCCGGAGAACTGAGCAGCGGTCATTTACCACTGAATGCTAAAGGACACCAGAGTAGCAGGCAAGCATTAGAGATCAGATCTTCTGCATGGTCAGGTAGGATGTCCACTTCTTTATGCAGAATCGTTGGAGCTTATCCTTCCATAAACTCACTAATACAAAAATAAAATAATAAAAAAAATTAAGAAATAGAAGAGAGATAGTAAAGACTATAAGGAAGGGAAACTATGAATGGCAAGAGGATCAGAATGCACACATATCAAGGGAATCATCACTGGATAGGGAGAATGTCCCGAGGAAATAAAGGATAGGATCACTAAAAACTACAATGTTAGTAACACGGGTGGTCAGGAACCCAGTAACAGCAGAGAGAAGGGGGTTGGGTTTCTAGGGAAAGGAGGGTAGAGACCTCCTGAAAGGAGAAGAACAGAAGAGAATGACCCTAGTAGTAGGGATGAAAGTTATCCCCTAAGTGTGGGGTTTGCACATATAATAGATACTCCTTGTTAATGTAAAGATCACAAGATACATACCCTCATAGAACAAATCCCACACCTTATGGAGGAAGGACATCTCCTTACTCATAGAGACCTCCTCAAGAAAATGATTATTACCCTTATAGGGGGCACCCCCCATATCTTCCAGGATTGCAGGATTCAGGGATGCGTTATGTACAGAATGCAGGATTCAGGAATGCATTACGTGCAGAGTGCAGGATTCAGGGATGCGTTACGTAGTTTATCTCAACACGCTGATGGAGCACTTTGATTTCAAAAGAATTGGTCACTTCACTTCCTTTTTCGTTCACAAGAATATAGTGTTTGGGGACTTTTTACTATTTATCATTTGGTTTCCTTAGTATATTTTATTAAAATATTTTATTTTATTTAATTATGTGTTTTTGAATTTTTCACTACATGCATCAGGTGATTTTGCATTTGGGTTTTATTGAGCCTACCTTTATTAACCTAACCACATATATAAAGTGTCAGTTTACACTGAAAGGGGCAGCTGCCTGGGATATTGGTTGTGGTGGTTTTGGACACAGCATAGTATATGCGATGACGCTTTTTATTACTAAACAATATCTTTGAATTTACTTACCATATCTTTGGACTTGTGAAATATAGCTTTGGATTTTCATGTGTTATTGCTAAGACGTTCAGTAAACCCCTTGGAGCAATGGAAACAAGGCCCTGACTTTTTTGCTATGCTGTTTATGCAAAATACTACCTGGGGAAGTAAAGATATTAAAATTAGTTCTGGTTAGGATATCAAAATAGCCAACGTGTTTCAGGGACAACACCACTCTCCCTTCATCAGGGCTCAATACAAGGTAAATCTTGGATGGACTTGGAGAAACCAGTGAATCCACAGATCTATATTAGAACCAGTACTGAACTTGACAGCAGTTGCTGAGCAACAATGGAGGCTGCTTAGTAACTGCTCCATTGCTGCTTAGCAACTACTGTCAAGTTGTTACTCCAGGTGTACAGTGCATCCAGAAAGTATTCACAGCACTTAACTTTTGCCACATTTTGTTATGTTACAGCCTTTTTCCAAAATGGACTAAATAAAATTTTTTCCTCAATATTCTACAAATAATACCCCATAATGACAACGTGAAAGAAGTTCATTTTGAAATCTTTGCAATTTATTAAAATAAAAAAATGAAAAAAAAAACACATGTACATAGGTACAGCCTTTGCCATGACACTCAAAATTGAGCTCTGGTGTATCCTGTTCCCACTGATCATCCTTGAGATGGTTCCACAACTTGATTGGAGTCCACCTGTGGGAAATTCAGTTGATTGGACATGATTAGGAAAGGCATAAACCTGTCTATATAAGATCCCACAGTTAACAGTGCATATCAGAGCACAAACCAAGCCATGAAGTCCAAGGAATTGTTTGCAGACCTCCGAGACAGAATAGTATCAAGGCACAGATCTGGGGAAGGGTACAGAAACATTTCTGCAGCATTGTAGGTCCCAGTGAGCACAGTGGCCTCCATCATCTGTAAATGGAAGAAGTTTGGAACCACCAGGAATGTTCCTAGAGCGGGCTGCCCGGACAAAATGAGCGATCAAGGGAGAAGGGCCTTAGCTAGGGAGGTAACAAAGCACCCGATGGTCACTCTGTAAGAGCTCCAGCGTTTCTCTGTGGAGAGAGAAGAACCTTCCAGAAGAACAACCATCTCTGCAGCACTCCACCAATCAGGCCTGTATGGTAGAGTGGCCACATGGAAGCCACTCCTCAGTAAAAGGCAAATGGCAGCCCGCCTGGAGTTTGCCAAAAGGCACCTGAGGGACTCTCAGACCATGAGAAACAAAACTCTATGGTCTGATGAAACACAGATTGAACTGTTTGGCCTGAATGCCAAGCGTCATGTCTGGAGGAAACCAGGCACCGCTCACCACCTGGCCAATACCATCCCTACAGTGAAGCATGGTGGTGGCAGCATCATGCTGTGGGAATGTTTTTCAGTGGCAGGAACTGGGAGACTAGTCAGGATGAATTCAGCAATGTACAGAGACATCCTTGATGAAAACCTGTTCCAGAGCACTCTGGACCTTAGACTGGGGCGACGGTTCATCTTTCAACAGGACAACGACCCTAAGCACACATCCCACATAACAAAGGAGTGGCTACTCCATTTTGGAATAAGGCTGTAACATAACAAAATGTGGCAAAAGTTAAGCGCTGTGAATGCTTTCTGGATGCACTGTATATTTTGGTACCGGTCTGTGAAGTCAATGTTTTCTTTGAGTCCATCCAAGATTTATCTTGTGTTGAGCCCAGAAGGGAAGTGGTTTTTATCTGATTTTGGTCTGGCACTCCTTCCTGTCAGAAAAGGGTCACTTTTACCCAATAGGTTGCCTATGAAAGAAGAGTGGATGTATTTATCTTTCCTGCGGTCTGTGTATTGACAGAGGGCCAAATCTCCACTTCTTTCTTGTTGAAAGCATTCAACTGTCCAATGGGTTGAATATTTGCTCCCCTGCATGCCAATGAGGTTTCACCTGCCAGTTCATATGACCTACCGGCTGGACGGAGAAACCACAGTGGTCAGCGGGGAGCAGTTACTCTTACAATTGTAGCCAATTCCTACCACACCTCAAAGTGCCAAGATATAAACAATTTCCAACACTTTTGGCAGTGTGACCAAGCTATTTGATCCTTTGAATATGAAGAATTTCTCTTCCTTTCTGTTTTTGACTATGTAGTCGGAGTATACATTTATATAATTCTCTGCATCCACTATTGCAGTGCTGCTGGCCTAGAGGGAGATGGTAAGCCAACAAGACTTTTCTTCCCCCTCTTACTGCTGGTGTTGCAGTTCAATAGTTGAAGCTTACTACTCATGATTGTATAATTAGTTAAACGTTACTAACTGATTATTCCTAGTTTACCAGTGCCCTATGTCTGTGTTAAAGCAGTAGTACTGTTACTAACAAATTATGAAAGACTTACCTGAAAATGAAGCCCTCTAGCAGAGCGCTGTCTTGGCTCCCCAAGGTTTCTGTCTTTGCCCGGTCTTCCTTCTGGGTTCATAGGCTATGGCCATGTGACTGGCCGAGCCGCGATTACATCACTCCCACACATGCATGCAGGAGTCTCAACTGCGGCATGGCAGTGACATCACTGGTGCTGCAAAAATATGTATCTCCTAAATGGTGCACGTTTAGGAGAGATTTGCAGTATCTACAGGTAAGCCTTATTAACCCCCCTGGCGGTATTCCCGAGTGTAGCTCGGGGTTAAGTTTCAGCACCAAAAGTGGTAACCCCGAGCTACACTCGGGATTACACTGCAGCGTTGCTCTGGGATCCCTCGATCACTTACCTTGTCCTGTGCTCCCACAATGTCCCCCCTGCAGCGTCCCCAACAGGGGCGGACTGACCATTTGGAAACTCGGGCGCTGCCCGAGGGCCCGGGGGCAGTAGGGGGCCCCATGAGATGTCCCTGGTACCTTTTTCATAGGCTTTTTTGAGTTTGGGCAAGGAAACAGGGGCCCCATGATCCCCTATTGCCCGGGGGCCCCATGAGTTGTCAGTCCGCCCCTGGTCCCCAACCATATCCTCTGGCCGATGCCGCATCCGTCTTCCGGGGTTCTGTTCCCTGCGAGCGTCGGGACATACGGGGGACAGACCTGGTGGGAAATTAAAAAATGTAAAAATGTGACATTCACTAAATACACTAAAATCACATAGTAAAACATTACTGTATCAAACCATTTCACATACATTTTGTCCCTAGTGCTTTGTCCTGCGCCCTGCCTGCATTTTTACTGTTCTTTCTGCCTGGAAACTGAGAAACGTCCATGGCGTCCAAAAAGCGTCCCTTTAGGTCAAAAGCGGTTTTAGACCAGCTAGAGAACAGCGATAGTAAATCAGAACCACTTGCAGAATTGAGTGATAATGATTTGTGGGGAAATTCATCATCAGACACTGAAAACGATTTTGCGACTTTTGCTCAGTGATGTGCGAACTTGAGCGCTATATTTCAAATTTCAGTGTTTTTGGTTTGATTACATTATTGAATTAAATGTATTATTATATTATTATTTTTTATAATTATTTATTATATTATAATTTATGATTTCGTGTTTCAAATTTTATTATACCCGGGATGTTTACTAGACTCTTGTTCAGACAGATTTCAGTGAGTTATTCCTAAGAATTACAGGTCTACAATAAAAAAACAACATATTTCCATGTAAAAAAATGTACCGCTTTGAGCACAGAAATATTGACATAATGGGGTTTATTTACTAAAGCTGGAGAGTGCAAAATCAGACTCACTTCTGCATAGAAACCAATCAGCTTCCAGGTTTCATTGCCAAAGCTTCATTGAACAAGCTGAGGTTAGAAGCTGATTGGTTTCTATGCAGAAGGGAGTCTGATTTTGGACTCTCCAGCTTTAGTAAGTAAATCCCAATCAGTCCGCTAGGGAGGTTAAAGGCTTACCTGTAGGTAAAACATACAAAATAGACTTTACTACCACATTAACTGGGGTTGTATATCCTAAATCCATTATTCTTCTGGTCTACTCCTTTGAACAAGACTAATATAGAGGTGTTACTCAAGAGTTGTGTCTCTTGCATTATTATCCTATTCTTTTGAAATACAGTATGTCTGAACCCAGAGTGTCAGAGGTGTTGGGAGGCTTGCAAGGACAGTGCAAGTACTGGGGACAAGTATTATCAAGCGGCTCCTACGGGGGTAGCGCTACAACTATAAACCATGATATCTTTGTCAACATAATTGCGGGCTTGGGATATGAGAACAATAACTACATGTTTTACTTAGAAATGGAGATAATTTGAAACAATCTATTATTATTTGATATATATAACTACATTGCAACTCTTGCATACAATGCACGCCCACACTGTAAGAATAACTCTTGCTAATGTTATATAAATGTGTAATGCTATTTACTTTTTTACACTACTCGTTCCTTTTTTGTAATGCCACCCACCTTAAATCATTGTATATAAAATTTCACTGACATACAGTACATGCTTAAAGTAAAACAGCATTTTTTTCCATTTTGGTTAAAGGTTTACCTTTAGTTATACGTTTAATTAATAATTGCACTCAAAACGCATCCCAAAAACTATGATCTTGATTGCTTTATTACTAAATATTGATAAACTAACCTTCTGAACCATTATACTGTATATTTTGCGCAGATTGTGTGACATGTCGCACTTTGGTGTTTTTAACAATTGCCGCAATAGTTTGGCATTAGATAACATCAGGTTTCCTTGTACTAAATACTTGTTAGGCAGGGGCGGACTGACCATTTGGGACCCAGGGTCAGTAGGGGGCCCCATGAGATGCCCCTGGTACCTTTTTCATAAGCTTTTTTGAGTTTGGGCAAGGACACAGGGGCCCCATGATCCCCTATTGCCCGGGGGCCCCATGAGTTGTCAGTCTGCCCCTGTTGTTAGGTCATCAATAGTTTGCTGCATGTAATGAGACATTTTAGGAAAGTTTTCATCTACCAGCCACATATTACTAAACTAATTTAACAATCAGAATTTTTTACCTGCAAGAAGGCAAGGCACAATTTCTACCAAGGTCCCATTGACACCTGACCGTTTTGTAGCTCGAAGGTCCAAAATGCTTAAGGAGCAAAAATCAATTATTATCAATAGAGAGGGTTCACATCTCCACTCCAAGGAGCCTGAAGCCAAATGTCTGAAGATCAATGAAGTTCTGGAGATTTTTTTGTAGCTCAAATTAGGCAGATTTGTGCATTTTTGGTTCGTTTTTATTCCCATAGAAATATATGGAAACGTGCAATTTGCGTGTTTTGTTGCGTGCTTTATCATGCATTTTTGCTCAAATGCAAAAATGTAAAAAAAAAAAATAGCAATAATATATGGATACATAAATGTAAAATAAATAAATAAAAATCATAAGAAGGCACTAAATAAAATATTAATCCCTAATCCTAACCTTAACCCTAACCCCTTACCCTAACAAAAAAAAAATTAATAATAAAATAAAAAAACAGAAATAAAAGCTGATGGAAAAGCTAAAAAAAAGCTGGAAAACAGTTGATATTTTTTCTCTATTGGCCAATAAAAACACATTAAAGCTCAAAAATGCCTAAAAACACTATATGGAAAAGCTCAAAATCATGTGAAAAATGCTCAAATTTGCAACACTTAAGTATGAATGCAGCCTAATGGTTTTTACCAAGCCAACGTCTTAATCGTAGCAGAAAAACAACAAAAAAAAGTCATGGTATTCAGTAGAAGGGCAAACTTCACAGCCCATTCTTTCTTCACCCGGGCATGGAAAGGCCAGAAATAAAAGTTGGGCTGTATCCTGGGGATGATGTAACATAAATATTCTAATATATGCAATCTGATACATGAGTCAGTATTTCTCATTTCAGTGTTGGCACATTGTGGAAGGAACATGAATCACGCACCCAAAGTTCGCCTTTGGCTATAAGCTGGTGCAGCGTGGGTGACCTGCCAGTTTTTCTGTTATGAGTTTTATTTATGCCGGAGTTTCTTTATGAATTAAATCTTTTTTGAAACTGGACTCCAGGCAGATCTAAAAAAAAACACATGAATGCAGTTACTGTATGTGTTTAAAAAAAATCTTTAAAATTATTTTCAATAAAACTAGTATAAAATTTCTGAATCTGACCTGATTTTGATCTTTCAAAGGACTCTTTCAGAGTTTCAGAGCCCTCTGAAGGGCATTCTGCATTCGGATCGCTTTTCGGAATTGAAAGGCAGTGAGGAGTTGTTATATTACTTCCTCACTGTTTGATTTTACCCTCTACAGGGGCGGACTTACCATTTGAAAACTCAGGCACTGCCTGAGGGCCCAGGGTCAGTAGGGGGCCCCATGAGATGCCCCTGGTACCTTTTTCATAGGCTTTTTTGAGTTTGGACAAGGACACAGGGGCCCCATGATCCCCTATTGCCCGGGGGCCCCATGAGTTGTCAGTCTGCCCCTGTTGTTAGGTCATCAATAGTTTGATGCATGTACTGAGACATTTTAGGAAAGTTTTCAGCCACATATTACTAAACTAATTTTTTACCTGCAAGAAGGCAAGGCACAATTTCTACCAAGGTCCCATTGACACCTGACCGTTTTGTAGCTCGAAGCCTTTTTCATAGGCTTTTTTTGAGTTTGGGCAAAGACACAGGGGCCCCATGATCCCCTATTGCCCGGGGGCCCCATGAGTTGTCAGTTCGCCCCTGCCCTCTAATGCTGCACAACCGCACTACAATCACATGTATTGCATGCTGCTTTGAACTCAATGGGCGAGTTTGATAAATGGTACCACTTGTAAAACTCTGCACCTAAAGTTATAAATAGGATGTGTGCAGCCCTGTCTGGCTGTATTGTGATGGTTCAGGTAGGGGTTGGTAAAACTACGTCTCAGCCGCCAATTTTTGCCGCCTGCTAAAAATGTAATATATTACAGCTTATAGCCCTAAATGTGCTGGCTGTGTTTGTTTTCTTTTTTTGCTTTGTTTCCTTTACACCTGGTGATTTGGCCAGTAGCACACTTCCTGTCTTAGGAATGCTTCCTTCCTCCTTTATCCTCTCTGGATAGGGGAGCAATGGAGCCAATCTTGGACAGCAGCATTGTCTGTCTAGGAAGACTCTAGTGTTAAGGGGGGAATACATGATTAGAAAATCGACCGATCGGTCATCCGACGACCGAGAGGCGTTCGTTCGTGGGTTGAAATCGTGGCCCACATTAACCAAGCTAAAAAAAAGCATTCGTTGGGCAATACGTAGTGATGACGTCTTCCATACAAGTGGAAGTGGTGCAGTGTGCATGTGACCTTGTAGCCACGCCCTTCCGGCCAGAACGAGCGATATACACAACAATTACCAGCAATGAGGATAATATCATTTATTCCATGACCGATATACATAAATAGTGATACATAAAATATAATCTGCAGAATTCTGCTTTCATTATCTCATTAGGCCAATCTACTTTTAACATTTGGATTTTTCGTTCGTGTTTACGAAGATTCCTTGGACATAAACATCCGGGTCACCTTCTGTTTCTGCTCATGCGTGATAGCGCTTGATAGATTTTTCCGTACGATCGTCATACCACCGCATAGAAAATCGGTCGTTCATATGCAAAACGACAAAATCTTTCACTGTTGTTCAACCGGATTTTTTTGTTCACAATATGATTATCGGTTAAAACATCCTGCTCAACAACGAAGAGAAAATCGTTCAATCAGTGGTTCCGCTAAATTTTTTTGGACGATTATGTTATCGTGTGTACGGGGCATTAGAGGCATTAGCAGATTTAAATGGACTTGACTAACAAACTAAAGCTAAACTCCAGCTAGCACTTTTTCAGCAGTTGGGATAAAGGTTCTACATAATAAAAGCTGATCATTCTGAGCACCCCTATAGGTGATAAATGGCTCGTCTCAACCCTCTAACTGCTACTTTTGATAGAAATCGTGATCTGTTAAAGAAGATTGCAAAATAAAAGACTTACTGGCTGGATCACCAGGTGAAAATAAAAAAAAAGCCTAATAAAACAAAAAAAATGCAGCCATCATATCTATGAATTGGTGAGCTGCAATTAAATACAGTACAAGTCTGGTTTCTGGGTTTAATACTCCTTTAAGTTATCTCCTTAAAGCGGTATTACATTTTTTTGTTTTACTTACACGTGCCCCATGGTGGTTTATGCTATAATGTGATAATATGCTAGTATACATCATATCTTAGCACTTTATGATAGATTGTGCCCTCCAGCACTGCCCTGTCACCAGCTCTCAGGTCCCAGGCACTTCCATCTTCACCCGGTCTTACTTACAGGTTCCGTCTGTTAAGCCACTTCAATGGCTGGGCCACGTTGATGTCACTTCCACACAGGGGCGGACTGACCATTTGGGAACTCGGGTACTGCCCGAGGGCCCAGGGTCAGAAGGCGGCCCCATGACATGCCCCTGGTACCTTTCATAGGCTTTTTTGGGTGTGGTTTGAGTGTGGGCAAGGACACAGGGGCCCCATGATCCCCTATTGCCTGGGGGCCCCATGAGTTGTCAGTCCGCCCCTGCTTCCATGTATTCGCATGGGAGTCACATCACCACGGCACATAGCGGATGCCATAAACATACGCTGAGCTGAGCATACGCATTTCAGTATACATTTCAGCTGACAGCTAAAGAGAAGCCTTTATGACAGAAGAGAATGATAGGTTCTCCTCTACCATAAAACCCTGCCTGTTAGCACATTTTAAAAATTAAAGTTTAAAGCGGAGTTCCACTCACTCTGTCCAAAAATAAAAGTCAGCAGCTACAAAAACTGTAGCTGTTGACTTTTAAAAAACAGCCACTTACCTGTCCCTCAGTGTGTCCCCTGCAGCCCGTTTCACCAGCCATCCTGTATTCCAGGAGGCCGGCATCTTCAGTGTGGGCACTGAGTAGCGAGTAGCACTGCGCTTCATGAATGGTCCTGTAGTCTTCTGGGACCTGTCATGTGTCCCAAAAGACTACAGGGAGGGAGGGATGGAGGACACCTTCTGCTTCCGATTGCCTAGATGAAGTGGAAGCGGGTACCTGTCAAATTCGGGTACCTGCTCCCCCCCCCCGCCCCCAAAGGTGCCAATCCTTAATGGGGAGCGGCGGAGCAGTCCTTAAAGCGGAGCCTCCCCTTTTGGGTGGAGCTCCGCTTTAATACCACTTTAAGACTTCTGAGAGTGCTGTGTCCCCAGCTGTGCTTTGTGGTTCCACCCCCCCCCCCCCAACCCCTTTGTAACAACAGGACAACTACCGTAGTGATGTGGAGGCTGGCAGTAAGAACCAGTAATTGCAGCAGGGACAAGGAGATCGACACTCCTGGAAGTGTCAGTTTCTGCAGAGACCTCCCTCTCGAACTTCTATGCATAGGAGCAGTGTTCAGTGGTGCATATAGCAAGAGAGGTAAGTGTTCTGTTTTTTTTCTTTTTTGCAGATACAACTTTTTAAAAGAAAGTTTGTTTAGATGATAGAGTCACTTGTGGCCCTCTAACTGCTCTGATTTTCACATTTTCAAGCTCGCCATGGGGAAACAAAGCACAAATGAGTCCCTTAGAGAACAAGACTAACACAGTGCAACTCAACAGACTCCAGAGAGAAGCAGCTAACGATTTTTTAATTCAGAGTCTGCTCACCTAACACTAGAGTCAGAGAATTTCAGATACAGATTGAAACACAGTGTAACATTTCACAGATATATATACACATATATATATATATATATATATGTATATATTCAATATGTGTGTGTGACGTTTCCCCTTAAAATGTCAGAAATCTAAACTTTCATGTCTAAGATATATCCATCTTGGTCCTGTAACCATTTAATAAATGGCAGAACGGTCATTTATCTACCTGAAGTACATATTTACATAGAGAGGTCTGCATTTCTTATAAAAAGATGTGGATGTTACCGAAAGGTTCAGCTTGTGTTAACAGAGTCTGCAGATCAAAGGCCATGGGGAAATTTACAAAGACGATAAATCCGAGAATCAAAAATTTGTTTGTTTTTGTTCTTCTCTGTTTGCACAGGTCAAAGCTTCAGCTTCTATTTCCCGGTAACCTTGGATCACGCAGGAAAATGGGGAACTCTGTGATATCAAAACTACCCTTTAAAGGACTTACTGAGCTCTTCAATCCAACAAAGGATGAATCAAATTCTATACAGGTGTCCTACAGGTACCTCACTGTGTAATGATAACATACGTTGCTGAGTTTTCTCTTGTACTGTAAATGAACAGTGCTCGGATCTGTGTTTGAACGATTACAGTGTAGAAACTTTTCATCATTTGCTATTCAGAATGTGTGCACGGGTGACAGTTCACTCATAGGATATTATTCCATTTCTATCAGTTTCTTTTACCTCTACTTACTCTAAACTCTTCTCTCTTTTTCTACTCCTTTTTCTCTTCTCCTTTCTCTCTGCTCTTCTGTTCCCCATTTCTCTCTGCTTATTCTCCTCTTCTCCTTTTACTTTCCTCTATCTCCTCTACTGTTCCTGCTTATTCTTTCCTCTCTCTGCATTCTCTTTCTATCCTCTTCCTTTCCTATTGTTTCATCTACATTCCATTTAACTCTCCACTTCTCTACTCTTTTGTTCCACTTCCCTGCTCCTTCTCTACTTATCGTCTCCTCTTTTATCCCCTCTTGTGTTTATCATTATTCCTCTTCTCTCCGCTTTCTTTCTTCTTCCTCTCCTCCCAATTTTCTCCTCTGCTCTCCTTTGCACACTTCTTCCTCTTCTCTTACTGTCCTTTACTCTTCTACTCCATTTCCTCTTACTCTTTATTCCTCTTTTTTCCCCCTCCTATCTATTTAATTTTCTCTTACTCTCCTTTTTGTCTCACTTTTCCTCTCCTCCTCTCTTTCCTCTTCCTTTCTTTTTCTCTGTACTTTCCTTCAAAACTACCCCATGGCCACATTTATTTTTAAAACTATATAACATTCTAATCCACTTGGTGATCCACACCTCCCTAATGCCTCTTCCTTTCACGTCTCCTATTCTTTCCTGTATAGTCTTCCTTTCCTCTTCATTTTTCTCTCCTCTCCTCTTCTTTACTCTTTTGTTCCACTTGTCTGCTCATTCTCATTTTTTTCTTCTACTCTTTATCCCCTCTCCTGTCCTCAATATTCCTCTTCTCTCCACTTCCACTCTTTTTCCTCTCCTCCCCATTCTCTCCTTTGCACACTTCTTCCTCTTCTCTTATTCTGCTTTACTCTTCCTCTCTGTTTCTTTTCCTCTTTTCTTCCCTTTCTCTCCTCTTATTCTCCATTCTTCTATTCTTCTCTTCCTCTCCTCATACTCTCCTTTCCTCTTTTCTCTTCTTTTTCTGATATTTTCCTCTCCTCTCTTTCATCTTCCTATCTTCATGTCCTTTACATACCTTTAAAACTCCCTTATAGCCACGCTTATTTTTACAAAATATATAACATTCTGATCCACTCAATGATGTCCTCCACACCTCCCTATACCCCTGCTTCCCTTCACCTCTCCTACTTTTTCCTCTATACTTCTCCTTTCCGATTCCTTTTCCTCTCCTCTTCTCTACTCTTTTGTTCTACCTGTCTGCTCATTCTCTTCTTTTCTTTTCCTCTCTATCCCCTCTCCTGTTCCTCATTGTTCTTCTTCTCTCCTCATTTTCTCCTCTGCTCCCCTTTGCACTCTTCTTCCTCTTCTCTTACTCTCCTTTACTCTTCCTCTCTGTTTCATTTCCTCTTTTTTTTCCCTCCTCTCCTCTTACTCTCTTGCTTTCTTCCTGTCAGGGATCCCGGGCTCGCGGCGGTGCGCGCATGCGCAGAGCGCTGGGTCCTTGGCGATCGCGGCGGCGGCCGCGCATGCGCACTAGCGATCGCGGCCGCACCAATGGAAGAACAGGGCGCGCTATTTAAATGGCCCTGTGCATATCCAAGTTGCTGCAAGGTCTTGTTCCTGTCCTGTAGGTACCTTTCCTTGTTGCCAAACTCTGCCTGTTCTGATTTACGCTGACCCTCTCCTGCTCTGACCCCGGCTCGTTCCTGACCATCCTTCTGCCTGACCCTCGGTACCACGCTGCCCGCTACCTGCTGAACCTGGCTTGTGACCCCGACCATTCTCCGCTTACTCCCCCTGTACCACGCTGCCCGCACGTTACCGACCCGGCTAGTCTGACCTCACTTACTCCTGACAGTCGCCCATCCATCCCGCTCGGATCGGGATCTGTCATCCCATCCATCCCACTCGGATCGGGATCTGTCATCCCATCCATCCCGCTCGGATCGGGATCTGTCATCCCCTTCACAGCAGGCTCAACCCGGGCACATACCCTCAGCGGGACCCCTCTGCCACCGCCGGGGGTGCCCAGGAACGCGACCTGGTTTCAGTCTTGCACCAAGTCCATCCCCACCATCAGGGGCCCTGGTGAAAAGGCAGACTGGGACTTAGACTCCGCGTCCTGGGAAACCCCGTGCCGTGGACCACTAGAGATCCCGTTGGGCGGAGCCTGACACTTCCCTTACTCTCCTTTCTTCTTTTCTCTCCTTCCTCTCGGTTTCCTCTCCTCTTATTCTCCTTTCCTCTTTTCTTTCTTTCCTGTCCTCCTACTCCCCTTTCCTCTTTTCCCTTCTTTGTCTCATTTCTTCTCCTCCTCTCTTTCATCTTCTTCTCTTTGTCTCCACTACTTTCTTTTAAACTCCCTCATGGTCACATTTATTTTTACAAATTATACAGTATAACATTCTGATCCACTCACTGATCCACTCCACATCTTATGTCCCTGCTTCCCTTCACCTTTCCTATTCTTTGCTCTATACCCCTTCTTTCCTCTTCTCTTTTGTTCCACTTGTCTGCTCTTTCTCTCCTTCCTTCTTCTCCTATATATCCCTTCCCCTGTTCCTCATTATTCCTCTTCTCCCCACTTTCTCTCTTCTTCCTCTCCTCTGCATTTTCTCCTCTGCTCACCTGTGCACTCTTCTCTCTCTTCTCTTACTCTCCTTTACTCTTCCTGACATTTTCCTTTTCACTTACTTTCCTGTCCTCCTTTCTTGCCTTCCTCTCCTCTTACTCTCTTTTCCTCTTTTCTCCCATTTTTCTCCTTTTCCTTTCCTCTCTTTTTCTCCTATTCTTTCCTTTAAAACTCCCCCATGGCCACACTTATAATGTCCTCCACCCCCCCCAAATCTCTGCTTCTTTCCACCTTTCCATTTCCTTCCTCTCACCTTGCCTGGTTCTGAAGCTTCAATGAGGGTAGGTTCATCCCAGTAGCAATGTTGTTTTCCATCCACAGGAGGTCTTTGTACTCATAGACCACTCATGACAGTGAAAAGTCAATAAGTGGGTTTAAGAAAAAGAAATTTATATTTTTTGATTGCATCAAAAATATTTAGACTTAGTTGACATCTAAGTTTGGTTAGGTTAATGGGGGGTGGGGTGGGGGTTGGGTGCGTGATGTGCTGAAAGGACATTATAATTGAGCTGCTCCCAATGTAGCTGTCAGGGCTCCCGGTAAGACCAGAGATGCGTGAACTGACATAGGGAAACGCAGGCTCAAGTATGGTGTAACAATATAATTTATTAAAGGTTATACACAAATATAACACACAATATAATAAAACCAAACCTCCAACTGATAACGGAATGTACACAGACAAGAGCAGTCAGGGCTGGCGAGGTGGAGTGGTCAGGCGGGCCGGGTCAGGAATCATCGGGCAGACAAGACACAAAGGAGTAGGCAGAGCGTAGTCAGACGGGCCGGGTCCAGAACAATCAGGCAGAAAAGGTACCAAAGGAGCAGGCTGGAGAGTGGTCAGGAATAGCCGAGGTCAGGACAGGCGGAGTTCATTCAGGGTCAGGATCAAGC
Source organism: Staurois parvus (assembly GCF_062004578.1). Classification (NCBI taxonomy): domain Eukaryota; kingdom Metazoa; phylum Chordata; class Amphibia; order Anura; family Ranidae; genus Staurois; species Staurois parvus. The sequence goes on along the minus strand of NW_028317847.1, from coordinate 6,138,729 downwards.
AGAATCAGGAATTAGGCAGGAAGCAGACAGGATGCAGGTACAGGGGCTCATGGGAAACATACACCAAGGCACTGACTGCAGGTCTGGCCATTCCTTAAATACACCTCCTGCAATCAGCCTCAGGTGATGGCTGACTGCAGGAGTGAGCTTCTGGTTGCTGAGAGCACCCACTGGCCAGCCCTGGTACTGCAGCCCACAAGGCAGGTGAGTCCCACCACCATTGGCAAGTCCATTCCTGACAGTAGCAAGTATGGTATGTTGGCCTATAGCTATGAATCAGTTAATTTATCTATAAATAAATACATCACCCATAAGTCTAAAACACTTGTCTAATTTTCTTGTCCCAGTCATCTATAATATATTCCTAATTGTGATTAAACCATGATTAAATAACATATTCAGCAATTATGTCATTATCATCTATATTGGAACTAGTTTTCTAATCAGAAGCAAAAGCTAATTAGCATTTTCAATCTTGTCCAATTGAATCCGTTTTTAGGACACAGTTTTCTTTTGTGGCGTGCATAATCAACGTACTATTTTGCAGTTTATATAAAGCGACTGCCTTTTTTAATTCTGTTGATGGTATGGATCCTATTAATTCTATAATATTAGACACCATACAAACAGAAGGGAGAAATATTTTACTTATTTGCATACAAATTGCTGGTGATTATAAAATGCAGGGAAGAAAGAACGCTGCAGTGTTAAATGGATTTTCAGAGGGTAAAGTCATTTTTACAGCCACATTGCTGTAACATTTTCCTAGTTTAAAGGTTAAGTTCACCAAACAGCGATTACAGTTACTGGCAGCTTCTGTTGGGCTATGGCACCTCTAGCAGTTTGTGTTTTTGGTGATTCTAGCAACGAGACCTCCCTGGCAGAGTTCTTGACTTTGTTCTTGCCTACCTTGGAGCTTTGGGTGTTCCTTTGGGTGTGCAATACCCTTCCTCTTGTATTCTTCCTCAATGTGGAAAGTAATACCAATAAATAAAATCAAAGCTAGACCTTGGAACTGGCATGCATAGATTTCACTAGGAGTCTACCACAGAGACATCGACTTTTTAGTGGTTTAACTCCACCCAACAACTACCAAAGACTGAAATACTATTCTGGGTAAGCTGAGCTATTTAGGTCCCATTATACCTTGAGCAAAATATACAATAGTGGATCCTCCATCACTCTATAAATAAAGCAGTTCTGACTTCTATACTCACCTGATCTCAAGTGATGTCCCCTTGTAGACTTATGGATCCAGAAATGCAGTGTCATTCCTCTTTTAAATTTAAGGATGCCTAGCATCATTCAATTAATTTTTTTGTGCACCCAGGCTATCAAGGCTCCACCGACAGTCATGGTCATACTTTAGAATGCTACATAGAGTGGAGTGGTCCTTACTTAGTGCTGCAACATTTAGTGTTTTCCCAAACGATGGAAGAAAAAAGGTCAAAAAGAACCTGTGAAGTCAACCAAGCTGAAGGCACCTACAACATTTTCCTTGCAGTGGAGTCCCCACCCCTTCCCAAAGCAATGGTTGAATGCTTGTTAAGGCTCCGTTTACACCTTTGCAGTTTGTTTTTTTGTATGTTTTGCAGTGCTTTTCTCAGTTCGTTTTGCAGTTTTTCTACACGCATTTTCAACGCTTTTTTGAAGCGTTTTTACAGTGGTTTTTTTAGCTCTTTTTTTTGTAGCGGAATTTTTTTTGTTGCTGGGCAGAATAAAAATGCAAAACACAAAATGCGGCAAAAATACACTACCATGCATTTCAGCAGCTTCTCCATTGAACTCTAGTGTAGCAAAAATGCTGCTTTTTGCTTTTTAAAATGTCCATGACCCTTTCCAAAAACGCAGCAGCTCAAAAGAGCATAGATGTGAACATGTTATATAGAAAACCATATTAAATGGACTGTAGTGCATTTCTGCAAAAAGCAAAAAGCACTAAAAAATACATTGGTGTAAACCACAGGTGTCAAACTGGCGGCTCTCCAGCCATTGCCAAACTACAAGTCCCATGAGGCATTGCAAGATTGACAGTTACAAGCAAGACTCCCAAAGACAGAGGCATGATGGGGCTTGTAGTTTTGCAACAGCTGGAGGGCCTCCAGTTTGACACCCCTAAACGAAGGCTTAGTCTTAAGGTAGAGGAATAAGCTGTATTACCCACCTTACTTCTCACTCTGGCAGGTTCCCTGTCTACTGACTGTTCTCTAAGGTGCTCCTGCCGGGGTTAGCATGCTGTCATCAAGCACATTGAAAATACCCCTGAAGAAGTCACGTGGCTGACGACACATGTTGGGCGGAGCCAGGTGACAAGTCCCAAAACCAGAAGTGACGCAGGAGCCGCGGGCCCCGCAGTCTGTCATTGTACAGCTTTATTGCTCTCTTTGTATGTAAGTGCAATACTATTATTAAAGTCTGGATTTTAATACACTACCCTATGGAGACATCTTTTCTTGTATCAGCTTAATTGTAGTCCGGGAGGCATTTTTTAAAGGGCCATACACCCGAAAATTTGAAGTGCAGCACTTGTGATCTGCAGTACCAGCCGAAGTGGGAACCTAGTGGAGAAAAGCCTGTGATCTTCCCCAGGGTGGGAAAAAGTGCTTTAGACCTGATTATATACAGGTCTCATCTAATGGTGAGCGCATATGTGAACGGTGGTGGGATACACTGTGTCTGTTAAGGTTCAAGCACAGATGGTGATACTGGTTGGAATACTACTGGAAGAAAACACTGAAACTGAGCATAATATCCATGAACTGGGACATTGCAAAGCTTATTTATTATATTTAATTAATTATTCACTGATTATTGAGCATGTATATATTGGTTTTTATATAATATTGATTTAATGAACTATTAATACAGGGTGAGATAGACGCAACAAAACCTATATAACTTTATTAATGCAATGTCATTCCTTATTTAAATTGAAGGATACCTAGCATCATTCAATTAGTGTACCCAGGTTATCAAGGCTCCACGGACAGTCATGGTCATACTTTAGAATGCTACATAGAGGGGTTATTACTTAGTGCTGCAACATTTAGTATTTGCCCAACCGCTGGAGAAAAAGAGATCAAAAAGAATCTGTGATGTCAACCAAGCTGAGGGCACCTAAAAAATGTTCCTTGCAGTGGTGCCCCCACCTCTTCCCAAAGCAAGGGTTGAGTGCTTGTTAATTCTTAAGGCAGATGAATAAGCTGTAATACCCCCCTTTTTCTCACTCTGGCAGGCTCCCTCTCTACTGACTGTTCTCTAAGGTGCTCCTACCGGGGTTAGCATGCTGTCATGAAGCACATTGCAGGACCAACAGTCCTGCATTATACGTGAGGACTGTAAGGGCCCAACCACAACTGTGAGTATCAGAGAAGAGATGAGTGCACGGAGCCTGCTGGAGCGAGGGATAAGGTAAGTATTATATCCTATTCCTCCACCTCTAGATATAACAAGCATGTAATCCTTGCAGTTGGGGGAGGGAGGTAATACAAGTGTAGTTGTAGAAAGATCCCAATACATCATAGATAAGGAACATTTTATTCTAGATATGATGTAGCACAACAGGGGATGAACCACTCACCCCCTCCACACTCCAGCACTACACTCCTTGTCTACTTCCATTCCCAGCTCCTCATCCATGTTCAACGATGCCCAACTTCATTCAACCTACTGCTTGTGAACCCAGGAAATCAGGGACATACTTACCTAGGATATATCATCAAGCTGCTCTGGGCTTTCAGAAGAATGATTCAGAGAACAGCATCCTAATTTCTATGTAATCAGTGGGTCTCTGTGCTTCTCTATGCTATGCAGGCAGATCATGACTGGTGGGAAGGGCCAACAGGGCTCCTGAAAACATCACAGCGTCTGGTCTCAGTACTCATCTCAAGTGGCCTCAGCTCTAATGCAAGCAGTGGGTTGACTCTCGAGAGGAGTTATGCAAATATCAAAATGCCTTGATAATGAATGTTAAACTGGAGGAGTGGGTATTCCTAGGTAGACTGCATTTGCATGTAAACCGGCCTAGGTAATGTCCACATTTGAAGCTGACTCCGGCTGGGGAGGAAAGACTAGATGACCTTGAGTGTCTTCCAATCAGGAAAGTAATGGGCACTATCTGCCTTTTTCAGCTTGTAATGCACGCTGTAAGAAGCTCACAGTGTGCAGAGAAATCAGAGTAAAGAACTTTAGTACAGGAGAGGAGCCAGCACAACTATGCAAGACTGAAGGAAAGGCTGGTGTCCAGCTTTAATTATTCATATCATACACTATATTGCCAAAAGCATTGGGACATCTGACTTTACATGCACAAGAACTTTAATGGCATTCCAGTCTTAGTCCGTGGGGTTCAATATTGAGTTGGCCCCGCCCTTTACAACTATAACAGCTTCAACTCTTCTGGGAAGGCCGTCCACAAGGTTTAGGAGGGTGTCTATGGGAATGTTTGACCATTCTTCCAGAAGCACATTTGTGAGGTCAGGCACTGATGTCAGACAAGAAGACCTGGCTCGCAGTCTCCACTCTAATTCATCCCAAAGGTGTTCTATCAGGTTGAGGTCAGGACTCTGTGTAGGCCAGTCAAGTTCCTCCACCCCAAACTCGCTCATCCATGTCTTTATGGACCTTGCTTTGTGCACTGGTGTGCAGTCATGTTGGAACAGGAAGGAACCATCCTTAAAATGTTCCCACAAAGTTGGGAGCATGAAATTGTCCAAAATGTCTTGGTATGCTGACGCCTTCAGAGTTCCCTTCACTGGAACTAAGGGGCCAAGCCCAACCCCTGAAGAACAACTTCGCCCCATAATCCATACAAACCAGGCAAGTACCATTCTCCTGGCAACTGCCAAACCCAGACACGTCCATCGGATTACCAGACAGAGAAGCGTGATTCATTACTCCAGAGAACAAGTCTCCACTGCTCTAGAGTCCAGTGGCGGCGTGCTTTACACCACTGCATCTGTTGCTTTGCATTGCACTTGGTGATGTAAGGCTTGGATGCAGCTGCTCGACCATGGCATCCCATTCCATGATGCTCTCTATGCACTGTTGTTTTGCTAATCTGAAGGCCACACGAAGTTTGGAGATCTTTAACTAGTGACTCTGCAGACAGTTGGTGACTTCTGCGCACTGTGTGCTTCAGCATGCACTGACCCCGCTCTATCATTTTACGTGGCCTACCACTTAATGGCTGAGTTGCTGTTGCTTCCACTTTTCTTATAATCCCACTAACAGTTGAGCGTGAACTATTTAGTAGCAAGGAAATGTCACGGATGGACTTACTGCACAGGTGACAACCTATCACGGTACCACGCTGAGCTCCTGAGAGCGACCCATTCTTTCACAAATGTTTGTAGAAGCAGTCTGCATGCCTAGGTGCTTGATTTTATACACCTGTGGCCATAGAGGTGATTGAAGCACTTGAATCCAATGATTTGGAGGGCTGGCCCAATATATTTGGCAATATATTGTACATAACTGCTCAATCAGTAGGAAATCAGAAGTTACAGAAGTTCAAACTTTTCAGTCTTTTGGATATATATAATGTTGAAAAGATTCTGAATTCCTTCTGGTTTTAAAAATGTAATTACATAAAAAAATGGTAAATGTGGAAAGTGGGAGCAATTATCATGTTTACAATCATCTTTCTGAGCACACAAATGTCTGACAGGTTGGAACATTCATTTAGACCTCAAAGGGCAATTATTCTTGCGGAGGTGAGTACCCGCTACAAGAGGAACAACCTCCTCCCCTATCTCCAGCAATTAAAGAGTCGAACGTTAATCTGTTTTTAATGGAGCAGCGTGCTCTTGAAAACAAAAGCATGCAGAAATGTTCACATTTTTCTTTCTATAACTCATAAATTTCATTAAATAAAACAGGATGTTGCCATTGAAAAACCTGTCAAACCTAATGGATTGCAGAATAATTAAAGACATTGCAGCAGCTTTTCATTAAGATTGTGTCTTAAAGGCATACTGCTGTAAAAATAAAAAAATATTTAAAATTAATTTGCTATAAAGGTTGTTTTGCCAGATGTGCCTGTCAGTTTTAATTAAAAATTGTCCTTTGCTAGTATAGTTATTGCGCACATGAGGTACCCAGCATTGTCTGACGAGTGCTCAAACTCATTTCCACCTTTTCTGCTGGAACGTAATAGATACACCAATGACTTAAAGTGGTTGTAACCTGTTGCATATACCCAGTGAAGTGACTGGCCTCAGGTGATATACAGAGATTAAGCAAAGCCTCATACATAAGTTGTACCTGTTTATCTACTGCCAACTTCAAAGTACAGAACTGACAGGATTTCTCAGCGCAGGGGGTGGGCAGCTGAAGGTAAATTCTGCAGAGCTCAGTGACTTCATTTGGTACACAGGAATAGAGCTGAAGTTGTCAATCACAGACTGTGTTCTGGAGCTCCCTTCCCTGTCAACTTTTTTCTCTTGGTGTCAGAAAACTCATCAGAAGTGACTCATGCTGATAGCAGAGGAATGAGGCAGCAGACAGAAATGACAGTTAGTGTTCTGAATTGAGACACAAACACACTATAGGGGGATATGCTTTGTTCATACTTCATTTTTGAGGTTTACAACCACTTTAAAGCTGAACTGAAGGTATGGTTTTTATTGCATAGCTACATTGCTCCAGCTTGGACCAATGTAGGCATATATATTCCATTGCTGTAGTACTTGCTGCTATTAAAGTGATTGCTGTGGTCTTCAAGGTGCCAAGTGGCTTCCCTTTTGAATGGTGAACACAGGGGATCACTTGTTTGGTACAAGTGCCATTTAAAGAAGTCAAGTTGTTCTCTGATTGGATGGTGCTGACGTCATTGTACCTCAGGTTCAGCTTTGGATAAAATAAGGAAGGGTTAGAGTGGAAGAAAAGCCTAAAGCTGACTATTTTAAAAAAATGTTCCGCCCAATTTTTTCTGCCTAACCTGTGCAAAAAAGAAGTGTGTACTTACCTATTTTTTAACCGATCCAGTCCAGTCACATGATCCTGCAGCTCCAGCTCCCCATGTCAGTGAGCTGCTGCAGGGGAGAGGAGAGACCGCCGACAACTACTGGGCCATGGAAACCTATGTGTGACATCATGGCTCACAGAATTCACCACCATTGTTGAGTGCTCCCTTACACAGGCGAGCCAGTGACCCTGTCACTCTACTAAACACTTAGTCAAGGCATACCTATAAATACTCATCTTGACCCTATCGGTGAACACCAATTCGACCGTGAGAAACGGTTCCTCGATGTGTGCTAGGAAAATGTGTTAGAGATTCTGTACATAGCCCTACAGAACAGACAGTGCACAGTCCAGATGTGTTTATCTGCTACTTCAGTGCAAACAGGAAACAAGAACTTAATTTTAGAGAAAAGACATAGAGTTTACCATAGATGCATCTACAAACTTATAAACACTGCCATCTACTGGATGAAGAATATATCTCTACTGAATATTGATACTGATGTAGTTGTACAAAAATACATGAACATAGTATTCTAACAAATTAACATTTCTAGGATTGTCGATCTTCTAGACTTTGAACATGCCCTGTGGGTTTGGATCCTAGACTCTGAACACACCCTATGGGTTTGAATCCTAGACTCTGAACACGACCTATGGGTTTGGATCCTAGACTCTGAACACGCTCTATGGGTTTCAATCCTAGACTCTGAACAAGCCCTATGGGTTTGGATCCTAGACTCTGAACACGCCCTATGGGTTTGGATCCTAGACTCTGAACACACCCTATGGGTTTGTATCCTAGACTCTGAACACACCCTATGGTTTTGGATCCTTGACTCTGAACACACCCTATCGGTTTGGATCCTTGACTCTGAACACACTCTATGGGTTTGGATCCTTTACTGTGAACACGCCCTTTGGGTTTGTATCCTAGACTCTGAACACACCCTATGGTTTTGGATCCTAGCCTCTTAACACGCCCTATGGGTTTGCATCCTAGACTTTGAACACCCCCTATGGGTTTGGATCCTAGACTTCGAACACGCCCTATGGGTTTGGATCCTTGACTCTGAACACACCCTTTGGGTTTGTATCCTAGACTCTGAACACGCCCTTTAGGTTTGTATCCTAGACTCTGAACACACCCTATGGTTTTGGATCCTTGACTTTGAACTCACCCTATGGTTTTGGATCCTAGCCTCTTAACACACCCTATGGGTTTGCATCCTAGACTTCGAACACCCACTATGGGTTTGGATCCTAGACTTCGAACACCCACTATGGGTTTGGATCCTAGACTCTGAACACGCTCTAGCTTATCGCTGATGCTGTGCTTCCGTTATTGTCCAATCACAGCTTGGGGGCAGGCTGGTGACCAAGCTATACTACATAACTGATGCTGAGCACAGTGAGGTCATGGACCTTGCTAGAATGTCTTGCATGTGTATCTGGATCACAAAACAAGAATGCTTACTAATGGCGGGTGAAACAATTCATGTATATCTACTTCAACAATGTATTTACCTTTTAGCCTGTCACTCAGTTTATGTCCTATTTAATATTTATTTTACACTTTGTGTTTCTGTTCTAGAAATTTTGGCTTGTCCCTGATATTAGTATTCAGTATTCGACTTGAATTATGTATGCGTACAGATTATAGAACGTCTAGAGTACAAGATGCAGGAGACAAACCAGGAATATATTTCAAATTAGTGTTGTTGACATAGAAAAGCCAGCCGAGGAAATTGATTATTTTGTGACAGTAAGAATGGCTCATCTGGGACTCTCAGCACAATGACACAACGCCTGGAGCGAGACCCGAGCAGCTTAACAGATTTTGTGCCGGAGGAGTGGAAAAGGATAGAGTTGTACTTTGCAGAACTTTGCCGGCTCCAAATCCTCCACCCGTTTAGCCTAAAACATAACCTCCCAGTCTCGCTCGTCAAACTTATTTTGCAGGAAAATAAAAACACACTTCTGAAGTTTTGTTTATGCAAGCTGGCGCGTGGAAGTGATTTCAGGCGAAACGCTGATGCAGAATTTTCTCACGGAGTAACCCAAGGATGTTGACACGTTCATTTCAAATAGGTCAGAACGATGCTGGAAAATGTTACTGAAAAAAATCAGTAGTTTATTCTTACAAGTGATGAGGAATTTTTGCAGAACTTTTTTTTTAAAAGAGGGCCAAAATGGAGAATAAGGCAGGCCATACACAAATAATTTGTTATCATTCAACCAGCGGGTTGAACAAAAAAAATGAAGGGATTCCCGCATCCACACAATGTGGATGGGGGGTATCACTTTCACTTAGCTGTTGTATTCTGCAGGTGGGGAGTCTTCCCTGCTGACAAAATACAATGATCAATGTTGCTGGCTATAGCCCAAAAAACCCAACAGGCTAGTTGTACACAAGTCAATCAATAGATCCACTTGTGTACAACCATCTATCTAGAACACACATGGATCAAAATTTGTCCAGTCCATGCTGAACCGGCCGAATTTCAATGCATTTATGGTCGGCTTAAGGAAAGCTGCAATGTACTGTATTTGTCCCCATTGTGTCTTGAATTATAAAGGTAGTCATTCAGTAAATTGCAGTGAGGTAGGTAAAATTAGATTATTCTGGCTCTAATTGTAATAGTGTTGAATCCTTTTCTGAAACCTCTATGTCTGGCCTAAATGTAACTGTAAAGATTTTATTCTGCAGCAAAAGCCAACACATTTTGGGAGCTCAACACTCCCCATTCATCAGGGCTCTCCACTGCCCCTTTGCTCCCCACTGCCCCTCTGTCCCCACCACTGCCATCTCTTTTTCTGGAACAGCTTCTCCTCTCCTTGGCCATTGGGCAGCCATTGGCAATGTAACTCCTCTGTCAGATTTACATTACAGTGGCTCTGAGGAAGAGGCAAGTCCTCGAAACGCGTCAGCCTATTGGATGTCTACATTCCCCATTACGGACTGTTACTCAGCGCGGTGTTGACCCAGCTGTTCTTTTATGATGTGCCTTGACTTTATTGTCGTTTGTGAGTACAACACCTATTTTATTTCTTATTAAACATTTTTATGGTAATGCACTAGGCCTGTGTGCCCTCTCTGTGCCCCCTCTCTTTGTTCTTTCCTCATTCAGTATATTTGGATTCCCCCGGTCTGTTGAGGGCAGCAAGGTGTGCATGTTCCAGGACATTCTTAATGTGGTTGCAGCCTGCATCGAGTCCATCCCCAAGCACGGGAGCATTTGTGTTTGCTGGTTCAATGTAACTCCTGTGCCAGATTTACATTAACCAGACACCTGGCTCCTGCTCTTGGAACCTTACAGATGTGAGGGTAGTATACACTGCACATGCCCCGCAGGCAATGCATCTAACAAATATTTCTGGCAGACGGGGCTTGTAAATCTCTTCTACCAAAAATCTGTACCTCCTAGCAAAATATTTTTTCAACTTGAATTCTGGTTTGGAATGGACCTAAAGTCAAGACATTTTTTACTTTAATGCATTCCCTGCACTAAGGTCCCATGTATTGCCTCTCCACCATCGTAAACACTTACCTAAGCCCTCTCTCAATCCAGCTTTGTGTACAGCTGCAGCAGTGCTCTCTCCTTTTCCTTTTCTCACAGAACACAGAGACAACAGTGGGATCCATTGGCCCTTCTTCTGTGAATCAAATCCTGTGAGAAGGGAGTGGGGGGGGGGCATAGCTGTGCTGTGTGTCTATGGCTGCACACAGCCCAGCTCAGGAGCACGCCTACACAAGTGCCACCACACAGGGCGGACTGAATGGCAATAGGAGATCATGGGGCCCCCAGGTTTAAAGACTGACTCCACATGGCAGTCATTTTTATGATTTTATTAATGCAGCAGACCCATTTGGAGGGGCACCACGTTTGGCGGAATGGTAGGAGACGTAAAGCTGGTGACCCAGTAAACGTACCAGGAGCCTGTTGTGGACAGTGCACCTTAACAGCATCATGGGTCCCTGGCTAAATTATTTCACATATTGGGCGTGGCTTTTGGGCTCTGATTAGAAATTTTAGTCTGATCTTTTACAAATTTTTATTTGTTTTTTTACCTTTCCTAGGTAGGTGCTAGAATTAGGTAGACAGGATTAGTTACGTTTTTGATAGGTAAATTAAGTTGTCACTCTGTAGGCAGAGTGACTGTAATTATTGCTAGTAAACTATTAAAATATCTAATAAAAATATAGTTAGCTCACTGTACTGAGTGAGTTGTGATCATTTAGTGAGGTCTGCATGCTCAGGTGCTGCTAGTCTTCCTAGCTTCCTCCGTATCCAGGAGAGTGATGACGTTTCTGGATAACAGGTGTGGTTCTATGCAGATAGTGACATGGATATTGATATAGCCTCAGCCTATCCCAGAGTGAGGACCTCAAAGGCATGCTGGGTAACTGTATATATTCAGTGAACACATGGGACTCGGGGTCTTTCCTGGTTGGATTGCCCAAGCCTAGGAGAAGGCACATTGCCCTCTCAGGCAGCTGCTGCCGTAGGCCTCAGGTGGGCTACCAGAGGGTTTGAATTGCTGAAACCCGGGTCTGCTATGCTGACTGAGGAGCCATCTACTGAAGATCTGGTCTGGTATCACAGAGGAAGGCGTCCAGTTGCTCTTCAGCCTTGTGAGTACAGACAAAGGGAATAGTGGCTGGTGTTCCAAAGACCTTTGTCCATCTGCTTACTGCTACTTAAAGGGACACTGCTCTGGAACTCTAAAGAAGTTACTACTTGTTGCTACTGCTTACATCTGAAGCCCACTGTTTGATTCAAGCGTGGACTTGGATTCTGAAGGTTAGACAAAGCCCTCAGTGTACATCTGTATCATATTCCTAATCTGGAGTATCCCACTCATCTTCCTCATCCCTATCCCCATTCTTCAAAAATAAAAACAACCCCTAGACTGATTATTGGAGAAATGAGTGAATGAGCCTATGTGCCTGGCTGCAGGGCAACGCATTCGGGGAGGACCTGGACAGTATTCCTGCGGTTTTAATGGGAGTAGCACTACAAACATTTTTTTTTAATGTAAATTTTTAATAATTTAATTTTTTTTTACACAATGCTACTGAGGGAGGAGGCCTTGGTGAGATATCAGGGGTCTAAACAGATCCCTGAAATCTTACTTTTAAAACAGAGAAAGAGACTGTGAACACAATCCCCAGTTCTTTTCTCTATAGCCTCAGAATCACTGCAGATGAATGAACAAGAGACAGAGGCTCCTGTCCATTTATAAACTGAAGCATAGTAAACACAGTTTACTGTGCTTCGTTTATGAATGAATGCAGTGAGTTATCAGTACTGAGCAAGTACTGTGTTCACTTAGGAAGGGGCCGGTAAATTAAATATCCTGAAGATCCTCCATCCTGAAGATCCCCTTGTGTGTTTGCAGCTGCTGTCGGCGGAAGAGGCACGCAGGAGGGAAGGGGGTTCAGGCAACAAGATAGATCCGGATTAGTGCAGCAGGTCCGGAAAATAACTGGAACCAATCTTTTATGGCTCTCATTCTAGCAGCTGGAGCAGTAGATATTGGCTTTCAGGTGCTACAGTGAGAGCCACAAAAGATCAGTTTCAGTTCTTTCCCCCAATCGCCACCCTGATCACCTGGTCTATCCACACACAATCCCCCCTGTTCAAATGGTTAGTCCACCCCTGCCACCATAGCAGCCAGCTTGCTATGGGGGCACTTGAACAAAAGGAAGAGTGGACAGCAGGGCCAGCGTTTCTGCTAGGCAAACTAGGCAGCCGCCTAGGGGTACCTGGGTGCAGCACAGGCCAGCACTCTCTCTGTGTGGCCTTTGGACCTCTTGTATTAATTCCTCATTTCTCTGCAGATTCCCCCTCTCCTCATACACAGGGAGTGATTGTATCTTTACTCTGCTTTACTCTGCACAATTGTCTCACAGCCTGTCCACACACATGACCATTTAGTACAAACACACACACATATATATATATATATATATATATATATATATATATAAAATTAGTGGTGCACCAAAATAAAAATTCTGGTGCCAAAACCGATACCAAAAATTCAGAATGCATGTGGGCGAAAACCGAACCAAAACCGAAATGTCTGCGTATATGGGGGTGGGGAGGCTCCAAATTATGTATATTTTTATACATTTATTTTTATTTATGATTTTATTGCTATCACATAGGGGACCAACAGTCCCCTATGTGATAACATATGAGTGACAGGCCATCTTTGTAGGGGGGAGGGGGTGGGGAGGCAGTGTGTGCAAGGGGGGGGCAGGAGAGGAGCAGTGTATACAGTGAGGGAGCAGTGTATATACTCAGGCTCCCTCACTGGCTGTCACTATAGTGACAGCCAGTCACTGTATACACTGCTCATCGCCTGTCTTTCTCCGCTGCCCCCCTTACATCTGCAGTACACACAGTCCCCTGTATCGGCTAAATTTTTCCTATCGGCGCTATTTTTGGCTGATATTATTGGGTGGCCAAAATTTCAGTGCATCCCTAATATATACACTCAGGGGCGGACTGACAACTCATGGGGCCATCGGGCAATAGGGGATCATGTGGCCCCTGTATCCTTGCCCAAACTCAAAAAAGCCTATGAAAAAGGTACCAGGGGCATCTCATGGGGCCCCCTACTGACCCCGGGCCCTCGGGCAGTGCCCGAGTTTCCAAATGGTCAGTCCGCCCCTGTATACACTATATTGCCAAAAGTATTGGGACGCCTGCCTTTACACGCACATGAACTTGAATGGCATCCCAGTCTTAGTCCGTAGGGTGCAATATTGAGTTGGCCCCGCCCTTTGCAGTTATAACAGCTTCAACTCTTCTGGGAATGCTGTCCACAAGGTTTAGGAGGGTGTCTATGGGAAGGTTTGACCATTCTTCCAGAAGCGCAATTGTGAGGTCAGGCACTGATGTCGGATGAGAAGGCCTGGCTCACAGTCTCCGCTCTAATTCATCCCAAAGGTGTTCTATTGGGTTGAGGTCAGGACTTTGTGCAGGCCAGTCAAGTTCCTCCACCCCAAACTCGCTTATCCATGTATTTTTGGACCTTGCTTTATGCACTGGTGTGCAGTCATGTTGGAACAGGAAGGGGCCATCCCCAAACTGTTCCCACAATGTTGGGAGCATGAAATTGTCCAAAATGTCTTGGTATGCTGACGCCTTGAGAGTTCCCTTCACTGGAACTAAGGGGCCAAGCCCAACCCCTGAAATGCCAGACAGAGAAGGGTGATTTGTCACTCCAATCAATAGGCGGGGTGTGCTCTGGTTGCAGGATTAGCCCTATGTGAGTAGGATGATCAGGGCCTGATGTATATGAGAAGGAAGCGGTGTAGGGCTGGGAGGACGCCTGTTCTCACTGAGAGCCGCAGCCTGGACTCGGCACACTGGCAAGAGCCATCAGAGGTGAGCCAAACCTAGGAGGATAGCGGGTCATGGAGGTGAAAGGAGGAGGGGGGCAAACAATGGTCGGGGTGAGGGGAGTGGATGCTGATTGATCGTCTGGGACGCCGCCACATCATGAATGATCCTTCAGCTGAGGGGAGGGGCAGCAGAGGGGGAGGAAGAAAGGACAGAGGAAGATGCTGGGTGTCTGGGCCATTGTAGCAGCTGAGCTGCCGCTCCTTCCAGTGTTCCTCTCAGACTCAGTCCCTTACTGCAAACTGGCTGGCAGCTGCCAATCACTACAGAGATTTGTAAATCTGTCTCTTTTTTTTCTCTGTCTGATTAGTTAATACAATACAGTACAATATTTGGTTTATATATATATATTGTCTTTAATATTGGTGCTGGTGGCATCTTATGGCACTTAGTTTTGCAAATTAAAAGAAATTTAGCTGTTTCATGTTTTGTTGATTTAATATTTTCTATTGTTTTTAAAAATGTCTAATTATTTTTAATCTTTTAAGTAGCTGGTCTTGCCTAGGGTGCAAAATAGTCTAGCACCGACCCTGGTGGACAGTGACAGTGAGGGACCTCAGAACTGGAGGTAGGAGATCTCTCTGTGCAATACCATTTCACAGAGCAGGTAAGTATAACATCTTTTTTATTTTAGGGAAAAAAGAAAATGTATAACCACTTTAAATGAGTTATAATAACTCAGGACAACCATTACCTTGTTGAAATTGACAGAGGTCTTCTCCTCTTTACTAAATTATGATTGGTTGTTCAGAAAATGGTCCACTTAAACAAAAGACAAGTAGTAAAAAGCCGGCGATTAGAACATAGTAAAGGGAAAAAGAGATCTGACAATGGTAAATATGTAGCATGTAAATGGTTGTCAAGGAATAAATTGTTTCTGTCTCTAGAGACAGCATAGAAGAGAAAATTGCAGCCAAATAAAGACATCCGTTAACTCTCTTGCTTTCACACCCTCTGTTCCGGAACTTTAAATCTCAGATTGCTATGCCGGAAAACGGAGAATTTGTCAGGTCTCCTTAACTTTTGCATGCTGTATGATTTTTAGCATTTAATTCTCTGTAACCGGAACTGTTGCTGTCACACTGTACTTTGATGATTTCTGGGACTGTGCACTCAACTACTGATCTGCTGCAGTTGAATGGTTGTAGAGAAGCAAGAACTGCAGTCCCTTTTTGGCAACAAATACCACTATTATTATAATTATTATACGTGTAAGCAGGTTGAAATGCTGGTTAGTGAAATAGCTGCTGCCCCAGGTGGGAGGGAAACAGCTAGCCTGGTTTCCCGCACTTTCTGCTGAACTCTGCCTCTCTCTCTGTGCTGATAATAAAAGGGGAGAGGGCTCTGTCCAAACACATAATTTGCATGGGAAGAGGACAAAGACAAGCCACAGCATGGAATCTCCAGCTGTTTACAGAGAAGAGAGAAGGGAGAACAGTTCCACCTTGGAGAATAAGCCTGCCTGCTGTCACATCCACCATGTATTGGGATTGCTGGGACCTGCAGTCTGCCCTGAAGTACACCACTTGCTGGATATTGCCAACATGGACTCTTTCCTATGCAGGTATGCTGGGCACTCACAAGCCTGAGTTAGGGAATAAGGATGTTAGGAAAAGACTGTGCACTTTGTTATGCTGAGAGTAAGCATCCTCTGTAGGACTCTTGTGTGACCAATATTTGATGTCCAACAAGGAGGGGAACATGTGGAGAGTTTCACCTGCCTGCCGCTTACATAAAGGATTTATAGAGTGCCAACAATTTGTACAGTGCTTTACAACATGAGGGTAGACAGTATGGTTACAATACTATTCAATACAAGAGGAATCAGAGGACCCTGCTCGTTACAGCTCACAATCTAAAACCTGGATATGTCATACAATTTCTCATGAACTGCTATTTTCAGAGAAATACCATTTGTATACTGCTGTTAAATACAGTAATTGTCAGAAACTTAGGATGTTCCCAACACTTTTATTTAGCACCAACAATTTACACAGCATTTTACGTTCACATCAGGCCCTGCCTTCAAGGTGCCTACAATCTAAGGTCCATTTTTTTTTCCAGCCAGTGGCATGGTGCACACATACATAAAAAGGTGCACTAGGGTGTGTCATGATCCCCTTCCAAAGAGGAAGGAGCCCCCCGTTCAGGGTGCAAATCTCTTGATGGGAGCAAGACACACTCAGGTCCACCTAGCCAAAAGGCCAGGCAGACCCTGCTCTTCATGATCAGTTGAAGGTGATTGAGTACTAGATGGAGAGCTCTCCCGAAGAGAGACCTCCCCTTACCCAAGGCAGGGGAGGAAGGAACCTGATGGCCACACATCCTACTCCCCCCAGTCAATGTGCAAAACAATGGCTAATCTAAGGTCCCTTACTTCACATGCATACACTACATACACATACTAGGGCCAATTAAACTGCCAGTATGTTTTTGGAGAGTAGGAGGAAACTGGAGGAAACCCATGCAAGCACAGGGAGAATATACACTCTCCATGCCGGTAGTGCCATGGTTGAGATTCGAACGGATGACCCTTGTCAGTGGTGTATTTAGGTTTTGTGCTGCCCTAGGCAACACTAAAATCGGGGCGCCCCCTTCTCCACACAAACACAATCTAAGAGAGAAAGGAGAAGAGGAGGGAGAAAAAAACAAACACTTTGTTCTTCCAGCACTCACCTTCACAGCATTCCGGAATGAAAACAGCTAGCCATTCCCGGAGCCATAGTCAGCCCAGTGTCGTCCTTGTGCCCTAAGCTCATTTATCTGGATCTACCAGGAATGAGAGACAGCCTCTACCTACACCCTCCAGCAGGCCACAACCTCTCTCAGATCACCTGCTCCCCATCCTCTGTCACCTGCCACATGTTCCCCCCTTTTACCCAGGGGGCGGCTCTGCCCCCTTGAAAAATGCTACAAGGCCATGTTTTCCTTGTGGTAAATACACCCCTGAGACAATTGGGATGCTGCGCTGCCACTCCTAAACTGTGAGAAACTGGTTAAAGAAATAATAATGTGTGTGAGAATCAATAATAAAGTGGTGTATGGTGCTACAATACACCTCCCTCTTTGATGTATAATTGTATGATCTAAACTCTAAGAATGGGAACTTCCAATAGTGCATTCCTTGTTTCAATGCACCTATCACTTAAATAAATGTGTTAATGCAAGCCACCATATTGCATCACGCCACAATACACCTCCGCCACTATGACGAAACGCGTTGGATGGGGCTAATTGCGTCACTCCCGGTCTACACGAGGGTGCATGCAGATCGCAACAGTGTCCTAGGACATATTGTTTTTAAAGCACCACATACATGGATTTGATGCAAGTGCAATTTTATTTGTTTTTACTCAAATAAAATGGTTGTCGGAGGAAAAGACAAGGAAGCCCGGGCAAATGCGCCAGCAAGAAATGTGCATGCTCCTTAGCTGCTTCAAGAATTTTTTAACAGATTCCCTGAAAAACGAGCCCGCCTGGGCATCTGGAGGCTGCCCCTTGGAGGAGGGCACTGTCAGAGAAAAAGATGAGGAAGCTCGGGCAAATGTGCCAATGCACAATATGGCCACGGCAATTCACGCATAGAAGTGAGCATGCGTATAGGCGGGCAACACGTAACCATGCATTCCTGTGCACGAAAACGCACTGGCACACGCAGGGTGCACTAATTCCTGACACTCAGTGGCCTTTATAAGGACTGCCGCTCTGCTCAGTGATTGCTGGATTATCGTCAGCCCCTCCCATTCCTGAGTTTACTACTGATTACCCATTATCGACCCGGCTTGATCCTGACCTTGTTCCTGTCTGCTGCTCTGTGTATGATCCCGGCTTGATCCTGATGTTGCTGTTGTCTGCTGTTCCATATTGATCCTGGCTCTGGCTACTGATTACTCTATCAATCCTCCGGGATCCACGTGTTCTCTGGAAAAATACATCCTGCAACTGGAGCACCCATGGGTTCCATCTCATCAGGCATTTCCAAGCAGCAACACCACTGCAACCTGTGCTTCTTTGGGCACCGCACCTCCTATTTCCACCTCCAGGGGCGCACTGCACTCAGCCGTAAGGGGAGCCCTTTCTCTATTGCAGCCTCAGGTCAGGTAGGTGACAACGGTATACCGCAATGGATGTTTCCCTTTGATTATTCCTGGAGGAGGAGGATTGGTGGTCGTTTGGAACATTGGAGTGTTTTTCCTTCTTAGAAGTTCACAGGAGACTGGTCCATTTCAGGGGCTTGAGGAAGCATCCAAAAGCGCTGTAGACCTACCTAAGCTTAGGTGGTCAATACCTTGCGGTGAGTGAGGCTCTGGAGGGGGAGGAGCACGAGTGAAGCACTCATAACCAATTGTTGTCAAGATCACCAGTATACCACTAAGTCACTATGGCATTTTTAGATGTGGAAGGTGTCCTGTAGCACCAGGACTTTATAATATGAACTGGCACACTTATTGTTCACATATTGATTTTTTTCTTTAAGGACACTTCTTTTTAAGGAACATTTCGGCACAATCTATATAGAAGGTTACTTCTGGGGAAGGTGTTTTGTAGCCCCCCTTGATATTTGATGTTTGATACATGGATGTTTTCACCTAAGGTTTATGATTTGTATATTATTTATATTTTCTTCTTTCTAACTACACTTCATGTAGTATTAGCACTATCAATATAGCGTGTTATCTTGAGGGGAAGGTGCACTGCAGTCCCCGTCACACTCAAGTGACTGATATATACGGGTTTCACTTAATATTTATATCACAAACATTATATGTGTCATTTGTTAAAGTGTCGCAAAAGTTTTCACTTGAGAGGGAGGTGTATTGTAGCACTATGCAATACGGTGGCTTGCACTGACACATTTATTTAAGTGATAGGTGCATTGACACAAGAAATGCACTATTGGAAGTTTCCATTCTTAGGCTGGCCATACATTATACAATTTACTTTAGATAATTGCTTTAGATTTACCAAAAGCCATATAATATGAGGTCAAACCTAAACAACACTTTCAATTGTATCCAATTAAGCAGGCCCTTGTACTACATAGTTGAACGTAAATCTAAAGGAAATTGAACAGAAAATTGTATAGTGTATGGCTAGTGTTTACAGTTGATATCATACAATTATACATCGAAGAGGGAGGTGTATTGTAGCACCACACACCACTTTATTATTGATTCTCAAACACACACATTATTATTTCTTTAACCAGTGTCTCACAGTTTAGAAGAGGCAGCGCAGCATCCCAATTGTTTCATTATCACACATACTTGTGTGTTAATTGCTAGCAGCAGCCCATAGGTCCTAATCCCTTTTTTCTGTTGTGCAGGACCCTCAAATGTAAATACACCCCTGAGCCTAGAGCTGAAAGGAAAAAGTGCTAACCACTAAGCTAAAAAATATGAAATAAAAATATAAAATATTTAAAAATTGTTTTCCTATTTTAGGGACTAATTCTGTATATGGACATTTCATATATTCTTTTTTATAACCAGCAAATGAGATTTCTTTTCACATATTGTATTTACATTGTGGAAAGCTATTTTTAAAGCAGAACTTTATTCAAAAAGCTAAATACATCGCTTAAATACATATACGGGAGCTGTTTTATCTACTTTGCCAAAGGATTTGCACTTTTATTCATTTCATCCTGATATTTACACAGCAGTGGCAGATCCAGGGCATAGTAAGTGACCAGACTTTGCTCTCCTGATAATAAGCAATACAGTCTGGTCATCTTCCCGCCTCCAGCCTGTGAATGAAGGAGACTGATAAACTCATCTCTTTGTACACTTGTCTCTCTGCTCCTGGCCAGGCCAGCATGTTCATGGTCACACACGTGCATGCAGCTGAGCTTGATTAGTCCCTACTTTTGCATCTCCCTTTCTAATGCAGGCCATAGACGGGTCGAAAACCGGCCATTTAAAAAAAAAAAACCCGAAAAATCTGTTGTTCAATAGGCCGACGTTACCACCAATGGTAGAAAAAAATCGGCCGATTTTTGTCCTGTCTACGGCCGGCATTGAATTACTTCTGTCCCTTGCAGAGCTCCGCTATTGTATTTGACATGAAAAAGTATTGCGGTTGCAACAATGTATCCATTTGTATCCATTTTGGATACAGATATTTTTATTTGTATACAAATAGATACATTGTTGCAACCACAATACTTTTCATATAAAATATAATAGCGGACTGGAATTCTTCTTTTTCTTCTTCTTCTTCTTCTTTTTCTTTTTTCTTCTTCTTGCAGGTCACGGCTCATGCGCAGATTTTTTTATCAGTAAACCGATTTGCCCATCAGTGCCGGGAAAATCGGCCAATTTTTTTTTTCCAACTTTACCGAAAAAAAAAAGTGCCAAAACCCTGAAAAAAGGACGACCCACTAACGGTGTGAAAATCGGCCGATTTTTTTTTTTTTTTTTAAATATATATATATATAGATAGATAGATAGATAGATAGATACACACACACACATATATATATACACACACATATTTGATTTTTTAATAATTTTTTACACACATGTTAAAATATGCATTTTAAGCCTGAAATACCTAAAAACTGAAAGCAGAAATACAAAAATGTTTATGTTGTGCAAGTGTTTTTCAAATCTTTATTTCGGCCGATTTTTTTTTTTTTTCCCGTCTATGGCCTGCATTAGCCCTCATCCACATGTTTTTACAGCGGCTGTTTTTGGCTTTTTACTTTTTTTCTAGAACCAGTAAACCCCCCAGCATATTATTCTATGTGTCCATGCACACATAGACTGTAATCAACGTTTTTTGGATGGGACGTTTTTTGGCTGGAAAAAAAATGCAGGACTAGTGGGTTACTATAGGAGTGTGTTTAGCTGTAAAAACGCTCTAAAGCTGAAAAACGTGGTAAAGTGTTGCAAACCTGTGTTTTTGGACTTTTTTTTACCCCCCCCCACCAATTTGTGCAGGGGCCTACCTAATTGGATAAAATTGAAAGTGTTGTTTGGGTTTGACCTCCTATTATATGGTTTTTGGTAAATCTAAAGCGAAAATTGTATAATGTATGGCCAGCCTTAGAGTTTTTCTGTTCAGAGTAGGGATGAGTGAAATTTGCAGTTTTCATTTGGATTACATTTCTATGAAAAATCAGGACATTGAGTTTTTAGAAGGGTAAAATGAGCTGTAACTCTTTTGCTTCCCATGACATGTCCCACACGCCATAACATTGAAAGGGGTAAAACAAGCTCATTGCTGCTATTTAGGATTAGCTCCAACCTGATAAGTTGTAAAAGTTTTCAAAAAATGACAACGACTGGCAATTGTGAGTATCAAGATTTTTACAATTTCACTGGTGCACACAATTTTATGGCTTGACATATTTGGTATCTACCAACTCGATGCGATCTTTAAAATTTTTGCAAAAAAAAACAAACCAAGGAATTGCATTGTGTGTGTACAATAAAATTAATTTAGGGTATTTTTTAATGAAAATAAAGATTTGAAAAACACTTGTACAACTTTTTGTACAACATAAACATTTTTGTATTTCTACTTTCAGTTTTTAGGTATTTTTTCAGGCCTAAAATGCATATTTTAACATGTGTGAAAAATTATTAAAAAATCAAATAAGTGTGTAAATATATGTGTGTGTGTGTGTGTGTGTGTGTGTGTGTGTATATATATATATATATATATATATATATATATATATATATATATATACATATATACACACACACACATATATATATATATATATATATATATATATACACACACACACACATATATATATATATATATATATATATATATATATATATATATATATATATACACACACACACACACACATACATATATATATATATATATATATATATATATATACACACACATATATATATATAGACACACACACACACACACATATATATATATATATATATATATATATATACACACTTATTTGATTTTTTAATAATTTTTCACACACATGTTAAAATATGTATTTTAGGCCTGAAAAAATACCTAAAAACTGAAAGTAGAAATACAAAAATGTTTATGTTGCACAAAAGTTGTACAAGTGTTTTTCAAATCTTTATTTTCATTAAAAAATACCCTAAATTAATTTTATTGTACACACACAATGCAATTCCTTGGTTTGTTTTTTTTTTTGCAAAAATTTTAAAGATTGCATCGAGTTGGTAGATACCAAATATGTGAGGCCATAAAATTGTGTGCACCAGTGAAATTGTAAAAATCTTGATACTCACAATTGCCAGTCGTTGTCATTTTTTGAAAACTTTTACAACTTATCAGGTTGGAGCTGATGTGTGTGTGTGTGTGTGGTGTGTGTGTGTGTATATATGTGTGTGGTGTGTGTGTGTATATATGTGTGTGTGTATGTATGTATGTGTGTGTGTATATATATATATATATATATATATACACACACACACACACACACACACACACACACACACACACACACACACACACACACACACACACACACGGTGTATGTGTGTGGGGAGGGGGAGAGATAGAGATGTGTGTTAGCAATAAGGTTAGAGGTATGGTTAACATTAGGGTTAGGTTTGTCTATAAAAAAAAAAGCCCTTGACAGACTTCTTAAAAAAAAATTTAAATTAAATTTAATTACCTACTATAGTTGCATTTAAAACGATTTCATTAATTTATAGTAGATCAATTAATTCCATGAAATATTATTTGTTTTTTAAATATGAAATTCAGATATAGTCTATATAAAACACAGCTGAATGGAATAAAGTAAATTCTGGTATCTCGTCCGACAAACATCTGCATTTTATATTTAGATTTTCCTAAAAAGTATACCTACATCCTAGCAGTCAGTCTTGCAAAATGAAAACAAATGTTTAGAAAGAGATACAAGCTTATTAGGAATGCCGTTAAAATATCAAACTGCGACACGAGCCTGACACGCAGCTGTTACATCCACCATAAATAATGTATGTGCAGTTCTATGGAGAATCATAATCAGACAATCTTAACCACAGTGTGGGATAAAGTACTCGGATCAAACTCAACAACGGGACAAACAGAATGAATTCATACACATATAAGAGATCCCGAGGTCAGGGATGGTATTGCCCTGTTGTGACAGTGCTGTCCTCTTCCAGTTCACAGTAGCTAATTGGTGGAGGTTTTGGGTCCAATTTTGAATGAGGACATTACCTGCCTAATACAATCACTGTTGTCCACCGCCCCTCCTGCCACAAGAATATTTGCTGTGTCTGAACACACCTACTACTCTTCTCTACATTATGATACTAAACATAAAAGTACCACATCCATGACATGTGAAATAACATTGCTTCCTATGGTGCCTGTTCATATAAATCTGGTGCACTGACGGTGCAGATTCAATGTTGTTTGAAAAAGAGTCCTCTACGATTTCTGAGCAGTGCCTTCAAGTTCAGGTGCGGATTACAGGCTATTGACTTCTATGGTGCCTGTTCATATATGTCTTGTGCACTGGCGGTGCGGATTCAGTGCGGTTTGAATAAGAGTCCTCTACAATATCTGAGCAGTGCCTTCAGGTTCAGGTGTGAATTACAGGCTATTGACTTCTATGGGAACCGTTTCTAAACCGCATATGTGTGAACAAGATAAGATCCTGAGCTAATCCTGTCCTGAACCTGATGTACACCTGTGAATAGCTGCTGTATCAATTAGTTGTGAAACCTGAGCTTCAGTCCACACCGCACATGTGTGAATCAGCTTTTAAAATATTTGGAAAGGGAAAGCTAGAATCTAAATATTTACTATGAGGCTGTGGTCTCCAAACTGGTGCCCGAGGGTAGGATGTGGCCCTTTGCTAGCCTTTATCCAGCCCTTGGGGCACTATTCCTCCTACTGACCCCAAGAGTGGGGCATAATTCCTGCCACTGACACCAGCAATGGGGCATTATTCCTCCCACTAGTACCAATGATTGGTCACTACATCTCCTGCTGCTGACCACCAACCCCAAAGCCATGTTTACTCCCACTGGCCACAATCTGGCCCCCCAAAAGTCTGAAAGGCAGTAAACTGGCCCTTTGCTTGAAAAGTTTGGAGACCCTGCTATGAGGCAATGCAGACAGTTCTTATTTCACACATCGGTGTGTCATAGCACAACAATTTAGAGATTCTGAAATGTGCCATGAAAACAGGAAACAACATTGTTTAGGAGATTAGGGTCACCAAGGAATTATTTAAACACTCCATAATCCAATCAATAGGTCATAATACTGCAAACAATACAATTTCATTATTATCTGAATGAGGAAGATGGATTATCCTTTAGGACAGCCCCATGGCAATCTTCATTTGCAACGTGTATTTGAACAGTATTATGTTTTAGTCACTGGGAAAATATTTACAAAATTGTTCACGTTTCACTCCTCACTTGATTTTTTTATAATTAGGTCACCAAAAAAACCTGACATGATGCCCAGAGATGGGAAGCTTTTGGTCAGCCAGTGGGTCTGCTTAACCACTTCCCGTCCGGCCCATGTCTATAAACGGCCGGATGGAAGCACTGCAGAAGCGGGTTGACGTTTCTAAACGTCACCCGCATTCACTACCTGTGACGCTCCCTGGGAGCTCGCGGCACTGCGATCCGGTGCTTGCTGTGTCTGGAGGACACCGGTCACTGTACGGGACCTCTGTGTGACATCCCTATTCATGTGATTACTGATTGTCCAATCAGTGATCACATGAACAGTAGTAAACAAGATGTCACTTCATGACATCATTGCTTACTACTTGTGAATGATCACAGAGGTCACATGGTACAAGGCTATCCACAACAGCCATGTACCATGTGACAAGCTGTGACCAATCAGTGTAAAAAAATAAAAAATAAAATCTTCATCACCCCCCACAAGTAGTACAGTGTCACTATGGTGACACTGTACTGCTAGGGTGACAGTATGTTAAAAAAAAAACATAAATAATAATATAAAAATTTTAAAAGTTTTTTTTGAAAAATTATAGTTTTTGGTTATAAACTAATTTGGGTTATTTTTTTTTTCTTTTTACTTAAAAGATAGCTGAATACATTTTGGTCAATATTTATGAAGGAAGATTATTTATTTGCAAAATTAATTAAGAAAAACACTTTTTGGAATTTTTCATTTTTATATAGCAAAAGAATAAAAATCCTAGTGGTGAATAAATACCACCAAAATAAAGTTTTATCTGTCTCAAAAAAATGCTAAATTCATATGGGTACAGTGTTGCATGACCACGCAATTGTCATTCAAAGTGTGATAGCGCTGAAAGCTGAAAATTGGCCTGGACAGGAAGGGGGTGAAAGTGTCTGGACTTGAAGTGGTTAAGCATCAGTTTATTGACTCAGATCTCCAGCCCCCTTATTGGCCATCTTTGGCCACACTGCATGATGGATATCTAATTACCAATATATGTGGAAGCCAGTTCATGAATGCAGCGCCATCTTTGTGACTTGCTACGAAGTTACAATGTTGCCATCTAAGAAGAGACTTGGGAAATGCTTCATCCTGTCTGCAACTGACTGATGACATCATCTTACCCTAGGCAGTCATTAGACAGGATTTAATGATAAAAGGCACAACTTTTTATAAATAAAATAATAATGTTGCTGTAGATTGTGACATGTCAGGAAGTTATTCATGCTTCTTGTAAAGATACTGAAAGGCCCCCTTAAAGCAATTCTAAACCCAAAACCAAAAATGTAATATACTCCAGCTTACCAATGCAGATTTGGTAGCTGCATTAGTTTTGTTTTCTTAGGCTTTTTCCCCTCTGTTTTCATCTGGTGATCTGGCCAGTAATACACCTCCTATATTAGTGTTCTCCTGCTCTGGATGAAGGAGCACAAGGGCAGCTTTGGACAGCAACATTGTCAGTCTGGGGGGAGGGAAGTGTTAGATGTACAGTACTAGCAGATTTAAATACATTAACAAATTGAAGCCAAACTCCAGCTACTACTTTAAAATCAGTTACAGCAAACAATTTCTTTCCTTTTTGGAAAAATGTTGTACAAAAATAAATAAAAGCTGATCATAAGCACCCCCGCTAGAGTTAAATGGTTTGTATTGTCTCTGAAAGTGCTCACTGACACTGGAATACGGTGCGGGAGAGCTGCGTTCCCATGTGACTTCCCGCACCTCATTCAAATCCAATGGCTTTGCGATCTGCTGCAGGGGTAAGTTAAAGTTAATGACACCCAGAACGCAGGTCACAACCGCATTGCATTTGCCTGCACCGGCCCACACCAAACCACATGGTACAAAGTACCATGCAATGCAGTTTCCGTGCGTTTGAAAAAAGTAGTACATGCACTACTTTTAGCGTGGTGCGATTTCATCCCATCCAAATGAATGGGCATGAAATCACACCGCATAGACCAGCATATGAATCGCACAGGAATGCACAGCGCATTCCTGTGCTATTCATATTAGGGCATAAATGATACATTCTGCTGGAGAGTATGTGCTTTTGAAAAACAACAGACTTACTGGCTGGATCACAAGATGAAAATAAAGAAACTTAATTCTAATAAACAAAACTAATGCAGCCATCACATCTAAGAATTGGTAAACTGCAATACTATAAATGCTTTTGGGTTTAATACCACTTTAAGGAAAGGTGTGCTTGGTTGGCATATTGGGACTTGTAGTCCCTCAAATAAAACATGTAGGATTTCTTCAAAATGAGATGAGATCAAATCCTTTAGGCAGATACATCACAGAAAATAAAAACAAGACGCAAGGGGGGAGATTTACTAAAACTGGAACACTCAAAATTTGGTGCAGCTGTGCATGGTAGCCAATCAACTTCTAACTTCAGTTTGTTCAAATAAAGTGTTACTAAACCCAGGACCCTGCATTCACTATATCTGGTCTCCCCGGACCCTGCATTCACTATATCTGGTCTCCCAGGACCCTGCATTCACTATATCTGGTCTCCCAGGACCCTGCATTCACTATATCTGGTCTCCCCGCACCCTGCATTCACTATATCTGATCTCCCCGGACCCTGCATTCACTATATCTGGTCTCCCAGGACCCTACATTCACTATATCTGGTCTCCCAGGGCCCTGCATTCACTATATCTGGTCTCCCCGGACCGCGCATTCACTATATCTGGTCTCCCAGGACCCTGCATTCACTATATCTGGTCTCCCCGGACCCCGCATTCACTATATCCGGTCTCCCCGCACCCTGCATTCACTATATCCGGTCTCCCCGGACCCCGCATTCACTATATCTGGTCTCCCCGCACCCTGCATTCACTATATCCGGTCTCCCCGCACCCTGCATTCACTATATCCGGTCTCCCAGGACCCTGCATTCACTATATCCGGTCTCCCCAGACCCCGAATTCACTATATCTGGTCTTCCCAGACCCTGCATTCACTATATCTGGTCTCCCCGGACCATACATTCACTATATCTGGTCTCCCAGGACCCTGTATTCACTATATCTGGTCTCCCCAGACCATGCATTCACTATATCTGGTCTCCCCGCACCCTGCATTCACTATATCCGGTCTCCCAGGACCCTGCATTCACTATATCCGGTCTCCCCAGACCCCGAATTCACTATATCTGGTCTCCCCAGACCCTGCATTCACTATATCTGGTCTCCCCGGACCATACATTCACTATATCCGGTCTCCCAGGACCCTGTATTCACTATATCTGGTCTCCCCAGACCATGCATTCACTATATCTGGTCTCCCAGGACACTGCATTCACTCTATCTGGTGTCCCTGGACCCTGCATTCACTCTATCTGGTCTCCTTGGACCCTGCATTCACTCTATCTGGTCTCCCCGGACCCTGCATTCACTATATCCGCTCTTCCTGGACCCTGCATTCACTATATCTGGTCTCCCCGGACCCTGCATTCACTATATCCGGTCTCCCCGGACCCTGCATTCACTATATCTGGTCTCCCCAGATCCTGCATTCACTATATCCGGTCTCCCCGGATCCTGCATTCACTATATCCGGTCTCCCCGGACCCTGCATTCACTATATCTGGTCTCCCCGGACCCTGCATTCACTATATCCGGTCTCCCGAATCCTGCATTCACTATATCTGGTCTCCCCGGGTCCTGCATTCACTATATCTGGTCTTCCCGGACCCTGCATTCACTATATCCGGTCTCCCCAGACCCTGCATTCACTATATCCGGTCTCCCGAATCCTGCATTCACTATATCTGGTCTCCCCGGGTCCTGCATTCACTATATCTGGTCTTCCCGGACCCTGCATTCACTATATCTGGTCTCCCCGGACCCTGCATTCACTATATCTGGTCTCCCCAGACCCAGTATTCTCCCACAATACACACAACATGGAAATTCAATTATTTTACTAAATATAAACTGCTAAATATCTTTTCTCATTAACAGTCTTGTGACGTCTATCAGTGTCCAGCAGAGCACTGGTTAAAGCTTGTAGGAGGAGTTTTCTTTCTGCTCTAGGAGGATGCAGAACCTCTGACCCTCTGTCTGGACAGCTCTGATTGCCCTTGACTGATCACATGCGCTCTCCCAAGAAAAAGAAAAACCTCTCTAACAATACACACCAAACTGAGCACGTGCAGAGTGTCTCCAGATGATATGACTTATCTGGACATATGAGGGGGACACTGGAAGAAGGAGAGGATCAGAGAAGACAGGATCAAACAGCCTTTTTACAAAATGTGGAGGATTAACCCCTTAGGTTCCACAGTGAGTATAACAAGCATGCTTTGCTGCATATACTGACTGATTGTACTATTGTGGGTTTAGTAACACTTTACACTTTGGCAATAAAACCTGGAAGCTGATTGGTTTCTATGTAGAGCTGCACCAGATTTTTCACTGTCCAGTTTTAGTAAATAACCCCCATTATGTAGGGGACAATACAATTTATAAGAGGGGGGGGGGGGGAAATGTCATGAAAATATCCTCAGACGCCTTCGTTGTGTTGTCTATGATTGTTTGACAGTAGACAGATTGTATTTTTCTCAGTGTTTGTTCTCCTCTCCTGTTATATCAACACTTCTGAAGATCCTGAATTATTTATACACTTGATGATGAGAGTTAACCTGTAAACCGTTAAACCGCAGAAGAAGATCACAGAGCCGCACGGGCAGAAACACAGAGAGATCTCGCCAGTTAATAAACGAGTCACTATAATACATGAAGCAGCTCAGGTTAACAGGCGTATTTTTTTTTTTATTGAGATTGAAAGTTCTACAAGAAAAACATACAATGAAATGTTCAGACTGTGCTTAAAGGGTAACTCCGCTTTTGTGGGAAAAAATATAGCAAATAAAAAAAAAAATATAGCATAAACAATTGTAACACGAGCCATATTGCAATTGAACATTATTAAAATTGACCTTTCCTTTTCAATCTGCAGCCACTGTAATTTTTTGTAAAACGCAATGCAATATGGGCACTTGGAGGTCTTCTATACACTGTATGGTGTACAGAACGCCCCCCACAAATGTAATTTCCTGCTTGTGGGATTGGCTCACTGATTTTCCCAGAAGTCTGCACGAAGAAACTGTACAAGTCCGATTTTAGGCATCCCCTGCAACAAAAATGTCATTTTTTTTGAATACTTGTAAAATACCGAATTGTCTCAATATTTTGTTAACTTGTATTGGTGAGAAAAGTCCAAAATAGAAAGTCCTTCCAGCTCTTGCATAAACTCAAAAATGAATTTAATAATAATATTGCATAAAATTAGAAATAAAATTTTGGAATACAGAATGTTAGATAATGTCTGAATAATATAGTTATGTTCTTGAGATAAAAATTGTGTGTGTGTGTGAATATGTGGGCTCCTTAGTCCAGCTTGTAACAAACATTCATGTTTGTTGATCTTCAGGGCTGTGAATTGATTCTTCTGGCAATACCCACGTCCCATCCTTAGGACATGAAAGCTGCCCATATCACACAAGCTAAGGAATAGGGTAAGTTACTATTACATGCCCCCTAGGCTATAGTTGCTATACTAAGCTCCTCACCAGAGCTGCCACCTGTAGAATCTCTTCTAAGCCACAAGATGTCCTACTGTGAGTGTAGTGCGTCATGGACTTGCCCCCTGAGAGCATTACCATGACCATGCACTCACCATGTAATGATGCAGAGATAGCACTGACATCATCTCGAACAGCCCACCGCCAGTAGAAGATATGAAGAAGAAGACGCTACGTGTCAAGTAGCAGGCATAAAGTCTTATAGAACCTCACTTTATTACTGGTGGTCTTGGCCAAACAAGGCAAGAGGAGAATCTGGATCTAAAAGTTTAACCTCCCTGGCAGTATGATTATTTCAGATTTTTGGTGCTGAAAGCGGTACCATTATTTTGCATGGAAATATGTAGTTTTTTTATTGTAGGCCTGTAATTTTTAGGAATAACTCACTGAAATCTGTCTGAACAAGAGTCTATTAAACATCCCGGGTATGATAAAATTTGAAACACAAAATCATAAATTATAATTTAATAAATAATCATAAAAAATAATATAATAATAATACATTTAATTCAATAATATAATCAAACCAAAAACACTGAAATTTGAAATATATCGCCAAGTTCGCACATCGCTGAGCTCAGTCGCAGAATCGTTTTCAGTGTCCGATGACGAATTTCCCCCACGAATCATTATCACTCAATTCTGCAAGTGGTTCTGATTTACTATCGCTGTTCTCTAGCTGATCTAAACCCGCTTTTGACCTAAAGGGACGCTTTTTGGACGCCATGGACTTTTCTAAGTTTCCAGGCAGAAAGAACAGTCAAAATGCAGACAGGGCACAGGACAAAGCACTCGGGACAAAATGTATGTGAAATGGTTTGAAACAGCAATGTTTTACTATGTAAAATTCGTTTTGAAAAAAATGAAATTTTTTTTAAATATTCAAATTTCCCGCCGCCGCCGCCGCCGCCGCCCGTACATCCCGACGTCACAGGGACCGGAACACAGAAGCCGGATGCCGGCATCAGCTGGAGGAGATGGCCAGGGACGCTGCAGGGGACACATCGCGGGAGCGAAGGACAAGGTAAGCTCTGCAGGGACTCCCTATGCTGCGCCGCATGGTAAGCCCGAGTGTAGCTCAGGGTTACCGCTTTTGGTACTGACATTTTACCCCGAGCTACACTCGGGAATACCGCCAGGGAGGTTAAGATAGCTCCTTCACTGACTGTGTCACAAGAACTGAAGAAGAATAGAGTGCTCTTAACAGACTCCAACTGCTTTGGTAACTGCAAACAATGTGATCTGGTGTAGTCTATAACATAAAGTGGCAGCACAACATAGTATGTCTGACCTGTTAATAAAAGTAAAAAAATATTGTGTATACTGTGTTATTACAAGACAGTTCTAAATCAATTCTAACCATGCTCAGGTAAAAACATAGACCTGAAGTTTAGTAAGTCTTCACAGTTCATCTGCTATATGTACTCTGCTTTCACTCAGTTGGCTCTGGAACTGAAGAGACTGGCAAAGGAACTAAAGTGGTTGTAAACCCTTACATATACCCATTGAAGTGGCTAGCCTCAGGTTATACACAGAGATAACATGAAATTTCCTACATTTGTCGTACCTGTTTATCTGCAGTCCCCTCTCCTCTACAGCCTCCTAAAGCACTCAATTTACACAGCAGTTCTCAGCTTCAGCAAGTAGGGGGTGGGGATCTGATGTCACAAACTGCACAGCATAGAGCAGGGAGCTAAGTGTAATCTGAGTCCTGAGTAGAAGAGAGGACACAACCCTCTCTACACAGTCTTGTGGTATTGGCATAAACTGTCAGAAATTACTCATGAAGATAGCAGAGGGATAAGAGAGTAGACAGAAATCACTTTAGGTGCTTTGGATCAAGGTAACTACACACTATAGAAGTGTAGCACTCTCCTAGTTAGCTAGGGTGAACTCTAGTTTCAATTGCTAGTTAGAGGCTGAGTAACAGCCTGGTTGTGATAGCCAGGTGGGTCAAATTTAGGTCAGAGTTCTGCAGACAGGCTCTCTGAGATTTTCCCCTGCACTAGACCTTTGGAGCAAGATCTAGAAGGTGAGGAGTGGCTAGAACGGAGGTGAGGAGTGGCTAGTCTGTACTCTTAAGGGATCCTGGCCAATCCCTAACAGGAGGCTTGGCAAGGGGCCAGGACAGCCCTTAGGAGTAACTGAGTATGCTCAGTAGCAAGGTGAACTCGGGTGGAATACGGAAAAGTGAGGTTGGAGAGAAGGAGCCTGGGAAGGGGGGTGGGGGGGCAGATGGAGAGGGCTCACCTACAGGTGGAGGATCTTGGAAGGAGGAGAGCTTGGGACTTCACTGGCCCACAGAGTGAGGACCACCTATGCAGCAGGGAAGGAGCGGCCCAGCTAGAAGGCCTGGTAGCAGCCACCGACCCACCAGCAGCATGGGAGAAAGACTTCAGCAAGTAGACCTGCACCCCCTGGGCCAGTAAGGGGAAGGAGCACTTCAGTGGGAAACTGGATTAGTTTACTACCCGGAACTGTCTTCTTTTAAAGTGACAGGCAGCTGGATTGGGAGAATCTGGGGTCTGTGGTGGTACTATAGGAGATGCTGGCTAGCTCTCCAGAAGATCATTTTTACTGTAATAACTTGTAGATAGTTCCAGGAAAGTTGTCCTCTGTTGCCATTACCCTTGAGCATTCCATACACTCCTTACCCCATCCAAGTCCAAATTTCCCTAATAAAATCAAAAAAACAAGCTCAAGGACTGGTTACTGTCTCCTGGATGCAAGTCTGTGTGGAAAATGCATATTGCCTGGCTGTGCAGGACTATGGGGGGACCCAAACTTAAGCGACTCCTAAGGTGGTAGTGCTACTGAAGAATACGCTTTGTTTGTTTTTCATTTCAGAGGTTTATAACCACTTTAAATGTTATAGCACATGCAACTCATCATCAGTGGAAATATTTGTTTCACATCCAAAGTGTTCTGTTTTTTCCCAAATCATTCAATGTTGAACATAACATGCTCTATGACTACAGCTGGCTGCCTTCCATTCTTTGTTTGCAATCTTACACTCTTTTGAATGGAAAATCAGAAGGTCCTTGGCATCAAAGATGTGACTGTTTTTGTTTTTCATGTATCTTGAACAGTGTTTTGATAGCTTTGTCTTATTTTAAAGCGGAGCTCCACCCAAAAGAGGAAGTTCCGCTTTAAGCCTTTGTCCCCCATTAAGGAGTGGCTACCCAAATTTGACATGTAACCGCTCCCAATTCCGCTCCAATCGCCTAGGCGATTGGAAGAGGAAGTTGTCCTCCCCCCTTCCTCCCCATAGTCTTCTGGGACACGTGACAGGTCCCAGAAACCTACAGGGCCATTCACAAAGCGCAGCGCTTCTCGCGCATGCACAGTGGGCACCTGGCTGTGAAGCCACAAGCTGTCACAGCCCACTGAAGATGCCAGTGCCAGGGAGAGAAGACAGCCGGTGAAGACACCACAGGACCGAGGGACAGGTAAGTGGCTGTATTTTAAAAGTCAGCAGCTACAGTTTTTGTAGCTGCTGACTTTTATTTTTTGCTTTTTAGTTGGAACTCCACTTTCAGTAGAGTACTTTATAACACTCTCTTCATCGATAGCTGAGCAACTAAAAAAATTGGAACCTGAGATAGATGGATTCTTAGATGGCAAATTCAAAGTGTGGCTCAATTACTGCGATGAATAACTTCTTGATAATCCATTTCATTGATTAAATCATTCTGACCATTGAACTGAAAGTTTCCAGAACTAGAGTGAACAATTGTTCTTCAACAACAAATTAAAAAACATTTTGCGCTCACCTGTATGCGTGATAAATATAAAATGTGATTAAAAATTATAAGCTTGTGTGTATAAATTATAACACAAATATAATGTGAAAAATTACACTTAGAAACAAAAAGCCGCAGCACTGAAAGCTACCAACGTTCCACAAAACTTACAATTATCATAAAAGTGCTGCGCTATCACAGTAGTGTAGAATATAAATAGACCAAACTAATAAAGTGCAAAGTTCATTGAAATATAAGTCCACATCACAACATGGTGTGTGCACTCATCACTCCGAAAGACCTCCACTGTGAGTCCCAAGTGCAAATAAAGGGAAGCTTCACCACCAGAATGACAGAAGATGGCTGCTCACCTTTTCTGATGGACCTTTGGATCACCAAGGTTTAAACACGCTTGTTCCTCTTTAAGAGCTGGGATTAGCCCAAGGTGACTAGCACTCTGTTATTTTCAACCATTTCAGATAAGACTGTTCCAGTATTCAAAATTAATTTGTTGCCCATAATGTGAAAAAGAAACACTAATAGTGCTCTCCGTATTAACTCGAAAATGCTTTATTTCCAATTTCCTTAAAGGAGAAGTATAGCCAAAGCTTCTTTGGCTGTACTTCTCCTATAGATCACAGGAGTGCAGTCAGCTCTGCACTCCTGTGACCCATTTTCAGCTGACAGCGGGCTTCAGCAGAGCTGGTCCAGGCTCTGAAAAGATCCTGACCATATGGCTGGGATTCACCCAGAAGCCTGGACCGGCACCTGGCTCAGTCTTTCATTAGTCCTCTCTTGTATTAAAAGAGGTATAGACTCCAGAGAGAGATATATCATTTCCCCCGGTACAAATCATTAGTAATACCTCATCTGGAATATGCAGTTTAGTTTTGGGCACCAATTCACAAAAAGAACATTGGGAAACTGGAGAAAGTACAGAGAAGGGCAACCAAACTGATAAAAGGCATGGAGGAGCTCAGCTATGAGGAAAGATCATAGGAACTTGGGGGGGGGGGGGGGATATGATCTTCATGTATAATACATAAGGGGGGATATGATCTCCATGTATAATACATAAGGGGGGATATGATCTCCATGTATAATACATAAGGGGGGATATGATCAAAATGTATAATACATCAGTGGTTCATATAGTGAACTCGGTGTAGAGTTATTCACCCTGAGGTCATCACAGAGGACAAGGGGGCACTCTTTACGTCTGTAGGAAAAGAAATTTAATCTCCAAACACGGAAAGGTTTCTTCACAGTGAGAGCTGTGAAAATATGGAATAGACTCCCTCAAGAGTTGGTTCTGGACAGCTCAGTGGATTGCTTTAAAAAAGGCCTGGATTCTTTCTTAGATACACAGAATATTCACAGTATATATAGTTCCTAGATTGTAAGCTCGTAAGAGTAGGGCCCTCTTACCCCTCGTACGCTGTCTGTCTTTGTTGTACTGTGCCATGTATTGTCCCCCCCTATTGTACAGCGCTGAGCAAACCCTTTGGCGCTATATAAACTCGTAGTAATAATAATAATAATAATAATATAACTGGATACTAACGGGAATATCTGATTGCCTCTCGGGGGATCAGGAAGGAATCTTTTTCCCTGCAGGAGCAAATTGAATCATGCTTTGCTGGATTTTTTTGCCTTCCTCTGGATCAACTGTGGGTATAGCATTATAACTTTTTTTTTTTATTATTTAATGGTTGAACTGGATGGACCTTTGTCTTTTTTCAGTCAGACTATGTAACTATGTAGTCCGCTGAGAGCCTAAACCAGCCCCTTCCCTCCCCTTCACAGCCCAGCGCTTCAGAGAGCGCTGGAGGGGAAAAGCAGAGATATGGTGACTAACAGTCATGGCTCTCTGCTCAGAGTGAAGGGGGAGAACTAAGCGATCGTGATCTTTGATCGCTCAGTTCTCTGACCCGGTGGAGGACAGATGCAGCATCAGATCGATGCTTCATCCACCTAGGTGAGTATAAAGTTTTTTTTTTCCTAAAGCCTATACTTCTCTTTTAAAAGCTGTACTCACAAATATAAATGCAAGCAAGCTGTATAGTAAACAGAGCGGGCTTGCATTCCATGGCTCATCACTCCCTGTAATGTCTAAATAACAGATTGGATGCCAGGACAGGTTGGGCTGCAAGCGGGACCCTGGTCTCCTCAACTCCAGTTCTGTGCCTCGTAACAAGAGCTCTGTCCTATGCATTACATTATGGCAGCTTCATCAAAAGGGCTTTTTTCTTTCCAATTGGAATGCAAAATATCCATGACTCTTCTGTAGAAAACCATAACAACTTTTAAAATACCAAGCCGAAAAATTTTATTACTTTCTTTATATCAGATAAGCCACTGTCTATTTGCATAGCTTCTAGCTTCTTCAGAAAAAATAAATTTGAGGAGGCCACAGAGTGCCAACTACGTCTTAGAAACGTGATATAAAAAAATTCTTTTCACTAAATTATTTAGGGGAAACAGAATTTGGATAGTGTGGCTAAAGTTAGACAGACTCATTAGTCCTCTTGGTCTTCTTCTGTCATCAATCTTCTATGTTTCTAATTTACTGTCCAGGCATTTGACTTTCCTGAAGACCTTTTTTGGAAGCTGTACCGCTTGTAGAGGAGTTCAGATTTGTCACTTATCAGAGAAGTATACAGTGCTTCCTGTGTAGACAGAAGCAAATCTTCTGCTCAGGCACTTTATCCCTAAACCATTACTGGGGAAGGGAGCCAGTTCCCATAGTCATCGGTTGCTAACAGTCTCCACAAAGCTTCCAAAGGAGGAAAGAGGAATCGCGCACCACTTTGAAAACCTCAAAAAGAGTTTTTGAATCATCCAACAAACAGACTGCTCCATCTGATGTACAGATGCATTTCACTTGGTCAAGTGCTTTCCCATAGGGTAGCCTAACATTTGAGTAAGCTCCTGACCGTATGAAACACATTAGAGTGTCTGTACATCAGATGAAGTAGTCTGTTGGATGATTCATTAAATCGTTTTGAGGCTTTAAATTCGGTGAGCGGTTCCTTTTTCCTCCTTTGGAGCCTTTGTAGAGATACAGTGCTATCTATTGGAGGAGCCAAGCGTTTGATTTTTTTTTGGAAAGTGAGGTGCTTTGATGATGTATTTATCCTTAAAAAAAATAAGCCCATATCAGTTAAGCACACACTTGCTAAAGCCCCCAAGAACCCTTTGCATATTCGGCAAGCAGTTGTAGAGCTTTGCATCTTTAATCTGTTGAGTGTCAGTCCCTGCAAAACGACCAGATGTTTTTAGTTTGAATTGCCAGGAGAAGAAACATCTCCTAGCAGAGCTGTTGATTTATCAAATGAGAAGAACTAAACAGACAGCAGAAAGAGCATTTGTGCATGCAAAGCTTTAGAGACTGCTAAATATCTCTCTGCAAACATGTCACACGTGCAACTATGCCTTTGTTCCTCCATTATCTGCCCTTAAACCAATTATCCATCAGGTTAGGATATTTTATACCCAAAATGGCAATAATCAAGCCATTAATTTTTTGCAATTGGCTCTTCATTTGATTAATATCTTCTAAAGTCTGTCTTTAAAAGTGGTCCTTCTACAACTGTCTGTATAGTTCTCTACATGATCTGCAGAATTTATTCAGGCATTAAAAAGCCATATCATTATTGTAATTATCTATGGCTGAATCAGGGGTGGACTGACAACTCATGGAGCCCCCGGGTAATAGGGGATCATGGGGCCCCTGTGTCCTTGCCCAAACTCAAAAAAGCCTATGAAAAAGGTACCAGGGGCATCTCATGGGGCCCCCTACTGACCCCGGGCCCTCGGCAGTGCCGAGTTTCCAAATGGTCAGTCCGCCCCTGAGCTGAATCTATGATGGATCTGGTCTCAATGTTGACCACACAAGTAATATTTCATTGCATCTCTTAAATTCATTGAGAATTTTGATCATATTTAGGAATATTTTTTTTTCCATGTGTTGGGTAGGTGCAGTGGCAGAAAACACAGAGCGTCCCCAATTGCAAAAAAAATATTGCAGAACTTGTAAAACAGTACAACAGTCCATTGGGAGAGCATACTATACCAGGGAACTCACACCAGTGAGAACGGAGAGTCAGCGGTGAGTAGACCCGAACTGGAGACATTGCCTGTCAAGAAGAGTCAGGGGTGAACTGACCATTTGGAAACTTGGGCACTGCCCGAGGGCCTGGGGTCAGTATGGGGGCCCCATGAGATGCCCCTGGTACCTTTTTCATAGGCTTTTTTGAGTTTAGGCAAGGACACAGGGGCCCCATGATCCCCTATTGCCCGGGGGCCCCATGAGTTGTCAGTCTGCCCCTGAGGAGAGTGGAGTGTGGCCTGGCTGGTCCAACCCAAAAGGAAGTTTGCTGAGTTGCAGACGAAGGCCCTATGCATTTCCTATTAATCTGGAACAACTCCCTTTGCTAGTGCTGTCCCTGACAGACAGGTGTCCTTTCTCTACACTAGCCTCTTGCCAAAAGTGCCAAAAACCCCAGGGTAGGGACATAAAAGGACTCTGCGATAACCAAGATGCCTGCCAGGATCACATGGAATCAGTGTAGCCAATCAGAACGCTCTCCAAGGGGACCGAACAAATCATAGACAAAGCTTGTTTCCCTTGACTTCCTCCTCCAGCCACATTGCCATTCTGGGCGAGTGCCACCTGCAGTGGAGAATGTAGAATGCACCTGCCTTTCCTCCTCCCCCTTTGACAGATGCTGTCCTCGGCATGAAACACAACAAGCAGCAGTATACACGTGCCAACACATGGTGCGAAGCAAGTGTTTCCTGTTCTTAGATTTGATATCAATTTGAAGTTAAGATTTAAATGACAGTTGTTTTTAATGAAACATACGTTTTCACAAAAACGTTTGATCAATTTTTTACATGTTATACAGTATATGATTGAAAAATTAAAAAAAAAATCAGACTGTTGAGGAATTGAGTCAATGGGGTTGATTCACTGAAGGCAAACAGGCTTCATATTTTGCGAAGGAAGGGGAAGTTTGCAAGACAATTTGATTGTGGCAAAACTTCACTTTGTAAAGTGAATGCCAATCTCATGCAAGGAAAATAAATAAAAAACCTAAAAAATGAAAACTAATACAGCCACCACATCTAAGGCTTGGTAAGTCACAATATTTTACATGCTTGTTTTTTGGTTTCACATGACAACTGCTTGCTCTAGGCCTATGACATACAAAGTAGGATAAGGAAGACAGTCCTTGCACTTTCACTTTAAAAAAAAAAAGGTCTGAAATGGCAGTTACCTTGTTTCTCAACTCTCGGTTTTCCTTTAAATCTCTGAGTAATGGTTAAAAAAAATCAGGAACACAAGTGAAAAGGAATATTTGATACAAGTCAGTACTTTTACTGTCAGCATGCCATGAGGCTGTAATGCCCACATCTTTGAACATGCTGTTAGCAGTAGGAACCCCTGCCTGCTTTTATCACCTCTGCACTATGCAACACTGATTGCTGGAAAGGCCATGTAGTACTTCAGTGGCATTAAAAATATCCCAGCAAACAATTCCCTGTCAAATAGTTCCACCACTGACATTCTCTGATTGACTCCAACTGAACTGAACATTTCATATACAGCGTGATCTGCAGAGTGAGTTTATTTAGTGCAATACAGGGAAAAATGCAATGCCACACTATCACACTACAAATTCTACTTACATAATGATTTTGCTAAGTTTTGCATTTTGCCTTTTACCTTCACTTATTCCTCTTTGTAGAAAACAAATAATATATTTTATTTATCTACAGCCGGGGTGCTCAACCTCTTGGAGAGCTAGGGCCACTTAAAGGAGAAGTACAGTCAAAGCTTGGTGGCTTTACTTCTCCTGTGGATCATAATAGTGAAGTTCATTGTGCACTTCTGAGACCCGTTTTCAGCCAACAGCGGACTAAAGTCTGCTGTCGGGGGACACCACTTAGCTGGTCCAGGCTGGGGAAAGATCCCAACTTTAAAGTCAGGATCCACCCAGGAGCCTAGACCTGCACCTAGTACAGCCTCTTAGCAAGCCGCTGAGAGCCTGAGCCGGCCGCTCCCTCCCCCTCCACAGCCCAGTGCTCCAGTGAGCGCTGGGGGAGCAGAGAAGACAGCAGTGACAGTCAGGGCCAGTACTTCCACTAGGCTGCCACCGCTCTCTGTTCAGCACGGCGGGGAGAACTCAGCCATCAGCAGAGTTTGATCGCTAAGTTCTCAGCCTTTAAGCCGGCAGGGCACAGGTGCAGCATTGCATCGATGCTGCATCCACCTAGGTAAGTATGATTTAAAAAACTGAATGAAAATTTAAAAAAAACCAAACCCATACTTCTTTTTTAAGTGATTTGGTAACTGGTCGCAGACCAAAATTAAATGGTT
Source organism: Staurois parvus (assembly GCF_062004578.1). Taxonomy (NCBI): domain Eukaryota; kingdom Metazoa; phylum Chordata; class Amphibia; order Anura; family Ranidae; genus Staurois; species Staurois parvus. The sequence goes on along the minus strand of NW_028317847.1, from coordinate 6,098,187 downwards.
CAGAATTTGGAATTTTTTATTTTGAATAGCATAATGAACATTTCACTCCTGTAGCCGCTGAATGCCAGCAGGAGGGAAAGGAGAAGATGTCTTTCAGGTGGAAAATGGAGAGGATCCAATACTCTTGCATTCATGAGTTTTGGTGCACTTTCAAAAGATCACCAAAACCGCAGGATATAATAGAAGTCTATGGCTCAGTGCAGCTAACCAACAGGAAGGCCGCAGGTGTACTGGATCAGTGTGAACGCAACCTAATAGTTTTTAACCCTTTTATAGGTGCTTAAAAGCCCATTGCAAAAGAAATCCAGCTAGCTAGCTATTCATCTATCTTTTTAAAGGCTAAAAATAATAAATGCACCTACATTTGCAGAAAAAAATTGCGCATTTATTCATTTTGCAGCACCCTTTTAGTTAGGCTGCTAGGTAAATGTATATTTTACCTTCAGTGTAGTAAGTGGATCAGTAATTGTTTGTTCTGGTCTGCTCAAGGTTTCACACACTGGGAGTTTGATTGCTTCCACCTGCTTCTGGAAGAGGCGTCGAGAACATAGGGAGGGAAAATTCAATTGACCAGCCTAAATATTCATCATGCCCTAGCTAAACCTGGAGAAGAGTGTCCAGAAGGTGGCTGGGGAGGTGATAAATAGTGGCATCCTGGAGAGATTGTTCTTCCTCACCAGGAGGGTTCCAAGACTCTAGGGGGCTGCTGCTGCCCTTAATGACAGCTGAAGCAAGCTAAGGAATTGCAGTCTGGGCCTCAGCAAGAGCTGGGATGACAGTCTAGAGGAGATTATTGCTGGATATTTGCTGGAGGGCACTATCCTGAAGTGCTAGTCTGGAGAAAGGATCTTTTATTTCCCTCACTGAGGATCTACCTGTGGATGCTGGGTAGCAGACAGCTCCTGAAACATTATGGGTAAAGACCTTGCTGTGGACTTTTCTGTGTGCCTACGCTGTAAGAGAAATAAGTGTCTGAGGTTGCTATATGGACGGCTGCTGTAGGGTCCTTGATATCCTGCCCATTCCTTGTTACCTCCAGAAAACTGCTGTTGGAAGACTATAGAGATTTGTCCTCCATTATTGCTACTTTGGTGAATCCTGTGACCTAAACTCATCTCCTGTTATAGTTTCTCTGAGCAATAAGTCTTAAAAAGAGATCCCGTAGACTGTGTTACTGGAGCCGGGGCGAATGGACAGGTGCTTGCAGAGGTGGGCAACTTCTCTACTTTTCGGGATGAACCAGGTAATACCAGCAGCCTCTTTGGGGGTAGAGTGTCAGGGAAGGAGCTGGGAAACGGACAGGCAGGCCTAATATCAATGTAATGCACAGGCTGACGACAACCACCACCCACAGACCGAAGTCCCTCAGGGCACGGAGTCTAAGTCCCAGGCTGCCCTTCACCAGGGCCCCTGATGGTGAGGATGGACTTGACGCAGCCAGGAACCAGGTCACGGCCCCCGAGGCACCCCAGCTGCGGTAATGGCCACCGCCAATGGCGTGTAGCTAGTGGTAAAGACAATAGATTAGTCAGACAGGCTGGGTCAACAACAACGAGACAAAAACGGTACAGGACAGCAGACGAGAATCACAGGTCACGAGCCGGGTTCAGCAACGGAGGGTCAGATCAAAGGAGAACACAAAGAATGGTCAGGTCACAAGCCGAGTCAGATTCCAGGAGAGTCACGAGAGTCAGAACAGAGTAACAGCGACACAAGACACAAGTGCAAAGAGCATGTGAGGAACACAGGCTTATATGTCATCAGCCACACCCCTCTGGGGGATGGACCTCAGAGACCTGAAGGCATAAAAGATTCCCACCATGCTCTGTAGAAATCCAAGATGGATGCCAGCACATGGAGTAACATAACCTCTGGTAAAAAGGTAGGACCTTGACATAGAGCTACAATTTATTTGCAAATGAGCCTGCAAAGCATTGCAACTGCAATCAGTGGATGGTGGGTGCAGTGACAGGCTTTGGCAGGCTCTTCTTCCAGAATCCCTACAGAGTTGTTATTGCTGTCTGTATCCCTACTGGGAAAGTTCATGCTGTCTGTTATGGTGACCATTGTCACTGGGGCAAAAAATATCAGGAAATACACCAGCTCTATGTTCATACTGAGGTTATCATTTGGAGAGCTGGAAGAAGTGTCAATGGACCACAAGTATGGTGATCACTACAATTGTGTTCTATTGAGATTTATAAGTCTGTCTGCTGCTGTGTAAATGCACAGAAACACCTCAGGTATAATGTCTTTGGGACCTGGCAGAGCTTTTTGTTGTTTCTGGGATGAGGTTTTGCATGATTTCAATCTTGTTGCAAGTTTTTTTGGGATTCATGGCATGCATATGCATGTGCGGGATCCCCCACGCATGCACAGATATGCTGCAGGTTTCACGTCTTTGGGACCCGTTAGAGCCCTGCAATGACCCAAAGACCTAACAGAGACCTGTAGCTTGCCTGTGCCTACATGGGGGATCCCAGGCATGTGCAGACACACAACAAGTCTTTGGAACCTGGCAGAGACCTGCAGCATACGTGGGATGAAAATCAGGAAGAGGCGTTTTAGGCCGTGTTCACACTTGGATGATAAGGCGCTGATTCTGCTTGTGATTCCAAGTTGCGGCATACATAGTGACGCATGCGCTTTTTTGCAACTATTGATGCAAAATGAAATGAACAAGAATTACAGCAAAACATGTGTGTACAATGGCACCTGGCTCAGCCAAAATTTGGCCCCTGAGTTTCTCTGGCGCAACAAGCATGCATAGGGCAACCTATTCAAGTGAATTAAAAACTGACCACGCTGGGCATTCTAGCACAGCGAGGTCAGTTCACTAGCTGTGCTGGAGACTCAGCCTGCTCTCCCTCAATGATCAGACTTGTTCTGAGACTCCTCTTTCCCTGCAGAGACATTTACTGAGAAGTTCAGTGTGTTGCTGTTTCTCCTTCCCTAGCTCCTTTACAGCTGAGAACAGAGGGAATGTGATCAAAAAAGGGGAAAAAAGTGTTTATAATTTGTTTTGCCTTTCATTTCTATTTTAAACTGAATGGGTTGTTTTACAAGGTGAGGGTTTTCATTTACTTTAATAATTTTATTACTGTTCTAGAAAATAATAATAGTACATTACAGTGAACACTTTTTAAATATTTCTCCATCAAATTCCTGTAATACATCATGCAATATGTTTTTCTCGGTGGCGAACCTTTACGACAAAACATACTGTACTGGTGGCCACTTCCTGACCTGTAGAAATAAATCCGCAGCAATGAATTTCCGTTGTATTCCCAGGTCTAATATCAAAGTCAGAGATTGCTGTCTCTCACTCCATCAGTATATGATGTTGCCTTGGGTTTTCCCTGGACATGTTACAATTGCAATGTGTAAACGCAAGAGCGTGAGAATAGTTGCTGCAGGGTAAGCACAGCATAAAGTTGTATTTATACACTGAAGAAATGCCGAGGTTTAAAGTGAACCTGTCCTCAAGTTAAGGGAAATAAATGTTTGTCCCTAACCAGACCCTTTAATAGCTGTGCTAAAATCTTCTCTCCTACTGCGACCATTCAGGAGTTATCGGTAAGATTTGGCTTCTCTAAAGGGTAATGATAAAAACAAAGCATCCACAAATATTGATAAATACTGTACAACAATGCAACTCTATTCTTACATCCTATATACACTCAGAGAAAAGGTGCAGAAACTCACCCTTCCTGGCCAACTCCCCACTCCAAACAACGCCATTCCTCAGGGAAGAGAAGTAAAGTGGCGCCAAATAATCTGTGCAGTGCACAAGGAGCAAGGTTTAGGATTTGTGTAACACACAGAGTACCGCACTCAGGAGTGCATAACACATTGGGCTCAGCAGTGCATAATGTGCAGTGTTTAGGCATGTGTATTACACAGGGCACAGAAAAAGTATCAGCCAATGGACAGCACTTACATACCCCCTCCCCAAAGAAACTATCTATTGTTCACCTCTGCATACCTCCTTGCTTACCTCTGCCCCCTACCCCATGTACAGCTCACCTCTGTACCCCCTGTCCACAGATCACCTCTGCAGGTCTTGTCCACAACTCACCTATTCCCCCCCCCCCCCCATCTACAGCTCCTCCTCTTCCCCCATTGCACAGCTCACCCCTTCTACCCCCATTTCTGGTTCACTTCTTCCCCTGTGCATAGCTTGCCTCTTCTACCTCCATCCACAGCTCACCGCTTCCACCTCCATCCACTGCACACCTCTTAATCTCCCAACCATAGCTCACCTCTTCGTTCCACTGTCCACAACCCACCACTTCTACCTCCTTTCACAGCTCACCTCTTCTACTTCCATCCACAGCTCACCTCTTCGTCTCACTGTCCACAACTCACCTCTTCTACCTCCATCCACAGCTCACCTCTTCTATCTTCATCCACAGATCACCTCTTCTACCTCCATCCACAGTTCACCACTTCTACCTCCATCCTCTGCAGACCTCTTCATCTCCCAACCACAGCTCACCTCTTCTAATTCTATCCACAGCTCACCTCTTCTACCTCTATCCACAGCTCACCTCTTTTACCTCCATTCACAGCTCACCTCTTTTACCTCCATCCACAGCTCACCTCTTTTACCTCCATCCACAGCTCACCTCTTCTACCTCCATCCACAGCTCATCATTTCTACCTCCATCCACAGCTCACCTCTTCATCCCCCAAACAAAGCTCACCTCTTCTTCCCACTGTTCACAACTCACCTCTTCTACTTCCATCCACAGCTCACCTCTTTTTCCCACTGTCCATAATGTACCTCTTCCACCTCCACCCACAGCTTACCACTTCTATCTCCATCCACAGCTCACCTCTTCTACCTATATCCACAGCTTACCTCTTCATCTCACTGTCCATAACTCACCTCTTCTACCTCCATCCACAGCTCACCTCTTCTACCTCCATCCACAGCTCACCTCTTCTACCTCAATCCACAGTTCACCACTTCTACCCCCATCCACTGCACACCTTTTCATCTCCCAACCACAGCTCACCTCTTCTACATCCATCCATAGCTCACCTCTTCTACATCCATCCATAGCTCACCTCTTCTACCTCCATCCACGGCTCACCTCTTCTACCTTCATCCACAACTCACCACTCCTATCTCCATCCACAGCTCACCTCTTCTACCTCCATCCACAGCTCACCTCTTCTACATCCATCCACAGCTTATCTCTCCTTTCCACTGTACATAACTCCCCTCTTCTACCTCCATCCACAGCTCACATTTTCTTCCCAATGTCCATAACTCCACTCTTCTACCTCCATCCACAGCTCACCTCTTCTTCCCAATGTCCATAGCTAACCTCTTCTACCACAGCTCACCACTTCTACTTCCATCCACAGCTCACCTCTCCTTCCCACTGTACATAACTCCCCTCTTCTACTTCCATCCACAACTCACCTCTTCTTCCCAATGTCCATAACTAACCTCTTCTACCTCCATCCACAACTCACCACTTTTACCTCCATCCACAGCTCACTTCTTCATCTTCCAAACACAGCTCACCTCTTCTTCCCACTGTCCATAACTCACCTCTTCTACCTCCATCCACAGTTCACTTCATCTCCAAAACACAGCTCACCTCTTCTCCGACCAGCCACAGGTCAGGCTGAGTTCACCCTCCCACCCCCTTTTTGGTCACAGCTCTCACATATGTGCTGAGTTCATCTCCCCACCCAGCCCTCACCTCTGCTAAAATCCAACCTCCCCCCTCTACCTCTCAATTCTATACAACTCCCCTTCACCAATATCTTCACCTCCAGCTGACACTTCTGAGCTACACCTCCAATGGTGCAGACTCTCAGCAGGCTCTAGCAGCTGACTCCAACCCTCCCCTGGTCCTCCTCCAGACCCTGCACTTTCTGTTTCCCAGTTCTGCCCCCCAGCTTCTTCCCGGAAGCAGCACAAGGTGATATTTGTAATATTTGTCTGATGATTAAAAAAACTAACTTTTAGCAAAACTCATTTTTCAATAAGTTGTACAATAGTTGTACACTTAATATCGGCTGGGCATTATTTTCCTAGACTTCTACTTTCAGAGTTCATTATTACTTAAATCAAGGCCTAATTATGACATAAGTAATGCATACTAGGCATTTTTACAGCTGCTGTTTTGGGCGTCAGGTGTTTTTTCCACAGCCAGTAAACTCCCCAGCATGTTATCCTATGTGTCCATGCACACATAGAATTTGCTGGAATGCCAGTGTCATTGCAACCTCCTGTACTCTGAACTGATATCTCAGACAAAGGAACCAGCTTTCCCAGCTGAACTACATGCAGGGGTGGGCTGACCATTTGGAAACTCAGGCACTGCCCGAGGGTCCGGGGTCAGTAGGGGGCCCCATGAGATGCCCTTGGTACCTTTTTCATAGGCTTTTTTGAGTTTGGACAAGGACACAGGGGCCCCATGATCCCCTATTGCCCGGGGGCCCCCATGAGTTGTCAGTCCGCCCCTGACTACAAGACACCTCTTTCCTATGGAAATGAAGAAGGAGGTATTTTTAGCCCAAATCAGGAGAGCAGCACGGGTTGACAACATTGCTCCTATATAGAGTGCAGCAACTGAGTGGTGTCACAGTCAAGACAGGAAGTATAACCAGGTGAAAAAAAAACTGAGAAAGGTAACTAATGTGGCCACCACATCTGAGGAATAATGTGTTGCAATTTATAACATATTTGGTTTTGGTTTTAAATATGCTTAAAATACATTTTCACTAACCCCCTACACTAAAGCCCAGCTCACACTTTGTGATTTGGAATTGTGGGCAGAATTGGCTCGGTTCTGGCTGTGATTCCAAATTGTGCTAAAATCACAACAAAATGTGCGTTACGTGTTTGGGTGTCATTCATCCTTAACGGCACCCCAAATGTGGTGTGATTTTGCCGCAATTGTAGCTTATTAAAATGCTTGTGTGATTCGGGGCCAAAATGCTGTCCCTGAGCTTCTTTGCTGTCCCTGGGCTTCTATAGTGGGCTGCCCTATGCGCGACACACAGAAACGCATGTGAATCACTAAAAAAAAAAAAAAATCATGAGTGGGAACGTGCGTTCTGACTACATGGAATGTGAGCAAAGCCTCAACCGCTCTATAGAGATGCCTTGGCTTCCTCTGGTGTATTTAATGTGAGTTCTTGATAACTTGAGAAAGAGGTGTGGCCTCAAAACGCACTGTTGCCATGGAGATGGTTTGATGCGTTAGCTGTCTAGTAGCTGGTGCGTTTCCCTTGAGCAAGCTGAATCCTACTAGCGGTGCTTTCTTTGTGTGTGGGCAGCATTGCGGCTTCCCTCTGGTGGTGGGTTACCTGTGAGCAGTCCTGGGTCTCTCCGGCCAAGAGGTGGACTGCATACCATCTGTCCAGGATCCTCTCAATAAAGACATACACAGCTGAATTTTAATCTACAGTAAGTGGATACTTTTTCCATCAATAAAGATACTTTTTATTATTGAATGGATCTTTCCTATTTTCCTGTCAGCATGGATGTTAGGGCTGTCAAGCTTCACACAAGGAACATTGATCCAGGCAGACTGGCTTGCTTTCTGATAGCCTCTATTCCAGAGGTCTCTAAACTTTCTAAACAAAGGGCCAGTTTACTGTCCTTTAGAACTAATGAGGGGCAGGACTGTAGCCATTGGGAGTAGAAAAGGTGGACAACAGTGGAAATTAACAATGCCCAGTCTTTGGTGTCAGTGGGAGGAATATCACCCCGTCATTGGTGAGAGTGGGAAGAATTGTGCCCCACCATTGGTGCCATTGGGTCCCATTGTTGTCATTGTGAGGAAATGTGCCCAATCTTTGTTGTCATTGGGAGGAATTCTGCCCCATTCGTTGGTGTCAGTGGGGAGAAATATGCCCCATTGTTGGTATCAGTGGATTAAAATAGTGCCCCAAGGGCCAGATTAAAGCAAGAAAAGGACCACACCTGGCCCCCCGGGCCACAGTTTGGAGACCACTGCTCTATTCACTCAGCAGAATATATTGCCATTCCTAAAGGGAACTTTTATTCCAACTGTTTACATAAATGGATTTTGTATATTTATCTGTTTTCATTTGCTACTCTCTAACTATTCTTATGCTTAGTGAGGTGTGTTGTGTACAGTCTTTTGTTCGTTTACATTGCTGCTCAATAGATACAGTGGAGGAGTGAATGTAGCCCCCATAGGTCAGAAGCTTTGTTCCTGGCCAGATCACCAGGTGAAAATAAAAAAAAAAATTCTAAAAAAGAAAACTAATGTAGCCACCATGTTTTTGGATTGGTTAGCTGTAATATATTACATGTACGTTTTTGGGTTCAGATACCAGTTCCCATCAACTCCAATCTATTTAATTTTGCCAAAATCTCCCAATATTTTTATTATATTTTGGGGGAGTGAAAATTCATAACTTTCCTCATCCCTACACCCCAAAAGGGACCCAAACAGCAATAAAAACAGTTTTTTATCCTTTCTCTGCTCTATCCAAAACACAAACAACATTTTGGCTTTTTGGCTGGAGTGATTTTTTGGGTGTAAATAAATCACTCACACGTTCAATAGCATTTCTTATGCTATTAACTGTTCCAGCAATGTTCCTCGGCTGAAGTTAGCGAGTTCAGTTCCGAGGATCAAAGGCCTGCCAAGGAAAGTGAAATATTGCATATCTAAATAAGCTTTCTGAATTTTTGACCTTTTATACATGAAATATACATTAAAAATTCGAACAGATGGCTCCTGAAACTTAGTCCAGCGTAATGTGACAACTGGATGGATGCTGCGTTTTACCTGTTGCCAAAATGCTAGATTATTTATTTCTACCGTAAGATGAAGAGATGTTTTAAGGGAGGAGAGGAGAAGACTGTTGTATCTACCTAGATGTTAAAACTTGCTGAAAGTAAAGGACTACTATAGTGGAGAATATTGAATATTATATTCTGGTGACTGAATGGGGTTAAAGTGTATATACTATAAAACCAAGAATAAAATGTGATATATTGGGGTTGATTTACTAAAAGCAAATAGACTGCAAAGTGCAGTCTGCAAGAGACGTTGCTCCAGAGCTTAGTAATTGAGCAAAAGCTCTGCTGACTTCCATCATCCAATCAAGTGAAGCTTTACCTTATTTATTAAGCTCTGGAGCAGCTAGACTTGCAGAGTCCGACTGAACTTTGTAAAGTGCACAGTCTATTTGCCTTTAGTATATCATCCCCTTAGTTGTTACCCAGGCCTTAGATTGGGTGATTAAAGTATTATTAAACCCAGGACCCTGCATTCACTATATCTGGTCTCCTCGGACCCTGCATTCACTATATCTGGTCTCCTCGGACCCTGCATTCACTATATCTGGTCTCCCCAGACCCCACATTCACTATATCTGGTCTCCCCGGACCCCGCATTCACTATGTCTGGTCTCCCCGGACCCTGCATTCACTATATCTGGTCTCCCTGGACCCCGCATTCACTATACCTGGTCTCCCCAGACCCCGCATTCACTATATCTGGTCTCCCCAGACCCCACATTCACTATATCTGATCTCGCAGGACCCTGCATTCACTATATCTGGTCTCCCACAGTACACAGAACATGGAAATGCAATTATATTAGAAAATATAAACTGCTAAATACCTTTTCTCATCAGCAGTTAAAGCAGTCTTGTAACTTCTATCAGTGTTAGCTTAGAAACAAAGTGTTACTGTAGATAAAAAGTACACATTTTATTCTACATTTGGTAACATTTAAGATAACACTATATTTATGCTTCTGGCACCTTTTTTTTTTTTGGTCGAGTATGTAGAGTAGAGTAGGGACTGGCTAGAAAGGGATCACTTTGCGGTTGGCCAGCTTGAACATGCATTGCAATATACTGTATGCAAACCAAGAATCTCATATTTTATACAAACATTTGCTTGAAATACTGTATGTATGGGTATATTGTGGTGTGCGGGGGGGTCCAGTCAGAATTTTTATTGGATTGCACAGACATTTCTCAATGACACCAAAAACATAATGAAAAATGCAAATAGAAAATATAAAAGAATTTCAATTAGTAATGTTTAAACAAATAGGAATAAAAAAATCAGAAGGAAAATAAAATCTAGAGGGGAGAAGGGAGAAAAGGAGTTAAATAGGACTGATTAAGGTTAAATGAAGGAGCAAGAAGGATTAAACAGGAACACATTTTAAAACCTTCTTTTTTGCTTCACAAGTTGCTTTAAAGTGTTACTAAACCCATGACCCTGCATTCACTTTATTTGGTCTCCCACAGTACACACAACATGGAAGTGCAATTATTTTAGCAAATATAAACTGTTCTTTTTTTTTTCTTCTGCTGAACGGCAATTTACAATGGGACTAATGCTGTGCAACTGCGAGCCAAGCTTGGCGCTTTTGACTTGAATGGCCGAATTTTACAGACCATGCCGCCTGTCAGCGTGACATGCCATGTGAAATTTGCTGCGGCATGTGAATAAATCATTCCGACCACATTGGGTACTTTAGGTGGCAACCCCCTGTTTATACCTCCCTCTGGTCACCCACGTAAGAGAGGCCAAAGGGTTTACATACACTTTAATATTGGTGATGAATGATAGTATATACTATAGAATTTTTTTTTTGCCTCTGTTAATATCTTTTTACATTTACATGCAGACTAAACTGTACAGCAAAAGTGACAGTTACTGGGGTTTGGACAAACTATATAACACTGCCGGGGTTGCTTGTAATAGTCAGCTTTTTTAAACTATTATTATTATTATTATATGGTTTAAGCCTTTTTTCCAAAAACATAAAAACAGTACCTGTTGCTTTAACTGCTTAAATAATATTATCTGGAGTTGGGTTTTAATTTGTTTATCACTTGAAGAATATGTTACCCTGTCACTGTCCCCCCTCTCACTCCCTCGCTTCCCCCCTCCCTTCCCCATTACATGTCCCTGCGCCCACACATAGCTCACAGGGGTGTGCCGGGCGCCGGGGATCTGCCCCCTGCAGTGCGGTTCGCACCTCTCCTCGGCCGGACACAGAGGAGTCAGCCACCCCGCTGTGCTTGCACGTGGATTCCCCAAGTGCAGGCCACCTGGGTGTCTCCGCGCGCCCCCTCCCCTTGTCTGGGTGGGCACAGTGCGGCCCGAGGTTCTCGCGCTCTGTGCCCGCTGGAGACAAAGGCCGCGCTCCCTGTGTGTGGCTGGAGTGAGGAGGCGGGGCTTGTTGCCCCAGAAAAAAACAACGCCAGGCTGGCCGTTGCTGGGGCAACCAGGAAGCGTCCTGCTCTGGCGATAAAGAGACCGGAGCAGGACCCAAGGTGTTAGTTCATCCCTTGCTCGGAGCAGAGTGCTGTGAGGGGACTGAGTTGCGGCCAGACCCCACAGCCAAGACCCTGCAAGCCTGTCTACTGAGCACCCCTGCACCCTGACCGCTGCTGAGTGTCCCTGGAAGCCGTCCGTTGCTGAGTGTCCCTGGAAGTTATCCATTGCTGAGTGTCCCTGGAAGCTGACCGCTGGGAGTATCCCTGGAAGTTGTCCTTTGCTGAGTGTCCCTGGAAGCTGTCTATTACTGCGTGTCCCTGGAAGCTGTTCGTTGCTGAGTGTCCCTGGAAGCTGTCCGTTGCTTGGTGTCCCTGGAAGCTGACCGCTGGGAGTGTCCCTGGAAGCTGTCCATTGCTGAGTGTCCCTGGAAGCTGTCCATTGCTGAGTGTCCCTGGAAGCTGTCCATTGCTGAGTGTCCCTGGAAGCTGACTGCTGTGAGTGTCCCTGGAAGCTGACTGCTGTGAGTGTCCCTGGAAGCTGACTGCTGTGAGTGTCCCTGGAAGCTGACTGCTGTGAGTGTCCAGCACACTGCCTGCTACTTAGTGTCTCTGCACGCTGACTGCTGTTGAGTGCCCCTGGAAGCTGTCCGTTGCTGAGTGTCAATGGAAGCTGTCCATTGCTGAGTGTCCCTGGAAGCTGTTCATTGCTGAGTGTCCCTGGAAGCTGCTGAATGACCCTGCACGATGTCCGCTGCTGAGTGCCCCTGGAAGCTGCCGCTGAGTGTCCCTGCACCCTGTCTGCTGAGTGTCCCTGGAAGCTGACCGCTGTGAGTGTCCCTGCACACTGCCTGCTACTGAGTGTCTCTGCACGCTGACTGCTGCTGAGCGCCCCTGGAAGCTGTCCATTACTGAGTGTCCCTGGAAGCTGACCGCTGTTGAGTGTCCCTGCACACTGCCTGTTACTGAGTGTCTCTGCATGCTGACTGCTGCTGAGCATCCCTGGAAGCTGTCTGTTGCTGAGTGTCCCTGTTAACTGTCTGTTGCTGAGTGTCCCTGGAAGCTGACCGCTGTTGAGTGTCCCTGCACACTGCCTGCTACTGAGTGTCTCTGCACGCTGACTGCTGCTGAGTGTCCCTGGAAGCTGGCCATTGCTGAGTGTCCCTGGAAGCTGACCGCTGTTGAGTGTCCCTGCACACTGCCTGTTACTGAGTATCTCTGCAGGCTGACTGCTGCTGAGTGTCCCTGGAAGCCACCTGCTGTGTGTCCCTACAAGCCGCATGTTGCGAAGTGCCCTGATTGCCCATTGTGTGCCCAGTTATCTTTGCCTGAACTGCCCATTACGTGCCTGGATTATCCTTGCCTGAACTGCCCCTACTGTGTGCCCAGATTATCGTTGCTTGAACTGCCCCTACTGTGTGCCCAGATTATCGTTGCCTGAACTGCCCCTACTGTGTGTCCAGATTATCGTTGCCTGAACTGCCCCTACTGTGTGCCCAGATTATCGTTGCCTGAACTGCCACTGCTGTGTGCCCGGATTATTTTTGCCTGACTTGCCCCCTATTGTGTGCCCGGACTACCTTGGCCTGAGCTGCCCCTGCTGTGTGCTCGGATTATCCCTGCCTGAACTGCCCCTGCTGTGTGCTCGGATTATCCCTGCCTGAACTGCCCCTGCTGTGTGCCCGGACTATTTTTGCCTGACTTGCCCCTCATTGTGTGCCCGGACTACCTTGGCCTGAGCTGCCCCTGCTGTGGGCCTGGATGATCTTTGCCTGAACTATCCCTCTGTTGTGTGCCCCAGACGTTACCCTGGTTGCCCCGATCAAGTGTCCCACATCCCTCAATATAAAAACCTTGTGTGCCCAATGCTCTCTGTGTGCGTTCTGTCCCGCCCACACCTCCATCACATACCCCATCATTTCATATTCCTGATATGTGTCTGTTGTACCATATACGTTGTACTTGTTGAAAAGTATCCTGTTTTTAATATTACTTCCTTTGTGTAAAATCACTGGTGTTCCCGCCAGACCCCTTGCTCTTCTATTTCAAACTGACCTTGCTAGTCATGAGAGCACATCAGTCCCAGTGTGATCAGTTTTCTGGCTGTGCTGGGAGAACAGCCTGACATCCCCCCTGTACAGCCATTTACTGGGAAGATCAGTGTGTTGTTGTTTCTGCACCCCCACCTCTCCAAGTCCTTTATGCAGCTGAGAACTGAGATTATGTGATCACGTATAATAAAAGAAAAAAAGTATTTTATGATGTTGTTTTAAACATATACACAAACATTTTGCATTTCATTTGTATTTTAAACTGAATGGGTTTGCTATACAAGATAAGGGTTCACATATGTTTTAATTAAAGGCCATTTAAAATTACATGCCCATTTAAGAGGAGTCTGTCCACAGGATGACAATGGTGCCTCAGTAGTTCACTGTAGAACAAGCAGCGTTGTCACCCTGTTCAAGGAAGTAAAACAACAGATTTTATGGCTGGATCAACAGGTAATAATAATAAAATGTGTTCTGCTGTATGTTGTAAGGGTGTGTGGGTGGTACCCCCTCCATGCTCCGTTTCTTCATTGAGCACCAAGTCTGGATAACACAGGAGGTCTAGCCTTGGGTGGGTTCTTCGGGGCTACGCTAGGCACTTTGAATAGGGTTACTCTCTAGCTCATGGGGTACCTTTACTTTGTGTCATATCCATCAATGCCCGTGACAAGGCTAAGGCTGCTTTTAGGGAATACTCAACATTAAGGCAGACCTCTAACTTTAGAGATGGCCGTACATCATGTACACTTGAGCAATAAACTGTCCTTCAGTTAACTCTCTCATCCATGTGTACAACTTCACTGTAGACTGCTGTATTAAGGAGGGACACCCTGAGCCTATGCCCACTCCATCTGTCCAGCGTATCTCTGCTACCTCACTACTAGTAAAGGAATGGGGCCCCACGTCTTCCATGCATGTACTCACTTAACCCTTGTTCTTGCCTACTTCTGCACAGGCTGGGGACCTCTGGGATACTGATCTGATCCCATTACTATGGGAGATGGACCACTCAAGGAGAAAGTGTCGAGAACAACTTCCTCGCTGCAATAGGCTATTCCACCTGCCACAAGTACACGCTTAATGACATGCTGCTTGAACAGGCTGTTGGCTTCCGTTACCCTTGGTAACCACTTTCTGTCTTCATACCCCAATGTGCCTACTGACTTACTCTGTAAACTATGTGTGGTGCTGGTTAGTTACATACACTCCTTTACTAACTTCAGACTAAGCAAGGACAAAATTTCAAAAGTTTTCCTGGAATAATTTAGTCATTACAGATAACAACAGTAACAATCTTACCCTAACATCTATAATCCCTAAATCAGGCTTGTAGTTGCCCCAGCATACCTGCACAGGCAAAATCCCATCCTTGGCTAATCTATTTTGGCAGTATCCAGAGCTGGTATCCCCCCAGTAGTCCCCCTTACACTGTGGTAGGCTTCCATCGCCATCGCCATCGCCATCTTTAACAAGAACTCCAGACTCGGCATGGCAAAGCAGAACTGGCAGGACAGACTCTGGTTACGGCAACAACAGGGAACCCTCAGGATCCAGACTTATGTCCCTTTTATAATGCCACAGGACCAGTGGGTCAGACCCAAGTAACCCGCCAAGAGAAACCTGGGAAAGATAGTTAACTCTAACCCTCCTGGCTGGGGCATCACCAGCTAAGTTAGCAATAGGAAACCTGCCTTCATGTGTGCATGTTAAAGGGAAGCTGTCATGAAAGTATACATTTCTTGCTGATACTCAGCATCTCTGTAGAGCTTCAAGACTACCTAATATCGGAGAAATGCACAGATGTATGGAAATCTGCACAAAAGTGACAGTGAAGGCTAAAGGGGTGAATGATAAAAGCTGATTATACAAGGTGGGATCAGAGACTCACCAAGCATACTATCTACATGGAGTAGGTATTTTCTTCCCATTCTTGTTTGGATTTCCTTGAGGTAGTGGTGGACAGAGGCACCAAACAACTCCTGTGCAAGAACAATTTGTGGACCACTCATTCAACTACTGACCACTTTAAACACCCATTCACTGTATATCTTTTAACAGCTAAATAAAAGTAAGCAGTGTTTGGGTCCCTGTTATAGCAGGAGGGTTCCTAGCACTCATCTGTCCCATATCTAGTATAAATCTACTCCTAAATTTGTAATGTACAGCGCTGAGCGAACTATTGGCGCTTTATAAATACTGTATAATAATAATAATAATAATAAATCTCAAGGGGCAGCTGAAAAATCTGCAGAAATGGTATGGTCACTTTTAGCGCCAGATACTCTGGTTTCCTTCCACGTGTCAGTTAAGGAAAGTCTTCTTTTTCCTGAAGCAGAATGATAAGAGGGAAGGAAAGGTTGTGCTGGAATGCTGGAATTCTGTCCAGTCGTATGGAGGTGGAATTTGTATAAGGTGTTGAACACTTGGCTGAAGGCTTCTGCATGCCAAACGATCCCAATGGTCACCTTGGGTTGTGATAGGAACGAGTAGATATGAGACTGATGGACCACACCTTGATACTATATCTCAGACACAATTTTATCAAAGCCAAGGCTTGTTCCATTTATCAGGGCTTAGGGAAAATGAATGTATGTGGACAGGAAAAATACTTTTTTTAGGTCTATTGACTGTTTTGTGTCGGTTAGCATCAAATGATTGGTGTCTTAACTGATCACATGTGCAGCACCATAGCATCTGCAGATCAAACAAAGGTTAAGATGGCAGCTTTCTTGGCTGTAAAGGGTAGGAGGGTTTAGTTCTGCTTTAAACCCTGGATAAAGGGGAAAGCATTGGCTCCTGAACTGCATTGGTTTTGTGTACAGTCTTCCATCTAATTTGTACATTGGAATACAATTATGTCAGGACTATAGTATCATGGTGTGGTCCTTCAATCTCAGATACATCCATTCTCAACGCAACCCAAGGTGACCGTGGTGATTGTTTGATGTGTATAACAGGAGAAGTGCTGCCCTACAAAATGTGTTGGCTTTGTGTAGAGTCTTATATAGAACAAGGAGCACTTCAGTCTCAGATCAGCAGAATGGTGACAATACCTTTGCCCAGGCGAAGTCACCTGACTTTAGCTCAAGAGTGACTTTTTTTTTTCATAAAGTCTTTCTGTTTGAAAAAGGGTCCGTACTTTGGAAACAGTACATGACCTCCAGGTAAAGGAAGTCCTTATTACCAAAGACAAATCTATAGTACACATCACAATAATATGGCTTTAAAATGATAATGGTAGTGTTAATGGAAATAAAATTGCTGTATATTGTGCCATGCCAGGAGCTACTAAATGTCCATTTTAACGTGAATCTGTGACTTCATTGGCAGCACTGCAGACTTGCTCCAGGCTCAGTAAATAGTGAAGTCTGGGACCTTCAAAAAGAAGTCACCTGTGGTTGCTTCTGTAGCGCTTACCTCCTAAAGGACCCGCTGTTTAGGTCCCAAGGTTCTTTCCCAGTAGATGCACCAGCAGCCAGGCACACAGTCACAGTCACTCCTTTGGCTCAATGATCAGTCTAGGGGTATTATTTTTGATGCTTTATTGCAAACGTGAACTTGAATGGGTGTAAGGTAACTGTGGGATACTCCAGCAACATGAAGAAGTAACATGAGGACACTAATCTTCCTCCTATGAATCTGAGCACAGTCCTTGCAGCAGCAAATAATGGGCTGATCTAAATTGGAACACAATGAACAATGTCCCCTTTAACCATTTGCCTATGGGGCACTTAAACCCCCTTCTTGTCCAGGCCAATTTTCAGCTTTTGCACCTTGAATGACAATTGCGCGGTCATGCAACATTGTACCCATGTGACATTTTAATCATTTTTTTCACACAAATAGCGCTTTCTTTGGTGGTATTTAATCACTGCTGGGTGTTTTATTTTTTGCACTATAAACAAAAAAAGCAAAAAATTTGAAAAAAGAGTTTTTCTTTGTTTATTTTATAAAAATTTTGCAATTAGGTAATTTTTCTCCTTCACTGATGTGCGTTGATGAGGCTGCACTGATAGGCAGCACTGATGGGCACTGATGAGGTGGCACGGATAGGCTGCACTGATGTGCACAGATAGGCTGCACTGATGAGGTGGCACTGGTGGGCATTGAAGAGGAGGCACTGATGCTGCTGCACTGATATGCTGCAATTATGGTCACTGATAGGCGGCACTGATGGGCCCTGATAGGTGGCACTGATGGGCACTGATGGGTGACACTGACAGGCGGCGCTTACTGACGGCACTGACTGACAACCCTGACTGGCAGCACTGACTGATGGCACTGACTGGTTGCTCTGCTGGGCACTGATGGGCGCAACTGCTGGGCACTGATGGACGCAACTGCTGGGCAGCACTGATGGGTGGCACTTTTGGGCACTGATGGTTCGCACTGCTGGGCACTGGTGGGAGTTACTGATGGGCACTACTGGGCACTGGTGGGCTGTACTGCTGGGCACTGGTGGGTGGCACTACTGGGCGCCACTGCAGGGCACTGATCATCAGGGCACTGGTCATCAGTGCCCTGATGATCAGTGACGATTTCCTCTGTGACAGCTGCCAGTTATCGGCAGTACTTTCCTCACGCTCTGACAGCGTGAGAAAAGTGCTGCCAATAACCGGCAACTGTATTTACTCTGTGATCTGCTGTGTCATTCAACACAACTGATCACGTGGTAAAAGGCCACTGTAATTGGCCTTTTACCTCATCATGTGATCATCTGTGTCCGTAGGACACAGCAATCATGGAGATCGCCGGGTGCGCACCCCTTGGGGCGTGCGGATGGGCGCGTTCTGGGAGAACATCATATGATGCCCTCCCAGAGCTGGGTAACCGTGATGTGGCTGTCATTTGGCTATAGCGTGGTTACCAAGTGGTTAAGTAACTCTAATGCAGGAGGGATAGTATTAGCACTTAGTCATCAATCTCTCCCACCTGTCTGTATTCACTAATGTCCTTGGATTATTTAATGCCTCCTTCCAATATCTTTGAGACACCTCTACTATGACGTCTTCAGACCAGATCCCCGAAGAAGTCCCTCAGTCAGCTTCAGCAAAAATTAGCAAAAGAGGGCCCCCAGCTAGCAAAGTTGAGATTTCCATGAGTAGTAGAAACACAGCTGGACTGCTGAGAATGGCAGTAGCCCTTCAGGCTGGGATCTTCTTCTACTGGACAAGAACCCTTCTGTTCCAGGACCTATTTAGCTGCTGATTTGACTCTCCCAATTCACTATCTTCCAGAACCCCCTAAAAACACCAACAAACCAAAATAATCACTTGCAGCTCAACTGCTTACAGTGGAGCTAGGAGCTAAATTTACCTAACCAATCACCTTTTTAACAAGATCACCAACCAGATAACTTAATGTGTGCCATAAAATGTCCCCTGATAATAACAGCTTCACCTCCAGCTTCTTTGGATCTGTTGAGCCCGTAAAATTTGACCTATACTTCACAAAATGTTCTAACTCTTTAGCACCAGTCAGTTTGTACTTCAGGTTAATTGGTTCTTTAATTCAGATTTTCTCTCTTCATAATGCCCCGGTTTTTCACATAACCACCGCTGATAGCTCATAAATATGAACTCTTGCCCTGGGCAAGTCCTGCTGAGCATCTGGGATTAGTCTACTGTGTAGTGTCCCGGCTCATCCGCCGCTGTAAAATCGCTCAAACAATACACAAATTGCATTTGTTTGACATTTGAGAGGTTTTCCAAAACACATTTCACTTTTACTGAGAGATAAATCATATCCAAAATATTTATCAACATGATAGGAAACAAAGGGAGACGCGGAAAAGGGGAATAAAGATGAAATGAACCGGCTGGATGGTGAGAGGAACTTGGCAAGCCAGAACCCTGCGGCAGAAGTTTAATGGCCTCTTCAGCCTGGTCTGGCGCCATCCGTGGCTCTCCATCCAGTTATTGGAGAGACTTTCTGAACAGAGATGTCAGGCTTCTTACTATGAATTATATTTTACTGCGGAAATTTAAATAAATACAATGGTAAAAAGTTACAAAGTAGAACTACTTCTGAGGGGTATTCTTTTTTACGTGATTGAACGTAGCCTGTACTGGTGGAGGAAAGCTGCAGTTCTCTGACAGCTGGTGTTCCCACACTATCAACTGCCAATCTGCAGCAGTTGGTATAGGTACAGAGGGGTGGAGTGTGTCATACACAACTATGGCATGTGTGTGCCATGTATTTTCTAAGCAATTCTTACTTTGAATGGGTCATTTAATATCTTACCAGCTGCTTTCTAAAATGGTTCATGTAATCTCTCAACTGTCAATGCACAGAATGAGTCTTGTAATCTTTTACCAGCTACTACAAAAAATGGGTCATGTGATCTCTTATTAGATACTTCATAGAACGGGTCAAGTGATCTCTCTTCAGCTACTACCTATATTTGGTCTGCCATCTCTCATCATCTACTAACTAGAGTGGGCCATATTTCTTTTTAGCTATCACCTGGAAGGGGTCATGTGATCTGGTATTAGCTATCACCTAGAAGAGATCTCTTATCAGCTACTACCAAGAATGGGTTATATGATTTCTAATCAATTATCACATGGAATGGGTTGTGTGAACTCTAATCAGCTATCACCTAGAAGGAGTCATGTAATCTCCTATTGACTACTGTGTGGAATGGATCACGTGATCTCTTATCAATTGTCAGCCCTTATGCAGCTACTACATAGATTGGATCATGTGATTTCTGATCAGCTACTATCTATATTGGGGCATGTGATCTCTCTTCATGTGATCCCTCATCAGCTATCATCTAGAAAGGGATATGTGATCTCCAATGGACTACTACCTAGAATGACTCTTGTGATCCATTGTCAGCTATCACCTAAAAGGGGTCAAGTGATCTCTTTTCAGCTATCACCTAGAAAGAGGTCATGTGATTTCTATCAACCACTACCTAGAATAGATCATGTGATTGATTATCAGCTATCACCTAAAAAGGGTCAAGTGATCTCTTTTCAGGTACTACCAAGAAGCCATGTGATCTTTTATCAGCTATCACCTAGGCGAGGTCATATGACCTCTTATTAGCTATCACCAGAAGGGGTCATCTTATCAGCTATCACCTAGAGGAGGTCATGTGATCTCTTATCAGCTATCACCTAGAAGGGGTCATGTGATTTCTCTTCAGATACTACCTATCAAGTGTCATGTGATATTTTATAATCCACATCTATAATGTCACATTATGAAGACTCAATCAAATAAAAGGACTTCATTTAGATTAGCAAACGATGTAGCTGTGGGTCAGAGCTAATAACTTTGGCTGGAATATTGTGCCATTGGTGTCTTTGAGATACACAAAAATCCAATGAGTCCTACAACTTGTCAGTGACAAAGCAAAAGAGAAGTGTCCATCCTGCACTAAATTCATGTTCACCGTTGAACTAGGTGCATTCACTTCTGTGGGAACCAGCAAACACTTTGTGGTGGATGTCACCATAGATATCGACAATGCATGTGGGATCTTTTCCTAGTGTAGGTGACACTATGGTATATATTAGACTAGAGCAGTTGTGGTCAACTGTCTTTATATGGGGTACCTCAAGTACGGCTCCTGACATCATCAAAGGAACACACATACTATTCCATGAATGTGATACTACAGAAAACTGAAGACTGAAGACATGCAACACAAGATGGTCAGAGACTGGAGATGAATTACATACCTGTATGAAACTGCAGTTCTTTAATATTACAAATCCTTGCTTCCATGTTTGTGCTTCCTACAGCCCCCTTTAAAAAAGCTACTGCTTGAAACGGCTTCAAGGGCCACACATTAAGTGCCAAAGGGCCACATGTGGCCCCTGGGCCACAAGTTGGGCACCAGGAGACTAGAGCTATGGTCAGCCTTTGATTTTAGAACAAGAGAGCTTTTACTAATATCACACTTTCATGTCCAATTTCTCCCATTTTGATCATGTAATTTGTCAGTTAAAAAGAAATTAAAAAACTAGATCATTTGTTTGTACAGAAAATCACAGAAATTAGTGACTAATTATATTTTCCACAGGATCCTGGCAAGTCACAAATTTAATGGTCTCTTACAAATGCTCACATATATCCCATAATTTAAGCTGAAAACAGTTAAATACACAACTAAAATACATTTAAGGGAGCTGCTTTTCCTGCCAAGGATTTGTATTTGTGTCCATCCAGTCCAGAGATTTACACAGCTCTGCCACACAACATAGCCATGTTCGGTAGGGTGGGAGACCTGACTTTTTTCTGCTAAAGTTCACTAATTTATCGGTCTTGTCCCTCTCCCACTGGATGGTAAAAGGAGAAGTAGAACACTGGTGAGCTCATCTCTTTGTCTATCTGTTCTCTCCTCCTCTCAGCATGTTTGTTGTTTGCACATCAACATTGCATACAACTGATTGGCTCTTTGTGCTGCTTCTCCCTCTCCTAGTCTGACCTCTGCTGTACAGGGACTGAAAGAACCTGATACCAGGCCAAATTCCTGTACTCACTGCTTGCATTAAAAAAAAATAATTTAAGAGTGTATTAATGAATACAGAGCTGTATAAATGTGGAGCTTTCATATGAACCTAGAGTTCAGCTTCTAAAACCACCCATGGACTTGATAAAAAAACAAGGGGGGGAGTTAGTAAAATTGGTGCACTCAGAATTTGGTGCAGCTGTGCATAGTAACCAATCAGCTTTCAGGTATTATAGTCGAAGCCTAATTGAACAAGCTGAAGGTAGAAGCTGATTGGTTACTATCAGTGCTTGGAGAAGGTAACCCAATGGAAAGGGCAAAGATGCCAAAGTGCAACCCTCCCTGTTCACGATGTGCAAGCTTAGGGGGTCTTACGCCTAGCAGCCACTCGCTTATCAAAATCACTGCCTCTGTCAGCAAACAAAAGGAAGGAGCCACTATCCCTACAGTAGACCAATGCGCCCAGGGCAGTTGATCCTCTTGCCCAGCCCTTTTCTGGCCCTAGTTACTATGCATAGCTGCACCACTTTCTGTGTGCACCCGTTTAAAGTGATAGTAAACACCGCTGGTACACTTGTACCCAGGGGCGGACTGACCATTTGGAAACTCGGGCATTGCCCGAGGGCCCGGGGTCAGTAGGGGGCCCCATGAGATGCCCCTGGTACCTTTTTCATAGGCTTTTTTGAGTTTGGGCAAGGACACAGGGGACCCATGATCCCCTATTGCCAGGGACCCCAGTTGTCAGTCTGCCCCTGCTTGTACCTACAGGTAGGCTTATATTAAGGCTTACCTCTATTTACAAGGAATATTTCCAAAATGTGCACCCTTTAGGAGATATCGTTTTTGCAGCCGGTGACATCACTGGCAGATATCCTTTCTGCAGCTGATGACATCACTGGCAGATATAATTTCTGCAGCCGGTGACATCACTGGCCCATGCACCCTCAAGAGACTACATACTCAAGCCATCTCTTCCGAGCTCTGTTCCACGGCTGTGACGTCATCGGGGGCTCAACCATTCAAACGGCCAGAGCTCACAAACCCAGAAAAAAGGCAGGGTGAAGATGGAAGACCTGTCAGCGGTGACAGCTGCCACTGAAGGGCTTTGTTTTATGATAAGTATTCCATAATGTGCTAGTATGTGATGCAGGTTTTTTTATATATGAAAGTTTACTACCACTTTAAGTAAATCCCCCCAAATGTGTTGCAATAAAGGCAATATTAATATTATTATACAGTATTTATATAGCGCCAAAGGGTATGCTCAGCGCTGTACAGTAGCAAGGGGGACAGAACATGAGACAAGACAGTAACAATACACTACACGAGGGGTTCGAGGGCCCTGCTCTTTCGAGCTTACAATCTAGGAGGGAGGGGAAGGTGATGCAGGAGGAGATGGATGTGGGGGATGGAGTGGTGGGAGGAGTGGAGGAGGTTAGTTGTTAGGTGAGGTCATGTGTTAGGTGAGGTTGGGGTAGGCTTCCCTGAAGAGGAGGGTTTTCAGGGTGTGCCTGAAGGTGAGGAGGGTAGGTGACACTCTGATGGATTGGGGTAGTCCTAGAGAAGTCCTGCAATCGGGCGTGGGAGGAAAAGACCAGGGAGCTAGAGAGCAGGAGGTCCCATGAGGAGCGGAGGGCACGGGTAGGGTAGTATTTGGGTATCAGGTCAGTTATGTAGTTTGGGGCGGCATTGTAAATGGCTTTGTAGGTCAGAGTTAACAGTTTGAATTTGATGCATTGGGCAATCGGGAGCCAATGAAGGGATTGGCAGAGGGGGGAGGCAGATGTGGAGCGGTTGGTGAGGTGGATGAGTCTGGCCGCTGAGTTTAGGATCGACTGGAGTGGGGATAGCGTTCGTTTGGGTAGGCCAGTGAGAAGGGAATTGCAATAGTCCAGGCATGAGATGATGAGGGAGTGCACGAGTTGTTTGGTGGTGTCTGGGGTGAGGAATGTGTGTATCTTGGAGATGTTGAGGAGGTGGAGCCTGCAAGATCTAGATAGCAGTTGGATGTGGGGTAGGAAGGAGAGGTGGGAGTCCAGGGTGACACCCAGGACTTTGGCGTGTGGGGTGGGAGTGATGGTGGCGTTGTTAGTAGTGATGGAGAGGATGGGGGGGCGCGGGGTGGGGGGAAGACCAGGAGCTCGGTTTTGGATAGGTTAAGTTTGAGGAAATGGAGCGACATCCAGTCTGATATGTCGACATAGCATGCAATTTTAGTACTATGACCACATGATCAAAATCAGCATTTGTATCTCTAGCCTTTAGGAAATGAAGGGAAGAGCGTATTTGGCATGTTAGTCCTGAAGTCATCCTAGCAGGACAGGGAGCTGCTAAGCTAAGTTTGTAGTTAAGGCAAAAAAAATATGACAAAGCCAAGTCAAATGGCTTTTCCTGGAGTCCTGCTTGACTGCTGAAAAGAGTCAGAAGAAAATGTTCCAGTGCCTTTCATCTTATTGTTGTTCTGTTCTTTTTCCCCTTCTTTGGAGATACTGTGGGGCTTTTGCTTATTACAAATGAGGGGAATAATTTCAGTTTTCATAGCAAAATAACCAGTATTGTCAAAGCAGAAGCTCTCAGTTACACTCATTGAGCTGCTTGGGCGGAATTTGCTTGGGGGAAAAAAAAAACTTTTTTTTGTTATTTACAGGTTATCTTTTTGAGAGCTTTATGTACAAAAAAAATGGAAGAGAAGATGCCATGCTAGCATTCCCACATCCTGCAACTTATATAGAAAGAGTGGGGGCTATTTACTAAGGCTCCTTTCACACGGGCTTTCCATTTGTCCATTTTTCATCCATCTGTTGATGGAGGAAAAACAGACATCAATGTGTCGCTATGGAAAGACAGATGTAAACGGACAATCATCCATTTCCATTCGTTTACATCCGCATCTGTCAACATCTGGTTTCTGGATCAAAGCCCTATTTTTGTATTGTAAAAAGACAAAACAGACAAAAAACAGATATAAAAAGTGATGTAAACTGATGTAAAAACCAATGTAAAAACTGATCCGTTTTTTCTTTGAAAAAACGTGACTGAACTGATGAAAAATATGGAACGAAAAAGAAAGAAAGACTGAATGGTGCAAAATCTGGTGCAGCTTTGCATAGAAACCAATCAGCTTCCAGGTTTTATTGCCAAAGCTTAATTGAACAAGCTGTTAGAAGCTGATTACTATGCAAAACTGCACCAGATTCTGAGCGCTCCAGTTTTAGTACATCTCTCCCAGTATCTTTTTGTAGCAGAAGGACTTTTCAAGGGAACACAGAAAAAAAGATGGCCACCAAAAAAATCTGTATATATATATCTGTATATATATATATACACACACCGCAAAATTCCAAATTTGTTATATAAACATTAAAAAGGACCACATACATGTGTTAAATCGAATATGTTGCTACCCCCCCCCCCACCATGGGACTTTCAAGGCACTCAATATAAAAATTTAGAGTAAAAATATAATATACAATATATAGCTGCTGACTTTAAAATACAGCCACTTACCTGTCCCTCAGTCCAGCGATGTCCTCACTATGGCTGGTTTCACCGGCCGTCTTCTCTCCCTGGCGCCGGCATTTTTAGTGTGGGCACCCGGCTGTGACAGCTCGCGGCTTTGTGAATGGCCCTGTAGTCTTGTAGAACCTGTCACATGTCCCAGAAGACTACGGGGAGGGAGGGGGGAGAACAACTTCTGCTTCCAATCGCCTAGGCGATCGCAGCAGAAGTGGGAGCGGGTACAAGTCAAATTTGGGTACCCGCTCCCCAATCCTTAATTGGGAGCAGGGGACAAAGTATTAAAGTGGAGCTTCCCCTTTTGGGTGGAGCTCCGCTTTAAGTACATAATATCATACATAGGGTGTACATCATACCTTGTCATAGAAGATATGGTAAATATAATGTGTTTCCATTCACCTGACGTGTTTCAGAGATACACAACTCCTTCCTCGGGGGTATCAGGAAATCCGCATCTAAAAGTGACAATTATTGTATGTGGAGAAAGCCGTAATATGTAAAAACAACAAGTATAGACATCACAGATCCAGCAAAGTGGACCAAAAAGGCATATAGATGACCAAGGCTCATGGACAGCCTGGAGGGATGGGAGGCACCCGAGGACCACTGGGTCCCAGAAGATGTCAGTCCTAAAAACACAGAAGCATGGCTTAGCATGGAGCATAGAGTAATGCCTGCAGCCTCTCAGACCAAAAAAAGAGGCTTCAGACATTACTCTATGCTCCATGCTACACCATGCTTCTGTGTTTGAAGGACTGACATCTTCTCGGCCCCAGAGATCCTTGGGTGCCTCCCATCCCTCCAGGCTGACTGGGTCATCTATATGTCTTTTGGTCTACTTGGCTGGATCGGTGATACCTATACTTGTTGTTTTTGCATATTACTGCTTTCTCCATATACAATAATTGTCACTTTTAGACGTGGAATTCCTGATACACCTGAGGAAGGAGTTGTGTACCTCTGAAATGCGTCGGGTGAATGGAAACACATCATATTTACCATATCTTCTATGACAAGCTATGGTGTACACTCTATGTATGATGTTATGTTCTTAAAGCTGTAAATTTGTGGTTTTTATCCTTTTTATTTGTATAAATAAAATGTATATTAGATTTTTACTCTAACTTGTGATATTGAGTGCCTTGAAAGTTTAACAACATATTTGAATTTATATAGAGGGATGTGGCATTTTTTTGGAGTGCACTCACAATTCTTCCACATACATGTGTTCCAGGGGCGAACTGACCATTTGGAAACTTGGGCACTGCCCGAGGGCCCAGGGTCAGTAGGGGGCCCCATGAGATGCCCCTGGTACCTTTTTCATAGGCTTTTTTGAGTTTGGGCAAGGACACCGGGGTCCCATGATCCCCTATTGCCCGGGGGCCCCATGAGTTGTCAGTTCGCCCCGGGGTAACATTCACAGATGCAATATATTTGATTGTTATGATTGCATGACTGGTCCACATAAAAAGCAAAGAGGGTAGACGGTTATTTGGAGCAATTTAGTTTTTTAATATAGTGTTCTTTTCCTTTTTTACTTTTTTTCCACCTTCCTCATTTGCATACCATACAATATTATTTATATTTTTATTTGACTTTTTTGTCTTTTATCCCTTTCTATGAAAAGAAGCGGAATAATAATAGGGGTGGTGACAGTGGTGGTGGTGATGGGGGGTGTTCTTTGCAAAAGAACAGGTCCAGGAAAGGCAAAGGAACTTTTGTAACCCTCAGATGCCATTTAAAGCCTATTGCACCCTTAGGACTCTTTCACACAGGTTGGCGTGGGGTGGTAAAAACAATTGGCTGCACCACAGTTTTACTGTTGTCCACCTGAATTGTTACGATACAGCTTGACACAACTGTACACATGCTGCAGTTGCAGAATTTCTAGCTTGGGGTGCACAGCCTGTAAAACTCATCCATTGAGTTTAGGGGCCACACAGCAACCACGGGCCAAACACTCGCCTTGCAGCTGCGGCACAGTCCCTCAATGTAAAATTGCTATTTGACAATTAAGAAACAAAAAACAGTGTAATGTATTCAAGAGATGGCAGTAGCTGTTGCCACACTGCCCGCTGAAAAGAATTCCACTGTGGATCACTTTTCAGAGGGCAGTACACAGTACCACTAATGTGAATTAAACCTTTAAAAGCACCCAAAAACCCCTTCATTTTATTTTCTCAGTGGACTCCAGTGCATTTTACCAAAATTGCAAAACTTTACCAAAATCACATGAGTTTTGCTGAAATTTCAGGTAAACTAAACACTAATTTTCACTCACCCTACAATCAATATACTGTACCTTTTTATGATGGTATAAAACTAAACACAGTTTGGTCAAATCTGTTCTAAGTGTCCTAGTGTCCCTGCTGATGCTAAAAGTAAATAAAAAGTGAGCAAAAAAAAAAAGGAACACACCAATGCATTTTAACCACCTTCCGCCCGCCCTATAGTACAATGATGGGCGCAAAGTGGTTCTCTCATTCTGATAGGATGTCACATGACGTCCTACCATTCTAACTGCGCATGCGTGGCTCAGGGAGCGTGCAGCGCAGCGATCGCGGATCACGGATAGAGCCAAAGATGTCGGCTCTGTCATGTGATCAGCTTTGTCCAATCACAGCTGATCACATGTAAACACGGAAATGCCGGTTATCAGCATTTCTCTCCTCTCGAGCTGTCACGCTGATAGCTCGAGAGGAGAGGACAGCCGGTAATCGGCTTTCCGCGGATGGGACATGTACACTGATCATCAGGGCACTGATGATCAGTGTGGCCCAAGAAGTGCCACCTGTCAGTGCTCATCAGTGCCAGTGCCCATCAGTGCCACATCAATGCCACATATCAGTGCATACCAGTGCACATCAATACCACATATCAGTGGCCATCTGAGCTGCCTTTCAATATCACCCATCAGTGCCAGTCAGTGCCACCTATCAATGCCAATCAGTGCCACCTATCAGTGCCAGTCAGTGTCACCTTTCAGTGCTGCCTAACAGTGCCAGTCAGTGCCACCTATCAGTGCCAGTCAGTGCTGCCTATCAGTGCCGCCTATCAGTGCCATATATCAGTGTCATGTATCAGTGCCATGTATCAGTACTGCCTTTCAGTGCCCATCAGTGATGCCTGTCAATGCCCATCAGGGCAACCTATCAGTGCCTCCTCATCAGTGCCCATCAGTGCCACCTATCAATGTCCATCAGTGCAGCCTATCAGTGCCCATCACTGCAGCCTCATTATCGCACATCAGTGAAGGAGAAAAATCACTTATTTACAAAATTGTATAACAAAAACTAAGAAAAAAACATTTTTTTTTTCAAAATTTTCAGTGGTTTTTGGTTTAAGAAAAAATAAAAATACCAGAGGTGATTAAATACCACCAAAAGAAAGCTCTATCTGTCTCAAAAAAATTATAAAAATTTCATATGGGTACAATGTTGCATGACCGCGCAATTGTCATTCAAAGTGTGACAGCGCTGAAAGCTGGAAATTGGCCTGGGCAGGAAGGGGGTATAAGTGCCCTGTAGGCAAGGGGTTAAATATACAATTTGTTATTACAGCTTATTTACACAATCATATAACAATATTCTATTCCTTTGTAAATTGTAACATTCAATGCAAATTGCAATAAGTGCTTGTTCTACAATTGTATTTGTTTTCTATAGTGTGAACATATGAAACAAAAAAAGTTTGCTGTATTCCATAGCAAATTTCATCCTCGTCTCTATGAAGTACTGTAGTTTTCACTGCTTAAAGCGGAGCTTCACCCAAAAAGGGTAGTTCAACTTTAAGCCCTTTTCCCCCACTCCCCTTTAAGGATTGGCACCTTTGGGGAGCGGGGGGGGGAGAAGTGGGCACCCGAATTTGAAAGGTACCCGGTACCCACTCCCACTTCCGCTGCTGTCGCCTAGGCGATTGGAAGCGGAAGTTGTCCTCCCTCCCTGTAGTCTTCTGGGACACGTGACAGGTCCCAGAAGACTACGGGGCCATTCACAAAGCCATTCTCACGCATGCGCAGTGGGCACCCGGGTGTGAAGCCATAAGCTGTCACAACTGGGTGCCCACACTGAAGATGACGGCGCCAGGGAGAGAAGACAGCCGGTGAATCCAGCAGTGGTGAGGACACCGCTGGACTTAGGGACAGGTAAGTGGCTGTAAGTCAGCAGCTACAGTTTTTGTTTTTAGGTGGAACTCCGCTTTAAAGCCAGACTCCAGCTATGAATGTACGAGACTGTACCAAAAGTAATACAAAAGTGGACAAAACGTTTTTTTTAATTTACATAGGTCGATAAAATTTCACATGTTGGTAGAGTAACTCTTCCTCTGTAGTAACTCCTCTTCTTTTCATTGCAAGTAAATGTTGGACTGCAAGCAGAAGCAATGTGCCATCATGGAGTTCTTGACAAAGGAGGTAGTGCTGATGCAGAATAAGTAAAGTAAAAAGTAAATTGGCAAACAAACAAATAGTACATATGTAACTCTTTACTGCAGGATGTTGCTGAGGGAGCATATTTAGGAGCCAAATACACTGAAAAATGCAGCATAGTGGCTAAATGATTAGCACTTCCGCCTAGCAGTACTAGGGTTGTTGGTTCAAATCCCAACCATGGCACCACCTGCCTGGAGTTTGCATGCTCTCCTTGTGTCTGCGTGGGTTTCCTCTAGGCACTCTGGTTTCCTCCCACACTCCACAGACATGCTGGTAGGTTAATTGGCTCCTGTCTAAATTGGCCCTAGTATGTGTATGTATGAATGTGAGTTTGGGACCTTAGATGTAAAGCGCTGTGTAAATTGATGGCACTATATAAGTACCTGAAATAAAAAGAATATAAAACAGCAGCAGGAAGAAGGTAAGATAAGAAATGTAACCAGGCAGATGATAGAAGAATAATGACCACGCATTGGACAATTTTGCAGACCAGTAGAGGGTTGGGATCCATTTGTGAGGGAAAAAATACTTAAAACGTTTAGAAAAAGCAAAGTCTTTTAGGAAAACATATTGGTAAGAAACCATTTTAGAAAAGAAAAAGACCCATCTAGATTGAGGTGCCAAATAAGTGCCAAAAATGTGATTATTTCAAATATAATTATATTGTATAAAGGTATGAAGGTGTCAAAATTGTTAAAGAGCATTTAAACCATAAAGCAGACTGCTCATCGGAATTTGTCATCTATTACTAAGTTTAAAGTGATGCCATGCGTGTTATATAGAAAAAAACAACAAAACCCTCAGGAAAAAAAAACATAAATGAACACCAATATGACATTCTCACAGGCAATATGTGATCTGTGATTGGTTGCTGCTTTAATTTGGAACACAGTGGTACAGCAGATGAATGTTTCGCACAGGAGGTAGATCAATTACATTTAGACCCTGGGGATGGGGGGGTCAAAATAAAATCCTCTTATGGTTGGAAAGTAAATAGGTTTATAAACTAAAATGGAATGTATCAGCAGGATTAAATGAAAAAGTAGATTTTAGCCATTTTCTGTGGTCAGAGGGAATAATATTTTCCCATGGTGCACATTTAGAGTAGGTCAGAGATAAGAAACTAAATTTCTGAATTTGAGCTGAATATTAATAAATCCTAAAGGTATAAGATACGGGATTGTAAAATAGGTTCCTTTAGGACCTGCTGGTACCCTATGTGTTCCATGGGAAAATAGATGCAGTTATCTGATATGAAGATGATTTAGAATAGGTTAATCAGTGTAATGTATTCAGTTAAGCAAAATGGTTAATGTATTTAAAAATAATAGAAAAAAAGTTTGACTGTGAACACATTATTTAAATAGTATATCATATATCAGGGAAATATGTCTTTTTTTTAAATGCCAGGAGAAGCATAGCCAAAGCTGTTCTTTACTATACATCTCCTGGGGATCACAGGAGTGCAGTTCGTTCTGAATTCCTGTGACACGTTTTCAGTGGACAGCGGGCTCTCTTTTAAAGCATAAGCTACCCTAAATATTTTTTTTGTTGTATTCTATGTGTGTGCTCATATACGATTTAATTCCCGGAATGCCCGCGGCATTGCACTTTGGTGGTGAGTCACACAGCCATTCACACTCGAGTGTATTCCCACGTGGAAGAAAAATATATTTGAAATATATTTTAAAAATTCTCTTCCCAAATATATTGACATATATTTGAAATGCTACAATTTTGGCCGTATTCAATATATTTAAAAATATATTACAATAACTATATATATATATATATATATATACACACATATATATGGGCAGCACAGTGACTTAGTGGTTAGCACTTCTGCCTTGCAGTAATTGGATCATGGGTTCAATTCCCAACCATGGTGCCTTCTGCATGGAGTTTCCGGTTTCCTCCTACACTCCAAAGGCAAGCTGGTAGGTTAATTGGCTTCTGACTAAATTGTCCTAGTTTCATCCCTGGCCATGCAGGATCTCCTGCATGGTAGGGGTTGGGGAAAGACCTGGCAACCTACCCTGTAAAATAATTGCTAAGAGAATTCACGGAAAAAATCACTTACGAGTGACGGTCCATGCAATCGCCAAGGGTCGGATACGACTGAGTGGATATATATATATATATCCTGCATGTTGAAATGCATTTTTTATATTTTACAAAATACATGAAAAATATTTTTAAAAATATAAGTTTTTTAAATATATACTTCAGATTTTTTTAACATTCAAAAAAGTCATATTAACATGTGTTTTTACATATATTTGTAAATGCATTCCAAAAATGTAGATTTGTATTTTTAAAGAAATACAGTATATTTGAAATGTATTTTTAAAAATATTTTTCATATATTTTGTAATAAAAATGCATTTCAACATGCAGTATATATATAAATTTATTGAAATATATTTTAAAATATATTAAATATGGCCAAAATTGTAGTATTTTAAATGTATGTCAATATATTTTGAGAAGAATATTTTTAAAATATAATTCAAATATATTTTTCTTCCATATGGGAGCTGGCATGTTCCAACTTGCACTCGCCTGGGTTGCAGACCAGTTGACTCAGTCTATATGGAGTAGATGAAGAAATCAAACACGTGCGTTGTGCTGTTGGTGGAAAATGAGTGACAGGAATCTGGAGCAGCGGATTAACATCAAATTTTGTGTGAAAATTGTCAAAAGTGCGACCGTTCCAATCAATGCGACTCAAGTAGCAGCAACTGTTAAAAAGGTTGTCGCACTACTTTGATGTGACTTTCATGCAACATCAATGCCATAGACTCCTCAGGTCTCATGAAAGTTGCAAGTCGCACTGCATAGTCACACTGAAACCGCACCACAATGAGGTTGCAGCAATGTGAACCAAGCCTGATCTGTACATTAATGAAACTGAAAAACTGCAACAGTAAGGCTCCATGCTTAAAAGAAACGCTGGGTAAAAAATGCTGGTAATAGCGTTTTTTAGTAGCATTTTAGTATTGTTTATAAGTGTTTAGGAGCGTTAGCTTTTTTTTTTGTGTTTTTACAGTACATGTAGAAAAAAAGCTAGAAAAAAGCTGTTAGCGTTTTAGTAGCGGTTTTTTTCTGCTGGAAAAACGCCCCAAAAAACTCTACAAAAACTATTTTTTTTTCTGCTCCTATGTGCTAATAGCCTAAAGTAGTGTGCATGGACACATAGGATAACATGGTTTAGCTTCTATGAGCAGAAAAAAACCACTAGTGTGCATGGAGCCTAATTATGTTTCTTTGTATCTCTGTCTGAACAAGGTCTGTCTTTTGACAGCACCTGATTGTGTTTAAACAGCTACTCCCAGCTGTCAAAATTAATTACTGGCAAATGCAAGGGGGGGGGGGGGGGAAACAGCAGCAAAGGAGAACATAGGGAACAAAATACACATGACCAGGTGTGGACTGACCATTTGGAAACTCGGGCACTGCCCGAGGGCCCAGGGTCAGTAGGGGGCCCCATGAGATGCCCCTGGTACCTTTTTCATAGGCTTTTTTGAGTTTGGGCAAGGACACAGGGGCCCCATGATCCCCTATTGCCCGGGGGCCCCATGAGTTGTCAGTCTGCCCCTGGTAGGGGGCCCCGTGAGATGCCCCTGGTACCTTTTCCATAGGCTTTTTTGAGTTTGGGCAAGGACACAGGGGCCCCATGATCCCCTATTGCCCGGGGGCCCCATGAGTTGGCAGTCCACCCCTGCACATGTCCTATGTTTTTTGGGCATGCGTAGATTTGTACATTCGATGAAAACCTAGGAACTCCAATGCAGAGATCTCCTGCCCACAGTCCCCGTGTACCTGAGAAAAATAAGACAGTTATGGGAGATTCCACATATCAATGTTCACCTAGAACAGGGGTCTGCAACCTTTAAGACATAAAGAGCCACTTGGACCCGTTTCCGAGAGGGAAAAAAAGACTGGGAGCCGCAAAACCATTGCAACATTTAAAACAAATCCGACACTGCATATATTGCGAAAAGCGCTCTGGTCATGAAGGGGGTTTAAGGGCCCAGTAAGCAAAAGGGTTAATCAGGGCCACAGTGTATCGTCATAATCACAATCATAGCCTTAGGTCAGTGGTGGGCAACCTTTTTTTTCAACTGAGCCAAATCTCGCCAAAGCCACGATTGAAATTTATTTTGAGAGAAACATTTTTAAAACTGAAAATACATCCCCCATATAGTAATTCATCCCCCATAGTAATTCATCCCCCATATAGTAATTCATCCCCCCATAGTAATTCATCCCCCATATAGCAATTCATCCCCCATATAGTAATTCATCCCCCCTATAGTAATTCATCCCCCCTATAGTAATTCATCCCCCATATAGTAATTCATCCCCCATATAGTAATTCATCCCCCATAGTAATTCATCCCCCATATAGTAATTCATCCCCCATATAGTAATTCATCCCCCATAGTAATTCATCCCCCATATAGTAATTAATTCATCCCCCATAGTAATTCATCCCCCCATAGTAATTCATCCCCCATATAGTAATTCATCCCCCATATAGTAATACATCCCCCATAGTAATTCATCCCCCATATAGTAATTCATCCCCCCTATAGTATTTCATCCCCCCTATAGTAATTCATCCCCCATATAGTAATTCATCCCCCATATAGTAATTCATCCCCCATATAGTAATACATCCCCCATATAGTAATTCATCCCCCATAGTAATTCATCCCCCATATAGTAATTCATCCCCCATAGTAATTCATCCCCCCTATAGTAATTCATTCCCCATATTGTGTCAATTCACTTACCTTTGCTCCGCGCGTTCCTCTAGCTGTGTTCCCGCGCCGTTCTGGTCTTCAGGGCGGACTGTGAGAGGAGAGGAGTTCGTCACGCTGCCCCGCCTACATCCTGACAGCCAATGTTTGGAGGAGGGAGGGGAGCGGGCGCCCGGCACATAGAAAAGCTGCATTAAAAGAGCCGCGGCTTGCCGACCCTATTGCCTATCACCTGGTGGGCAGTGTGCTCCGGAGCCGCAGGAAAGGTGAAAAAGAGCCGCATGCGGCTCCGGAGCCGCGGGTTGCCGACACCCGACCTAGAATGTACCCGAACACTATGCACAGTGCAGTGATGGTATAAACACATTACATGTAGCCCGTGCTTGCCTTTATGAATACATAGCTTGTTCATTATGCCTTATGTATATTTAATAGCAAAAAAAAAAGTTTGAAGATATAATGTATTTACAGATTATGATATAGTGGGTATAACAGAAACTTCATAAAAGTTATGACTGGACAATGAAACCAGATCCCTATTTTGTGTTTTGAAAGGATAGAAAGGTTATGTTTGGGACTAACTGGAATATAAAAATATCTGTGAAAACTGTGACAGCATGGATGCTGCATAGCCACTAAACCCACAACAGTACAATCAGTCTGTATATGCAGTAAAGCATGCTTGTTATACTCACTGTGGAACGTAAGGGGCTAATCCTCTGCATTGTGTAAAAACACTATTTGATCCTGATTTCTCTGATCCTCCTCGTCTTCCAGTGTCCGCCTCTTATCTCCTGATAAGACATAGTGTGGAGTCACTCTGCACATACTCAGTTTGGTGTGTATTGCTTGAGAGTTTTTTTTTTTTTCTTGGGAGAGTGCATGTGATCAGTCAGGGGCAATCAGCACTGTCCAGACAGAGGTCAGGGGTTTTGCATCTGCATCTTCCTAGAGCAGAAAGAAAACTCCTCCTACAAGTTTTAACCAGTGTTCTGCTGGACACTGATAGAAGTCAGGAGACTGCTAATGAAAAAAGGTATTTAGCAGTTTAAATTTACTAAAATAATTTCATTTCCATAGTCTGTGTTTTTCTTGGGAGAGTGCATGTGATTACCCAGGGGCAATCAGCACTGTCCAGACAGAGGTCAGGGGTTCTGCATCTTCCTAGAGCAGAAAGAAAACTCTTCCTACAAGCCTTAACCAGTGCTCTGCTAGACACTGATAGAAGTCACAAAAATGCTGTAACTGCTGATGAGAAAAGGTATTTAGCAGTTTATATTTACTACAATAATTGCATTTCCATATTCTGTGTTTTTTTCATGGGAGAGTGCATGTGATCAGCACATGGCCAATCAGCACTGTCCAGACAAAGGGTCAGGGGTTCTGTATCCTTCTAGAGCAAAATTAAAACTCCTCCTACAAGCTGTAACCAGTGCTCAGCTGGACACTGATAGAAGTCACAAGACTGCTGTAACTGCTGATGAGAAAAGGTATTTAGCAGTTTATATTTACTACAATAATTGCATTTCCATGTTGTGTGTTCTGTGGGAGACTAAATATAGTGAATGCAGGGTCCGGGGAGATCAGATATAGTGAATGCGGGGTCCGGGGAGACCAGATATAGTGAATGCGGGGTCCGGGGAGACCAGATATAGTGAATGCGGGGTCCGGGGAGACCAGATATAGTGAATGCGGGGTCCGGGGAGACCGGATATAGTGAATGCAGGGTCCTGGGAGACCAGATATAGTGAATGCAGGGTCCGGGGAGACCAGATATAGTGAATGCAGGGTCCGGGGAGACCAGATATAGTGAATGCAGGGTCCGAGGAGACCAGATATAGTGAATGCAGGGTCCGAGGAGACCAGATATAGTGAATGCAGGGTCCGAGGAGACCAGATATAGTGAATGCAGGGTCCAGAGTTTAGTAACACTTTAATATATACAATGAAAATAATTGTTGTATTGGACCTTTGTTGGGGGCTTGTATAAATGCTTAATGCTGAACTCTAGGCAAATAGCTAAATGCAGAGATTAAATCCATATATCAAAGCTGGTTTTCCTGCCAGATATTTCTTTCTCTGCCGATCCAGGCCTGAGAATTACACAGCTTTAGCTGGCAGCAAAGCCCTGTCTAGAAAAGACAGAAAACCTGATTTTTTTTTCGCTCCACTGTAGTTAACCAATTACAGGTCTTATCCCCCCCCCCAGCCTGTGATTGGACAGTACAGGAGAAGCAGCAAGGTTGTGAGCTCATCACTCCACCTATCAGCATGTTAGAATATGAACAAATGGGCTTCTTGTGCTGCTTCTCCTTTCCCCATTCTGAGCTCTGCAGAACAGAGGATGGCAGGAGGTTGATAAGTTAACACTGCTTGCATTTAAAACAAAAGCATGTAATGATTTAATAAATGATTTCTATTAAAGTGGTGCTAAAGGCTCGAGGTTTTTACCTTCATGCATTCTATTCATGAAAGTAAAAAACTTTCTGTGTGCAGATTCTCTCCAGCACCCCCCCCCCCATTACTTATCTGAGCCCTATTGCGTTCCAGCGATGTGCATGAGAGCCGGGGTCTCTCCTTCCTCATTGGCTGAGACAGCAATGAGAGCCATTGGCGGGCCCACATTTCCCGCAGGAAAAAGGTGCATACACTTTTTTAAAAACACAGCCGCAGTGAAACCGCATGGTGTTTTTGACCATGCAATTTCCCATCGTTTCATGCACCCACAAATGAAATGAATGGGGATGCCATTCAGAATGAATGGTAGCCCCACATGTCTCGTAAGAGCTGCGCGATTTGGCTGCAGGTGGTTGTGGGTGAGGGAACAGGTAGGATTGCGGAACCCTCAACCAGCCTGCAGACTGCAAGCAAGTGTGAACCCAGCCTAAAGTGGTTGTAAACCTCAGACATGAAATATGAACAAAGCATATTCTTCTATAGTGTGTGCTTGTTTCGATCCCAGGGGCGGACTCACAACTCATGGGGCCCCTGGGCAATAGGGAAGCATGGGGCCCCTGTGTCTTCACCCACACTCAAATTACACCCAAAAAAGCCTATGAAAGGTACCAGGGGCATCTCATGGGGCCCATTACTGACCCTGGGCCCTCGGGCAGTGCCCGAGTTCCCAAATGGTCAGTCCATGCTCGATCCAGAGCACTAAGTGTTATTTATGTCCACTGCCTCGTTCAGCTATCCACATGAGTCACTTGTGACGAGTCTCCCTGACACCAAGAGAAAAATGGTGACAGGGAAGGCACAGCCTGTGAGTGACAGCCTCAGCTCTGTTCCTGTGAGCTGTGCGAAGGGGGTGTCCCTTCCCTGCAATTAGCTCTCTAAGCTCTCCTCACTCATGTAACTTTAGCTCCGTGCCCCCTGATTTTCAGAACTGAGAGATCTTGTGTAAATTCTGCATTTCGAATAGACGTTGAAGAAAGCCTCAGATAAACAGGTACAACTTATGTGGGACAATTTGTTTTATCTCTGTGTATCACCTGGGATCAGTTACTTCACTGCAGATATGAAAGAGTTTACTAGCACTTTAAATTCAATTTTTAACCACTTGCCCTTCAGAGGATTTACCCCCCTTCCTGTCCAGGCCATTTGTTGCGATACGGCTCTGCATTACTTTAACTGACAATTGCGCGGTCATGCAACGCTGCACAGAAATTAAATTTATGTCCTTTTTTCCCCACAAATAGAGCTTTCTGTGTGGTATTTGATCACCTCTGCTTTTTTTAATATTTTGCACTATAAACAAAAACAACTGACAGTTTTGAACTATATTTTTGACATTTTGCTATGATACATATCTAATAAAAAAAATGTAAATCAGATTTCATAATAAATTTAGGCCAAAATGTGTTCTGCCACATGTCTTTGCTAAAAAAAATCCCAATACATGTTAATCGGTTTACGTGAGTTATAGCGTCTAGAAATGGCGGTATATATACTGGAATTGTTTTTTTTTTATACTAATAATGGCAGCAATCAGCGACTTATAGAGGGACTACGGCGGGCATTCTGACACTGGGGAGGAACTAACTGTCACTGACATCCTCAGTGACACTAATACAGTGATCTGTGGTAATAAAAAGCACTGACACTGTACTAATGACACTGGGCAGGAAGGGGTTAACGTCGGGGGCAATCAAAAGGCTAACTGTGTGCTGTGTGTGTTTTACAACATGTGCTGTGTGTGTGCTTTACTAGCGAAACATGCTGCTGTGTATTTCTCTGCATACACAGCAGCATGTCATTGCTGGCAGCAGAGAGACCTGTGTTGTTTACATACAGGTCTCTCCCCAGTCAGTTTTACTAGGTGATCGGCCGGGATTCTCCGGCTGGGACCAGGTGATTGACATCCGTAACCACCAATGGTGGCGCGGTAAGGCGGTGCACGAGCGGGCGCACCCTACCCAGAAATGCAAATTACATATATATACATGTGATTTTGTGCAGCCCTGTCGCCATGTAGCAGTACTTCTACTATAGGGCAGCCGGCAAGCGGTTAAAACAGAGGCCTTATTATGGACAATTCAAACTATCCAGCTATTACTCAGGACAATGATGCTAGTGGTTCTAGTACAGCATGTCGATTTTTGTTCTACAATACACTGCGGTCAATGAAACAGTCAATGAAGCAGAGGTGAAACTCTGCTAGATTTGACCACTTCTAATAACAGGAGACGTTATGAAATGTGCACAATTGGAAACATTAGAGCTCAAGTGTATAAACTAATGAACTAAATCTGTAAGGAAAATGACTATTTAGGAAAAGCACATTTAAAAGTACAAAAAATACAATTTATTATATTGCTACACATGAATCTTGTAACCTTTAAAGTGGTTGTAAACCTCTGCAATGAAAAATGAACAAAGCATATCCTTCTGTAATATATAATTGTCCAAAGCACTGAGTGTGATCTCTGCCTTCTCTCTCATTCCTCTGCTATCTGCATGAGTCACGTCTGACAGTTTATGCGACATCAGACAATTCCAGGAGACAAAGGACCAGCAAACACAAATGCTCCTGCGCTTGAGGATGGACTCGATGCAGGCTACAACCACATCAAGAATGTCCTGGAACATGCACACCTTGCATCCCTCAAAAGACCGGGGAAATCCAAATAAACTGAATGAAGAAAAAACAAACAGAGGGTGCACAGGCCTAGTGCATTACCATAAAATGT
Organism: Staurois parvus; assembly: GCF_062004578.1. Classification (NCBI taxonomy): domain Eukaryota; kingdom Metazoa; phylum Chordata; class Amphibia; order Anura; family Ranidae; genus Staurois; species Staurois parvus. The sequence continues at coordinate 6,058,518 of NW_028317847.1, read as the reverse complement.
TTAATAAGAAATAAAAGTAGGTGTTGTACTCACAAACAACAGTAAAGTCAATGGATCGTCATAAAAGAACAGCTTGGTCAACACCGCGCTACGTGACTGTCCGCAATAGGGAGAGTAGACATCCAATAGGCTGACGTGTTTTGAGGTGGCTCTGAGGAACAGGCAAGTCTTCGAAACGCGTCAGTCTATTGGATTTCTACACTCCCTATTGCGGACAGTCACGTAGCGCGGTGTTGACCCAGCTGTTCTTTTATGACGTGCCTTTGACTTTACTGCTGTTTGTGAGTACAACACCTACTTTTATTTCTTATTAAACATTTTTTTGGTAATGCACTTGACAGAGAACCGAGGGCTGGGCCCACAGATTCAGAGGGTACACGATGCCACACAGACAGCGGTTCTTTTACAACAATTACGTTTACTGAACAGTTATAGTGATCATGTAGTTGAGCATACATAAACAGAATGATAACAGCGCATAACCATACAGTAAGAATAATACTGTCTAACACTAACCCCGTACTTGCAGACTTTTCCCCAATGTCCAGAAAGCAGCCTGGCTGCGCCTGAATGTTCCTGAGCAAGATATAACGTCGGGGTGCACCCTAAGTATTGCGCAATACTATTTGTAAGCCAGAGGAAAGTGGAGTATGTCTCTTGTAGCTCTTTGGTATATCCGAAATGTCACTGAACACGTGTGGTGCGATGTGGTGCGGCAAAGCCTTGGCAGGCTCTTGGTGCTTTTTCCTGATCCACTGGTCCACTCCAGAACCAGACTATACAGTCACTTGTTTCCCGGTCTCGTTGCGGTGAATCTTCACTAGGTGCCGTCGCCAGACTCCACTGTGAGCCTAAAATCCTCTTCCAGGCTCCACACAGATTCTCCAGATGTCCTCAGCATACACCAGCCAGACACAGACCCCTCTCACTTCCTGCTCTGCACCGGAACTCCTCCCCTTCCCAGAGAATTTGTGATGCAGTAAGTAATTTCCTAATTGCAGACTCAAACCTGTATTTACAGTTCACTATGACCCTTCTGAGGGTCCTACTCGGCCCCTAAATTAGCATTCATTAAACTATATAAGGTAAATAAGCATTAGTTTTTGTCATAGTAAACCTCAATGCAAAATCGATTCTTGTACTTTGCTACCATCTACTGACCAAAGAGCATATTGCAGATTAACGTTGCACATCAGTATTTATCCACGCCCCACACCCTTACACACTAGGCCCGTGTGCCCTATGTTTGCTGTTTCTTCAATCCCAGGAGACACCCCCCCTCCCCAACATCCCTACGTTTCCCTGTGAGACTGTGTAGAGCGGGGTGTGTTCATTCCCTCCACTCAGATCTCAGACTACACTTAGCTATGTGTGTAACATCAGCTCCCCACCCCCTGCCTTCTGGAGCTAAGGAATGCTGTGTACAACGTGTGCTGTAGGAGGCTGTAAAGAATACTCTTCAGATAAACAGGTACAACGTATGTAGGAGGATCTGTTTCATCTCATAGTATCAGCTGAGACTAGTCAATTCAATGGATATAAGGGTTTGCAACTACTGTAATGCCATATTATTTTTTTATTTTGTTTTTGCTATTCAAATTTACATAATTACCCATATGATTGTAATCTCTAATAAGCAGGGTCCTCTGATTCCTCCTGTATTCAATTGTATGGTAACTGTACTGTTTGTCCTCACATTGTAAAGCGTTGCGCAAACTGTTGGCGCTATATAAATCCTGTATAATAATATTAATAATATGATCCCTGGCCTTTCCTTTAACAAGGTGACAACGCTCAGCCACTGCCTTGCAATGCAGCAGTGGTGTTGTCACTCCACCATAAGCACTCTCGCTGTGTAACAGGTCTCTTCAATTCATTAGAGGAGCAAAGAGGTGAAGTCTGGGGCGGATGAGCGCGCCGTAGAAGACTCTTGTCACCCACCACCCATCCACCACAGGTAGAGGCACTCCGCAAGTGGTCAAAAAATTATTTTTGATGCACCTCCATAATATAGAGACTCAGTCCACCAGTCAGACACACAGTACATTGTACAGATCATTATATAGTGACATGGCCATTTTTAAACTTCTTATCTTCTTGAGCTGTGGAGCTTCTTTCCCATCCTTGCCGTATTTTGGTAATCCGTTTATCAATACACGGGATTATGAGAATGAATTTGAGGATCAGCACGATACAGGGGATGACCAGAGACAGCGTGTAGGCAGGGGGCATATACCATTTGAAGTTAGCCACATTCAGGAACCTGTTCCAGCCAAAGACAAATGCGTGTCCTGTGCACAGCACCAGGGTGAGGTAGCCGAGCTTAGACTGAAAAGAGAAAAAAATCACATTGTTAGGAATTATTTAGTAGAATAAAGGGAAATAAAATCTGTATTTAACCACTTTCCTACAGGGCACTTATACCCCCTTCCTGCCCAGGCCAATTTCCAGCTTTCAGCGCTGTCGCACTTTGAATGACAAATTGCGCGGACATGCGACACTGTACCCATATGAAATGTTTAGCATTTTTTTCACACAAATAGAGCTTTCTTTTGGTGGTATTTAATCACCACCTGAACCTGAACACCTGAAACTTTTGAAAAAAAATGCACTTTTCTTTGTTTCTGTTATAAAATTTTGAAAATAAATAACATTTCTTCACATATGTAGGTCAAAATGTATTCTGCTACATTTCTTTGGTGAAAATAATAATAATTGAATTTGTATTTTTTTTTTTCAAATGTTTCTTTTTTTTTTTTTTTTTTTAGTAAATTTTTTCTTTTTCTTACTATTTTATTTTTCAGCACACTGTGACCAAAGCAATATGATGTTACCATAGTAACATTGAACTACTCTGGGCAAGTGATCAGGATTTTTTTTTGATAACACATTATGATTGCTAATACCAATGTATTTCATTGATATTTGCAATCATTGTTAATGAATGAAACTGATTCATTCAGTTTTCTGTTGTGATTAGCTGTGATTTGGCAAAGCTGATCACATGATACAGATGGGCTGTGATTGGCCCTGTCTGTATCATGTGATTGCCTTGACCAGTCACAGCTAGCATAATTGTATACAATGGATGGCATGACAGGAAGCCATCCATTGTATACAATTGACATGTGATCTGCTGTGATTGGTCACAGCGGTCACATGACACTGGCAATGGGCCGGTGTAGTGGGATGTCATCGGCTGTGTCTCGTGGACACAGCCGGTGACAGAACGTGCCACTGCGCAGCCCTGAGGCCACGTGAGCAGCTCGTTTTGACAGGACGTCATATGACGCTCAGTCACAACGGCAAGTGTCCCCCCTGGCCGTCAATTTGCTATAGGCCGGTTAAAGGATAACTAAAGCAGAAACAAAAATTTCATATATTGCAGATTGCAGTCCTTAGATGATGGGGCTGCATTCGTTTTCCTTTTTTTCCAGCAAACATTTTCAGCAAGTACAGAAATGACCTATTGATCCTGCCGGAAATTCAATGTGCTTGTCACTTTCCATGAGCTGCGCTGAGGAATATCTTAATTCCTGGCTATATTCTATAAACCACCGATTGCCCTGCCCCCCTCCCCCATGTAATGGAAATGAAGAGATACGGACATGTCTGTAGTCCATATCAGCCTAGGGTGACAACCATAGCTCCCTCCAGTGGAGGAGTGATGTAGCCACCCAGGGACAGGAAATTTGCTATTTGCAGGATTACCAAGTGAAAAATATAAAATAAGCTTGAAAATTTAAAACAAATGCAGCCACCATACCAAGAACTAGTAAACTGCAATATACTGTACTACAGTTTTGGTTTTGGGTTTCGATATATTTAAGTTAAAGTAGATTTAAAGCAGTATTCAACCCAAAAATTTTTATATATTGCAGCGTACCAATTCTTAGATATGCCACATTAGTTTTTTTCAGGCTTTCTTTTGTCTATTTTCATCTGGCGATCCAGTCAGTAAGTCAGTTGTATTTCAACAGAGAAGCTCCCTTGCAGTTACAGGGGTGAGACAAACCATAAAACACTGACAGGGGTGCTTACAATAATCAAATAATGTATTTGTTTATGTAAAACCTTCAATTTGTTAGTGTATTTAAATCTGCTAGTACCTCTAATACTCCTCTCCCCCCAAACTGACAATGCTGCTGTCTAAATCTGCCCCTGTGCTCATTCGTCCAGAGTGGTGTCTGTATAACACAGGTGCTGGGGTACTAGCTAGACTACCAGGTGAAAACAGACGGGAAAAAGCCTAAAAAAATAGAAAACAAATGCAGCCACCACATCTAATAATTGGTAAGCTGCAATATATTACATTGGTTTTGGGTTTAATGTTTATTATTAGATTAACCACTTGCCCTCCAGAGGATTTACCCCCCCCCCCCCCCATTCCTGACCAGACCATTTTTTGTGATACGACGCTGCATTACTTTAACTGACAATTGCGCGGTCATACAATGCTGTACATAAATTAAATTTATGTCCTTTTTTCCCACAAATAGAGTTTTCTTTTGGTGGTATTTGATCGCCTGTGAATTTTTTTATTTTTTGCGCTATAAACAAAAAAAGACCAACAACTTTGAAAAAAACCCACTATTTTTTACTTTTTGCTATAAAACATATCCAATAAAAAATATTTAAAAAATCAAATTAAAAATCATGAGTGGGAAAACAAGATTTGTGCATATTATCCAATAAGGATCGGTACACATTGCATATACTAAGGTGGATTTACACTTTAATTACTGTTGGTAGTGTAGCACCCCCCTAGCATGGGGACATTTCATTTTTGGAAAAAATGTAAATGACTGTAATCAGGGGAGCAGTAATTGTTTCTTTTGGCCTGTTAAGGGTTTCCCAGGCTTGAAGTTTGATTGCTTCCCCTACCCCTGGAAGAAGCTTCCAGGACGGGAGATTTCAATAGCCAACCAGATTATTTATCATGCTCCAGCCAATCCCTGGAGAGGAGTGTCCAGAAGGGGGCTGGGAAGGTGATAAACAGTGTGAAGCACTGGATAGCTTGGTTCCTTCTCCTCAGGAGAGTTTCAAAGCTACCTTCAGGCAGCCCATGGACAGTGCTAAGGCTGAAGGCCTGGATGGATTTTCCAAGGAGCTGATTGCAAGATCTCACCACAAGTGTTTTGGTCTGGAAAAGGACTGTCTCACTCCCTGGTGGAAGCTGAAAGGTGGCAGCTGTCCTGGGGACTTGTGAGTAATGACACTAAATTGATCCCTGTGACTGTGCAATGTTCTGGGAATCACACTGAATACCAGTAGTGGTACACAGGTGCAAGGTAACCAGATCCCAAAGTAACTTGCCTCATGGTCCCCAGCTATGAGGCCTTCGAATGTCCAATACTCACAATTACGTAAGGAGAATATTGTTCTCTAATTGTTGTGTTCTAATCACTTTTAAGTATTGTGTGCCCAAGCCCCTCTTCTGTTATCAAGCAATGAATCTTAAAAAAACATCCCTTGGAGTTATTGGAGCAGGTGTGAATGGACTGGTGGTTGCAGAGACAGGCAGCCTCTGTATTATTAGTAGCAAATAGATAAAGGTGTGTATTTAGGGGATTGGGTTTTGCCTTGTCCTGCTAGAACAGACATGAGATGATAGCTTTGATAGGTGATAGAGATTGTTTGCGCTGTATATCACGTATAGTTCTGGTTGGTTGCTCTGGCCTTTGTGTTTTGTCCTTGACCTGTTATTGGACATGGCCAAGAGTATGATTGAGATCAGCCATAATATGGCAGAATTTGTATGCTGTACAGTATGATCGGCTTAGGTTTTGTCACTGTGTAAGAAGACAGAATTATCTCTATTATACCTGGACAAAGCGGAATTCTCTCCAGTTGACAGCGTTACTAACAGACGGCAATGACGTTATTCCCAGAAGTACATAGAAGAAAAATCCCAGAATTCCCAGGGCTATGTATGAGTCTGACCGCCAGGCCATGACTGTTGAGAAGGGGCTGGTTTCATTATTCTTGACCTGTTGAAGATGGTTCACAGTTTAGTCATGCTTCAATCAATACAGCATTGAGATTTTTTCTTTTTGTTACTCCTTTTGTCTATAGATTGCATAGATAATTAAATAGTTATATAAGACAATGTAGCCAAGAACAAGCCTTGTTTGTGCCAAATTAAAGACTATATGTATATGTACAGTATGGTTTTTGTTATCTTAAGTATTGACAAAGTTATAGCTGAAGCAACAGGACCATAACTGAGATGTAAAATTTGCTCTGGCTCATTAGGTATATATATTGGTTAAAACATAAGAAGAGCGCTCCAATAGCATAATTCTGTATTAATAAAAAGTGATACAAATGAAAAATTTGAATATTAAAAAAGGGCACTAAGCTCTATGAAGTTCGTTTATAACCAGAAGATCTGGAACTCTAATAATGGATTCTCTATGGTAGTCAATATCACAAAGTGTTTGATACACTGTCCCACAGAGTTTGTATATATCTGTCACATTTGAAACTGTATTTAATGTACTCATAGTGTATAAGGATTCATTAGACCAGATAAGCTTCATGGTTTGTCACACATCAACAACCGAGAAAGTACTTAAGCCCAAGATATGCAGGCAACTAGTATTCTATGAAGGAGGTCAGCAAAGGTAGCCCCCGCATTTCTCTTAGTATACATTTCCTTTAAAATTCAACCAACTTACCTGTGCAATGGTGTTGGTAGCTATCCTGTGCCTTACGTAATATCGAATTGGAATCACCAGAGTGTAAATGGCATGGAGAAAGGCATAGGACAGGGCAACCAACCCCAGCTGCTTCCTACACAACATCCAACGGTCCAACCAATTGGGGAAGCGGCTGTACTTTGTGCCACGATACAGTTGAATGATGGCGGCAAACACTCCTGGAAGGTAGATCAAGGCCAGCAGCATGAGAGAGACGATGGGGAAGACCTTGTTCGGTATTGAGATGGCCAGTCGGAAGGAGATATCTTTTCCAAGGACAACCGCAGAGTGGACAACGTCATTTATGACACAGTATAGAAACACAAGCACGGTTAGTCCTGCGCATAGGTAAATTGGGAGTCTCCACATAGGGAAAAGCTGGAGGGGGTAATTCTCTATTTCTTTAGCTGCCAGTAACGACCCTTTATCTTGTGGTGTCAACCCAATGGCCCGCACAATGTCCATTACCCTCTGTTTGGCTGTGTTGTCATCTGAGCACACAAAAACCTGCAGTAGGAAATTCACACATTAGTATGCAAAGAAGAATTTTGGTAAAAGCATATTAATTTCTATAGTTTCTAATTGCAGAGCTGTTAATGTAAACATAGCCTATAAATGGTGCTGTGGGACCTTTTTTACCTCTCTGCAGGATGAATATGTGGAGAATGCAATCTAGAGAGGGGAGCCAGGAATTTTTAGACTGGTTGTCTCTTCAGGACTAGAAGGACATGAAGGATCTCCTCATAAGGATAATAACATTCATTAGGGAAAAAGTTTGGAGACTAGACTCCAGAAAGAAAAACTAGGGAATGTGATTAAGGAGAGACATCAAGGTGGACTGCTCCACCCTTTTGATATTTCCTACAGGCAGTCTAGCCATCCTACCTCTATTACTTTGGTTTTATTTGCATTTGTATGCTATTTCTGTTTTTCTCTGTTGTATGCCAACTTCACCCATGCGGGCAGTGGAGCGGCATTGAAGCTGCTAGGCTGATAATGTACTTTCTATTGTATTGTGCCTACTGCCACTTGTCCTTTTCGTATTGTATATAATAAGTAGTGAAGTTTCAATAAAGTTGTTTATGGAATAAAAAAATCCTTCCAATATATTTTTCCCTTAGTGGAAATGCATTTTCAGGTCTTTCACTCCACCACGCCTTGCTTGTAGAGGTAAGTGCCAGCCATATCCACTGTATTTGTCCAATTATTAAATTAGTGGAGTTTTCCTTCAATGGCCTTCAGGGTACAGTGAAGCATGGTGACCTCCCAGTGCTGGTGTTCAATTACCACCAGGGTGTTCATATGTTGTTCTTATGTTTGCGTGGGTCTCCTCTGACTATGGTGACACAGCAGTAGGGTAATTGACTTTTGCCTAGACTGGCCACCATGTGTATTGCCCTGTATGACTGTGGTTAAAACATTAGAATGTAAACTCCTATGGAGCAGAGACAAACACTTTCAACATGCTCTGTTTGTTGCAATAATCTAAATATAAGTGTCAGCTTTCTGGTGATAGTCAATGGTTACCTGACTGCTGGCATCCAGGGTTCCAGACTGCAGAGACCATGCTGAAACCGTGTTAAATGCTTTTACGACTTTAGCTCTTGGTAACAGCTGGGCAAGATATTCCGCATTGGATTCTGGGTACTGGTTTATCTTCAGGTTATTACTGACATCCACTAGGACTTTTCCATCTAAAACATCTTCAAGTTCCCTGAGAAAAGGACTATAATGGTCCCGCTGTACGGCCAAAATGATCAGTGGGCATTTTTGTGCCGCCTCAGCATGGCCGAGCACTTCCATCCCCTTGGGAAGCAAATTAACCCTTGCAGGGTTTCGGCTCCCAAATATCACATGGAAGCCACTCTGTATCAATTTAAATCCAAGTGATCGGCCAAAGTCCCCAGTTCCAAAAATACAAATGCTGTTGTTCTTTTGAGTTGAATCCAAGTTTAGGGGGGTCAGGTCAGTCTCATTGGTTTCCATTGTCTGAAAAAGACACACATATATAATGTTACAGGTTGTCTTTTTTGCTCTGCAAGCATGCAACATGGGGATAAGAACTTCCTTGTATAGAGTGATTCTGTTTTAAGGGCTCGTTCACACCGTAGCTTTCTGTGTCCATTTCTTGCATCACGTTCAAAACTCACTGGGTGTAATGTAATCCCTACGACATTCCAAATGCAGATCGCAAACACAATGCGTTTGCCTGTATAAGATTGCATGGTACTACAGTACCATGTGATCTGGTGCAGTGCAGGGGCGGACTGACAACTCATAGGGCCCCCGGGCAATAGGGGATCATGGGACCCCTGTGTCCTTGCCCAAACTCTAAAAAGCCTATGAAAAAGGTACCAGGGGCATCTCATGGGGCCCCCTACTGACCCCGGGCCCTCAGGCAGTGCCCGAGTTTCCAAATGGTCAGTCCGCCCCTGGTGCAGTGTGTTTTTGCAAAGCAGCGCATGCATTACTTCTGGTGCAAGTTAGTGTGATTTCAGCCCATTTAAATGAAAGTTTCGCATGAAACTAATTCTCACAGGAATTGCATAGGACATCAAAATCTAGACTTCTGCTTTTAAAATTGATCTTGGCCCCACTGTTCTACTTTCTTAAATTTTAAACTGGTCTTTTAATGGCAACATTTATTCCACTGTCCTAGAGTGGAAAAACCAAATGACCGCACTCCAATGTCACGTAACACTGTCTTCTTTATTTAAAGTCTGAAAATCATCATGGTATTAAACAGACAACATCGCAGAAACCCCAGGGAAGCTTACTGATGTGTTTCATGCCATTAGGTGATGATGCATCATAATATTATTAATAGACATCCAATGGCCTTGTACCTTGTTTCTTGTGAACCTTGAATTCTTTGTTATTTCCATAAACTTTCTGTTTAAGCCATGCCTTTGTATGTACTTTTTACCAAATTATTGTGCTCTCTCCAGCAATATCTTGCTCCTTTGAGTACCTGCAACTGTCCTTACTTTCATTACCATATGTTATTGACCTTTGACTTATTCCGCTTCTGCTTAATCCCAACCTGCAACAGCCTGTTACTGACCTTTGGCTTGTTTACTGACCATGCTTCTGCTTGATCCCTACCTGCTATACCTGCTACTGGACCCTGGCTTGCTCACATTCTGATGGGGAGATCTTGAGGATCGCGACCTGGTATTAACATGCAGCAAAACCCATCTCCAACCTCAGGTAAGCCCCTGCCTTCCATCAGGGTAACCTGATGGTGTACTCATCTTGCTGGTCGGTAGGAGCCGCTCTACTACTATAGCTACTGGTCTCATAGCCTGATCCCTGACTGTGACAGCATCAATAGGCTTCCCTGGGGTTTATTTATGCTGTCTGTTAAATAACATGATCATTTTGAGCGTTTGAATAAGGACAGTTTTATGTGACACTGGTGTGTGGTCATCTGGATTTTCCACTCTACTATGTCCAGCCTAAGTCAATGGAGTCAATCATCACATAAAAGGACCACTTTAAAATCTCAGAAGGTAGAAGAGTGGGGCCAAGATAATTTTTTAAAGGCAAAAGTTAAGGTTTTTAAAGAACCTCAGCTGCCAATAAACCTGTTTCTGCTGATGATTTTGACAAGTGGTTTTCATTCAAGGTAACCTCTGCTTATGTTTTTTGTTGTCATAGACTCATTTTTAATTGCCCATTTTTGTGTCAGGTTTACTTAATCACTATAATTACCTTGTAAGCTAAATGATTGTTTATACTGATAAAATGTCAGACAAACAATCACGTCTAGAAAAAGATTTGTCAACAAGTTTGAAAATCATTTTGACAGGTACCTTTTTTTTATCTGTCATCGGTAATCATCTTTGTACTTATACAACTATGAAGTTGTTTGTGTAGGTTAATAAAAGCGATAGCCATATTTTCACAGAATCTTCCCAAAATTGGTCTAAGCATCTATGACATTTATTAAAGTTAGTCCTTTGCTTTCCTCTTGCCATATAGTCCATATATACCTTTATAACAGTCAGTTCAAACACACTAAAAAAAGAAAATGATTTTGTTGTTGAAACCTGTGGAAGGGTTTACCCTCTCTGTGCACTGTACTGCAAAGCATGCAGAAAAAGGCAAACTGAAGTATGTCACATACAACACAGTGTATAGAGAGAAGCACACTGGAGTATGTCAAATACAGTATAGTGCATGGACTGGGGCAGTCCAGTGTATGTCATGTACATCACAATGCAAGGAGTGGGGAATAGTATGTCACATATAGCACTGTGCACAGGTGGGGCAGTCCTGATTATGTCACATACAACACAGTATACTGAGTGGGGCAGCTTAGAGTAGGTCATGTGTAGCGTAAAGTTTGGAGTAGGACAGTCAAGAGTATGTCACACACAGTACTTTCAATGGGTAGGCAGCCCCAAGCATGTCACCTACAGATTAGTATACTGAGGTAAGTTTAGAGTATGCCATGTGCAGCACAGTGTGCAGGGGGAACAGTCCAGAGTATGTCACATGCAACATCGTATGCATTGGAGCCATGAAGGGTATGTTATTAACAGCACAGGGTACAGGTGGAGTCCAGAATTGTTTACACATGCACAGTACCAAGTACTTTAAGAAGCAACCTGAAGTATTCAACATACAGCACAGTGCATATGCGGAGCATTCTTGTGTATCTATTAAGCAGCACAGTGTATAGAGTGGAGTAGCGCTGCAGGGAATGGGGTGGCCCTAAGTGAGCCATGCACAGCACTTTTGTGGCTGGGGGTGGAGGTGGAAATTTTTGAGTATCGCTTTCTGTTCATTATGTAACCGCTTTTCACATCCCCCTCTTTTAGGTGGGGGTGGTTCCTACCTTCTAAATGTTTCTCTTAAAGGGCCATCCCAGACAAAGGGGTGGCTTACCAAGTCTGTAGCACTCGGAATCTGGTGCAGCTGTGCATGGTAGCCAATCAGCTATTAGCTTCATCTTGTTCAATTAAGCTTTGACATTAAATCTTGGAAGCTGATTGGATTAGATGCAGAGCTGCAGCAGATTTTGCACTCTCCAGTTTTAGTAAATACCCCCCAAAAGTGTTCTTTTGTTTTAGACAGGGATAAGATGTGTTAGCACCACTGTCAGGTTTTATGTTTCTCTGAGCGAAGAAAATTTCACTTTGATTGCATTTGCAGCAAAGGTAAAGTGAGCAAAAATATCCAAAGTAGGGAAAAACAGCTGAATGGGTTGTAGCTGTCCCTTAATCTACCAAATTATAGTGTTTCAATAGTTTTTTTTTTCTTTTTTTTTTCATTTCATCCCCTTCCCCCCTACCTATTTACCAACCATCCCCCCCCCCCCCATCCAATCCCTGACCCCTTCTGCTCTGCATTTTCCTGTTCATTTCTGGAGATCGTAATCCCTATAAAAGAAGAACAAAATAAGTTTCCATATTATTCTATGTTAATGTTTCAATAGTTTTTTTGACCCATTTAGAAAATTGAAAATGTTCCCAACTGGCTACACAGTATAGAAAAACACAGAGGTTTTTAACTCTACCCAACGCTTTCCAAAACAATAAAATAAGTTTTGGTTACACGTATGCTTTAATATAACTTTAGGATACACAATACAGTTGTGTCCAAAATTATTCAACCCCCACTGAAATTGAGTGTTTTGGCCAGTTTGACATTGCTTTTGATCATTCAGTCATCTTGCTTACATTTACATTAAAGAGGCACTTGTAGGTCAGACAAATATAACATAACAGTTATAATGAAATAACCACAAATGTCTTTTCTGTGCTCACAGCATTATCAGTTTTATTCAACCCCCAAGTGACATTCAATCTTAGTACTTAGTACAGCATCCTTTTACAGTTATAACAGCTTTTAAACGTGAAGCATAGCTTGACACAAGTGTCTTGCAGCGATCTACGGGTATCTTCGCCCATTCTTCATGGGCAAAGGCCTCCAGTTCAGTCACATTCTTAGGCTTGCGCACTGCAACTGCTTTCTTTAAGTCCCACCAGAGGTTCTCAATCGGATTTAAGTCTGGTGACTGCGATGGCCACTCCAAAATGTTCCAGCCTTTCCTCTGCAACCATGCTCTAGTGGACTTGGAGGTATGCTTGGGATCATTGTCCTGTTGAAAGGTCCAACGTCTCCCAAGCCTCAGGTGTGTGACGGACTGCATCACGTTTCCATCCAATATCTCCTGGTACTGAAGAGAATTCATGGTACCTTGCACACGCTGAAGCTTCCCTGTACCTGCAGAAGCAAAACAGCCCCAAAGCATGATTGACCCTCCACCATGCTTCACAGTAGGCAAGGTGTTCTTTTCATCATAGGCCTTGTTCTTCCTCCTCCAAACATAGCGTTGATCCATGGGCCCAAACAGTTCTAATTTTGTTTCATCAGTCCACAGAACACTATCCCACAACTTTTGTGGTTTGTCCACATGGCTTTTGGCATACTGCAGTCGACTCTTCTTATTCTTTGGAGACAGCAAGGGGGTACGCCTGGGAGTTCTGGCACGGAGGCCTTCATTACGCAGTGTGCGTCTTATTGTCTGGGCTGAAACTTCTGTACCCACATCTGACAAATCTTTTCTCAGTTCCTCAGCAGTCACACGGGGACTTCTCTCCACTCTACGCTTCAGGTAGCGCACAGCAGTCGAAGTCAGCATCTTCTTTCTGCCACGACCAGGTAGCGTTTCAACAGTGCCCTTTGCCTTGAATTTGCGAATGATGCTTCCTAAGGTGTCTCTTGGTATGTTTAACATCTTTGCAATCTTCTTATAGCCATTGCCCTTCCTGTGAAGAGAAATCACCTCTTCTCTTGTCTTCCTGGACCATTCTCTTGCCTTCACCATGTTTGTAACCACACCAGTAAATGTCTAGAAGGAGCTGAGTATCACAGTCATTTTAAAGCTGCCTAATTGGTGCTTATTATGCTTGATTGCTGCTCGGTGACATCCACAGGTGTTTTCAATACCTGATGGAAAGCACCTGTATGAACCTCTGTTCTTCAGAGTGGTAGTCTTTAAGGGGTTGAATAATTGTGGCAATGAAGAAACCACATAAGAACCATTTACTACTGTATTACATAAACAATTGATGTCATTTTAGTTGCATTTGGGTAGTTACAACGTCCTTGTAGGATTTGATTCTGAATACAATTCCAAATGTACACTATAGTCCCTAAACCCCTTTACAGCATTGGGGGTTGAATAATTTTGGACACAACTGTATATATGAGATGCTTTAGAATCTTGTTTCAAATGCCGTCTGTAAACCTCCATTCACAACAAGCCCTATGCTGTTATTTTTGGGCGGACTGACTCCAAAAAGTAATAAAGTAGATAGCAGGTCTAAAAACGACACTTCTATACATGCTTTATTGCCAGAAAAGCCCTATATACCTTGTTTTTACTTTCTTCTTTGCAGTTTGTGCTTCCTTCTGTCCAGGTGTTGGGCATGCAGAGTTCTTATAGCTATATTGACCTTCCAATGATGTATCCTTTAAAAAACTGGCAGGTTGAGCAGGTTAAAACTGGGGAAACAAAGGGAGGAACACAATTAAAATTGTGTAAATAGGAAGATAGAAGAATTATAATTATCTACCATTGAAACTCAACTACAAGTAAATGCATAATACGCATACAAAATAAATATATGGGAGAGGTTTTACCTACCAATGGATTTGTATTTCCGTCCATTAAGTTTTGAAGTTTACACGTCTCTGCCACCTGACAGGCCTACTTGGCAGGACTAATGTTCAGCTATAAGGTAGATATGCAGTTTTCCTGGAGATGCTGTTTTATGCTGTATGGCCTTGCTCAGACGAGCCTCAGAAACAAACATTTTCTCCACATTTTTACTACTGAACCAAAGCCCAACAAGGCATCCAGAAGGGAATCATACACATGCTGCAGCAAAATAAATTTGGTTTGTCGAGTCTCACAGGTGATTTGTCGAGTTTAACAGACCTGTCAAACTCACCCATTGAAGTTAAAAGCCAACATTAAAACTACACAAATCCTTTGTATAACATACTTGGGAGATGCCCTAAACCAGCACATGAAGTTGTGCATCAGTACAATTTACTCCTGCAAAAGTAATGTTAAAAAAAAAATACTGCCGCTAAATGATAATTCCCCACTGGTCTTGTTCTGTTTGTAAACAAGGGTACCGGGGGATCCTGGGTGACATCAGTGATCAAATTTAGCCATGACCATGCTTGGTCAATGATGTCACCTGGGATTCCCACCAGTTTGTTCAAGGCCTCTTTCACGTGGGTGATCTGATCAGGTTCGTGTGTCCATTTCTTAGGCAGACCTGATTGGATGGTCTATGTATTGCTATAGGCTTGTGTTCTTTTACACCCACCTATATCTAATTCGATCTGATCCACAAAAAAAATGGAAGGAGATCTGTTCCCCTCTGTCTGGGCAGATCGGATAGAAGGGCAGTGACATGTAAACAGACAGCAGGTCCATTACCCATGACCGCTCATAGAGCAGAGTGGGGTTTGTCCATATCCGCTCTGCATAACCCAAGTGGACACAGAACTGTCATCCTCCAATTATGCTCAGCGTTGGATCTGTCTGCTGATCCCCTGCTGTGCAGAGCAAAGTGGATTCTGCCCTGTGTGAAAGGGGCTTAAGATTTCCAACAAGTCAGCATGAATCTCTCTAACGGTGGTAGTGCTATCAACGTTAAATGACGGGCTTCTGGCTGCCTCAGGAGGTTCAGGTAGGCAGGAGAACTGGCAAAGCTGGCCAGTTTTTTCAACCGTTCTCCAAACTGTTGGGTTGGTTTGAACTCATGTTCAACCTGAAGCTAAAGCTTACCTCCAGCATTCAGAAAGAACAGCGGACCACCATGCAGTGCTTCATAAATGGCACAAAAGAGAAGGGGAGCAAAGGCACAACACCAGAATTGAAGAGCATTATCTCACATTAGAAGCTCTCAGCGGACCTTACAGAGAGGGTAATTAAAACATTATTTTAATTTTTTAATTCTATATTATATTGCCAAAAACATTGGGACACCCCTCCAAATCATTGGATTCAGGTGTTCCAATCACCTCCATGGCCACAGGTGTGTAACATCAAGCACTTAGGCATGTAGACTGCTTCTACAAACATTTGTGAAAGAATGAGTCTCTCAGGAGCTCAGTGAATTCAAGCGTGGTCCCGTGATAGGTTGCCACTTGTGCAATAAGTCCATCCATTACATTTCCTTGCTACTAAATATTCCATGGTGAACTGTTATCAGTATTATAACAAAGTGGAAGCAACTGGGAACAATAGCAACTTAGCCACAAAGTGGTAGGCCGCATAAAATGACAGAGCAGGGTCAGTGCATTGCTAAAGACCTCCAAACTTCATGTGGCTTTCAGATTAGCACAACAACAGTACGTAGAGAGCTTCATGGAATGGGTTTCCATGGCTGAGCAGCTGCATCTAAGCCTTACATCACCAAGTGCAATGCAAAGCGTTGGATGCAGTGGTGTAAACCACGCTACCACTGGACTCTAGAGCAGTAGAGACGTGTTCTCTGGAGTGATGAATCACGCTTTTCTGTCTGGCAATCCGATGGACGTGCCTGGGTTTGGCAGTTGCCAGGAGAACGGTACTTGCCTGACTGCATTTTTCCAAGTGTAAAGTTTGGTGGAGGGGGATTATGGTGTGGGGTTGTTTTTCAGGGGCTGGGCTTGGCCCCTTAGTTCCAGTGAAGAGAGCTCTCAAGGCATCGGCATACCAAGATATTTTGAACAAATTTCATACTCTCAACTTTGTAGGACCAGTTTGGGGATGGCCCCATCCTGTTCCAACATGACTGTGCACCAGTGAACAAATCAAGGTCCATAAAGACATGGATGAGTGAGTTTGGGGTGGAGGAACTTGACTGGCCTGCACAGAGTCCTGACCTCAACCCGATAGAACACCTTTGGGATGAATTAGAGTGGAGACTGCGAGCCAGGTCCTCGCGTCTGACATCCCAATGGTCAAACATTCCCATAAATACACTTCTAAATGCTTTATTTTTTTTAAGTCCACGGTAGACAGGAACTATTTTTAAGGGCTTGGTAGCCCACTGTTATTTAAAAGAAAGCAAAAGTTCACAAACAAATGACTTCTCACTCAGGTGATCTTCTCCAGCCTCAGCAGAAATACACACACTATAAAATGCGAGCCACCTGCCTCATAAGCTCACTCAGCTTCAATAGCAGCACCACGCTGCACCTCTTACCAGTCTCCCAGACTGTGTTGTCTAGCTCTCCTTTACTCACAGCATCCTGCTGCATGGCCCATTTCTGGCCTATGGACTGGGGTTCTGTTGACACCTCAATAGGAGCTGACCTGACTACTGGAACTGAGACCTCTGTCTCTTGGCTTCTGACTGGGTCCTCTGACCTCTTGATGAGAGCTTCTGTCAACCCCATTACGTGCGGTCTCCAAACTGGGATCTATGAGCCATCCTCAAAACTGAATATATAATGACACTGCACACCTGTATACTTAGACAGGTTTCAGGTGTCTAGCAAAACCCGGACACAGGATTGAATGTTCCAATCCAGAGCTGCAGAATCCAGAGAAAACAAAATCCACAGCTTTCTTTGCCCAGAAACATTAGTCTGGAACATTGCATTTACCCTAAATGCGAATCCTGTGTCACATTTTCCTATCTTCTCACAGTGACAGAGTCTTGTCCTTTCACTATATACAGTCAGGTCCATAAATATTGGGACATCGACACAATTCTAACATTTTTGGCTCTATACACCACCACAATGGATTTGAAATGAAATGAACAAGATGTGCTTTAACTGCAGACTGTCAGCTTTAATTTGAGGGCATTTACATCCAAATCAGGTGAACGGTGTAGGAATTACAACAGTTTGCATATGTGCCTCCCACTTGTTAAGGGACCAAAAATAATGGGACAGAATAATAATCATAAATCAAACTTTCACTTTTTATTACTTGGTTGCAAATCCTTTTCAGTCAATTACAGCCTGAAGTCTGGAACGCATAGACATCACCAGACGCTGGGTTTCATCCCTGGTGATGCTTTGCCAGGCCTCTACTGCAACTGTTTTCAGTTCCTGCTTGTTCTTGGGGCATTTTCCCTTCAGTTTTGTCTTCAGCAAGTGAAATGCATGCTCAATCGGATTCAGGTCAGGTGATTGACTTGGCCGTTGCATAACATTCCACTTCTTTCCCTTAAAAAACTCTTTGGTTGCTTTTGCAGTATGCTTTGGGTCATTGTCCATCTGCACTGTGAAGCGTCCAATGAGTTGTGAAGCATTTGGCTGAATATGAGCAGATAATATTGCCCGAAACACTTCAGAATTCATCCTGCTGCTTTTGTCAGCAGTCACATCATCAATAAATACAAGAGAACCAGTTCCATTGGCAGCCATACATGCCCACGCCATGACACTACCACCACCATGCTTCACTGATGAGGTGGTATGCTTAGGATCATGAGCAGTTCCTTTCCTTCTCCATACTCTTCTCTTCCCATCACTCTTGTACAAGTTGATCTTGGTCTCATCTGTCCATAGGATGTTGTTCCAGAACTGTGAAGGCTTTTGTAGATGTTGTTTGGCAAACTCTAATCTGGCCTTCCTGTTTTTGAGGCTCATCAATGGTTTACATCTTCACTCTGGTGAATTCTTCTCTTGAATGTTGACTTTGACACACATACACCTACCTCTTGGAGAGTGTTCTTGATTTGACCAACTGTTGTGAAGTCATCCACCACAGTTGTTTTCCGTGGTCTTCTGGGTCTTTTGATGTTGCTGAGCTCACCAGTGCATTCCTTCTTTTTAAGAATGTTCCAAACAGTTGTTTTGGCCACGCCTAATGTTTTTTCTATCTCTCTGATGGGTTTGTTTTGTTTTTTCAGCCTAATGATGGCTTGCTTCACTGATAGTGATGTCTCTTTGGATCTCATCTTGAGAGTTGACAGCAACAGATTCCAAATGCAAATAGCACACTTGAAATGAACTCTGGACCTTTTATCTGCTCATTGTAATTGGGATAATGAGGGAATAACACACACCTGGCCATGGAACAGCTGAGAAGCCAATTGTCCCATTATTTTTGGTCCCTTAACAAGTGGGAGGCACATAAGCAAACTGTTGTAATTCCTACACCGTTCACCTGATTGGGATGTAAATACCCTCACATTAAAGCTGACAGTCTGCAGTTAAAGCACATCTTGTTTGTTTCATTTCAAATCCATTGTGGTGGTGTATAGAGCCAAAAATGTTAGAATTGTGTCGATGTCCCAATATTTATGGACCTGACTGTATATCCAAAACTAAAACAAAAAAAAATGGAAATACACTTTAATATGGATCTCCAACCAAACAGTTTTTAGTTTTGGGAAAGATTAGAACCTCTGTCAAGCTTTAATCATCTCCTATTCCCCTTGGCAGTGGGGTTCCTGACTTCCAGTCCCAGTGGCCACTTGTCACTGAACAGAGAGACAATCTCTTCACTAATGATACAGACAGCATCAAAACTGCTTTTGCAATGGGCAGATAATAGATGACTTGCTCAATTTTTGCTTCCCCCCCTGGGAAAGGGTATGAAAAGAAATCTTCCCAAGGGGGGGATTTTGCTCGCATTTAACTATAAAGCACAACTGAACTATCATAAGAACTGTAGAGAAGGACCATTACACTATGTTTGAAGACAGCAGTCTCTCTGTGGAGATCTGGATCTGAGACGCAAGCTGCTAAATCAGATCTATATCATTTCAATGAGCAATGCTCCTTGCTGATTAGAGAATTCTAGCTTCAACTCAGCAGGGAAAATGTCAGATCTCTGCAGAGGGACCACTGCTTCAGCACACACAGGGCAAAGGTCTTTCTCTACAGTAAGCAGAAGACAGGCTTTTCTACTCTGTTGTCTGTTTTCCACTCTGAATGTTGGGTAGGTGCAGCAGGCAGTAAGCACACAGGGTCCTGATTTGCCAAAAACGGTGTATTACAGAAGTAATAAATTAGTACAAATAGGCCAGGCGAGGAGGCTCACCTGACCAGGGCACTTACTATAGTTCAGAGCAGAGACAGTGGTGTATAGATTCAGAGCTGCCGACAGCATCTGCCATGAGGAGCAGAGTGTGGCCAGGCTGGTCCAACCCAAAGGAGAAGTTTTGTGAGAAGTTGATGTAGTCCCTACTCTTTCCCTACTCCACCGGAACCTTTCCCTATCTCTAGCACTGTCCCTGACAGACGGGTATCCTGTCCCTACACTAGCCACTCACATCAAGCATGCCAAAATCTGGGGCAGAGACTTAACCCAAGAGTCACCTGGGTCCAATGCATCCAACCAGATTACTGCTCCAGGTGATCGAAGATCCCAAACAGAAACCCAGTTTCTCCTGACTTCCTCCCTCTGATGCATTGCCGCTATGGTCGAGCGCCACCCTCAGTAGAGAATATAGACTGCACCTGCATGCATGTCTACTTTATTTTGCACCTGGTATGTATTTAGCTGATTTAAAGGATAAGTTCACTTTTTTAGAAAAAATTATAAATGCACATTTTTTTGCAGGTAAAAAAATGTGCATTCATTATTCTTTGTTTCTGGAGCCTGCAAAGCATTGCATCAGCGATCAGCAGATCGCTGGTGCCATACAGGTCTCCTGCAGACCTGTCAGTATATCTACTTTTCCATACGGGATATATGGGCAAGCAGATATACTGACAGGAGGAATGAATTAACTACCACAGCGCCATGGTAGTTCATTGAGAACTACAAGCCGACAGCTGCAAAGGCTGTTGGGACTTGTAGTTCAGTCATTCACAGAACACCGTGAATGAATGACGCAGCCAAGCATGACAGCTAGCAAGGAGGAGAAGATCCCCTGCTAGCTGTCACAACGGGGAGCGAGGAGGAGCAGGGAGAAGTCCGTTCGTAACATGTTACACCCTGAATATGGGTGTAACACAGGGGCGGACTAACCATTTGGAAACTCCGGCACTGCCTGAGGGCCCGGGGTCAGTAGGAGGCCCCATGAGATGCCACTGGTACCTTTTTCATAGGCTTTTTTGAGTTTGGGCAAGGACACAGGGGCCCCATGATCCCCTATTGCCCAGGGGCCCCATGAGTTGTCAGTCCACCCCTGGTGTAACATGTAACATGTTATGAAAGGTGAACTTATCCTTTAAAGTGAAAGTTTTGTTGGGTTTTTAATGTTATAATTTTTGAACAGGTCAGACCAGATCCATAGACGTGCACAGAGAAAGGAGCAGGGCAGTCGTTGTGCTTTGTAGGAATACTCAGAAGGAAAGTAAAGCTGGAATATGTAATGGGGAAATATTTACAAACTATAGACAGAAACTATTTTATAGAGATTAACACCCAATGATAAAATTCCCTTATTTATCTGAAAAATACTGTAAAAGATCCTTGTTTCCCATTAATTTTTTACTTCATACGATAAATCATTTTTTTTTTCAGAAGTAAACTATTTTCATTTGATGATACAACAGATACTAGTAACTGCAGAGCCCGATGTGAACTTTTTCCATTACAGTGAAATCCCAGCATGCCTTGTGAAAGTCATACATCCTTATCTCCTGTCTAACCTCATGCCAGCCATAAATTCCATTTCCATTTAGAAGTATGAGCGGACTACACCTGTGAGCCCAGGGACCAGCTGCTGTGTTATCTTTTATTTTTTAGAACCTGTAAACTGTTTTGAAACACATTTGTCTTGCTAATCATTTTTATTCTCAAAGTGAGAGAGTTCCCAATTTTATTGTTCAATTTTGTTGGTTACATAAAATGCCTCCTGTGCGTTCCTCATCCATCTGCCCAACTAAGCTCAAAGTACAGGGCCAAACTATAGAATACCCAAAAGGAAGGTGAGGTGGTTTATTTTAGCCGGTGCTATGACTGCCATATTAGAGCCATTAGAGTCAGCTAAAGAACTCCTGTACTGAGAGCAAGAAGATGGTTTCTGTTGACGACCTCTCCTTGAAAGTTGACTGGCTATCATACTGATCCAATGACTTAGATACTTCCTGAGTCACTGTCCTGAAATAGATATGCATATCAAAATTGTTGACTTTTGGTGACATCAATAACCAATAGGTACATAAGGTGGAGCCAAGAAACTAGTATTTTTAGTTGACATATTTGGAGCATTACACACTTGCCTTGAAGGAAACCTATGCTTTACCCTTGTAGGTCAAAGCAACAAGTCCACTTTGATGACCCTTTCCATACTCTTCTTTTGTTCATCTTTTGCATGTGATTTAGCCCTTTTCCTCCCATATGACAGTATTGGAGCTTGGTGATTGGCTGCTCAGGTAGCCAGCACTCGTATATAAGGGCATAGGGAGAGTCCTTTGCTCTCTGTAAGCTCAAACGAGCAACTAGCAGCTTAAGTAAGGCTTTCTCGTCCTACTTCTGGTGGCCCAACAAAGTAAAGGGGATGGGGGGGGGGTGTAGCAGAGAAAAGAAAGGTGGTAACACATAGGGTTAATGTGCCGGTTAGTGGTAGGACTGCAGAGAGGTTTAGTATGAGGACTACAGGGAGGGTTAGAGTTATACTATGGCTTACCGTGAGGGTTAGGATTAAGTGTGAGGGTCACTGGAGGAGGTTAAGTGTTTGAGTTAAAGTGAGGTTACAGGGAGGATGAGTATTAAGAGAACAGGAGGCCTAGTGCTAAGGTTACGGGGGTGGGGGTTAAAGTAAGGGTTACAGGAGGGTGAATATCAAGATGACAGGTAGGTCTAGGAGGGAGGGAGGGTTAGTGTTAGGTTTAAAAGGCAGGTTAGTGTTAGATTTACAGAAGGGCTACTATACGTTTTTCAAGGAGGACTAGTGTTCGGTTTACAGGGAGAGTTAGTGTTATGGTTACAGGGAGGGTTAGTGTTAGGGTTGCAGAGAGGTTTAATCTTAGGGTTACAGGAAGGGTTAGTGTTAGAGTTACAGGTAGGGCTAGTGTTAGAATTAAAGAAAAGTTTAGTGTTATCATTACAAGGAGGGTTAGTGTTAGAGTTGCAAAGAGGTTTAGTCTTAGTTTTGCAGGGAGAGTTAGTGTTAGGAAAACAGGGGGGGCTAGTGTGAGGGTTAAAGGGAAGGTTAGTGTTAAGGTTGTCAGGGGGGTTTAGTGTTAGGGATGCAGTTACAAGAAGGGTTAGTGTTAGGGTTACAAGGAGCGTTTGTGTTAGGATTGCAGAGAGTATTGGTCTTAGGGTTACAGGAAGGGTTACTGTTAGGGTTGCAGAGAGAATTAGTGTTAGGATTACAGGAAAGGTGAATGTTAGGGTTGCAGGGACGGTTAGTGCTAGGAAAACAGGGAGTGTTAGTGCTAGGGTTACAAGGAGGCTTAGTGTTAGTGTTAGGGTTGCAGGGAGGGGGAGTAATAGGAGAACAGGGAGGGCTAGTGTTAGCGTTGAAGAGAGGATTAGTGTTAGGCTTACAGGGGGGGTTAGTGTTAGAGTTACAGGGAGGGAGAGTTTCAGAAGAATAGGGAGGGTTAGTGTGAGGGTTAAAGGGAAGGTTAGTGTTAGGGTTACAGGGTGGTTTAGTTTTAGGGATGCAATTACAAAGAGGGTTAAGTCTGAGAATTACAGGGAGGTTTAGTTTTAAAGTTTCTGTCAATGGCAACAGTTTCACACAATTCTGAGATCATTCAGACATTCATTGACCTGCTTTAAGCTGGTTTTGGTTTCCCATTGACTTGTATGGGAATGACACAAACTCTTAGATTTATAAATTAGGATTACATAAAGGATTAGCACGTGGAGTACCTTGGGGTAGGGGACCGTTTTGCCAGAAATTCTGCACTGGAAAGGAACAGTTGCACTTAAAACTAATATGTATTGACATACTGGGGTTGCTTCTTAGTAGTGCTGCACAATAGTTGAGCCCTAGTTATCCTAAGTGCACGTTTACTGGGTTGGCTAATGCAAGCTATGGTCACTCCAGTTAGCAGTCTCAGTTAGCAGTTATTATTTGAAGAGGCTAAAGCATTCCAGTGAAACCCATACAACCAGTAGAAATAATACATGACCATTTTATATATATATATATTTAAAACAATAACCCAATTATGGTACAGCAAGCATGTCAGAATTGGAAATCCACATGATAAATACCTCTTAACATCTCAATATTAGCTCACAATAAATAAGTATATACACTGCGGGGTCCTTTGAAGAACAATATAAAGTAAATTGACTTTACTTACCAAGAAGTGACAGATGTGTTTCATAAAACACCTAAAGCCCAGGAGGATATATTCGGAGAGGTCCCTCCGCTGTGCACGCTGGGTCTGCGTCTCTGCTGAACCCTGATCGGAGTGTATTGTATTTTGGCCAAAGATTTCACAACATTACGGAAATTACATTCTGTTGAAAGATTTGGCAAAAGTTTAGAAAGAATATAAAAAAAAAGAGTTATGTATAAATGAACTTTCTTCCCTTTCTGCTCCTGGCCGAGAACTTTTGTTTCTCTAAGTTATTGAGAAAGATTGTGAGCAGATAATATTTACCTGCATCTGAAAGATGCTCTTTAATAAGATCTGAAGATGCCTTGGGGAAATGTATTCAAAGACAAGCTGCTGCTGAGTGTGGTTTAATGCCAGTCTTGGCTGATCCTTGATCCTGTCTATTTATTTTGGTTGAAGATTTCACAACGTCCCTACTACCCGGAAACCAGAGCCTAATGAAGCATCTGCCAAAATCAAACAAGACAAAAAAAAAAAAAAAGGGCTATAATAAATATTTTGTACAAATGTACTTGGCAAAAGGTTTGCTTCAAGTAACTAAAGGATAAAATGAGTTTCCAAATACAAAAGCGTTAAAACAAAACTCTAGCTAAAACAAAAAATAAAAATGTGTAGTACATTAAAGTCTAACTCCATGTTTAATGTCCGTTTAACCACTTGACCTCCAGAAGTTTTTACCCCCTTCATGACCATGGCATTTTTTTGCTATTCAGCAGTGTACTACTTTAATTGGCCATGCAACACTATACCCAAATGAAATTTATATTATTTTTTTTCACACAAATAGAGCCTTCCTTTGGTGGTATTTGATTACCACTGTTTTTTTTTATTATATAAATGAAAAAAGTCAGTAATTTTTGAAAAGAAAAACTATTAATATTTTCTACTTTCTGTTATAAAACATCCAATAAAAAAATAAAAAAATCGAATTTCTTCATACATTAGGCCAAAATGTATTCTGCTACATGTCTTTGGTAAAAACAAATTCCAATAAGTGTATATTAATTGGTTTGTGTGAAAGTTATACAAACTATGGTATACAGTATATACTGTACTGGAATTTACACATCTATAGACGCTATACTAATAATGGTGGTGATCAGTGACTTATAGTGTGACTGTAATAGTGTCGCTGGCAATCTGATGCTAACTGACGCTTGCCAGG
The DNA here is from genome assembly GCF_062004578.1 of Staurois parvus. Taxonomy (NCBI): domain Eukaryota; kingdom Metazoa; phylum Chordata; class Amphibia; order Anura; family Ranidae; genus Staurois; species Staurois parvus. Next base: position 6,033,417 of record NW_028317847.1, on the reverse strand, counting down.
AGGAACACTAAGTGGCACTGACATTGCTAGTGGCATTATTACAGTGATCACTGATAGTACTGTACAATGTCACTGTACTAATGACACTAGCTGGGTGACAGGGGTGATCAGGAGAGCAATCAAGAGGTTAACTGTGTGCCTACCAAGTGTAATGTGTGTAATGTGTGCTGCTTTTACTAACAGATCTGGCTGTTTTTTCTCCCTGAACTAAATGTTGAGTCCAGGTAGAAGAAACAGCCAGATCACGGTCTGTATACAGAGTCCTGTGTGTTTTGTAAGCCCAAAACCCAGACGTAAGTCCGTAATGTACAGGTACGTGGCGGTGTCTGCTTGTGGTCAGCAAGAGATTAAATAGTTAGCTTGGATCAGGCTGGCCCAACCAAACTATTTACTACTTTACAGGTAAACTTGCTGTGTGCACTGTATTGACTGTATGTAGTCTCAGCTACAACAAATATACAGTGCTGTCTTCAGGCAGTGCAACAGGAACTTAATGCAGTAGTACAGTGATCCCAGCTCAGCATAATGATGCACTCTCAGGGGGTGTGTCCATGACAGCCTTGACTCTCAGGAAGTGGATTGAAAGAGGCTAGAAGACTGGCCACATCTAGTGGTGGAGAAGAGTTACTGCAGGGGATGGCTCCAGGTTGAAGGTAATTATTAGGGCAAAAGCTGTTTTTTTTATTATTTTAAAACCTAACTACAAGTTTAATGTCCTTTTAATTCAGTGGTGGTCAACTTTCTTGAGATGGGGGCCTTACATACAACCCCAAATGTCATCAAAGTGCCGCACATAAAACAAAGTGAATATACATTATCAGAGACAGCAATCACACAACACTATATAGTCAAAGACTATGGTTATGGTACAAGAAATGCTCAGAGACTGGGGACATAAATCAACTATGCATTTTTACCGCTTCCCAACCACACATTTATATAGACTTATTATAAACTGAACATTTCTAATAATGACCTTATAAAATATATTGGTTAAAGAGATATATAATATTTTAGATGTAGTATTGGTGGGTTTAACATCTTGCAGTCCTGTATAGACACTTTTTGCAATCAGCCCATGTAGCTGGTGCTGATCCCAACCTCTCCTTCCTGGATTTTTGCATTAGGGCAAGCTTCTAAAAGAGCTATGTGAGGAATTACATCCAGACATCATTTGAAGGGAACATATACATATGACAAGGATGGATTTACTTTTATAGACCTTTAACACCCTGCTAGTTTAGCTAGGGGTAGCTAGAGTCTTGATTGATAGTGAGGAAGGCCGAGTAGCAGCGTGGGTGTAATAGCCAGAAGGTCAAATTCTGGTCAGGAGCTGAGAGGCTCTGCAGGCCAGCTCCTCTGGAATTTCCTCCTGCTCTAGGGTTTTGGAGGAAGGCCCTAGAGGCAGTGGGGGGATCTGAGGAGTGGCTGGTTTGCACTCTTGAGGGATCCTAGTCAATTCCCAACAGAAGGCTTGGCACGGTGCTGGGACACCCTTATAGTGTCAGAGTCTGCTCAGTTGCAGGAGAGTTCGGGTGGAAGACTGTGAGGAAGATGTGAGGCTTAAGGCAGGAGATTGCAAGGAGGCCCAGTGGGATGGGGCCTACCTGCAGGCCTTGAACTGGAAAGGCAGAAGCTCAGACTTTCACTGGCTCTCAGGCCAAGGAGCACCTGTATGACAGGGAAGGAGTGGCTCAGCTGGAAATGCCTGGTAGCAGCCACCAACCCATCAGCGGTACAGGAGAGAATCTGAGTCAATACCTCAGCACCCCCTGGATGGATAGGGGAAGAGCACTCTTCTGGTAAACCAGATTCGCTGCCTAATTGGGACTGTCCACTTTTAAAGTAACAGGCACTAGATCCCCTGTTCAGGTATACTTCTAGATTGCTGGGTGAAGAAGAGGAATTCATCTAGGGTCTGGGATGGTGCATTAAGGCTAGCTCTCCAACAGAGACTGTGTTGCAGTGAAGGCTTGTAAATAGTTCCAGAAAGTTGTCCTCAGCTTATCAGTACCCTTGGGCATCCTGTGCACCCCTAACCCTATCCCAGTTCAAATCCCCTAAATAAAACAACAAAACCAAAGCTCAAGGACTGATCTCTGACTCTAGATGCAAGCCTGTGTGAAGATGTTTGTTGCCTGGCTGTGCAGGACAATAGGGGGACCCAAATCTTCTAGCTACTTCTAAGGAAGTTGTGCTACACACCTAATGTGTCAAGACATTTCCTCCTGATGCAGCTGGGTGATGCTGCTCAAATTGGTCAAGGCAGATTCTGCTTGTACAAACAGACCATTTATTCAAGCAGAATTTGGTATCTTTGGCATGAGTGACCCATGAGTAGGTGTATAATTGTTGGACGAAGACATAATTTTGATGTGGTAACATAATATTTTTTGCTTTATGACCCTTGTTGACATGCCATAAGGAGTGATACAGCTATGAAGAATACTTGTAGTGGAGTACCCCTTGACTCACCATGTTCAGTTGCAGACGTGGACTCATTTATATGCTTCTTCCACAATCCCTTGGACTCCCGCAATCTCTTGGGTGGTCACACACCCCTGAAGTCCTGAACACATCCAGGGGACATACATTTCGGTCCCTCTGTGGCTTAGTCACTGTGTGCGTGCATCTGAGCAGGAACCTAAGAGCACACAACTTCTATGGAAGATCCAGCAACCGCAGGGAGCACCTCCCTAATTTTTATCAGAGTACTGCTTTTCAAGTTGGGTGGCCCTGCATCTTCAGCCACCCTCCTGTGATACCATTTATAGGACTTCTCCAGCCACTCTCCTGTAATGTTTGTACACAGAACCCTCCAGCTGTTCATCTGTGTACCAAGACCTACCCACAAATTCAGTTTGAAAAACTCTGTTGCAGAGGGTAAGTATGACCTAAATAGAAGGTTAGAATCTAGTTGGGGTCTCTTATCCTCATTATGTCATTGTTTTAACTAAGATGAGTATGCTAAAGTGTGGCTCAGGGGATTACTAATACACACATAATTTTCTCATAATCAAATATTATTATGTGGTTTAGATATAAATACTGTACATGCAAAATATTCTGCTGACAATCTGATTTCAAGTAGATAACAAATAATTAAACATTATACAAATGATGGATTGCTCTTTAGTGGACATATTGTGCGATTTACTTACAACCAAACACTGCTGCTTTTGGTGGTTTAGTGGATTTAAAATAATTACATGTGTACTAATCTTGCAACAATCTGATGTCTATTATATCATATTATGGATGGGCTGGATTGGTCCTCAGTGGATGTATTGATGTCATGAAAAGGTCATATCGATCAAGAAATTGTATTTTAGTTCCCTCATGTTCCCATGTGATGAATGTCTAGCACAATATACAGTGCTCAGCATAAATGAGTACACCCCAACAGATTTGATTGAAAACCTTTACTTTCCTTTCAGAATCAACATTTTCTATGGAACACTATACTGCAAAATACTCCCACAAATGTGGAACATTGATTGCAAACAAGATTTGTTAATTTGCACACACAAAGGATTTTTCCTAAAAAATTCATTTAAGACATGGTGCAAAAATGAATACACCCCAATAAAAGTCTAATGCAGGCCATAGATGGGGAGAAAACTGGCCGATTTGTCTATAAAAAAACGAAAAATCGGTCGTTCAAGCGGCCGACGTTACCAGCAACAGTAAAAAAAATCGGCCGATTTTCATCCCGTCTACAGCTGGCAAAAAGTGTCCCTGCAGAGAGCTCCGCTATTTCTTTGACAGTTCCTTGACATGTATAGCGGTTGCAACAATGTATTTGTATCCATTTAGGATACAGATGTTTTTATTCGGAAACAAATAGATACATTGTTGCAACCCCTATAAATGTCAAGGAACTGTCAAAGAAATAGCGGAGCTCTCTGCAGGGACATTTTTTGCTGGACTGGAATTCCTCTTCTTCTTCATCTTCTTCATCCTCTTCTTCTTCTTCATCCTCTTCTTCTTCTTCATCCTCTTCTTCTTCCTCTTCTTCATCCTCTTCTTCATCCTCTTCTTCTTCTTCATCCTCTTCTTCTTCCTATTCTTCTTCTTCCTCCTCTTCTTCTTCTTCCTCTTCATCATCCTCTTCTTCTTCCTCTTTTTCTTCCTCTTCTTCATCCTCTTCTTCATCCTCTTCTTATTCTTCATCCTCTCCTTCTTCCTATTCTTCTTCTTCCTCCTCTTCTTCTTCTTCCTCTTCTACATCCTCTGCTTCTTCTTCATCCTCTTCCTCTTCTTCATCCTCTTCTTCTTCATCCTCTTCTTCTTCTTCTTCATCCTCTTCTTCTTCCTATTATTCCTCTTCCTCATCCTCTTCTTCATCCTCTTCTTCTTCATCATCCTCTTCTTCTTCCTATTCTTCTTCTTCATCCTCTTCTTCTTCCTATTCTTCTTCTTCCTCCTCCTCTTCTTCTTCTTCCTCTTCTTCATCCTCTTCTTCTTCATCCTCTTCTTCATCCTCTTCTTCTTCATCCTCTTCTTCATCCTCTTCTTCATCCTCTTCTTCATCCTCTTCTTCTTCCTCTTCTTCATCCTCTTCTTCTTCATCATCCTCTTCTTCTTCCTATTCTTCCTCTTCCTCCTCTTCTTTTCTTCCTCTTTTTCTTCATCCTCTTCTTCTTCTTCCTCTTCTTCATCCTCTTCTTCTTCTTCCTCTTCTTCATCCTCTTCTTCATCCTCTTCTTCTTCCTCTACTTCTTCTTCTTCTTCTTCATCCTCTTCTACTTCTTCATCCTCTTCTTCTTCTTCATCCTCTTCTTCTTCTTCCTCTTCCTCTTCTTCTTGTTCTTCTTCTTCTTCATCCTCTTCTTCTTTTTGTCTTCCTCTTGCAGGTCACTGCTCATGCGCAGATTTTTTTATCGCTAAAAAGATCGGCCGATTTGCCCATCATTGCTGTGAAAATCGGCCGATCGGCAAAATCGGACGATTTTTTTCCAACTTTACCGATAAAAAAAATCTGGCAAAATACCGAAAAACGGCTGAACAATAAGCCCACTAACGATCCGAAAATCAGCCGATTTTATTTTCGGCCGAAAAATCGGCCGATTTTTGACCCATCTATGGCCTGCATTAGAAGCAAAGCTAAATTTTAGACAACAAAATGCTAATTAACAAGAATTCAACTACAGGTGAGTCTAATTATTCATTAAACAGGTGTCCAGCAGACAGTTGATTGTAAAAGGGCATTACTTAACAAAGAAAACCCCATTTCATGCTGTCAGCAATGTCAGCACATGGAAGAGAAATGTCACAAGGCTTGAGAAAGAAAAACATTGCTTTACAAAAGAAAGGTGAAGGTCACAAGAAGATGAGCAAAGCTTTGCTTATCAGTCAGAATACTGTAGCAAAAGTGATACAAAAATGTAACAAAGATGGAACTGCAATCATCTCACAGAGACGTCCAGGCCAAACACAGAGGTTAACACCTCAACAGGAGTGTCTTCTGATGAGAAGGGTTGAAGAAAATTGCCATGCAACTTCACTGCAGTTAGCTAAAGAAGTAGAAAGCCAAACTAGGGTGATTGTTTCCCATGACACAACACGGCGTACAGTGCAGAGAAATGGCATGCATGGAGAAGCCTCTCCTAAATCCCATGAACAAAAAAGCCAGCCTAGAATTTGCCAGGGCCCATGATGAAAAAATTAAGAAGACTACTGGGACTACTCTGGAGTGATGAGACCAAGGTAAATGTTTTTGGGACTGATGGCTTCAAAACTGTATGGCATCAAAGAAAAATGCATGGTGCCTACAGTGAAACATGGTGGTGGCAGTGTCCTTTTGTGGGGCTGCATGAGTGCTGCTTGTGTCAGGGAGCTGTATTTTATTGATGGTATCATGAATTCACAGATGAAGTATTGAAAGAGAAGATGCTACCATCACTCCGTGCCCTTGGTTGTAGTGCACTTTTCCAACATGACAATGATCCAAAACACACATCTAAGGCCACTGTTGGCCAAGTATGTCTCCTGATTTTAACCCATTTAAACACCTATGGGGAATTCTGAAGAGACAAGTTGAGCATCGCTCTCCATCCAGCATCCAGGCTCTAAAAGAGGTCGTTCTTGAAAAATGGAAAACAATCAATGTTGCAATATGTCGTCAACTTGTTCATTCCATGCCTAGAAGACTTGGTGCTGTCCTTACAAATCACAGAGGTCATACCAAATACTAGATGTAGTAATTTTTGTTGTGGGGTGTATTCATTTTTGCATCAACTTATTTGAGTAAAACTGAAGATTTTGTAATCTAAGTTATATTATTAACCTTACTTTCATATAACGAACTAAACAAATGTTCTATAAAACCTAGTTTTGTCAACATTTTGGAAATTGTTCTTGTGTTCATTGAGATATTGATTAAAATCTTACTTTTCAAAACCCGTGTACTCATTTCTGCTGAGCACTGTACATAAGGGATCATACTGCTATTTCAGCATATGCTGTTCATGAGTGATAGGATGGAACATTACCTCCACTATAATAACTCCCAAGTCATATTAATAAAATAGTCTTGGTATCTTATATTGTGGTACCCCATTTGTTTGCCTGGATAGGACAGTTTCTAATGTTTTTAAGCGATTTTATTAACAATAGAGGTGTTTTGTATGAATGCATGCACAATGTTGCACAGTTGGTTCATTTTTGTAAGGGCTCATCATGCACACGGAGCTTTAAAACCCCTCTTTTTACAAGCATTTGATATTTTTTCCAGCCCATAAATGCACCTATGTTAGCCTATGTGTCCATCCACACACTGGTATGCACAGGCATATTAAAAGAGGAGCATTTACAGGCTGAAAAAAAAAATATCACCAGCACATTCAGGAGAGGAGTTTTTGGGCACAAGAAACAATTGATACACTAGGTGCATTTAGCACTTGAGCATTCATTCATTCCAATGACCAGAATAAATTATTTTTCTGGGCAATGGAATACATACACTGCCAAATCATTGTTACGCCTAAACATGCCTAAACGTGCCTAAACATGTGCAATACGCGGCTTTAACCACTTCCATACAGGGCACTTTTACCCCCTTCCTGCCCAGGCCAATTTTTAGGTTTCAGCGCTCTCACATTTTGAATGACAATTGCGCGGTCATACAACATTGTACCTAAATTAAAATGTTATCATTTTCTTCACACAACTAGAGCTTTCTTTTGGTGGTATTTAATCACCACTGGGGTTTTTATTTTTTGCTAAATTAACAAAAAAAGACCGAAAATTTTGAAAAAAAACACGTTTTTCTTTTTTTCTGTTATAAAAGTTTGCATATAAATAATTGTTTTTCATAAATTTAGGCCAAGATGTATTCTACTACATTTCTTTGGTGAAAATAACCCAAATCCGTATTTATTATTTAGTCTGTAGGAAAGTTATAAAGTTCACAAACTATGGGATATATCTGAAAATTGATAAGTCCTGAAGTACTGACAGCCAATCTAATTTCTTGAGGTCCAAGAATGTCAGAACAGTACAGATATCCCCCAAATAACCCCTTTTTGCAAAGTAGACAGTCTGACGTATTTCATAACAGGCATGGCGAGTTTTTTGAAGTTGTAGTTTTTTTGTCATTTTTCAGAAAATGAAGAAATTAAAAAAATTATTATTATTTTTTTTACATACTGTCACCAGTGCAGTACAGCGTCATCATATAACTGGCATGGCGGTGATCAGGGACATTATTAATTGATAATTAATTTTCATTTTTTTTAATTTTTTTATTGTTTCTAATATTTTATTACATTTTTTTAAATTTTTTTTTAGATTTTTTTTCATATTGCACTATGACCAAAGTAGTACAATGTTACCATGGTAACATTGTACTACTTTGGGAAAGTGATCAGTATTTTTTTGTATACAATGAAAGAAAGTCATCCATTGTATACAACTGTCATGTGACCTGATGTGATTGGTCACATCAGGTCACATGGTACTGGCAACAGGGCTGGTACACAGATCTGTCATCAGCCATGTCCGAGGTACACGGTCGGTAACAGATCGCGCCACAGCGCGGCCCTGTGGGCATGAGCAATGCTCGTTCTGGACAGGACACCATATGGCGTCCACCTGGAGGGACGAGCTGTTCGCCCGGCCGCCAGCTGGCTATGGGCCAGGCGGCAACTGGTTAAGTATGCATTTCAAGCTGCTTTTTCCTGCCAGGAGTAAAAGGCATTCAGACGAAAAATGCAAACACCCTGTGAGCATGAGCCCTTATTTTAAAAGCATGTATCAAATTTGCATAATAAATGTGTGTTACTGGTATTCCCAATGACAAGGAACAGGTAGGAGAGGATTATGTGAGTCTACAGGATTAATTAGATTTTAGACGATAAGAGCAAGGGCGTTGGTTAAAGCAGTGCTTCTAAAAGTACACTTAATCTTCCAATAACAAAGAAATATTACATCATATTTGCAGTTACATTTATTGCACAATACATCGTTACTGCCAATTTGGATATCTTTTCTATCTACAAATAGTACCCACTTCATAATGAGTAATGTTGGAACCACTGCTCATATTTTGGCTTTACACCCTTAAAAAGACCTTGATGCCCTACCATATATTTGAGCAAAAAATCTTACTGTAAGATTATACATGTATATAATGTACTTTATGCATGTTACCCATAAAAACACCCCTTGTGTAGACTTCTAAAAACCCTGAGCCTGCTTCTAAGTGGCATCATCCTGGATGTGGTGTCAGCAGCCCCAGCAGACTAAGATCTGTCACTCAAGTGACTCGATAGTGTTTTCCTTCTCTCTTCACCCAGTAGCTACATAAAAGGTTATTAGGGAGGTGAGGAGAGGGGCAGAGGAGCTAGGCCAGCACAGACAGGAATTAGACGCTCCCAGAAGAGAGGAGGGCTCTGAGGTGCAAGAGGGAAGGGAGCTATTCTGGGGAATTGAATCTTTTGGAATAGTCAAGATTCAAGTTCAAATACACATTGCAAGTGAACAATATATTGTTTATGGAAAGGAAAAATACTGCAAGTAAGCATTCAAAATACTCGGTTTGTCTGTGTTTATACCTGTAATTTCCTCCACCTCACTAGGCATTCAACCTGGAAAAGGACTGCTGAAAGATGGTGAAGAACTTGAAAAGTAGCATGGAGAGCTGCTGCCCATATGGAAGAAAAATATATTTGAAATATGTTTTAAAAATAATCTTCCTAAATATATTGCCATATATTTGAAATGCTACAATTTTGGCCGTATTCAATTTCAAAATATATTTTAATAAATATATATATATATAAATAAATACTTTATATATATATATATATATATATATATATATACAGTATATATATGTGTGTGTGTGTAAAATATATGTTAAAATGACTTTATTATATGTTAAAAAAATCTGAAGAATATATTTAAAAAATCTAACATATATTTTTACATATATTTGTAAATACATTCCAAAAATGTAGATCTGTATTTTTAAAGACATACAGTATATTTGAAATGTATATTTAAAAATATTTTTCATATATTTTGTAATGAAAATGCATTTCAAAATGCAGTATATATATATACATATATATATATATATATATTAAATATGACCGAAATTGTAGCATTTCAAATATATGGCAGTATATTTGGGAAGAATATTTAAGAAATATATTTCAAATATATTTTTATTTCTTGTGGGTGGTACCACTGGTGCTAGTGGCAACAGCCAGAAGCTGCATACTGAGTACGTTATTAACCAGCTTCTGAAACTGCTTGAAAACTAAGAGTGTAAAATCACTTTAAATAATACAGCGGTGTCAGTGCCCTACCCCTAGCTTGCTGATTGGACACTGAATAAGAGTATACAAGGCATAAAACAAGGCATGACAGTTCCCGCCCTAGGACTATCCTCTAGCTCTAAATTAATGAAACACGTCAGTAGGGGTAGTCCTAGGGTGGGGACTGTCATTGCCCCGTTTAGGGATGATTCAGACAATAAACAAGGACTTTTGTGAAGAATCTGATGTGTAGCGGCTTTCCTTTTTGCTTCTAGTTAATAAGAGTGGACGACTCGGCTTGCGGGTTCAAGTGGCAGCGGGAAAACATGTACCAACAGAAGGAACGCAAGACCAAATGATAGAGAAGTTCAAACTGATTTTTTTGGTTTGCAGTAAAAGCATCCAACATGTTTCTGTGACCAAAAAACTCTCCCGCTTCATTGGGGCTTCAGTTAATGTCATAAAGTGAATGGACTCAAAATAGGGCTTTCCTATGTAACCTTTACTGCTGTTCATGCAGATGCTGCTGGCTAGTAACTCTTCTGGTCCAACAATCAACTTTCTTAAATAAATTTCCACGGGGAAGCCCTGCTTTGAGTAAATTCAAGTCTCTGATTTTAACTAGATTGTAAGCTCCCAGGATCAGGCCCTCCTAACCCTCTTGTATTGAACTGTATTGTTGCTGTATTGTCTCCCGTTATATTGTAAAGCGCTGAGCAAACTGTTGGCACTATATAAATCCAGTATTATAATAATAATAACTGAAACTCTGATGATGGGGGAATGTTTTATGAACCCCTGAAACATGTCGGATGTCTTTTAGCACAAACTAATACATCAATTTGAATTCTTCTATCATTTGGTCTGGTGCTCCTCCTCCGGGTACATGTCATTTTCTGGTAACCTGCTTATACACACTGGAAGGTATCTCTTTCTGTTGTGAGCAGCCAAACTTTAGACATTGAGCTAAATATATAAAGCTCTCTGAATATTTGTTTTCCCTTTCACTACCTTGTATGAACTAAGATGAATATCCCAGTGCCTCTTGGATATCTTTTTCTTCGCCTGAGAAATACCATGTTGTGTATACAAGGAGTGGTTACAAAGAGGCAGCAGGAGATCAGGTGCATCAAAATGCAAAAAAAGGATAAAAAAAGATTTATGATACACAGTGCTTTATAAAAAATATATATGGTATCCAGTGTGGGATTTATATCTGCCTGGAATTCATTTTTAATAAAGAGGGCTCTTATGTTTTCCTTTATCCTACTTATTGTAGGTCCTGATAGATAGGTAAAGAGGATATCATTATCTGCCTGCTTGGCATACCTGTCACTGGTGTTATCTGTTTGGCAGCAAAGTACAAAGTATTGGAGGGCAAAGCAGATACTTGGGAGCGCTGCCAATCTGTTCCTTGCATGGATTATGTCTGTACTAAGAGCCTCTGTCTTCATTGGTTATACAATGTGGCACTTGAGATAAAACAGGTTTCTCTTTCAGGGCTGTTTGTTAAATCCATCAACGCCCATTAATTCTGCGCTCCTGTGAAAGGTATCCTATACAGCCGGAGTAATACAGGTGTCTGATTATATAGTTCATCATTTGTAAGCTTTCCTTTCTAACACTTTACACTTGTAATGTTATTTGCGCAGCATCCTTTATTTTTCCATTTACACCTAATTACACCCTTCCCAATCTGTCCTTCCTTGGCCCTGTCTACTTTTACTAATTGCCAGTTGTGTACAATGCAATACAGTGCGGCCTACAAGAACCTCAAGACAGAAGCAATGCACTCAGGGAGGTCTGGAATGGTTTTTTAACATGGATGTCCATCTACGTGACAAATAACTACAAGAAAACCTAAACAATTTAGTTATTTCAAGCAAAACTCGAGTCATTTTCTTTTAAACATTTGGGGGCCAGGGGCTGTTTTCAAATGGCACAAGGACTCCTTGCTGCAGTAGATCACTGCTATAATGATCTATTGCTGGCTGATTGCAGCAAGCATTAGATCACTGTTAGGTCTTGAGCACACAGGCAGGTTGAGGCATCTGTTGTCGCCTTCTGTCGTTGTATTGCTTTCTGAGATTTATGCCTGTAAGCGAATATGAATTCACACAAGCAGAACATATACCTGTGTACAGCCGTTCATTACTGTGGTTGGCTATGTGTTGCCATGACTATTTTGGTGATTTTATTTTTTAGCATAAATACTGATATGGAATAATACATTTTAGCTACTATCAAGAAGGGTTTCTTTATTCAAATGCTAATTAACTTGTCTAAAGGCTAGTTAAAAAAGGAAGAAATGTTGGCAGGAAATGGTGGGAGGCAAGAAATTAGATAACACAGCCATATGCAGAACACAAGGTGGGAATCTGGAAGAAGACCTGGGTGGAAGGAAAGGACTCCATAACAAGAAGAAGACCGGGGTGGAAGGAAAGGACTCCATAACAAGAAGAAGACCTGGGAGGGAGGAAAGGACTCCATAACAAGAAGACCTGGATGGAAGGAAAGGACTCCATAACAAGAAGAAGACCTGGATGGAAGGAAAGGACACCATAACAAGAAGAAGACCGGGGTGGAAGGAAAGGACTCCATAACAAGAAAAAGACCGGGGTGGAAGGAAAGGACTCCATAACAAGCAGAAGACCGGGGTGGAAGGAAAGGACTCCATAACAAGAAGAAGACTGGGGTGGAAGGAAAGGACTCCATAACAAGAAGAAGACCTGGATGGAAGGAAAGGACTCCATAAAAAGAAGACCTAGGTAGAAGGAAAGGGGCTCCATAACACCAAAGAAGGTCTGTGCCAGAGGGGACTTCACAAGACCAAAGAAGGAACTTCACCTGTGGATGACACTAAATCGACATGACAAAGGTACAGTTTCCTGTGGTCGCTGTTTGTTATGGATCATTGTCAATGCTCATTGGCTAGGAAGGTTAGGTAACGTGTGCATGTGTGTTATATGCATATTTGTTATACTCTGTTGTATAATGTAATGTTGTATATTGTTTTCCTACAATTGTAAGTAGTTGCTATGTACAGCATTCTTGTTTAGTAAAAACACATGAATATACTACAGGGGTTACTGTTTCCTTGCTTTACTGCAAAGTAACTTGAACAATAAAAGTCAACTAAGCTGTCTCTCCTGGGTCTGGAAATATGCCTTGAATTTATGCTGGATGCCTCAAACTGCCCCTGAGCATAAGGCCTTAGATATGATCTGTTGCTACACAGATGTGGGAAGTCTGGAATAGGTCTCCTAAATATATAAATTTATTGTGTTTGCAATTACTGAGCAAGCATTAAATTCTCACGCCAGTTAACGCAATGCTATTAAAATTTGTAGCCATCACAAACTTGACAGAAAGTTGCTGTTGCTTAATGTTACCCTAACAATTTACACAAATGTTTTTTTCACTTTAAACATTACCATTCCACTACGGTTAAATAAAAGTTGCACTAATGTGATATTGTTATATCAGCAGATTTTGCTGATTATATTTTGCAGTTAGGAAAGAAATACAGGAAAATGCAAGCAAATATGATATAATTTCATATCTTTTTACTAATGCTAGCAGCATAAAGATTAAAAATAGTAAATGTTGATTGAGAGAGCATGGAGAAGGGGGATGTGCCAGGGAATTAAAGTGATTGTAAAGGTTAAGATATTTTTTTAAAATAACAAAATGTGTAGCATCCACTAGTGTGCTACTAGAGTTAGTTTAGGTAAATGTATTGTGTATGACTCATGGTAATTGTGTGTGTCTGTAATTAGGTCGAGTTACTGCAGGTCAGGCTGAATGACTTAACAGGTTGGGACTCTATGACCTCCACCTGGTTCTGGATGGCCATGGAAGCTTACAGAAACCGGTGGGCGGAAGGGGTGGAGACCTAAATCTGCATGTTTATGGGAGTCTAACCAATCCCAGGTTTGGAGATCCTGGTAGAGTGGTGAAGCCAACCTATTAATATGGGCTGGCAGGGGAGTGGAATGGAAGATAGAGGTGAGGAGGCTGTTGGTGGCATGAGAGGTGTCCCCTAGGTCTACGTGGGCTGGCGTCAAGGCTGGGCTCGGGCTGACTCAGGAGGATCTATTCAGCATCATGGTATGAACAGAATCAAGGCCTGGGAGCAGTGGGAGCAAGGAGGGCAGTCTGACAGACCCAACTTTGACAGGGTCTTTTGGAGGGGACTAGGGGCTAGCCTTCTACCCACTGATTAGGGCCCATGGAGAGAGAAGATCATTCTCTAATGATGGACAACAACGTGATGAATGCTGAGTGCGAGGATTGGATTAATCATCTGCATAAAGACAGTAAATCTTCTATTATGGAGTGGATGGAAAGATGTCATATTAATCTTGTACAGGTTAATGCTCACAGGAAATATGGTGACCCTTATGCGTACTGGGTTGATAAAGCTCCTCCATTTGGGACAGAAATATTTATTAACAATCTCCCTCAAGAAATCTAAGAAGATAAAATAATTCCCCTTTTTCAATATTGTATGAGTTTTGCCCTATGATGGACAGATTATAAAAGTGAAAGCAAACACCTGAAAGTCAGCTTGTGTAATAGACTTTGTGTATTCAGGGTGTGGGCTTTTTGCCAGTCAGTCTGGGGTGGTCTCCCTGATTATCAAAGCATTGTCTGTATACCTGGCTGTTGATTAGTTTAATGTAGTTAGATCACTGATAGCTGTTGGCTGTACTGTTTACCATTTGCATTGTTTAATAATGTGATCAAGCTCTTACCTAATCAATGCGAGATGTTTATCCTAATGTATACGATTTGTGTTTATTGTTCCTGTGGGCAATGCCCCTATTTCTGGAGTGTATAAAAACTTGTGCTTTCTGTTCAATAAAGAGTTTCTGTTTGGCATCTAAGCTAGTCTTTGGGTGCAATGCCCAGCTATAATACCTTGGTCCTGTGTCCCAATGGCGAGGAAGCGATTCTCTGACGGAGTCACTGACTCGGCGTTCCATCACAGACAGCATGAGTACATCAGCACACCCAGGGATTCACAAGGGGAAAGACTGCCATGTGTAGCAAGCTTTCAAAGGACAGTTGTGGCTAACCCTTTATCCTTGTCCTGGGAGATTTTCAGAGCAGCCAGCAGGGCTGGTAGTGTCTGCAGGCTGTGGAGCTGGGAGCAATTCTACAGGAGAGAGGAGACATCTCTACATGTATCTAAGCTAACTTTGAGAGGGGCTGACAGTCCCTAGCCTGTAAGTGGCTTTTGCTACTGATCCGTAAAGACCGACTGTATCCAGGGAGGAAAATAGTCCAGGATCTATTTCTGTAAATAGGAAGGAAGTTGTTGAGGTCAAGTTGGGAATCCCATAATCCATAATACTCTATCCATGTTATTTCCCCTAATAAAATAACAAAACCAAGCTCATAGACTGTTCACTGACTGTGGATGCTGTAGCAAACTAGCCCATCAGAGTTGGACGCGGAGTTCCCCTTTTCCTTTTCTTTTTATTGGAAGTATTCCTCAGTCCTACAGTCCCTACCCCCTCCCTTCCTGAGAGGCAAACGTTATATCCTGACAGATGGGGGGGGGGGGGGTCAACCCAAGTTAAGGCATCCTCAGTCCGGTGCCAGGCAGTCTGCGAAAGTGTAACCTTTCTCACCTAAAATCATGATAAGGCCAGCTCATCAGAGCATTGGGAAGCACTGATCCCAGACCTTGTGTATGCTCACCCATCATAAAACAGATAAGGCAGCTTCTCCCCGGACTTGAAAGAAGTTGAAACCTCACAGAACCTAACAGTAAAGATGTCAGAATGAAATGAACATTCCTCAAGTCGGGTTTTTTTTCCCCTATGTTTCATGTCATGGATTATGACAGATGTTGGTTCTAATTCAGAGTTCTCCTGACTCCTCCCAAAACAGCGTAGTGGACAGGCTGCAAGCCTGGAGGTAAGCTAAGAGGAAAAGCACATCTCCTGAGTTTAACATCGTAACAGAGGAGATCAAAGACCCTTCCTGCTCTGCACTTGGATCTGCTTACAAACCAAGGTATATTGGCAAGTAACGTAACCCTTTAACTTCCTTCCTATTATCTCTTTGCTGTACCTTTATATGCATATATATATATATATATATAGTTACATTTTCTTTGTAAATATTTTATTGCACCTGTTTGACTCTTTTAGTAATAAATCTTTCTTTCTGAAAATGTTAAACTGTTTCTAAGCGTTTACTTGCAATTCACAAATTCCTGCCTTTGAAGAGACGCTACTGTGTTTGTTTAATCCTCTGCCCAATCGGCCTGCGGTGACCGTATTAGAAAGGCGACTTTTCAATCATTATAGTGTATATTTGATAACGGGAGTTTCCCAGTCTCCGACAAAAGTGGTGGTGGCAGTAGAGGGTTAGTTGCGTAATTAACCCGACCCAGTAACAAGCGCATTCAGGCTGCAGGCACCGATTGTAGCCCATTAGCTGGACAATCGCTGTGCAGGGTGCAGCTGGGTGGGGCCTTGTTACGCGCGTCACACTGCGGTTTTAGATCGGCAGGTCCTTCGGTCACGAGTTGGTGAGAAGGTCTGGGGTCTGACGCCGCAGGCGTGACGTATTACTGTTAGTCGCGGTCGTGCGATTGTTGCATGTTGGTGTCGGCGACCGTGCGATCGTGACAGATGCAAGTGTGAAAAATGCATGTCGTCTGGCTGACTGGAGCTTGGGGGGGGGGCTTAGAATCACTGCGGCCCAGAACCTCCTCTGCAGGGTTCCCCCGTCAGTGCTCTTGGCCCCTCATCTTCACCATGTGTCCCCATAGCATGCTGCTTCCTATGAAGGTGTGCCTGCAGTCTCATTCCTGAGCTCGGCTGTGTGAGTCCATAGGCACAGACAGCACAATACTGCCCTCCACTCTTTTCTCACAGGATTTGATTGATAGCATGACTTCCACTGCTCCCTCTCTGTCCTGTGAATGCAAAGAGTGAGAGAGAGGAGAGTGCTGCTAGAGATGAGCAATGCATTGGATTGAGTGAGGACTCAAGTAAGGTAAGTATAAGGGGGGTGAGGGAGCAATACAAATACTGGGACATTTTTTACTTTAATGTAGAGAATTTCCTGGCTTTAGAACCATTTTAAAGTATAAAATATAGGATGAAACTTTTGTTTTAGATCCTGAAAGAGTGGTGAGGGGTTAGAACTAGGGATACACCGAAATTTCGGTGGCCGAAACTTTTCGTCCGAAAACACCCCTATTGGCCATTGGCCAATATGAAAATAAGCACCAATAACAACCCCGCCTGCTCGCTGTCCCTCGCCACCTCCCGCCTGCCTCTGCCATCCCTCGACGCCTCCTGCCCGCTGCTGTCGCCACCTCCCGCCGCTTGGTAGTTCTCAGTCTTAACTGAGAGACCACCGAACAACGGTACTGAGCATAGAGGTAAGTGAAGGAAAGATGCCCCCCACTCATCTCTATGCCCTTGGAGGACCGTAGCGGCATCACTTCCGGTTCCAGCGCCTTGTAAACAAGGCCTTTTTTTTTTTAAAGCACTAGATCAATGTTTTTTTAAATCTAATTCTTACATAGTAGAAGAGAGATGTGGGGTCTTATTGACCCAATATCTCTCCATAAAGAGGACCTGTCACTACTTATTTCTATCACAAGGGATGCATGCATTCCTTGTTATAGGAATAAAAGTGATTACATTTTTTCTTTAAAGGGACAGTGTAAAGAAAAAAAATAATAAAAAAATTTAAAGTGCCCCCGTCCCACACAGCACAAACGTCAGAGGAAGAGCAATAATTCTAGCACTGGACCACCTCTGTAACTTTAATACTGGTAACCTGTAGAAAAGCGTCACTCATGGAGATTTTTAAGTACCGTAGTTTGATGCCATTCCACGAGCGTGCGCAATTTTAAAGTATGACATGTTGGGTATCTATTTACTTGGCGTAACATCATCTTTCATATTTTACAAAAAAATTGGGGTATATATTATTTGTTTTTTATTATTTATTAAAGTGTATTTTTTTCCCAAAAAATTGTGTTTGAAAATGATATTAATTTTAAAAAATTGTCCATTTTGGTTTTTGTTTTCAGCAAAGTGCATCCTGAATTTCCGGTTTCGGTTTCGGCACCAGAATTTTAATTTTGGTGCACCACTAATAACAAGCATGCTGTGCTGCATGTACAGACTGATTTTACTGTTGTGGGTTTAGTTACACTTTAAAGTGAACTAATTTGAATGAATTTATGGAAAAGAAAAACACTCCAAGTACGCTTTTAAAATACTTCCACCTTTTCTTTGCTTTTGCAGTCAGTTCCAGTCAGTTTCCGGTGTATAAAAAAAAGTAGAACAGGCTGCATTTTTTCTGCACAGAACCGATCTGGAACATGGCAAACTGCATCCAAACTGCACCGGAACTGCGCGTGGTGTGAACTGTTAGAAAAAACGTATCTGGAATGCATCTGGAGTGCATTTTTGTAGTGCGAACTGGCCCTTAAAGTGTTACTAAACCCACAACAGTAAAATCAGTCTGTATATGCAGTAAAGCATGCTTGTTATACTCACTATGGAACCTAAGGGGTTAATCCTCTGCATTGTGTAAAAAGGCTGTTTGATCCTTTCTTCCCTGTTTCTCCCCTTTTTCAAGTGACCGCCTCTTATCTCCAGACTGAACCGTAGGCATGCACATGCTCAGTTTGGTGTGTATTGCTAGAGATGTTTTTTTTTTCTTGGGAGAGTGCATGTGATTAGCACAAGGCCAATCAGCACTGTCCAGACAGAGGTCAGGGGATTTCCATCATCCTAGAGCAGAAAGAAAACCCCCCCCTACAAGCTTTAGCTAGTGCTCAGCTGGACACTGATAGAAGTAATAAAACTGCTATATACTGCTGATGAGAAAAGGTATTTAGCAGTTTATATTTACTAAAATAATTGCATTTCCATGTTCTGTGTACTGTGGGAGACCAGATAGAGTGAATGCAGGGTCCTGGGTTTATTAACACTTATTAACACTTTAGCCTAGTCTGCATTTATGTTGGAAAATGATGTATTAAATGTCATGTACTGTGTAAATCTGACAATATTACATGTTTCATGAATACAATATAGATACATAATAAGTGTTATTGATATTTCCGTTTTGGTGGATACTGGCTTGCTAAAAGCGCATCCAAAAAGAAAACCAATTTTTTTTATTTTGGATGGCATTGGAAACAGGTTCAACCTCCCTATTTCAGTAAAATCCAGTGAGGAAAAATGCAGGTCACCACAACTGCATAAATGAGTATAGATAATCTAAATACTTCAAAGTGCATCAAAGCAAAAGGTGTGCAAATTCTTGCAGTTTGTTTTCTTTAGAAAGCAGCCACAACCTGACCAGAAACGCCTATCCCCTGCCAGCAGATTCAGAAAAAGGACCCTTGCTCTCTGTGTGAAAGCAGTGGCCTCTCTGCAGAGATGCAAAATGCCCTCTGCTAAGTCAGACCTATAGCTCTACAATAAGAAAACCTCATACTTCCTGCTGGTTGGAGAGCTCATGCTCTGAGATTTTGGACACCTTTTGTTTTGATGCATCTGTAATGTATTTAGCTATTGGGGTTGCATCATGGGCAGTTTGGTGCTTGTTTTTACAATTGTGGCACAATGGTGAATGATGAGGCTAAAAGCTTTAGCTAGCAATATTACCATTAGAGGGATGCAATGAGGGGAAGGTAAAACTACTTTTCATTGCTGGAAGTCCCACAAAGATATGCAGGCCAGGACTGGCCATAGGGCACACCAGGCATTTGCCTAGTGGGCCAGGGCTGCCTTGATAGGATGGGCGACCGGGCATCACATACGGGAACTGGACTGCGCATTTCTTGGTTCCTCTATGTGCCACCCAACCACCCCTCCTATTCATCTCTTGCATGCCCTGGGCTCCTGTATGCTCCCCCCACAGCTGCCTCCCCTTCATCTCCTGCAGTGCTGCCTCCAGGTTCTCTCCCCTCCCTGCAGCTCCAATGGAGCTTTTGGCAGCATATTCTGTCCCAAGTGCTGACAGTTCCCTGCCCACCACAGACGAAGGAGGAGAGAGAAAGCTGCCCCTCCTCCTCCCACCCTCTCCTTCTGTGTCTGCCCCTCCCACACTTCCCTCCAGCCTTGTGTCTTCTCTCCCAGGCCTTCTTTCTTTCTTTCCTTCTCTTCTACAAAAAAATGGAAAAAGGTAATAAAATATAAAATTGTAAAAAATTAAAGAACAATAAAAACCTACTGAAACTAGTGGCGAAACTACCAGAGTCGCAAAGGTTGCTCTTGTGACCGGGCCCTAGCATTCCACCACTGGGCTCCAAGAAAAGGGCTTGGGGCTGCTCAGTTCAAAATGCCCAAGAATATTTTTTGGCCCAGTCTAGGCTTGGAGATATGAGACTCTAACAGTTGATTTAATCCACCAGCATCAACCAAAGAATGATTTTATCCTTAGTGTTTCAGTTGTGTCTCAACGGAACCCTTTCATAGGAAATATTATAATATACATTACTGCATAGAATACACAGGCTGAGTTATTTATTTTATTATTTTATTTATTACAGGTAGTTATATAGCGCATTCAATTTACATGTTGCTTTACATATATAATGTACATTCACATCAGTCCCTAACCCTCAAGGGGTGTGCAATCTAAAGTCCCTAACTCACATTCATACATACACATACTAGGGCCAATTTAGGCAGGATCCAATTCCCCTACCAGCATGTCTTTGGAGTGTGGGAGGAAACCAGAGTACCCGGGGGAACCCACGCAGGTTAAAGAATAAGTGTACTTTTTAAGAACTGTGCTTCCTTTAAAGTAAAGGTAAACCCAATCATTAAAATCCCATATGGAAAAACAAATCTAAAGTACCTAAACACACCATTTTACAAACTTCTAATGCAATCCTCCATGTAAAGAGAAACAAGGAAGTTAAATACTATGTCTAACAAAATGTTCTTGTGTTTGCTACATTTTTTTCCTGGGGTGTATTTATAAAAAAATTGCATAGCAATTCGCCCAGTGCAGTGCATGTAGTTTTGTGTGAATGGGGCAAAGAAAAATAATTACAAAAAGTTACAGTATCTTACAGAAGTGAGTACACCCCTCACATTTTTGTAAATATTTGATTCTATCTTTTCATGTGACAACACTGAAGAAATGACACTTTACTACAATGTGACTTAGTGAGTGTACAGCTTGTATAACAGTGTAAATTTGCTGTCCCCTCGAAATAACTCAACACACAGCCATTAATGTCTAAACCGCTGGCAACGAAAGTGAGTACACCCCTAAGTGTAAATGTCCAAATTGGACCCAATTTGCCATTTTCCCTCCTCGGTGTCATGTGACTCGTTAGTGTTACAAGGTCTCAGGTGTGAATGGGGAGCAGGTGTGTTAAATTTGGTGTTATCGCTCTCACTCTCTCATACCGGTCACTGGAAGTTCAACATGACACCTCATGGCAAAGAACTCTGAGGATCTGAAAAAAAGAATTGTTGCTCTACATAAAGATGGCCTAGGCTATAATAAGATTGCAAAGACCCTGAAACTGAGCTGCAGCATACAGCAGTTTAACAGAACAGGTTCCACTCAGAACAGGCCTCGCCATGGTCAACCAAAGAAGTTGAGGGCACATCCTCAGCGTCATATCCAGAGGTTGTCTTTGGGAAATAGACATATGAGTGCTGCCAGCATTGCTGCAGAGGTTGAAGAGGTCAGCCTGTCAGTGCTCAGACCATACGCCGCACACGGCATCAAATTGGTCTGCTTGGCTGTCGTCCCAGAAGGAAGCCTCTTCCAAGGATGATGCACAAGAAAGCCCGCCAACAGTTTGCTGAGGACAAGCAGACTAAGGACATGGAGTGCTGGAACCATGTCCTGTGGTCTGATGAGACCAAGTAATTTTATTTGGTTCAGATGGTGTCAAGCGTGTGTAGCGGCAACCAGGTGATGAGTACACAGACAAGTGTGTCTTGCCTACAGTCAAGCATGGTGGTGGAGTGTCATGGTCTGGGGCTGTATGAGTGCTGTCGGCACTGGGAAGCTACAGTTCATTGAGGGAACCATGAATGCCAACATGTACTGTGACATACTGAAGCACAGTATGATTCCCCTCCCATCAGAGACTGGGCCGCAGGGCAGTATTCCAACATGATAATGACCCCAAACACACCTCCAAGACGACCACTGCCTTGCTAAAGAAGCTGAGGGTAAAGGTGATGGACTGGCCAAGCATGTCTCCAGACCTAAACCCTATTGAGCATCTGTGGGGCATCCTCAAACGATAAGGTGGAGGAGCTCAAGGTCTCTAACATCCACCAGCTCCGTGATGTCGTCATGGAGGAGTGGAAGAGGACTCCAGTGGCAACCTGTGAAGCTCTGGTGAACTCCATGCCCAAGAGGGTTAAGACAATGCTAGAAAATAATGGCAGCCACACAAATATTGACACTTTGGGCCCAATCTAGACATTTTCACTTAGGGATGTACTCACTTTTGTTGCCAGCGGTTTAGACATTAATGGCTGTGTGTTGAGTTATTTTGAGGGGACAGCAAATTTACACTGTTATACAAGCTGTACACTCACTATGTCACATTGTAGCAAAGTGTAATTTCTTCAGTGTTGTCACATGAAAGGTAGAATAAATTATTTACAAAAATGTGAGGGGTGTACTCGATTCTGTGAGATACTGTATTAGGCAATTTCCTGTGCCGGTCAAATCATTTTTGTTGACTTGTTGACCACTTAAAGCGGAGGTCCAATCTCCTCTGAAAAAAATAAAAGTCAGCAGGTACAAAAACTGTTTTTTTTTTTTTTTTTTGTGTGATATAAACGAAAAAAGACTAAAATTAAATAAAAAAAAAACAATATTTTTTACTGTCTGTTAAAAAACATATCCAATAAAAAAATTAAAATGTATTCTGCTACATGTCTTTGGTAAAAAAATGACAATAAGTGTATATTGATTGGTATACGTGAAAGTTATAGCATCAACAAACGATATGATATATATATATACTGGAATTTTTAGTTATTTTTTTCATACTACTAATGGCAATGATCAGCATCAACTTATAATGGGACTGCGATACTGCGTCGGGCAATCTGACACTATCTGACGCTGAAGGGAACTGTGTAACTGCCACTGACATCTCCAGTGAGACTGATACAGTGATCAGTGATACTATATACTGTCACTGTACTAATGGCTGGGAAGGGGTTAACATCTAGGGTGATCGAGGGATTCAATGTGAGCCTAACAATGTGTAATGTGTGTATTAAGCCTCATGCACAGCTGTTTTTTTTTGGCTTTGCGGTTTTTATCTACAGCCAGTAAACTCCCCAGCATGTTATCCTATGTGTCTGTGCACACATAGACTGTATCAGTGTTTTTTGGCAGGGGCGTTTTGTGGCTGGAAAAAAACCCAGGAGGACTAGCGGGTTTCTAGAGGAGGTTTTTAGCTGTAAAAACTCTTGAACGCTGGTAAGCAGGGTAAAAAGCAGCAAACCGGCGTTTTTGAGCAATTGTTTGAGCCAAAATTTTATTTTATTTTTTGTGTGTAAATGTTTAGCATTTACATGCAAAAAATAAAATAAAATTTTGGAAAAACGTGGCTAAACACTAATGCAAAAAGCTACAAAATGCAAAAACTTTTTTTTTTAATGCAACTTTATACAGCTAACGCAACCAGCGTTTTTAAAATATCCAGTGTGCATGAGGACATGTGTGCTGCTTTTACTAATAGATCTCTTTGCTTCTCATCCCTGCCCAGGCTGCCCTTCCTCAGTACATTTCAGGCGGGCAGTTTGGCCACTGAATGGTGATAAGTATCATAGGATACTACAGTTGCTGATCGCCATCATTACTAGTAAAAATAATAAAAAACAAAAAATCCCATCATCTATACTGCCATTTGTAAACGCTATAACTTTCACGTAAACCAATTCATTTACACGTATTGAGATATTTTCTAGCAAAGACATGTAGCAGAATACATTTTGGCCTAAATGTATGACGAAATTAGATTTTTTCAATTTTTTTACTGGACATGTTTAATAGCAAAAAGTAAAAAAATATTGTTTTTTTCTCAAAATTGTAAGGCTTTTTTTTTAATAGCGCAAAAAATAAAAACTGCACAGGCAATCAAATACCACCAAAAGAAAGCTCTATTTGTGAGGAAAAAGGAAGAAAATTTAATTTGGCTGCAGCGTTGCATGATTGCGCAATTGTCAGTTAAAGTAACACAGCGCCGTAATGCAAAAAATGGCCTGGTCAGGAAGGGGGGGAAATCCTCACGAGGGCAAGTGGTTAAAATATGATTAGTTTGGTTTGTGTTTTTTCCTGGCAAAAAAAACGCTTCCTGAAGTTAGCTATTTTTGTTTAATTATATATATATATATATATATATATATATATATATATTTTTTTTTTATTCTGTATATATATATGTAAATATGTTTTTAATATGTCGTTTGTAAGATTTTTAATAAACAAAAATTTACACTCATTAGTACTGAAGAAGTGGTTTGGATAAGTTACGGAACACTTTCAACATTTCAGAAGTCCATTTCAATGTGACCAACTACTAATGGCTATATCATGACTGGGATAAAGAGAACCTTCACAGACATACTTACAGGCATTTGTGTGCTGTGCTGATGATTTTAGGGCTCCTGCCACTGGGGTTGATATACTAAAGGCAAATTGCCTGTTATATAAGGAAACTTGCAGAATTTTCCCCAGAGTATAGTGAATAAGGTGAAGCTCTGCTGACTGGCGTTTTGCGTTGCGTTTTTGCCACTTTTTGCTTTTTTTTCATTCTTTTTTCATTTTTCTTGTTGCTAGGCAGATTTAAAACGCATCAAAAACTCATCAAAAAATGGCAAAAATGCACTTCATGCTTTTCTGCACCATTTCCATTGCAGTCTATAGAATCAGAAACGCAACTTTTTGCATTAAAAAAAGTTCCTGACCCTTTCCAAAAAATGCACCGGGTGAAAATGCAGAGATGTGAACGTGTCCCATAGGAAATCATGTTAAGTGGACCGTACTGCGTTTCTGCAAAATGCTGCAGAAGACACTTAGGAGTGAACCTAGGGTAATCTCTGGGGATAATTCCACTGTGCAACTTCCCTTGCAAAGTGAACAAGCTATTTGCCTTTAGTAAATCAACCCAGGCACAGTCAGCCCTCCCGTACTGTAGGCTCAGACCCTAATGGTGCAGCAAAGAGACCCAGGTCTGGCTGGGATCCAAGATGAGTCTGACTGGTCTGCGGGACCTGTACAAATCATTAGTAAGACCTCATCTGGAATATGCAGTTCAATTTTGGGCACCAATTCACAAAAAGAACATTGGGGAACTGGAGGAAGTACAGAGAAGGGCAACCAAACTGATAAGAGGCATGGAGGAGCTCAGCTATGAGGAAAGATTAGAGGAACTGAATTTATTCTCTCTTGAGAAGATTAAGGAGGGATATGATCACCATGTATAATACATAAGGGGGGATATGATCTCCATGTATAATACATAAGGGGGGATATGATCTCCATGTATAATACATAAGGGGGGATATGATCTCCATGTATAATACATAAGGGGGGATATGATCACCATGTATAATACATAAGGGGGATATGATCACCATGTATAATACATAAGGGGGGGGGGGATATGATCTCCATGTATAATACATAAGGGGGGATATGATCTCCATGTATAATACATAAGGGGGGATATGATCTCCATGTATAATACATAAGGGGGGATATGATCACCATGTATAATACATAAGGGGGGGATATGATCTCCATGTATAATACATAAGGGGGGATATGATCTCCATGTATAATACATAAGGGGGGATATGATCACCATGTATAATACATAAGGGGGGGGATATGATCTCCATGTATAATACATAAGGGGGGATATGATCTCCATGTATAATACATAAGGGGGGATATGATCTCCATGTATAATACATAAGGGGGATATGATCTCCATGTATAATACATAAGGGGGGTATGATCTCCATGTATAATACATAAGGGGGGATATGATCTCCATGTATAATACATAAGGGGGGATATGATCTCCATGTATAATACATAAGGGGGATATGATCTCCATGTATAATACATAAGGGGGGATATGATCTCCATGTATAATACATAAGGGGGGGATATGATCACCATGTATAATACATAAGGGGGGATATGATCTCCATGTATAATACATAAGGGGGGATATGATCTCCATGTATAATACATAAGGGGGGATGTGATCTCCATGTATAATACATAAGGGGGGATATGATCTCCATGTATAATACATAAGGGGGGATATGATCACCATGTATAATACATAAGGGGGGGGGGGATATGATCTCCATGTACAATACATAAGGGGGGATATGATCACCATGTATAATACATAAGGGGGGATATGATCTCCATGTATAATACATAAGGGGGGGATATGATCTCCATGTATAATACATAAGGGGGGATATGATCTCCATGTATAATACATAAGGGAGGATATGATCTCCATGTATAATACATAAGGGGGGGGATATGATCTCCATGTATAATACATAAGGGGGGATATGATCTCCATGTATAATACATAAGGGGGGGGATATGATCTCCATGTATAATACATAAGGGGGGGATATGATCTCCATGTATAATACATAAGGGGGGGGATATGATCTCCATGTATAATACATAAGGGGGATATGATCACCATGTATAATACATAAGGGGGGGGATATGATCTCCATGTATAATACATAAGGGGGGATATGATCTCCATGTATAATACATAAGGGGGGATATGATCACCATGTATAATACATAAGGGGGATATGATCTCCATGTATAATACATAAGGGGGGATATGATCTCCATGTATAATACATAAGGGGGATATGATCTCCATGTATAATACATAGGGGGGATGTAATCACCATGTATAATACATAAGGGGGGATATGATCTCTATGTATAATACATAAGGGGGGATATGATCTCCATGTATAATACATAAGGGGGGGATATGATCTCCATGTATAATACATAAGGGGGGATATGATCTCCATGTATATTACATAAGGGGGGATATGATCTCCATGTATAAATACATCAGTGGTCCATATAGTGAACTCGGTGTAGAGCTATTCACCCTGAGGTCATCACAGAACACAAGGGGGCACTCTTTACGTCTGGAGGAAAAGAAATGTAATCTCCAAACATGGAAAGGTTTCTTCACAGTAAGAGCTGTGAAAATGTGGAATAGACTCCCTCAAGAGTTGATTCTTTCCAGCTCAGTGGATTGCTTTAAAAAGGCCTGGGTTGTTTCTTATATACACAGAATATAACTGGATACCAACATTTATAGGTAAAGTTGATCCAGGGAATATCCGATTGCCTCTTGGGGGATCAAGAAGGAATTATTTCCCCAGCAGGAGCAAATTGGATCATGGTTTGCTAGGTTTTTTTTTTGCCTTCCTCTTGATCAACTGTGGGTATAGTATTATATCTTTTTTTTATGGTTGAACTGGATGGACTTTTGGCTTTTTTCAGTCAGACTAACTATGTAACTATGCTGCCCATTAGACTTGCACTGGCCTAGCCCCTTTTTTTTCACCAAGCAGGGTCTATCAGGTAAGCTGTATAGGCTCCATGATTTCTAATGGCGGTCCTGTAGCAACCCTACTAGCTACTCAACTGCTAATGGTTAGGAACAATATAACAGTTATTTTTATCATAAAGGTGCACTTTTTCTTTAACAAAACAGTAGAACATCAAATTACTGTATAAAATGTGTATCTCATAGCAGCCAATCAGGTGTCAGATCAGTTAATAGTTGGTATATGATTGGTAGCTAATGTTTCTTCTTTCAGTGCTGTATAGTCCCAGAGCATTATCTGGACAGCTCTTCCTAAAAAAGAGGTGTCAGGTATAAACTTGTCCTTCATCCCAGAAATTGTCCAGTGGATGGCTGAATCATTTTTACCCTGGTCTTTGTGATCTGGGTCCCATTAACCCTTGGCTTTGCTTTCCCAGCCCTGTCGTATTCTGGTGATCCTTTGGTCGATGCATGGAATGATGAGGATGAATTTCATGGCCAGCACGGCACATGGGATGATCAAGGAGATGACAAAGGCTGGGGGGAGATACCACCGGTAGAACGCATCGTAGATGAATCTGTCCCCACCGTAGACCAGTGTGTGTGCTGTGCAGAGGACCAGGGTCAGGTAGCCCAGTTTTGACTGCAAGGATAATGAGAAAAAAAAAGCATTTAGCAAAGCTGCAAAGAGACCCGATAAAGATATGACCATTGTGAGCTGTTATTTTCTTGTGAAATGTAAGAAAACCGCTAAATTCAGGAATCAAATACATACATACATAGGAGCTGTAGGAGTTTTTCTTGCCATATGATTTTATTAATGGCTAGTGATGGGCTGAACACCCCCCTGTTCGATTCTCGGTCGAATATTTGAACATAACGGAAGTTCAACCTCGAACTTCGAACAGAGGTTAGGGGACAATTCACTCAGTGGTATCTTACCCTATATGAGTACACAGCTACTAAAAACATTCTTTATTGTTTCAGCTGTCAATGGGGTTCCCACTGACAGCTAAATGTAAAAAGAATTGTCGGCATTGCCCGGCATTTAAAAATGTTTTTTATTAAATGCGTGGGGTCCCCCCCATCCATACCAAGCTCTTCAATGGGCAGGTCGGCAACTGGATATCTTCCTGCAGGTCAGCTTTAGAGTGTATGTAAAGCCATAACTTTGTTTTTCAGTTTTGGATAAAGTAGGGAATGGTTAAAGGAAACTCAAAAACTATTCCGTGCAGTTTAACTACACCCTTACTGCAAGGGTTAATTGTTTGTGATGTTGTTTAGGTCTAGGAGACATAGAATAGAAGATCTACTTACCCAATCCTCTGCTCCTCCATGCTGCTAGACCAGTCCCCGCAGCATCTTCTCCCCCACACTCCAGCGGTCTAGGGCCCTTACATCATCAAGACCAAGGCAGGGTCCATAGCCCAGCATGGGACGTGATGACGCCAAGGGACAGTCCACTGCTGAAGTGTGTAGGAGCACCGTCTGCCAAGGGAGCAGAAGATCATGTTAAAGTGCTTCTCTCCCCTAGACTAAACCACTTAATGTGTTACTAAACCCACAACAATAACATCAGACTGTATATGCAATAAAGCATGCTTGTTATACTCACTGTGGAACCTAAGGGGTTAATCCTCTGCATTGTGTAAAAACACTGTTTGATCCTGTCTTCTCTGATCCTCCCCTTCTTCCAGTGTCCCCCTCCTATCTCCTGATAAGACATATTGTGTGGAGTCACTCTGCACATGCTCAGTTTGGTGTGTATTGCTAGAGGTTTTTTTTTCTTTTCTTGGGAGAGTGCATGTGATCAGCACAGGGCCAATCAGCACTGTCCAGAGGTCAGGGGTCTTGCATCCTCCTACAAGAGAATGAAAACTCACCCCACAAGTTTTAACATGTGCTTGGATGGACACTGACAGAAGTCACAAGACTGCTCTTACTGATGATGAGAAAAGGTATTTAGCAGTTTATATTTACTAAAATAATTAAATTTTCATGTTCTGTGTACTGTGGGGACCAGATATAGTGAATGCAGGGTCCGGGGAGACCAGATATAGTGAATGCAGGGTCTGAGGAGACCAGATATAGTGAATGCAGGGTCCGGGGAGACCAGATATAGTGAATGCAGGGTCCGGGGAGACCAGATATAGTGAATGCAGGGTCCGGGGAGACCAGATATAGTGAATGCAGGGTCCGGGGAGACCAGATATAGTGAATGCAGGGTCCGGGGAGACCAGATATAGTGAATGCAGGGTCCGGGGAGACCAGATATAGTGAATGCAGGGTCCGGGAAGACCAGATATAGTGAATGCAGGGTCCGGGGAGACCAGATATAGTGAATGCAGGGTCTGGGAAGACCAGATATAGTGAATGCGGGGTCCGGGGAGACCAGATATAGTGAATGCGGGGTCCGGGGAGACCAGGTATAGTGAATGCAGGGTCCGGGGAGACCAGGTATAGTGAATGCGGGGTCCGGGGTTTAGTAACACTTTAACCCTTATAGTGCAATCACAGTCCCACCTAAAGGGATAATTTTTCAGTTTCCTAGAGTTGGTCTTTAAGACCATTTTATACTTCAATATTTTTATTGACAATTGGTTTACAGTGGTATGCATAGGAACAATAACATTTCCGCCCACATGGCGAAATGGTGAGAATAAACAAAGTCATGGAACATAAAAGCATATATATAAAAAAACAGCATTCTCACCAGGTAGCAAACATTCCAACAGACGATGGACAAGGGCATTGCCAGAGAAATTAACCACCAATATAAAACCCCAATTCAAAAGAAAAAAAGTTAAGAATAGGGAGATCGAGAGAAAAGATCTAGGATAAGACAAGGAGGAGAGAAGAAAAGAAAAAGACAAAAAAAAAAAAGGGGGGGGGGGGAAGAGGGAGAAAAAGAGAGTCAGCTGCGGCATTGTTTTGTTAAGCAATGGAGATACAGTCAGGTCCATAAATATTGGGACATGGACACAATTCTAACATTTTTGGCTCTATACACCACCACAATGGATTTGAAATGAAACAAACAAGATGTGCTTTAACTGCAGACTGTCAGCTTTAATTTGAGGGTATTTACATCCAAATCAGTTGAACGGTGTAGGAATTACAACAGTTTGCATATGTGCCTCCCACTTTTTAAGGGACCAAAAGTAATGGGACAATTGGCTTCTTAGCTGTTCCATGGCCAGGTGTGTGTTATTCCCTCATTATCCCAATTACAATGAGCAGATAAAAGGTCCAGAGTTCATTTCAAGTGTGCTATTTGCATTTGGAATCTGTTGCTGTCAACTCTCGAGATAAAATCCAAAGAGCTGTCACCATCAGTGAAGCAAGCCATCATTAGGCTGAAAAAAACAAAACAAACCCATCAGAGAGATAGCAAAAACATTAGGCGTGGCCAGAACAACCGTTTGGAACATTCTTAAAAAGAAGGAACGCACCGGTGAGCTCAGCAGCACCAAAAGACCTGGAAGACCACGGAAAACAACTGTGGGGGATGACTGAAGAATTCTTTCCCTGGTGAAGAAAACACCCTTCACAACAGTTGGCCAGATCAAGAACACTCTCCGGGAGGTAGGTGTATGTGTGTCAAAGTCAACAATCAAGAGAAGACTTCACCAGAGTGAATACAGAGGGTTCACCACAAGATGGAAACCATTGGTGAGCCTCAAAAACAGGAAGGCCAGATTAGAGTTTGCCAAACGACATCTAAAAAAGCCTTCACAGTTCTGGAACAACATCCTATGGACAGATGAGACCAAGATCAACTTGTACCAGAGTGATGGGAAGAGAAGAGTATGGAGAAGGAAAGGAACTGCTCATGATCCTAAGCATACCACCTCATCAGTGAAGCATGGTGGTGGTAGTGTCATGGCGTGGGCATGTATGGCTGCCCATGGAACTGCTTCTCTTGTATTTATTGATGATGTGACTGCTGACAAAAGCAGCCGGATGAATTGTGAAGTGTTTCGGGCAATATTATCTGCTCATATTCAGCCAAATGCTTCACAACTCATTGGACGCCGCTTCACAGTGCAGATGGACAATGACCCAAAGCAGACTGCAAAAGCAACCAAAGAGTTTTTTAAGGGAAAGAAGTGGAATGTTATGCAATGGCCAAGTCAATCACCTGACCTGAATCCGATTGAGCATGCATTTCCCTTGCTGAAGACAAAACTGAAGGGAAAATGCCCCAAGAACAAGCAGGAACTGAAGACAGTTGCAGTAGAGGCCTATCAGTGCATCACCAGGGATGAAACCCAGCATCTGCTGATGTCTATGCGTTCCACACTTCAGGCTGTAATTGACTGCAAAGGATTTGCAACCAAGTATTAAAAAGTGAAAGTTTGATTTATGATTATTATTCTGTCCCATTACTTTTGGTCCCTTAATAAGTGGGAGGCACATATGCAAACTGTTGTCATTCCTACACCGTTCACCTGATTTGTATGTAAATACCCTCAAATTAAAGCTGACAGTCTGCAGTTAAAGCACATCTTGTTCGTTTCATTTCAAATCCATTGTGGTGGTGTATAGAGCCAAAAATGTTAGAATTGTGTCGATGTCCCAATATTTATGGACCTGACTGTATATCTGATCCATGGTTCCCACGTTCCCTCAAATCTAGATTCATCATTATTGACAATGCTAGTTAACTTATCATTTACCATTATCCAATTAAGTTTTTGTTTAACCCCGTCTAGCAGAATCAATGATTGTCTCCAACTTCTAGCTATGGTAATACGTGCCACCAGTAAGAGGTAATGAATTTTTTTAGTCGATTTTTTGGAAACGGTAGTAGGTCTGCAGGTTTACTATTCACCTTAACGAGCATGTGGTCAGTTCAATGAGTGAATTGGTCAATGGGTGAAATGTTATTATATATAAAAAAAACACAGGCCACATCATCATGATTACTATTAATTAAACTAAGTCCTACCTTATAGTCCAAATAAAGACAATTATGTCATAATGACGAGTGCTCTGCAAGACCATGATTATACAGTATAATTAAAAATGGTTTGCAACATTAGTGGTGTAGACACAATCAAGCAGGAGCATGCATGGCTGTTTTTCCACCCATGCCCATGATGTTGTAATGGCTTGTGGTTAGAGAGTCTTGAGGAGCAATGTTAATTCATATAGAGGCCTAAGTCATAGAGTAGGACCGATCTGATTAGAAGCTGATTAATCCATCAGCATGATTTTGGAAGGAAGTCTTCAAGAACTTCAGACAAGCTCTGGTGGGACTTTCAGTGGAGGGGTAATGCGCTCTCTCACCACACATCTATCTCATTAGATTCTTAAGGCTGAACTTTTATTCTCTCAATTTATAAAATAATGAAGTGATAATCAAACTAAAAATGTAAAGTTGTCCCTGTATATATAGAAAAAAATTTCTAACAGCCAGGGGCGGACTGACTATTCGAGCACTTGGGCACTGCCCGAGGGCCCGGGGTCAGTAGGGGGCCCCATGAAATGCCCCTGGTACCTTTTTTATAGGCTTTTTTGAGTGTGGGCAAGGACACAGGGGCCCCATGATCCCCTATTGCCCGGGGGCCCCATGAGTTGTCAGTCCGCCCCTGCCTACAGCATAGTGCAAAGGGAAATCATATCAAATTAGGTATAGAGGAAGACCACCAGGACCGTCTTGAGCACACAGCTTTCCAATTGTTTCAGATAAACCAGAAAGTCTGAGGTGACCCCTCTCTTCTCATTATAGTATACTGTAGAATTTCTTAAAGTCAAAAATCCTTCCACTTGCAGACCAGAGAGAAACTCTACTATAATGAGAGGCGAGGGATCACCTCAGACTTTCTGGTCTATCTGAAACAATTATAGAGCTGTGTGCTCGAGTTGGTCCTGGTGGCCCTCCTCTATACTCAAGTTGATATGGTACTCCTTTGCACCTCTCTCATTATAGTAGAATTTCTTAAAGTCAAAAATCCTTCCACTTGCCGATCAGAGTGAAAATACAGTATGCTATAATGAGAGGAGAGGAATCACCTCAGACTTTCTGGTTTATCTGAAACAATTAGAAAGCTGTGTGCTCGAGATGTTCCTGGTGGCGTTTCTCTATTCTCAGTTTGATATGATAATCCTTTGCACTTCACTGTAGGTAAATGTTGCTTTATTATACTGAGCCTACTTTCCATTTTTAGTTTGATTTATCACTTATTTATTTTATGAGTTAACAGAATAAAATTTAAGTCCTAGGGATCTACTGGGAGAGATGCACATCGCCCCTCCTGAAAGTCCCAACAGGGCTTGCCTGAAGTTCTTGAAGGCTTCTTCCCAAAGTCATGATGATGGGTTAATCAGCTTCTAACCAGACTGGTCCTACTCTATGACTTAGGGTCTATATTCAAATCAACACTACTCCTCGAGACTCTCTAATCACAAGATATTACAACCTCATGGGCATGGGTGAAAAAACAGCCTTGCGTGATCCTGCTTGATTGAGGCTATACCAATAATGCTGCAAACCATGGACAAGTATACTGTATAATTATGGTCTCGCATAGTACCTATCATTATGACATAATTGATTTTGCACTACGCTGTAGGTAAATGTTGCTCTAATATACTTTGACTACGTTCCATTTTTAGTTTAATTTTCACTTTTTTTTATTTTATAAGTTGATAGAATACAAATTAAGTCTTAAAGAGGAGTTACAGTGAAAATGAACAAAAATAAAAGCCAGCAGCTATAAAAACTGTAGCTGCTGACTTTTAAAAAACAGACACTCGCCTGTCCCTCGATTCCGCGGTGTCCCCCCCCCCGGAGCCCGCTTCACCAGCCATCATGTGTTCCCGGCATCAGCATCTTCAGTGTGGGCACCGGGCTGTGACAGCTTGCGGCTTTACAGCCGGGTGCCCACTGTGCATGTGCAAGTAGCGCTGCACTGTCTGAATGGTCCCGAAGTCTTCTGGGACCTGTCACATGTCCCAGAAGACTGCGGGGAGTGAGGAGGGAGGGACAACTTCTGCTTCCAATCGTCTAGGTAATCGCAGCAGAAGTGGGAGCAGGTACCTGCCAATTTCGGGTACCCGCTCCCCTAAGGTGCCAATCCTTAACGGGGAGTGGGGGGCCAGTCCTTAAAGCGGAACTTCCCCTTCCCACAGTCTGATGGCTGACTGTCCCTCGACGTCCTCATGTCCGGTGCAAGGGGTGTATATAATGTGGAGACCAGTCTAGCTGCGGGGAGGAGCGGGTAAGTATATCTCCTTTTCTTGTTCCCTTAGACCCAAACAAGCAATGAAAGTGTTACTAAAACCAGGACCCTGCATTCACTATATCTGGTCTCCCCGGACCCTGCATTCACTATATCTGGTCTCCCAGGACCCTGCATTCACTATATCTGGTCTCCCACAGTCCATACAACATGGAAATGCAATTAATTTAGTAAATATAAACTGCTTAATACCTTTTCTCATCAGCATTTAGAGCAGTCTTGTGACTTCAGCAGAGCACTGGTTAAAGCTTGTAGGATGAGTTTTTTAGGAGGATGTGAAATCCCTGACCCTCTGTCTGGATAGTGATGATTGGCCCTGTGCTGATCACATGCACCCTCCCAAGAAAAAAAAAAATACTCTAGCAATAAACACCAAACTGAGCATGTGCATGTGACTATGGCTTCAGTCTGTATCAGGTGGTCATTTCAACAAGAGGAGGGACAGAGAAGACAGGATTACACAGCTTTTTTACACAATGCAGAGAATTAACCCCTTAGGTTCCACAGTGAGAATAACAAGCTTGCTTTACTGCATATAAAGACTGATTTTACTGCTGTGGGTTAAGGAACACTTTAACCCTTGCAGAGCTGGCATAACCCCATTGCAAGAGATACTTTTTTATTTGTCTGGAGTATGGCTTTAAAACATCCGCATGGCAATTTTTTTTTTAACATAGAGGGGATGCAAAAATGATAAAAGTTGGTGCTCTATATATAGGTTGTTATTCCATTATCAGGAAAGGAAATTAAAGTGTTAATTGGTTGTATTAGTGATTTAAAAAAGATCCAGCAGCAACTTGCCAGTTCCAGAAGACCCTATTTTAAAATGTTATTGTACTTTTTAATTAGGTTGAAGTTCCTAATTGAATTTAAAAAAAAAAGCTGCATCATTTGTTATACAATATTCTTTCGAGACTACACCGAAATAAAGAGCAGTGTACCGATACAAACTTGTAACTTCTCAAATACCATTTAAGGGAGTTTTACAGTCTTTTTAAAAGGAAAATATAAAAATTGGTTAATATTATTTTTCTATATTTTTTTTGTTATAAATGAAAGTTTTACACTTTTAAATAATGTGTATACAATCTGTATTGTACTAATTATTGTTGATTTTTGGTTTTCGTTTACAGACTGGATGAGAATTGGTAAGTGTGTCCCTTCCCTGGTTTAATTGTCTGTGCAGTTATATTGAACATTTTGAATGGCGTTCTGCATATGGACAGGGGTAGAGGCCAGGGGAGGATGTAACATTAACCACTTGAGCTCCTGAGGATTTACCCCCCTTAATGACCAGGCCTCTTTTTGCTACTCGGCGCTGCACTAATTCAACTGATAATTGCGCGGTCATGCAATGCTGCACCCAAACGAAATTTACGTCCTTTTTTTCACACAAATAGAGCTTTCTTTCGCTGTAATTTGATCACCTGTGCGCTTTTTATTTTTCACGCTATAAACAAAAAAAGGACAAAAATGTTGAAGAAAAACAATATTTTTTACTTTGAGCTATAAAAAATATATAGTAAACTCAAAGTTGGTTATAAATTTAGGCAAAAATGTATTCTGCTACGTGTTTTTGGTAAAAAAATCCCAATAAGTGTATATTGATTGCTTTCTGTGGAAGGTATAGCGTCTACAATCTATGGTATAAATACTGCAATTTACGCCTTTTTTCTGCTATACAGCGCTGCGCTAGTTTAACGGACAATTGCGCGGTCATGCAATATGGTACATAAATGAAATTTACATCCTTTTTTCCCCACAAATTGAGCTTTCTTTCGGTGGTATTTGATCGCCTGTGCGGTTTTTATTTTTTGCGCTATAAAAAAAAAGTCTGACAATTTTGAGGAAAAAAAACAATATTTTGGACTTTTTGCTATAAAACATGTCCACTAAAAAAAAATGCAAAAATCAAATTTAGTCATAAATTTCTGCCAAAATGCATTCTGCGACATGTCTTTGCTAAAAAAAAACCCAATACGTGTAAATTAATTGGTTTACGTGAAAGTTATAGCGTTTACAAATGGAAAGATACTGGGATTTTTAATTTTTATTTATACTAATAATGGCGCCGATCAGCGACATATGGCGGCAATCAGAGACATATGACGGCGACCAGCGACTTATGGCGGGACTGCGGCGAACATTTTGACACTGGGGGGGGAACTGACTTGGGGTCACTAACATCCCCAGTGACACCAATACAGTGATCAGTGAAAAACACCACTGAAACTGTACTAATGTCACTGGGGAGGAAGGGGTTAACATTTTTAGAATTTGCTGTGTAAGGGGAGTGTTTTACTAGGGGGCAGGGGTGTGTACTGGACGGGGGAGGGAGGGGGGAGCTGATCGAGGGAGAGCAGCTTGTCGGCGAACTGTCACAGAGCAGGGCTGTGTGTAAACAATGCAGCCCTGCTCTGTGTCAGTGATCACCGCTCATCGCGGGAAAACGGCTGGTAAAAACCGTCCGTGACCCGGCGGCGGAGACCCGCTGCTGACACCCGCGGGACAGGTAGGGCGGGCGCCTGCCTCGCGCACGCCCCCTACCTGGCTTGAAGGCGGCCGTTTTAAAACGTGCTTTTGCCTACGAGCGCCGCCCTGCCTCCGTTTATATGCGGTGGCTGGGCGGCAAGTGGTTAAAGCGTTACTAAACCCAGGACCCTGCATTCACTATATCTGGTCTCTCACAGTACAAAGAACATGGAAGTGCAATTATTTTAGTAAATAATACCTTTTCTCATCAGCGGTTAGAGCACTCTTGTGACTTCAGCAGAGCACTGGTTAAAGTTTGTAGGAGGAGTTTTCTTTCTGCTCTAGGATAATGCAAAACCCCTGACCTCTGTCTGGACATCGCTGATTGTCCCAAGAAAAAAAAACCTCTCTAGCAATACACACTAAACTAAGCATTCACATGTGGCTACAGGTTCAGTCTGTTTTATCAGGTGGACATTTGAACAAGAGGAGGAGCAGAGAAGTCAGGATGAAACAGCTGTTTTACACAATGCAGAGGGTTAACCCCTTAGGTTCCACAGTGAGTATAACAACCATACTTTATTGTATATACAAACTGATTTTACTGTTGGTGGTTGTAAGGTGGTTGTAAAGCCTTACGTTTTTTACCCTAATGTATTGTATGCATCAAGGTTAGAAAACCTTCTGTGTTCAGGCTCTCCAGACCCTCCTTATACTTACCTGTGCCCCATAGTGATCCAGCCCTGTGCCCGAGAGCAGTGACTTTCTCTGCTCTGTCCCTCCTCACAGGGCAGACCGGTAGCAGCAGGACTGGTTCCCACTACTGTCACACAAACTCTGTAATAAGGGAGTTGGGGGAGGCAAGATCCGCTGTCTGTGTCTAGTGACGCATGCAACGGGGCTTGGGACCAAACCTGCAGGAGTTCCCCCATAGGGAGCGGCTTCTTATGGGGACACTCGCTAAAGAGCAGGAGCCAGGAGCACTGGTGGGGGACCCAAGAAGAGGAGGATCAGGGTTGCTCTGTGCAAAACCATTACACGTGTTTGTTATTTTAATGACAAAATAAAACTTTACAATCACTTTAAGCCTCCTTGGGGATGTAACATTACCACATGTGTATTAGAAAACCCTTTCAGGAAGTTTAAAAAAAAATCTGGGACTCTAACAATATATGGCTGGGCCACACAGTATATTAAAAGTATCTGTGGGGGCCAAAGGTCAGTTTTATAAATAAATGACCCCCAACATTGTACCTTCTTACATCAAGGTCCCCATCAGAGCTCCCCCCTTTACACCAGGTCACTCACATTGTCCCACCTTACATCAGGTTCCCACATTACATCAGGGTATTCATCAGAATCTCCCTTATATTAGGGTCCCCATTAGAGCCCCCACTTTTCATTAGGGTACTCATAAAACCCCCCCTTACATTTGATTGAAGCAGAGACCATAGGCAGACTCTGCTTACCTGAATCTTCTGCAGGCCGGATAAAATCTTGTAGCAGGCTGAATGTGGCCCATAGGACATAGTTCAGAGAGTCCTGATCAGGGGCGGACTGACAAATCATGGGGCCCCCGGGCAATAGGGGATCATGGGGCCCCTGAGTCCTTGCCCAAACTAAAAAAAGCCTATGAAAAAGGTACCAGGGGCATCTAATGGGATCCCCTACTGACCCTGGGCCCTCGGGAAGTGCCCGAGTTTCCAAATGGTCAGTCCGCCCCTGGTCCTGATATATGAAAAGCCCTTGAGGGGACCATTTGTACCAACACTCATGTTACGTTTGTGAAATGGAGTGTGTCATTTCTCTCTGATGATGTCATGCAGTCCTCCAGTGATGTTTTTCTGCAGACCCTTGCCCCATTCAGGGAATTAGCCTTTAGTATTTTTGGATAAGCAAGTACATAACCACCATGTCTCCTGAAAAAGCATATTCTATTTGTGAAACTCTTAGAGAATTTATAATATCCAATACAAACATAGAAGAGTGACAGCAGAAAAAAAAAACAAGTGGTCCATCAAGTCTGCTCCATTTAAATATTTATACATACACGGCTCGAAAAAATGTAAGGAACACTTTTTAATCAGAACTCCTGGGATATTGATCTGGTCAGGTAAGTAGTAGAGGGGGTTGTTAATCAGTTTCAGCTGCTTTGGTGTTAATCAAATTAACAACAGGTGTACTAGATGAACAACAATGAGACAACCCCCAAAACAGGAATGGTATTACAGGTGGAGGACACTGACATTTTTTTCCCTACTTTTCTGATTGTTTTTCACTAGTTTTGCATTTGGCTAGGGTCAGTGTCACTACTGGTAGCATGAGGCGATATCTGAACCCTACAGAGGTTGTACAGGCAGTCCAACTCCTCCAGGATGGCACATCAGTACGTGCTATTGTCAGAAGGTTTGCTGTGACTCCCAGCACAGTCTCAAGGGCATGGAGGAGATTCCAGGAGACAGGCAATTACTCTAGGAGAGCTGGACAGGGCCGTAGAAGGTCCTTAATCCATCAGCAGGACTGGTATCTGCTCTTTTGTGCAAGGAGGAACAGGATGAGCACTGCCAGAGCCCTACAAAATGACTTCCAGCAGGCCACTAGTGTGAATGTCTCTGACCAAACAATCAAAAACAGACTTCATGAGGGTGGCCTGATGGCCTGATGTCCTCTAGTGGGCCCTGTGCTCACTGCCCGGCACCATAGAGCTCAATTGGCATTTGCCAATGAACAACAGAATTGGCAGGTCTGCCAGTGGCACCCTTTGCTGTTCAGAGATGAGAGCCGTGGAGAACATTATGTTGCCTGTAATATCGTTGAGCCTGATGGTTTGGTGGTGGGTCAGTATTGGTCTGGGGAGGCATATCCATGGAGGGACTCACAGACCTCTGCAGGCTAGACAATGACACCCTGACTCAAGTATCAAGATGAAATCTTTGGACCCATAGTCAGATCATACCCTGGTGCAGTGGGTCCTGGGTTTCTCCTGGTGCATGACAATGCCTGACCTCATGTTACATAGTTACATAGTCTGGCTAAAAAAAGACAAAAGTCCGTCCAGTTCAACCATAAAAAAAAATTAATAATCCTACACCCACAGTTGTTCCAGAAGAAGGCAAAAAAACCAGCAAAGCATGATCCAATTTGCTCCTGCAGGGGAGAAAATTCCTTCCAGATTCTTCAAGAGGCAATCGGATATTCCCTGGATCAACTTTACCTATAAATGTTAGTATTCAGTTATATTCTGTGTATCCAAGAAAGAATCCAGGACTTTTTTAAAGCAGTCCACTGAACTGGCCAGAACCAACGCTTGACGGAGTCTATTCCACATTTTCACAGCTCTTACTGTGAAGAAACCTTTCCGTGTTTGGAGATTCAATTTCTTTTCCTCCAGATGTAAAGAGTGCCCCCTTGTCCTCTGTGATGACCTCAGGGTGAATAACACCGAGTTCACTATATGAACCACTGATGTAATTATACATGGTGATCATATCCCCCCCCCGGGGCGGACTGACCATTTGGAAACTCGGGCACTGCCCGAGGCCCCGGAGTCAGTAGGGGGCCCCATGAGATGCCCCTGGTACCTTTTTCATAGGCTTTTTTGAGTTTGGGCACAGCAAGGACACAGGGGCCCCATGATCCCCTATTGCCCGGGGGCCCCATGAGTTGTCAGTCTGCCCCTGATCCCCCCTTAATCTCCTCTTCTCAAAAGAGAATAAATTCAGTTCCTCTAACCTTTCCTCATAGCTGAGCTCCTTCATACCTCTTATCAGTTTGGTTGCCGTTCATGTGGTGAGAGTATGCAGGCAGTTCCTGGAGGATGAAGGAATTGATACCATTGAATGGCCCCCACGCTCACCTGACCTAAATCTAATAAAACACCTCAGGGATATCATGTTTTGGTCCATCCATTGCCACCAGGTTGCACCTCAGACTGTCCAGGAGCTCAGTGATGCCTTGGTCCAGGTATCGGGATGAAATCTTTGGACCTATTGTCAGACCCTACGCTGGTGCAGTGGGTCCTGGGTTCCTCCTGGTGCACAACAATGTCCAGCCTGACGTGGTGAGAGTATGCAGGTGGTTCCTAGAGGATGAAGGAATTGATACCATTGAATGGCCTCCACGATCGCCTGATCTAAATCCATCTGACGCCACCAGGTTGCAGCTCAGACTGCACAGGAGCTCAGTGATGCCCTGGACCAGATCTGGGAGGAAATCCCCCAGGACACCATCTGTCATCTCATTAGGAGCATGCCCCGACGTTGTCAGACACGCATACAAGCATGTGGGGCCATACAAACTACTGAGGACCATTTTGAGTTGCTGCAATGACATTTCAGCAAAGTGGACTAGCCTGCTGCATCATTTTTTCATTTTGATTTTCAGGGTGTCTTTGAATTCAGTCCTCTGTAGGTTGATCATTTTCATTTAGATCAAACAATGGGGTATCCTTACGTTCCTAACACATTGCCCAGTCCATATCAGTATAGATATCCAGCATGATATTCTTCCCCATTGAGATCTGATGTGTTTTCAAAGTGTTCCTTTAATTTTTTTGAGCAGTGTATATATGTCAAGCGCTGTGTAAATTGTCAGTGTTATATCATGTGACAGTATGAAAGGCGAGGTGATCGATGGATGCTATGTGTCACCTCGCATGTGTTCATACTTGGGAGTTTAAGGTGGAGTCCACGCTGGGTTTTCTGGGCCACTATGGTAGAGGTGATTCCGGACCTGATTTTGTGGTCCACTGATAACCACCAGCAGGTGGTATAAAAAAGTAGGAAAGGAGCAAGAAGCTGCTCCTGGCCCCGGACTCAGAGAGCCATTCCCGAGAGAGCTGTGTATGAAAGTGTGTGTTATACGAACAAGAAAAAAGGTTTGCTTATTGTTTCATTTTTGTTGGTGACGGGGAAGCCCTTCACCAGTGAGAGAGGAAAACTTCGGTGTTTAGTTAGTGCCTGGATGGCAGGGGTTTATTTTTCTGTTTTTGTTTGTTTTGATATTTTGCAACCTTTGAATAAAACCGACGACCAGTCAGATTTTAAAGAGCCTGTTGTGCGGACTTTCTTTTTCCCAGGGAAGGTGATCCCCCACCTGAGCTAACCCCACAATAAATACCTGTAGTAAATAAATAAGATAAATAAATGTAAGTTCTCTGAAACTGAACACAGTATTCTAAATGAGATCTAACTAAAATCTCATAGTTGAATATTCCAGTATTGATATTTTGTAAATATCTGATGGGATATTATTATAAGGAGGTTACATATGTAGCTGCTCATCCTATTACATTTTATGCTTAAATGTTAATAAATATGATTTTTAGTAATGGGAAAAGCTGCTGTATATTTCTTTCACATTAAATATCAGATTGTACATTAACCCGTTGCCACCCACATAGCACATACTGTACGTGCGGTAGGAAATAGGTGGGCTTTAACACTCATACATTGTACTTATGCATCTACAAGCAGCTGAAGCTTCTGTGCTGAGAGCAGGGGCGGACTGACCATTTGGAAACTCGGGCACTGCCCGAGCGCCTGGGGTCAGTAGGGGGCCCCATGAGATGCCCCTGGTACCTTTTTCATAGGCTTTTTTGAGTTTGGGCAAGGACACAGGGGCCCCATGATCCCCTATTGCCCGGGGGCCCCATGAGTTGTCAGTCCGCCCCTGGCTGAGAGCGCCCACTGTGTGCTCCCAGCACATACACCAAGCTGTCTAAGACAGCTCACAGTCCCCACTAATGACTGGTAGCTGGTGAGACCGGATCATGTGACCACTGTGACAGCCAACCACAGTGGTCACATGATGGCAAAGAGCAGAGTGACAGAAAGATGAGCTCATCTCTGTGCTGCTTCTTCTTTCACTGTCCAGTCACAGGCTGGGGAGGGTCCAGGTTGACCTGAGCTCAGAGGAAGTGAGTTGAATGATGCTGAGGACATCTAGTGGCAGA
Organism: Staurois parvus; assembly: GCF_062004578.1. Classification (NCBI taxonomy): domain Eukaryota; kingdom Metazoa; phylum Chordata; class Amphibia; order Anura; family Ranidae; genus Staurois; species Staurois parvus. The sequence goes on along the minus strand of NW_028317847.1, from coordinate 5,990,361 downwards.
AAAAATGACTGTGGGGGAAATCTCTGAACTGAAGGTGAATATTGCAGCAAAAAAGGTTGTCGTTATTTTGACTTTTCCTTTCCTTTTGCTTTCTATCTTGTTAATTGTTCTCATTTACAAAGTAGTGTTAACCAGACCAGGAAGTGAAAAAAATATATCTAGCAGAGTCCAACAGAGGTTTGATGGAAAGCTATCCATCCACTAGACCCAAAAAGAACAATCTTACTTTCATCAGTCCACAAAATGTTGCGCCATTTCTCTTTAGGCCAGTCAATGTGCTCTTTGGCAAATTGTAACCTCTTCAGCACGTCTTTTTTTCAACAGTGGGACTTTGCGGGGGCTTCTTGCAGATAGCTTGGCTTCGCATAGGCGTCTTCTAATTGTAACAGTACTCACAGGTAACTTTGGACCTTCTTTTATCTTCCTGGAGCTGATTGTTGGCTGAGTCTTTGCCATTTTGGCTATTCTTCTATCCATTGGAATGGTAGTTTTTCGCTTTCTTCCACGTCTTTCAGGTTTTGGTTGCCATTTTAAAGCATTTGCGATCATTTTAGCTGAGCAGCCTATCATTTTCTGCACTTCTTTGTATGTTTTCCCCTCTCCAATCAATGTTTTAATCAAGGTACGCTGTTCTTCTGAACAATGTCTGGAACGACCCATTTTCCTCAGAATTTCAGAGAGAAATGCACTGTAACCAGCATGTACATCATTTGCTGCCTTCCTTCCTTAAATAAGGGCAATAATTGCCACCTGTTTTTCAAAGAATGAATGACCTCACTAATAGAACTCCACACTGCTATTATTTTGAACATGCCCCTTTCAATGAGTGATTCAATTACACAGAATCAGCAGCATGCATGTCATGACTGTTGGGTCTGTTGGATTTCTATTACTCTACTACACCTGCTAGTAAATTATTTGCCATGTAGAATTATCATTTCTACCAAAAACAGTGATTGTTCAGGTTAGTGATGTCTGACTGCTATTATTTTGAACACAACTGTGTGTGTGTGTATATATATATATATATATATATAAGTTAGAGGTTTGAAGTCTCTGACTTAGTGGAAAGCATCGTATATAATTCACACTCACCTGTACGAAGCGGAATTCCCGCCAGTTAACAGCATTGCTGACTGATGGCAGCGAAGTAATGCCCAGTAACACATAGAAGAAGAATCCCAGTATACCCAGTGCCACATAGGAGTCAGAGAGCCAGGCATAGTAGTTCAGGAATTGATACGTGGTATTGGATTTAATCTGCAAACCAAACACAAAGTAACTTTTTTTTTCCACTTATCTCTATTAATAGCATTAAACTGAGTTTACATTAGATTACATTTAGATTCCATTCAGTGCTACAAGCGCAGCATTGCCGGTGCCTGTGTCTCCGGTATTTGCCTAATAAGATAAATCATTTTAAGCCTCTTTGTAACTTCCTATTTATATTTTGCCGTTATTTATTTCCTGCAAACTAAGACTGTAGATGAGTTTATTTTCATAGGTTCTAATTCATTTTAAAAGGTATTTTAAGCCAACTGTAAATAAAGTGGGATTTTCAAATTAGGCGTAGTAATAACACCACTTCCTGTTGTACTCAGATATCCACTGCAGACCAAAAATCCATTTTAAATGAAGGTTCATTTTAAATCCCCAAAAAATTAAACATGAAAGTTTATGAAACTAAAAAAAAATATATATATTTTGTAAACCCTGACAAGGAACTTCTCTTATTTGCTCCCTTTTGGTCTGTTTAATATACCATTGAAAGCATTTTATTATATATGATTGGTGCAAAAACGTACATTTATCTTTCCATAAATCTAATACTTCCTGTGCTGCACCAGTACATTGTTCCCAGCTATTTTTGTGGACTACAGAATACAAATGTGCACAATCAATTTGTTTTGTTCTGTTTCACATTCATTCATTAAGGAAATAATTTAATTTAGTCATAATCAGGCCCGGACTGGGACAAAAAATAGGCCTGGCATTTTAGACTGAATGGGAGGGTGTTCGCAGGGGAGTTTAGTGACGGAAAATTCATGGTGTCCTCCGCACTGTAATTTAAAGGGGCACTGTGATATAAAGGGTACTGCACTGTAAAGGGGCACTGTATTGATTGCAGTGCCCCTTTATAGTGCAGTCCCCTTTATATTACAGTGCCCTTAGAAATCTAATTACAGTGCCCCCTATATATTCAGCAAAGAGACAGCCCAATCCAGCAAAGAGACATCCCAAATAGCAAAGATACAGCCCAATCCAGTAAAGATATACTGTGTCCCTATATAGCAAAGAAACAGCCCAATCCAGCAAAGAGACAGCCCGATCCAGCAAAGAGACATCCCCATATAGTAAAGAAACTGCCCAATTCAGCACAGAGACAGCCCACCCAGCACAGAGACAGCCCATCCAGCACAGAGACAGCCCATCCAGCAAAGAGACAGCCCATCCAGCAAAGAGACATCCCATCCAGCAAAAAGACATCCCATCCAGCAAACAGACATCCCATCCAGAAAGAGACAGCTCATCCAGCAAAGAGATAGCCCATCCAGCAAAGAGACATCCCATCCAGCAAAGAGACAGTACATTAAGCAAAGAGACATCTTTTCCAGAAAAGAGACAGCCCAAACAGCATCGAGACAGCCCATACAGCTAAGAGGCAGCCCATACAGCTAAGAGACAACCCATACAGAGTGTGCCTGCCAGTGAAGGAGAAAGGCCTCTGTTGTCCCTTCAATGCTGCTGTGTCTACAGCGGCTGTGTGTGTATCCCCTGAGGCACTTTCTGCTTGTCATTGGAGCCGTCTCTCTCTTTCCTCCTGTCGGCCCTTCTTTAGGCATAGCCGTATAGTGGGAGGTGAGCGGCGTCCATGGTCTGTGTTAGACCTGTTCAGACCAAGGTTGCCACTTGCCTCCCACTGTGCAGCCCGGTCAACAGGCTGCTCTTTTTAGGCCTGGTGGCTGCAGCCCGCCACGCAAATGCCTATGTGCCCTATGGCCAGTCCAGACCTGGTCATAGTCATGTTAGAATGATTCATTTCCATAATTTGTTTTATATATTCAGATTTATTTGGTATATTTGGATTTGTTTTGTATATTCGTTGTTCTGAATCAGTTCATATTTTTGGAAGTTATTTCAGAAGATTGACCTTATTCATTTTAATTCATTATTTTGAGAGATTATTTGTACACTCTGAATCATCCCTGCTAGTCCAACCCACAAAGAGAAAAGACTGGAGTCACGTGCATCTGAAGTAACAAATGGAACAAAATTAATTTTGGATTCATTTGTTATGTTATAATTCAGAGATTCTGATGAATCCATCTCCATCCAACCCAAACACAAGAAGTAGGAATCATCATCTTATTTCACTTTTATACTTTACTATATTTATTGCAATGTGTCTGCATTTCATATATAGTACACTTTTTATAATAACGAAAAATGTTAATGCAAATGAATCGGCTTATTATTAGAAAATTCATGCTACACTCAATACAATAACAACAGATGTATCTCAATCAATTCAGAAAATTCGTTATATTGTTACGCTATTTCGGAAGCTTCAAATGTTAACAAAAGGCCCAAACTATCGCATCATGTCCTCTGAATGAAACTAATTAATACAAATTAATTTGTTGTTTTCATTATAATTTATTTTGGTTTAATTGAAATTCATTATTATTGTGATTCGAGATTCGAATACATCCGAATCACAAAATTTCCATCCAAATTTTGATTCATAATGAAACAAGTCGCACATGTCTACTATAGAACACCCCCTGCCTCTGTTTTTAGAAAAAAGTGTTCTGTAGATTCTGTCTTCCTGCCATGGGGTGACAACTAGGGATGATTTTGTGTTGAATCAGCTTCAGGTGAGCTATCATTCATGGGTGGGGGATTTCCTGCCCTGCAGCTGACATACACTGGGGGACAAGGTTGCTTGTGATATCACTGACCTAAGATGCCAATGTGGCTATAATGCAGCTACCACATCTAAGGAATGGTATGCTTCAATGTGTTATATTTTTGTACTTATGTTTAGATATATTTTATAACCCAACATTTATGGCCTGTCCAGAATTGCAGAGGTGGTATCAATAGTGCTCAAAGTGAATCTTAGACTCAGAACCCCAGGAGAGTATGGCAAGAGTGCTAACGAAAAATATATCTAAAGCCAAAATGTTTTGTTTTTTCATTGTTTTGGATAGAGTAGGGAACGATTGGGTCGATGACATGGTTGAACAACTGGGACAGGTGTCCTCACTGGAAGATTTCTGCTCTATCTCTGCTCTGGTGACAACTGTAATATTTTTAATTTCCCAATGTCCTTAGTTCTGGAGCTAATGGTAACCAATTGGGATTAACATGGGTTTGGTCCAAACGAAGGTTCAGACTGAACCTTTGGAGGGGATGCTTATGACATCAATAACCTGATATGGCCATGTGACCACCTGCTGTGTTCATTTAAAACTTACTTGACTCATACCTGTCACACTCTTATTCTTCAGATTACTCTAAAATATCTAAAATTAGGGAAAGGGGTTTCGGCTTTGCACTTCATTTTCCATGAGTCTTCAGTTTATATTAAATCAGTTGAATTTAATATTGCTGAGGTTAAAATAATTACCTGTGCCTTTATGTAATATTCCACCCACCACCTTACATAGTAACGTATGGGCATCACCAGTGTGTAGATGGCATGTAGAAAGGCATACGCCAATGCTACCAGCCCAAGCTGTTTCCGGCAGAGCATCCATTTGTCCAGCCAGTCTGGAAATCTGCTGTATTTGGTGCCTCGGTATAGCTGGATGATGGCTGCAAAAATTCCTGGCAGATACACTAAAGCCAGCAGTATGAGAGACACGATGGGGAACACTCGGTTGGCAATGGAAATCATGATGAGGTAGGAAGTGTCCTCCTTCCCTGTGACAAGGGGATGGAACACTTCAAAGATGAGACAATAGAGGAAGACCAATATGGTGAAACCAGCACAAATATAAAAGGGAAGTCTCCACAATGGGAATAACTGCAGTGGGTAATTCTCAATCTCTTTAGCTGCCAGTAGAGATCCTTGGTCCAATGGCGTCAGTCCAAGAGATCGAACGATCTCCATAACTGCTTCCTTTGCTTTTGCTTCATCTCCACAAAGAAAAACCTGTTCAGATATAAAAATTGGTTGGAGTGCTGCATTATCATGAAAGAAATGGCAACTACAATATTAAAATTAATACATATTCAAACTGTGAATACTACCATGATTATTATTATTATTGTTATTTTTCATATTCTTCCTTGGTGTCTTATTCTACCCATCTGCAAAAATAATTGGTACTGTAATTAGTACAGCAGCTTCAGGGCTTTTCTAAAGCTGTGCAAAGCCCTGGAGCCTTGCCACAATGCACCAATTGCAATTGGTTGCAATATACCCATGGCACCCGGGAAAGAAAAATATAGCGGTGCTCAACGCATGCTGCAATGATATTGGGAAATTACCTTAGTTCATGACTAATGTTTCTGCATTTTATTAGCCCAGGTCAGGAAGGGATTTGTATTTCCTGCACACCTAGGACAGTGCATTATGATTCTCAGCCCTGAGCAGCTGTTCAAAACATTTGATGATTCTCATCCCTGACCAGCTGCTCACAGCATGTGATTATTCTCAGCCCTTATCAGCTGCACAGGAAACACACACATTTCATTTTTTCCCTTCTGAAGCATAAGAAAATTGTTAGTTTTACTTTCACTGCTGGAGGATTGTGCTACCAGGACATATTGGTATGCACAACGGGGCAGCATGATTTAAGGTGGAATTCCCATCAAAATGTAACTAAAGCTAAACCTACTCTCACCCTATTCTAAGCCTACTCTACCTAACCTTGTAAAGAAAAGTCCCCTATGCTCACCTATTCTGAAGCCATTATGGTCCGGTCACAAGATCAGCTGTCAGTGGCGGCTTCTGTGTAGAGGAGGGGCAACCAACAACGGATGCCCCATGGTAAGTCTACAAGGAATTTCTAGCTGCTGCCGGCATTCTCTCCTGCACACAGTAGCGACCACTGGAGACCGGACTGGAGCGGCTTTATAATAGGTAAGTATTGGGATTTTTTTCTTTCCAGGGTTAGATAGAATAGGCTTAGAAAGGGGGTAGGAGTAGGTTTAGCCTTAGTTAGATTTTGACTGGAATTCCACTTTAAGAGTAAGTAAGTTAAATCTTAGGCCCCATTAACACCTGAGAATTTTGGAGCTCAAGATTAAGGCCCCATTCACACCTTCACATTCCTGAACATGTTCCTGAAACGTCCAAAAGCGAGCAAAAAAGCTCTAAGTGCTTGAACTGCCATTATTTCATTGCATCCCAAACACAGGACATGCATGTTTTGTTGCACAACAAAATGCTCTAAAACATGTAGTAAATAAAGGCACCGAGGTCTGCTCCCAAAATATAGTGTGGGACCAGCTTTTGTACTTTCACACTGTCAGGCAAAATATGTGTCAAAAATGAGTGGAAAAAAAGCACCAAGGAGCATCACGCAAGTGTGAATGAGGCCTAACAACCCCATTGTTTTAAATGGTGCCCGTTCACACCTAAATGCTCAGTCGCCTCTTGGCAGACACCTGTTCTAAAAGGTAGAGAAGCTTCCTTTCTTGCAGATGTGGGCATTTTTGGACCCAAAATGCACAAAAATGCATGTTTTCAGGCGTTCCTGTAATGAATGTCTGTAGGGCCAAAATTCCTTTCCCAAAGAAGTTCCTGTAGGGCACATCGCTCCTAAGACACCCAAAACAATTCAATAATGCACAAAAAAGTCTTTAAAATCATCTGAGTTTGTTATGCTCAAGGTTGAATGGAGCCTTAGTGCTTTTGCCAATTGTTTCTTTTATCAAAATAGCTAGTTTGACATGGCCCTAGGAGCAGGGGTGTATTTACCACAAGGCAAACAAGGCACTTGCCTATGGCAGAATTTTTCAGAGGGGAAGCACCGCCCCCTGGAAGAAGGGATGGAAGAAGAGACACATGCGGCTTGGGGAACAGGTGGGATCTGAAAGAGGCTGCGGGCTGCTTGACTCTCTTTTCTGGGGATGTCCAGGACTGTGAAGGTGAGTGTCTTTCTCTCTCTGCTGGGAGGGGAGTGGCCACTGTATGGGGGCAATGGCAGTGGAAGGCTCTCTCAGGTGGAGGGGAAAGGTGTGTTGTTGCTCAATGTCAGGCTCTCTCCGGGAGGGGGGATTTCAGGTTGCCTAGGGCAGCACAAAACCTAAATACACCACTGCCTAGGAGTATAAAGCATAAAACAAAGCTTATTGATTCCGTTAGCACAGTGGATTGTGGATCATTTACCTGTCTGCTGGCATCCAACGTTCCTGATTGTAAAGCCCAGGCAGACACTGTATTAAATGCTTTGACCACTTTAGCTCCCGTTACCAGACTAGCTAGGAGCTCAGCATTAGATTTTGGGTATTGGTTGATTTTCAGGTTGTTACTGACATCTACTAAGATTTTTCCCTTCAGGATGTCAGAAAATGGCATCAGAAAGTCATAGTGCTCCCTGTGAATGGCTATGATAATGATGGAGGACTTCATTGCGGCTTCAGCATGACTGAGAACCTCAGCTCCTCTTGGAATGAGGTTGGAGGAATTTGGGTTTCTGCTTCCAAAGACAACCACATAACCACACTGGAGTAACTTATACCCCAGAGATCGTCCAAAATCTCCAGTGCCAAATATACAAACGGTTCCACGTTTTGTTGGATCTGAATGCACTTGAAGAGGAATGTTCGGGTATTCATCCATCTCCTGGAAAAGAAAGGCACAGGTTGCTTTGTAGTGATATGTAGATACGGCAGTACATTTTGGTAGTTGTATTGGAATTACCAAACAAACAAGAGTTGCCACTTTCAAGCATGCAGACGTCAGATCCACTTTCTAAACAGGAATTCTAGCAAAACAGCTAATTAGGTGGTTGAAATATATATTTTTTTCTGTTCTACCAGCCAAAGGGTTTACTATTTTGACCAGATATTCTCATCACACACTAACCTGTTACAGCCAGCACGGGTTATGTATAGCCAAACCATTTTTATTGTAGTTTTGAATAGAGCAGAGGAGAGTTAAAGGATAATCTCACCTTTTGGACAAAAATAATAAATGCACATTTTTTTGCAGGTAAAAAAATGTGCGTTTATTATTTTCATCCAAAGGAGCCTGGAAAGAATTGCACCAGGGATCAGTAGATCGCTGATGCCATGCAGGTCTCCTGCAGACCTGTCAGAATATCTGCTTGCTGTGCAGGGATGTATGAGGAAGCAGATATTCTGACAGGAGACATCAATGAACTACCACGGCGTTCCACAACGCCATGGTAGTTCATTGAAAACTGCAAGCCCACAGCCACTAAGGAAGTCCGTGAATGAATAACGTGGCTGTGTAGGTTGTGGTAACGTGTGCATTACTGTGAATCTGGCTGCAATGGACCTGGGGTAAGGCAAACTTTCATAAAAAGTAACAGAAGCTGTCAAATATTTACTTTTGCTGCAAAAATCATTGCTTTATATTACGCTGGCAGCCAGTCATGCGATCAAAATGCAACGATGTTTGCTGCAGGGGAGAATCAAAGATCAATCAGAGTTGCTGACCTGATGACTCCTCTCGGTAGGGATCATGCAGACAGCCATAGTGACGTGACCAGGCATGATGGAATCCTTGGATGGCAGTATTTTCACTGAAGGTATTTTGTAGTTTCTGTTACTTTTTATGACTTTAATGTGACCCTGTCACCACTGGTAACTAAAGGCAAGCAGGGAACGTGTATTAGAGAAACCCTACACAAAAGAGAAACTTCCTACTGTAGCTACATGACTTTATATAGCATACATTTCTTGGTGGAAAACCAACAGCAAAATCGGTACTTATAGAAGGCCATCTGCAGTGCCTACCACCCCAACCCCAACATTAACATGATAAGTCCACAGTCTTTGTTTACTATGCAGCAGCTTTTACTGACGATCCTATGAGAATTTTTATCACGCTGTTGAAACACTGATGACTTAGGCGTTGCGGGATAGTGATGTAGTGGGCAACCTGGTCTCGGAAATGACAATTTTGCAGAAGGAATGGATAAAGATATCTCTGCTGATCCGAATCACATGGTTAAGCAAACTGGAATATGTTAAACTGAAGTACTGGATTCCACTTGTTAATTGATCATAATAGATATGGGGTGTCAGGTGAGAGTCGGCCCTTAAACACAAAGAGGATACCCCTATAAATGGGGGACCTGAAATCTAAAAGCAACATTTATAAAGTCCAAAATTAGTGCCAGACCAATGAGCTGAGAGTCAAAAAAACATAATAGTCAATGCTTTTCGAGAGTATCTCCCTTCATCATGGCTCAGATATTGTGTAAACCTGGGTAGACTCAAAATGGAAGACTCATCACAATGAATTGTTTGATGAAAAAAAAGTGAAACAGCATCCAGGACTAAATTAGTAACATCTTTGTACCTTTGAAATAAAGCACTGTTGTCTCCGTGCTGCCCAGTGATAGTACCTTTGAACCCTTGAAACACATACTGTATAATTTTTTAAAAATCAAATAATTAATTGTGGTGATTCTGCCATTTTAGGTCCTCTTATAGTTATACAATAACTGAAGAAGGAGATACCTTTGAACCCCTGAAATATGTTGACTGTTTTGTATTGTTTTGCTGCACATATTCCAACATTCAGCCTGGGTTCACATATATGCGGTGCGGTATATCGCATGTGATTCACACAGGAACTGCACCGCATTCCTGTGCAAATCACATGCGAATTGTGTGCGGTGCGATTGGAGCCATACATTGTGTGTGGCTCTAATCGCACTGCACCTGCACCAAAAACGTGCAGGACCCTTTATTTGGTCCACACTAGAATCGGATCGCATTGTCATTCACACCTATGCGATCCGATTCCGCACATAGCACTACGTTTTGCGAACCACTTTCAGGATGTTGTTAACTTAACATACACAATATACAGTAAAAGGTGCAGCGCTAAGACATAATGTGCAAAATAATGCATATAAAATCACAAAAATCACATAAAGTGCAAAATTAAAGTGCCAAAAAATAAGGATGTCACCAAAAAGCTGAGCGTGGTGAATAAATGTCCCAAATAAAACAGCCCACGTGAAGATCTGGTACGATCTCAATAAGGGGGGGCTACAGCAACTGGACGTCTAGCCACCGCTGTTGGCCATCCTACTAATATATGGTCAGTGTTTTTCCTATTTTAATTACCTTGTCATTATTCTTTTACACCTACCCTTTATGGAATAAAGTTCCCTATACAGTATCACGCTATGTGGTGTCCCTTATTTGGCTCTCCTTGTGAGTGCTGCCATTTGCAGACCCTGCTTCAAAGGTGACCCCAGATGGTGATACACTTCAAGGACCCCTGAGCACCCTTTCAGATGTGATCAGAAGGTGTGTGAGATGGGGAAATAGCTCTCATTGTTTGAATACTGCTTGTGTGGAGTAAATTAAATGTTTTGACTGACATTCTGCAGTTTAGCCACAAGATGTCACTGTTTTTCTAACACAGCCTCAGACTGCATAGATCTTTCTATATTCATGAAGAGGTGGAGTGTTCACACAGAGTTGAGAGAGAAAGGGAAGAAGAGAGAGCAGCCATGTTCTGGAGAATGGTGAATGAGGGGGCCGTGTGAGCTGAGAATCTGATGACATCCAGGTGTGAAAGCATCCCTCCGTAACCAGAGCTGCAGCTAAGTGAAGATGATGAGATTGCTGCCAGGAATGCTGATGAGATTGCTGCCAGGAATGCTGATGAGAGCAGAGGAACTAAGCAACATATACGGCGAGACCACATGCTTGTTGGAGAGACATTTGTTCTGTTCAAAGTCACCAGCGGATGCAAAGCAGACCTGGGTCGGTAAGATCGTGCACGCACCTCATTTCAGTGTTGGCGCCTTGAGACTGAGTCCAGGCCTATAGTTAGTTAGTTAGGGTCTCTGTTTCAGGCCACAAGTGTTATTACTGATCATTGGAAGGACTCCACAACTTAAAGTGACATTTCACATTGGAGAGCTGATAAAATCCTACAAACTCAAGCCAGACTGGCGTTTTGCTCAGAAGGAATACTCAGGCACGTGCTACATGACCAGTTATGGGAGAGGGAATACTGTAGATTTGTGTAAGATTGTAAGCTGTTGTGCTGCACCGCAGGCTAGCCCATACCGTACACCCATACACTGATTCCTGCTCTTTTAGGGTAATAACAGGTAAGGTGTGGCCGCTTAGTTGTGCCCGCCAGTAGGTAAATTACTACACTTTCTACCTTCATCCATCAGAAGGCGCTGTGCTGTGCAGCACAAGGGTGTCAGCCTTTGGGCTGGGTGTATGTAAATTTATTGTATGTTCTCAGCATTTGTGGTTGTGTTTATTTGCCACATCTAAGTAAAATTCTGTTGTGGCAAAAGCTGGTGTTGGGGTTGCTTTCCTCGTTCGTGACTTCACTGTATCCTGGGTAGCCCACCTCGGTACACGGCCTTCAGGTGTAGGAACCTGACCTGGGAGCAGATGACCTGATTGATACCTGATGAGACAGGCTATATCTCAAATGCGTGTTTTTTACACACTTCTGGTGAGTGCGCAATTTTACTAATTGCATTTATCATCTGCCACCCTGGACCAGATTCCCACGCACGTATATTGAGATTGTACCAGATCTTCACGTGGGCTGTTTTATTTGGGACATTAATTCACCACGCTCACGTTTTTGGTGACATCCTTATTTTATGGCACTTTAATTTTGTACTTTATGTGATTTATGTGATTTTATATGCATTATTTTGCACATTATGTCTTAGCGCTGCACCTTTTATATTGAACACTTTTAGGAAGGTTTTATTTGGTTGCCTTTTCGGTGTACGAGCAGCTGTTTTCTTTTACAGGTAAGCGCTTGCTCATTTTTCTTTTATCCAACTTGACATACACTCCCGCAGCAGTTTAACCACTTGCCTACCAGGCACTTATACCCCCTTATTTACCAGGCCAATTTTCAGCTTTCAGCGCTGCCGCACTTTGATTGACAATTGCGCGGTCATGCAACATTGTACCCATATGAAATTTTGATCATTTTTTTCTCACAAATAGAGATTTCTTTTGGTGGTATTTAATTGCCGCTGGGCGCTTTACTTTTTGCGCTATAAATAAAAAAAGTGCAAAAAATTTGAAAAAAAAAAAAAGTTTCTTTGTTTCTATTATAAAATTTTTCAAACAGGTATTTTTTCTCCTTCACTGATGTACGTTGATGAGGCAGCACTGATGGGCACTGATAGGCGGCACTGATGGGCACTGATAGGCAGCACTAAAGGGCATGGATAGGCAGTACTAATGTGGTGGCACGGATAGGCGGCACTGATAGACAGCACTAATGAGGTGTCATGGATAGGCGGCACTAATATGCAGCACTGATAAGCGGCACTGATAGGTGACACTGATGATGGGTACTGATAGACGGCACTGACTGGCATCACTGCTGGGCACTGACTGGCGGCACTGACTGGAACAACCCCTGGGCACTGACTGGTGGCACTGACTGGCAGCACTGCTGGGCTGCACTGGTGGGTGGCACTGGTGGGCAGCACTGGTGGGTGGGCACAGGTGGGTGGCACTGGTGGGCACAGGTGGGTGGGCACAGGTGGGTGGCACTGCTGGGCACAGGTAGGTGGCACTTCTGGGCACAGGTGTGTGACACTGCAGAGTGGCACAGGTGGGTGCACTGCTGGGCACAGGTGGGTGCACTGCTGGGCACAGGTGGGTGATCTGCTGGGCACAGGTGGGCAGAGCTAGTGGGCGCACTGCTGGGCACAGGTGGGCGGAACTTGCGGGTGGCACTGCTGGGCACCGATCATCAGGGCACTGATCATCAGTGCCCTGATGATCGGTGCCGATCCCTGCTCTGACAACTGCTGGTTCTTGGCAGTACTTTCCTCACGATCTGACAGCGTGAGGAAAGTGCAGGCGAGAACCGGCACTTGCATTTCCCTCTGATCAGCGTGTCATTGGACACCACTGATCACGTGGTAAAAGGCCGCTGTGATCGGCCTTTTACCGCATCACGTGATCAGCTGTGTCCGTAGGACACAGCGATCATGGAGATCGCCGGGTGCGCGCCCCCTGGGGCGCGCAGGAGAGCGCGTTCTGGGAGGCCGTCATATGACGTCCACTCAGAACTGGCCGGCCGCAGTTTAGCCGTCATTCGGCTATCTGCGGTCGGCAACTAGTTAATGAACTGGGTGTGATTCTGATGTGGTGCGGAATTCGCACAGAAAATGCTGCGAATTTTGCACCGCATCAGTGTGAACCAGGGCTCAAAGCTTTAGGACTCTGCAGAATTGTTCTGGCACACTCTTTGAACTTTGTAGCTATGGCTGCAGCAGGTAGGGTTTCTGTAAGTACATCTAATACAGATTCTCTGCCTACCTTGAGTCCTCAGTTTAAATATGATCTCTATGTACTGTAAATAATCTGAATGTGCAGATAATGCACAGCATGTACTGAGTGTAGTAATACTATAGCCACTGAAAGTCACTTTGGTATGTTTTCTCTTCATCGTGCCAAGCTTCCTCCTGTTGCTGGGTGTATGTTCCACAACGAATAAGAGAAATGGCTCCTGAACCTGGAGCTGCACAATTCTTATTGTACTGGTTACTCTGACCTCATTATTCGCATACCATAGGAGAATTGATAACAAATTGACAATTTGCATACAGGTCAGAGCAGGGGCAGACTGACAACTCATGGGGCCCCTGGGCAATAGGGGATCATGGGGCCCCTGTGTCCTTTCCCAAACTCAAAAAAGCCTATGAAAAAGGTACCAGGGGCATCTCACGAGGCCCCCTACTGACCCTGGGCCCTCGGGCAGCGCCCGAGTTTCCAAATGGTCAGTCTGCCCCTGGGACAGAGTATATTCTGTAGTTGGTAATTCTTCTTTGTTAAAGATTGACTATCTTGTAAGGAACTCTATGACACATACAACATAAATGCCAGAATAAAAGGTTTACCTGCAAAGAAGAATTAGCTTATCTTTAACGCTGCCCACACTGCCAAACACCACGCCAGTAAAGGGAAAACATCCCCCAAAGTAGATGCAGAATCTGACACTTCCAGGAATGTCGAGCAACTGTGTGTTCCAAAGCACTCATTGATTTCTCCCATCAACCCCTAAATCAGTACTGAGCTGCTTGCTGGAGAGGAAGCTGCACCTGAGGACCTGCAGTGGAAGGATTTCCCTGTATCTGCTCCAGTCCTTGTATATGCCTGCTATCTTTACCTCTCCTGCTGCTTCTTTTTTTTTTTTATTTAATTCTGTTTATTGTTTTTTTGGTTGTACAAAAATATATAAAGAAAGATCGGGGTTAACCCCTACCCCACGGGCAACCACCTTCATTTTTAGACAATAACATAAATAGTCCACTGTGGAGCAAAGAGGAAAAAAGAAACACAATAAAAGGATTATATAGCCCGTATAAGCCACAAGGTAACCTTCCACCAGAAGATCATATGACGAGAGTGTAACCCCCATAGCATCCTTCCTCAGAACAGCTAGCAGACAATCAAGAGTACAGTACTCAATGACATGCAAACCAATGGGATGCAATGGGAAAGTCTCATCGTGTTCAGCAACCAGCACTGCCAAACCTTATCAAATTTACGTGGGCATCCCCTATGTAAGTATATTACCTTGTATAAAGGCAAAGATTTATTAATAATACCCTGCCAAAACAACAGAGATGGGGCTTCAGGCTTTTTCCAAAAAAGTAATATAAATTTGAGGGCATAAAATAAAGTAACCAACAAGAATATCCTCTGTGTTCTAAGCGGAGCTATTTCCTCTCCTAGCCCCAGGAGGCATACCGACATTGTTAATGGGACTCGTAGAGGCGTAAGCTCCTGAATAGTGCGGGTGACAGCCATCCAGAAATTCTGTATTATTGGACAATGCCTAAAAATATGATCAAAGTCCTCAGGTGATGCCTTACACCTCCAACACTCTGCAGAGGAGGTCCCATAAATCTTGGCTAACCTTGCCGGAGTATAATAAATCCTGTGCAGGATCTTAAATTGGATGAAACGATCCCTGGCCGAAACTAGTGCTTTGAATAGTACCTCTTGCTGCTTCTTAATTATTCCCCCACCAGTCAACAGGGGGCTGCACTATGATGGGAAAAGTAAAGTCCTGCTCTTCTGCCAAGATGGACGCCTTCACACTGAGACACAGACATGGTAAGTCAACAATTGGGAAAAATACACTTCCGGGAGCATAAAGGCAATACAAGTAACTATTCGCTTGTCCTCCAATTTCACAGTTTATGTCCTTTTCAAAGTGTGAAAAAGTATACCAAGAGAACAGCATGGGATATATCATTCAGAAAATGCTTTGGAAAGCTCTGAAAATTAGAATTACCATGGTGACTAGGCATATGAAAATTTGCATCAACAAATGGTGTCGTAGGAGCTCATAGGAAACAGACTTTCAGACAGAGCCAGTCAGTTAGCAGCTGTGCCTGGACTCCCACACTGTCCCTTAGCAGAGGTCATGTGACCAATGCCTAGGCATTTCCTCTTGTGACACAAGGGCTCAGAGCCAGGAAAGTCTTGCAGACCTGTAAGTTTTGAGGGGTTTCATCTAACATCAATGATAAGTGAGGTGAGATAAGCAGAAAGCTTTTAAAAACCTTTGTTTCTGTCAACTAATTAAAGGGACTGTGTGTGTACCCTTCCTTTCAGAGAACACTCCCCCTGACAATGCCTTCATGTGCTTTCCTCTCCAGGAGGATGGAGCCATCTTTGTTCAGGCATCATCCAGGGTCACCATCTACTTCCTGGACTGAGATTCCAGCTCGGAGGAGACACAATCATGTAAGTCCTGGTGTCTGTGCCATTCTTAGCTGTGTTCGCAAATGTCTGACACAGTTCAGCTCCTACTGCAGCCTTCCTTTATGACTTATTAAAAGTTACAATATACAGGGCCTTGAAAAAGTATTCATACCCCTTGAAATTTTGCATGTTTTGTCATGCTATAACCAAAAAAGTAAATGTATTTTATTGGGATTTTATGTGATAGACCAACACAAAGTGGCACATAATTGTGAAGTGGAAGGAAAATAATAAATGGTTTTAAATTTTTTTTTCACATAAACCTGTGAAAAGTGTGGCGTACATTTGTATTCAGCCCCCCGGAGTTAATACTTTGTAGGACCACCTTTCTCTGCAATTCCAACTGCTAGTCTTTTTGGGGATGTCTCAACCAGCTTTGCACATCTAGAGAGGGACATTTCTGCCCATTCTTCTTTGCAGAATAGCTCAAGCTCTGTCAGACAGGATGGAGAGCGTCTGTGAACAGCAATTTGCAAGTCTTGCCACAGATTCTTAGTTGGCTTTAGGTCTGGACTTTGACTGGGCCATTCTAACACATGAATATGCTTTGATCTAAACCATTCCTTTGTAGCTCTGGCTGTATGTTTAGGGTCGTTCTCTTGCTGGAAGGTGAACCTCCGCCCCGGTCTCAAGTCTTTTGCAGATTCTTAACAGGTTTTCTTTTAAGGTTGCCCTGTATTTGGCTCCATTCATCTTCCCGTCAACTCTGACCAGTTTTCCTGTCCCTGCTGAAGAAAAGCATCCCCACAACATGATGCTGCCCCCACTATGTTTCACGGTGGGGATGGTGTGTTCAGATTGATGTGCAGTGTTAGTTTTCTGCCTCATATAGAGTTTTGCTTTTAGGCCAAAAAGTTAAATTTTGGTCTCATCTGACAGCACTTTCTTCCACATGTTTTCTGTGTCCCCCACATGGCTTCTCGTAAACTGCAAACGGGACTTCTTATGACTTTCTTTCAACAATTACTATCTTCTTCCCACTATTCCACAAAGGCCAGATTTGTGGAGTGCACGACTAATAGTTGTCCTGTGGACAGATTCTCCCAGCTGAGCTGTGGATCCCTGCAGTTCCTCCAGAGTTACCTTGGGCCTCTTTGCTGCTTCGCTGATTAATGCTCTTCTTGCCTGGCCTATTAGTTTAGGTGGACGGCCATGTCTTGGTAGGTTTTCAGTAGTGGCATACTCTTTCCATTTTCAGATGATGGATTGAACAGTGCTCTGTGAGATGTTCAAAGCTTGGGATATTTTTTTATAACCTAACCCTACTTTAAACTTCTCCACAACTTTATCCCTGACCTGTCTGGTCTGTTCCTTGGCCTTCATGATGCTGTTTGTTCACTAATATTCTCTAACAAACCTGAGGGCTTCACAGAACAGCAGGATTTATACTGAGAGTAAATTACACACAGGTGGATTCTATTTACTAATTAGGTGACTTCTGAAGGCAATTGGTTCCACTAGGTTCCAATAGTTAGTTAGGGGTATCAGAGTAAATAGGGCTGAATACAAAAGCACACCACACTTTTCACATATTTATTTGTAAAACATTTTGAAAACCATTTATCAGTTTCCTTCCACTTCAAAATTGCGTGCCACTTTGTGTTGGTCTATCACATAAAATGCCAATAAAATGCATTTATGCTTTTGCTAGTAACATGACAAAATGTGGAAAATGTCAAGGGGTATGAATACTTTTTCAAGGTACGGTAGCAGTCTGATTGCTGGGGGGGGGGGGGGAGGAGATGGAGGAAATGCTTCCTCCTGCCTGCAGCTGACTGATGGCGTCATCACAGCCTAGGCAAAGTCACTAGACTGGAGCTCAGGTAATGTGTAGAAAACTGTTACTGTAAATTGTACCATGTCAGGAATGTATTTGTTCAGTGTAAACTCCACTGCAGGCAGAGTAAGCAGGCCTTTCACAGGACTTCTGAGAACCACAGAACACACCCGCTTGTTTTTTTACCAAATCAGATTGAAGACCTTTAAGAAGTTGACACTATAATTTATCCTGCACAGCTGCCAACTAAACACAGTGAGGTTGATTTACTAAAGTTGAATAAACTGTGCACTTTGCAAGTACAGTTGCTGCAGAGCTTAGTAAATGAGGTAAAGTTTAACTTTGCAAAGAATATTCAATCACATGTAAGGAAAATAAAAAAAAACAGCATTTTTGCTTTCACATGATTGGATGATGGAAGTCGGCAGAGTCTCTGCTCATTTACTAAGCTCTGGAGCAACTGCTCTTGCAGAGTGCACAGTCTATTTGCCTTTAGTAAATCAACCCCAATGAATGCCAAGGTTTAAAATAACAGGCTGTATTTTCTAAATTAGATAGTTTGTGTTTACCAAAAGTGTATATATAACACATTTTCGGCACATTTTTGTTTTTTTCTAAGACCTTAAAGCTAAACAACATTTTGTTCCCTAAAAAGTAGTCTGGAAATGTACCGCTGTCTATTGAAATGCCGCCTCTCTCCAACCCTCTTCAGTGGACTCAAACTGAGCTGCATAAAATCCTATGTGCGCCGTTTGGAGTAAATTACCAGCAGAGAGAGTCCACGGTCTGCGCACAGCGGGGGATACACTGCGATGTACACTAAGCAAACTGGAAACTAAACGGTAGAAAAAAAGCAATATAGTTGATAAATAATCTACCACTGTGTTCTATCACTTCCATTTTTTACTGTAAAAGAGGAGTGACAACTTAAAGAGGATCTAAACCCAAAAGCAAAAATGGAATATTTAGCAGTTTACCAATAAAAGAAATCTCCATTTAAAAGGGTTAGTTCACCTTTTCAGAAAAAATAAAGAGGTGAACTAACACCCTACACCCTCCCCACCCCCCTGCTCCCCGAGGCATTGACCTCCATGGGTAATACAGTTTTACCATCCACACAGCCCAGTGTAGCAGTCCAGGGGTTTGAAAATTGCACTGTTCTTCCTCTTCTTCCCCTAGGGATGCCAGGATGGAATAGAGCAGTTCTGACTGGTCAGCACCATCATATGACTGCAGTGACCAATCAGAACTGCTCTGATTGGAGACCACTGACATGTCACCGTGCTTGCTGTGATTGGTCAGCACTGACATGTGACCATGCTGACCAATCAGAGCCATTCTGATCTGTCCCAGCATCCCAGCAAAAACGCAATACATGTTTTTCTGCAGCGTTCTCATTGAAGTCAATAGAACCAAAAACGCAATGTTTTGCATTAAAAAAAATCCCTGACCCTTTCCAAAAAACGCACCGGGTGAAAAGGCAGAGATCATGTTAAATGGATTGTACTGAGTTTCTGCAAAACGCGGCAGAAAACGCTTAGCTGTGAATCTAGGATAAGACAGGAAATGTGTTACTGGCCAGATTACTCGGTGAAAAAAAGAGAGCCTAAAAAACTAAAACCAGCTAGTGCAACTAAGGCTACCCACACTCAAAAAATCCAAATTTCTTGCTACAGCTATTGTATTATGACAGTTAGTGCCGCTGGCTGTCAGAATACCCAAACAGCAGCTGCATCTGATAGGATACTAATGCATTTTAGTTGACAATTTTCAATTGAACGATGTCGATTGGGAGGGGACTAACAGGGCCACCCACTGAGCGAATTTCAGCCGGTTCATCAGGAACTGGTTGTAATTGGCACAGTGTATGGCCAGCTTAGCACTACCTTCTCTACAGATTGGCAATGCTGCTGTTCTAGGGTGGCTCTGTTGTGTTCTAACCAGATCACAATGTGAAAATAAAGGAAGAAAATCCTAAAAAAGAAAACTAATGCAGACTCCACATTTAGTGATTTGTAAATTAAAATGGAAAAAAAAATTTTGTTTTTAGGTTTAGATGCACTTTGCATTTATTTACCAAAAGCAGCAAAAACAAAATTGGGGCTGTCTTCACAAAACAATGGTTAAACTATGGCTTTGCACTTTTGCATCGATGTGGGGAAATTTACTAAAACTGGAGCACTCAGAATTTGGTGCAGCTGTGCATGGTAGCCAATCAGCTTCTAACTTCAACTTGTTCAATTAAACTTTGACAATAAAACCTGGAAGATGATTGGTTTCTATGCAGAGCTGCACCATGCAGTTGTAGTAAACAAAAGCCCCATTGGGTGATATACATTGTATAAGATTTTATTCTACAGTTTCTGCAGGTCCCATATGGTATATAAGCACTTACCCCTGTGTCTGCTTCTCTCAATCTACGGGACACGGAAGGACAAGTCACTTAATCCGAAGCTTTACTGGAGCTGTTCAGCTCTGTACAAAATATTTTCTGCACCATCGGCCAGGGTTGTGGAGTGCTGCGTTTATTACTGAGTAAGCTCTGCCAACTTTAAACCACTCCCTACTTTAAATTCAAGTTAGATTATTTCGGGAAAACCCCAACCTTTCGTAAGACAAAAATATTTTTCTTGGAT